>NC_044323.1:284395899-285056743 GCF_007399415.2 Gopherus evgoodei | reverse complement strand
AACAAACCTCGATGCCAACTCTGCCCACATATCTACACCAGGGACACCATCACAGGACCTAACCAGATCAGCCACTCCATCACCGGTTCATTCACCTGCACCTCCACCAATGTAATATAGCTATCATATGCCAGCAATGCCCTTCTGCTATGTACATCGGCCAAACTGGACAGTCGCTACGGAAAAGGATAAATGGACACAAATCAGATATTAGGAATGGCAATATACAAAAACCTGTAGGACAACACTTCAACCTCCCTGGACACACTATAGCAGACATTAAGGTGGCCATCCTGCAGCAAAAAAACTTCAGGACCAGACTTCAAAGAGAAACTGCTGAGCTTCAGTTCATCTGCAAATTTGACACCATCAGCTCAGGATTAAACAAAGACTGTGAATGGCTTGCCCATTACAAAACCAGTTTCTCCTCCTTTGGTTTTCATACCTCAACTGCTAGAACAAGGCCTCATCCTCCCTGATTGAACTACCTCAGTATCTCTAGCTTGCCTGCATATATATATATATATATATATATATATATATTATATATATACACACCTGCCCCTGGAAATTTCCACTACATGCGTCTGACGAAGTGGGTATTCACCCACGAAAGCTCATGCTCCAAAATGTCTGTTAGTCTATAAGGTGCCACAAGATTCTTTGCTGCTTTTACAGATCCAGACTAACATGTCTACCCCTCTGATACTTAATACCATCATGGTTTGGAATATCTGGGGGCTGGAAGCTTTCAGCGGATAGAGTAGATGAACTGATAGGTCTCCCTTCTCGGTCCGTCTCCAGATGACTTCTCGAGGTCCCTTCCAGTCCCACAATTCTATGACTCCCTATGCCTAATTCCTAAAATGAAAGCTAACAGATGAATGCTTTTCACGTGTATGGCTGGGGTTCCCCTTCATCAAAGAGCAGAATCTCAGAAAGAGGGAGAAGCAGGCTCATCAACTAAATTTGCCGCTGCACTCTAGCTCCACCTAACAATCTCTGTGTCAAACGTGCTTTTCTTTGTCACGGGGAACAGAGCTGTGATTTGATACCCCTGCTTGGCATAGAGTCAGTGTGTGTTTCTCTTGAGTGCCTATAAGGATGTAAGATGATGATGTAAATTGCTGCATGGTTTTACTCTGACATTCCTGCTTTTTTGTGGTTTTGAGGGGGTTATTACTAGCCTTGAGCAACCTTCACTGTTTTTAACTGGTTTTTCTGTATACGTCGACCACACTTGATTATTTTTATGTGAAGCTGGAGCCTCGCAAAATGAAAGAAAGAAGACTGCAAAATGTTACATGCAGACATTCTTCTTTGCTACAGCGACTTCCATTTATGCACAAAACATCAGTTCTGAAAGTTTGTAAGTGCACTGCAGTCTATGTTACAAATTGGCAGTAAGCCACTTACAACACCTTGTTCTGTGTCTCAGATGGGCATGCCCGGTAATATTTTAACAGATTTTGTTCTTGGTTTCATGCAGAAAATATTGCCATGCATTTTTCAGATGTTTAGCAAATAACACACACATAAGAAGTGAGTATTTTACAAAATATCTGTTTGCATATCTGTACATTTTGTCCTGTAAGGGGAAAAAATGTGTTTTCTGGTCTAGACATTGAGGAAAAAACATTAATATTGTATTAGCAATTGGAAAAAAAGATTGTTCTTGTTTTTAAAGTTACATAGTATTTATAATTTGCTGTACCCACGATGTTGTATATAGTATAGCTGCTATATAATGCTAGTATGCTACAATAGATGTGATATCTTACTATTTTAAGGGTTAATCATGTGAGGATATTGAATGCCTCCTGTGAGGATTGGGCCCACTTAATATGTTTTGTACCACACTTCAGATGTTAGTGAACTACAATGATGATGATATTTTATAGCTTAATGTTTTGATTCCACAAGGTGCTGAATACCCCTAGGATTAGACCAGTGAATACATATAATTCCTAAAGGTCCCAAAGTCATTTGAAAAGTATATAAAGCAGAAAACATTTGAAATAGAAATATAGTTGCATCTTCAGAGTAAAGCAGAAGCTTTTTAACAGGACCTGCCATTATGTTCCATAATTTAAGTCTGGGAGTAAAGAAGAATGCAATATCCAATTGGAAATGCAAAGGTATTTAGGTAATCAGGATGTAGTTAATAGGGCTGCTGGGAAATTTTCCCCCAAGAGAATTTTTGTATGGAAAATTTTGTTTCCTACAAAATGATTTTTTTTTCCACAGAAAGTGTTTCCTTTCCTCAAAAAAAAAAATTTTTTTTCCATTAGAAAACTGAAAAAAACATTATTTTTGGCAGAAAAGTGAAACATTTTCAGCTCCCAAGCCCCCAAACCATGACATTTGGCAGATTCTTTGTGTTTTGAAAAATTAATTGAAATTTTCAGCTGAAATATCAGAACCAGAGTTTTGCATCTCCAAGGGATACCACCTCCATCAGCACAGTGCCCCCGACATAATTAGCTTAGTACTTGCTAGTACTGAGGAACACCACCTGCTGATTCACTACCACCACAACCTGTGCACAGTAACTATATTGGGTGAGGTCTACACTAGGTGCCATCAGCAGCCTTTGTTAGGCTTTTTGTTCAACTACAAATTAAGCCCCCTGCAGAGGATCTTTTAAAGACTGCCAGATAATTTTCCTGTTGCACATGAAAGGAATTATTGATGGGATTTAAATGGCCAGCCTTGAAAAGCACACATTTAAGGGTGATATGGATGAGAGACAATAAAAAGACAGTCTACATTTTAGTCTACCTAATTTACTCAGCTTTAATTCAGCCACACAACTATTTCATCTTAATGGCAAGATCTAGTGTATCATTGTAGTTCTCTTGCCAAAGATTGATTAGATGAGCTCTGAGTTAAAATTATGATGAGTAGGGAAATATGGAAGTGTTTAATTTAATCAGTTCAGAAATATGCTCTCTCTCTAATAGAGTGTTACATGAAGGAGGAAACAGAGGGCTAAATTAGTTGCAGCAATTAGAGTTCAGGCCAAGAAATCAGAGTTATAGTTCTTCAAGATAGAGTTCCAAAAGAAGAACTGATAGAATGAAAAGCAGACACTATTGAGCAGATATTGCAGAAACAGAGCTGATTAAAGAAGTGGCGATAAAGCAGGTAAGGACTCTTTTACTGTGGCCTTGACTTATCATTTATTCAAAGGGCAGCTGAAAGTTGCAAGGAAAATCAATTTGTCACATTCTGCTCTGCATAAGAGTTTTTGCTGTCAATGAACTTAGAGTGAAAATACCCCACAGACAGACCGTGACAACCTGACAATTGCAGACAATTCACCTTTGACTGTGCTACCTTGCTGAAATCTTGGCTTCTCTCCTCCTTCCATTTAATTCTGCCTTTGTGATATGTGCCAGGTAGTTTGTGGGAATAAAAAACTGGAATCTTATTTTTGAGGCCAAAAAGAGGGAAATAAGTGAAAGATAAAATCTGATTCAAACTGTACAGTATCTACTAATCGAGACAACTGAGTGAAGCAGCAGTCTTCTGGCCTCTGATTATAGTGGTTTCTGCGGGTACTACTTTAAGGAGCAGATCTGGGTGAATACTGCAAAATATTTTTCACTTAATTTCTTTGAATTTATAAATAAATCCACTGCATTTGTGTCCCTTTTCACTTCTCTTTCTGTGAATGCCCTAGCAAAATGAATATGTTGGCAAGAAAGTTCACTGAAACAATGTATTTTAAAGAGCCTTTGCCCCCTTTTGCCTCCTTATGATGGATAAAGAAAGCCTGAAAGGTTTTTTAAACTTCTTGGTTTTCTTTTAACACTAGAAATTCAGATCCTGTCTAGGCTGGAAGACTCTGATGCCTGGATAATGAGAGTTATGTAGACAACACAAGAGCCAAGAAAGTAGAAGTTGATCTAACAAAAAGGGAAGGGAATTTTAGGCAGACTCAATAAAACTTTGTTTTCTGGGTGTTTTTTTTTAAATTAACTCCTATTAAACTTCAATGTCTAATTCACATTTTGGAAAAATGAAACCTTTGTTAAAGATCCAAGACACTTAGTTATTCAGTTCAGGTGCTACAGCTCATTATAAGCATCTATGAGCCCTGCCCCTACAAAGCCAGGGAAGACTAGAGTTGAGTTTTGAGTTACTTCTAAGGTAAAAAAACACATTTTTTAAATAAAACCTACTGTAGTAAATCAAACCTTCTCTAAAGAAGATTGTGTAGACAGAGGCAAAGGCAGGAGCAAAGCCTTGCCTTGTCCCTCAGACTATTTGGAGACTTTTTATTGTTAAACACCAACATGTAATTTATTTACATGGCTCTTCCTACCACCTTTACTGACTCATACACCACATCATTAACACCATTAGTGTCTCCTCAGCCCTCTTTCAAGGAGGGAAGAGGTCTTTCCACTCAGAGCCTTCTTGGGTCCGGCTCTCTGGTCCTGCCTCTCTGCCAGCATTTCCTTCCTGTGCCGCCTTCTAGCCTCTCTTTTAATGGGCTAATTAGCTACCCCTCTCAGGAGCCAAAAAATCTTCCCGCGTTATAGGTGAAACCACGTTATATTGAACTTGCTTTGATCCACTGGAGTGCACAGCCCTGTCCCCCTGGAGCGCTGCTTTACTGCATTATATCCGAATTCGTATTATATCGGGTTGCATTATATTGGGGTAGAAGGGTATTGAGTCCTCCTCAGCTCATTCTAATCCGCTCACTAGGAACAGTCAGGTCCACCTCGTGGGGATTAATTGGTTTTTAAGTGACCAGAGTGTTGGCTCAGCTATTGGTTCCCAGCATGCTGTCAGAAAGATAAAAAGGGCATAAATCCAATTTTAAAAAAAAATCCTTTGCAAGTCATAAACAATGTGGAATATTTGAGAAAAGTCTCAACACTGACCTCAACTTATACAATTAGGAAATTAAACAAAATTCTAACCAAATGTATTTCCTCTCCACTTCCCCACCTGGATGTTTTGGAGAAAATACTGTCTTCCTATTGATACAAGAATGCTTTATTCCGAAATGGGACAAAATAAATGCTTGGTGGTGGTAGTATATAGCTGAAAGACACAGGGAATAACCACCCCTTCATTTTTACAAGAGATGACCTTGAGCTTAATTCTCACATCTAGACTATCCTGAATTTGGAGAAAGTTTAATTGAGATGTAATTTACAATGACCTCTATAGTTTGGGTCCTGGGTCTGAGAGAGATCAACTTGCATTATACCTTAACAGCTGACTGTAACAGGGCAGCTTGCTTTGAGCCAGTCAGTCCTGCTCAATTGACGTTATCCTGCCAAACCTGTGCTTGGCAGTGGATTTCAGTCATAATTTCCTACTCAGATCTGAACCTTAGAGTTCAGAACATGAGAAGCTAGCATGAAACTTCCAAACTTAATTACCAGCTTGGATCTGATATTGCTGCCACCAGCCAGAAAATTCCAGTGTCTGGCTCACTGTGGTCTCCCCAAAACCTTCCCTGGGGGACCCCAAGACTCAGATTCCTTGAGTCTCACAACAAAGGGGAATAAACCATTTCCCTTCCCCCTCATCCCCTCCAGGTGTTCCCTCCCTGGGTTCCTGGAGAGATTATACATATTCAAGTTCCGTGAATCTAAACAAAGGGATTCCACCCTTCCCCCCCTTCCCTATTCCTGTTAAGTACAGACTCTATTCCCTCGAGCCTCAACAAGGAGGAAAACAAACAAGCAAACAGGTCTTCAAAAGCAAAACTTTATATAAAAAGAAAAAAAAAGACATAAAAATGGTCTCTGTATTAAGGTGACAATATACAGGGTCAATTGCTTAAAGGAAAAAATGAATAAACAGCCTTATCCCAAAAATAATACAATTTAAAACATTCCAGCAACTACACATATGTAAATACAAAAAAAAACAATATAAACCTATTGTCTTACTAACCTTGTACTTACAACTTGGAAACAGAAGAGTAGAAAGCCTGGAAACAGAGAGATCACTCTCAGAGCCGAGAGGGCCACCGAACCAAACCAAGACAAAGAACTCACACCCAAACTTCCCTCCACCCAGTTTTGAAAGTATTTTGTCTCCTGATTGGTCCTCTGGTCAGGTGTTTCAGGTCACTGTTTGTTAACCCTTTTATAGATGAAAGAGACATTAACCCTTAGCTATCTGTTTATGACAATTTCAGAGGAAGCAAAGAAGCAGAGCAGTTGAGAGCTGTTTGGAGAGCAGAAGACTGTATGGAGCCATAGGAAAACACAGGCATGTGGGAGACCTCTGTAAGAAGGCCTGCGAGTGGCTGCTTGGTATAGAGCAAGGAGCAACCTAGTGAAGCTCTGGTGGGGCTGAGAGGTGGATGGAAAGGAGCCTCAGAAGGGTGGAAGCTAAGCTCAGAGAATGTGCTTGAAATAGACAAGTCCCTGGGGCCATAAGGGGTGAGCCCAGTTGGAGTCCAGGGCAAAGATTTTGGGTTTTCTTTGTTTTGCAAGTGCATGATGTGGATTTTGGTCAATGGATTAGATGGAGGCCGACTCATTACAAGTCACCTGTGTCTAGAGTAGGCAGGAGATTGTTGTGGGGAAACAGAGGCAGAACACTGCAAGGCCTTGCTGTGAGGAGGTGCGCTGAGACTGTGAGTGTTGTAACATTGTTGCTGTGTCTTCACTACAGAGCAAGATGTCTCTCTAAATCTCGAGGTAACATGCTACTAGAAGCAAGACATTCTCATTTTATCTTGATGTAGCTACCTGAGGAAAACCTCAGGTTGGGGGCATGGGGTTGACTCCAACTAGCTTCATTCAGAGTATGTCCTCTTGGAGGGAGCTGAGGTTGTGATTCCCAGCTTTCGGAGATGTAGTCCTGCTAGCTCTGATGGAGTTAGCATGCTAAAAAGAGAGTATAGCTGCAGTAGGATGAACTAGTCCTGCCCCCGAGTGCATGTGGTCTTGGATGGGATCTTACTCAGGGTGGCTAGCCCCTTGAATTGTCACACCTGCACTCTGTTTTTAGTAGGGTGGTGTGTGTATGTCTCCTTTAGCCCGCCCAAGCTCAAAGCGTAGACATATCTTGAGATAAAAACTACCTGTGCCTTCTCTCCACTGGGATTTTTCATTGAGATAGTGATCTCAAGTTAGCTATCTTGATGTAAAACCACTTATCTTTCCAAAGAAGACTGCTGAGATCAAATTAGATTCTTAAAATGAAAATCCTGGTTGTTTACTTGTCACTAACCACTCTGTTTCTTCTTGTATTTCACTCAACAAAGCAAAAGAAAGTTGTTTCAGCCAATTTCACTTTTTAGGTCCTAGCTGGGATTTCAAACATTACAGGGAAAATTTGATTTATATGAAAAGCAACAGTTTTTAGAAGGTTGCCTTTTAATTGTAGAGTTGTTTTGATGAGACTAAAGTTTTATAAAGGCCTATTAAAAATGTATGGGTCATATTGAAGCTGTCAGAGCCCTCTAAAGCAGATTAAGTATACATACATCTAGAGAACACTGTTGGTTGCACAGGATAAATAAAAACAAACAAACAATTACATGAATAAATACAGGAACTCCTCACTTAAAGTCATCCTGGTTAATATTGTTTCAGTGTTAAGTTGCTGATCAATTAGGGAACATGCTTGTTTAAAGTTGTGCAATACTCCCTTCTAAGTCATTTGGCAGCCACCTGTTTTGTTCACTCCTTTCAGGAAGAGCAGCCCACTGCAACTAGCTGGTGGGGGCTTGGAGCCAGGGTAGACCAGCAGCCCCCCATTAGTTCCCCACTCCCCTAAGTTTCCTGTGCAGCGGCTGTCCCTCCCCCCACTGCCATGTGCTGCTCCTGCCCTCTGCCTTGGAGCTGCTCCCAGACACTGCTGCTTGCTGTATAGGGGAAAAGGGGGGACTAATGTCAGGGTGTATCTCCCTCCCCCTGCTCCTGCACCCACTTACCCTATTTGCATAGAGCAGGAGGGACACGGAGGGAGGGAGCTTCGAGGCAGTAGCTGATGTCTCAGGTCTCAGCAAGCTGATTTAATTAACAAGGCAGTGTACTTATGCCTGAGGACAGCTACTTAAAGGGGAAATGCACATTTTTTTCTCTCACACACAGGGTATGTGTCTCTGTCTGCCCTCCCTCCTTTCCTGCTGCCTTGTAGAGTGTTGTGAGAGTTAACCCTTGAGGGCTCAGTCAATTGCTAGTTCATTTAGCAGTAAGGCATTCCCTGGGAAATATCCCACCCTCTGACTCCTCCACCTCAACCAAACTTCACAATCATCACTGTGTACCAGTATTAAATTGTTTGTTTAAAACTTATACTGCGTGTGTTTGTGTGTGTGTGTGTATATGTGTATATATATATACACACACACATAATACAGTCTTTTGTCTGGTGAAAAAAAAATTCTCTGGAACCTAACCCCCTCATTTACATTAATTCTTATGGGGAAATTGGATTCGGTTAACATCATTTAGTTTAAAGTCACGTTTTTCAGGAACATGATTATGTTAAGTGAGGAGTTCCTGTAATGTGATGATTAAAAATCTCTTTAGCCTTCCCCCAGATTCCGTGGTAATCTCTATTGGGAACCAAATGTGGTGTCTCAGGCCTGTTTCTTAACTGTCTCTCAGTAAATAATGTTCATTCTGTTTATTAAATGATTTCTCTTTCTGTACCTTCAATACAGCTGGTTGGACAGTTTTTTTATTTTTCCCATGAAAATTTTCAAATTTTTTCTGAAAATTTCAGGGTTTTCCTAAAAAAACAAATATTTTTGTTTTCATATTCAATTTTTCAGCTTTAATATTTCATGTGTTAATAAATACACAGGTTAGTCTTGGCTTTATTATTTTCTCTCCCTATCATAACAGTTCAAAGTATGGAACAAACATATAGGGCTGTTGATTGGAGAGCTAATAATACTAAGTGAAAATTTCACCATGCTTCATTTGACATTTTTTTCATTTGTCATTAGACAAATAATTATAAGGAAAGTGGAGGGGAGAGTAAGGAAGTGCTCTCTGGTGGTACAGAGACCTGGGGAAGATGCAGAGTGGGCTGCAGGCATTTTACATTTTTTGTGTCAGGTTTTATTGGAGATTTGCCTCATGACAGCCACAATATAAGCTGTGCAATCTGTAAGGCTGGTCAACATCTTTCACAGGGTTCTTTTATGGTGAGAACATTTTTCTTCATCAAAACTGGAAACTTCTGCCAATTTATTTCTTACTTTTCCATTTTCTCAACAACAATATAAAAAACATTTAGTCTTTTTTGGGTTGAACTCTAATTTTACCTTTGTTTTACCCCTTTCTCTCCTTTCTTTCCCTTTCCTTCCACCACCCACCATTTTCTGTGACAAAAGAGAGGTGGGGAGGGGGAAAATGGGAGGAGAAAAGAAACCAAAATAACAAAAAATTGAGACTAGACATTTTTGATAAACATTTTTGCAAAAATGTTTTGAATAAAGGAAAAAATCACTCTTTGCTAAACTGGCAAGATGAAAATGACTTTGACAGATTTTGCAAAAAATATTTTGTGCATTTTCCAACCATCCCTAGCAAAGCGTTGCAAGTTATGATTTGTACCAGTGCAGCTTAGGCCAGGTTCAAATAGGCATTCACGCCTCGGGTGTTAAGCAGAGTCTTTGCCTGTGTACAGTAAGAGTTTCCACTGGTGCAGCGACACTGGTGGTTGGTCATCGATGGCTATAACCGGTGCAAAGCCCCTGTGTAGGCTCAGCCCTACAGATGGCTCTTCAAGAGAGGAACCATCTTCTACTATTCATAGATTCCAAGGCCAGAGGGGACCATTGTGATTACCTCGTCTGAGCTCTGGTATAACGCATGCCATAGAACTTCCTCAAAATAATTCCTAGAGCAGATCTTTTAGAAAAACATCCCATCTTGATCTAAAAATTGTCGGTGATGGAGCACCCACCACAATCCTTGGTAAATTGTTCCAATGGTTAATTACTCTCTCTGTTAAAAATGCATACCTTCTTTCCTGTCTGAATTCAACTTCCAGCTATTGGATTGCGTTACACCTTCCTCTGCTGGATCGAAGAGCCCATTATCAAATATTTGATCCCCATGTAGGTATTTATAGACAGTAATCATCCCTTACCTTTCTCTTTATTAAGCTAATGTAACTTTAATGCCCTTGTGGCCAAGATGGAGTCTGCTCTGCAAGCAGCCCTGGCCAAGAGAAGGCGCGCACAGGAACGCAGCAGGGAAAGTCCTTTCCACCCCAGGGGCAGCTGTTCCAACCCTCCCAGAGTGAACACATACACACCAGAAAGGTACAAAGAATATAGGAAAGGGAAATGTTTATTTACAGATGGATGAAAAGAGAAAAACAACAGCGGGAAATATAAGGAGAGTGGTAAAATATGGTTGCATTTAACTCAAAGTCCCACAGGCCCAGTGGTAGCACAGTCTGGCAGGGCAGACACCGAGCAATGTGTCTGCATACAGAGTTCAGGAGGCCTGAGCAAAGTTCCAGTCCCGTGGTGAGTCTTAGGTGCACCTGGTCATCTTCGGCACCAGTGAACTTTCCCCAACAAACCACTCCAGTGGCCTCTTCTGCCACCCTCTGCAAAGCCACACAGAGCGACCATCTCCCCACTTAACTAGCTAACAGCCTCCCTCCTTATTCCCAATGCAAAGTCACAAGCCCCAGTACTCACAGCCCATTGCAGCTCTGGGCAGTAGTGATACGGGGTCAGGCTCCAGTCTGTCCTTCTCAGGTGATTTCTCCCTGGCATAGTGCTCCTCCTGGCTCCTGTCCTGGGGTGTCCCCAATCAGCCACCCTGTCCTTCGCAGGCTTCAGGCAGGTTCTCGGCTGCTTCACTCTGTGAGGGTCGGCTTGCTGCAGCCCATCTGTCTGGAGCTCCACACTCACACACCCTGTTGCTATTTCTCCTCTCTCTCTCCTCCCCCTCCCACCAATAACACTTCCTCCTTCTGGAACCAGTGGCAGCTCCAGGCACCAGCGCTCCAAGTGCATGCCTGGGGCTGCAAGCCGTGGGCGGGCACCCTGCCGGTTCCTGCGAGGGCAGCAGTCAGGCAGCCTTCAGCAGCATGCCTGTGGGAGGTCTGCCAGTCCCGCGGACTTCGCCGGCAATTCGGCGGCAGGAATGCCGAAGCCGCGGGACCAGCGGACCTCCTGCAGGCAAGCCGCCGAAGGCTGCCTGACTGCCGTGTTTGAGGCGGCAAAAAAGCTAGACCTGCTCCTATCTGGAACAATCAGCACTTATCCCCTCAAAAAAAATATTTAAAGGAGCCCTACTCTCTGAACCACAAAGTGGTTACTAAACAGATTGAACACTTCGAGTCTGTCACTATAAGGCATATTTTCTAATCCTTTGTTTGTTGTCATGGCTCTTCTCTGAGCCCCCTCCAATATATCAACATCCTTCTTGGATAGTGGGCACTGGAACTGGACATGGTATTCCAGCAGCGGCTGCACATGTGCCAAATACAGAGTTACAATATGTAGCACAAATGGAACATGATCCTGATTGGAACCTCTGGCTCCTTCTGTAATATGAATAATAATTAATAACTGACTGCTGAAAATGCAGTGGCTGAGGAGCCATTGGGCATCCAGTCAGATCCCATAGCTGTAGTAGCATCTATGCACTACCTCACTGCCTTGGCAGACTTTTTATCACTTCCGGGGCCAGCCTTAGACCAAGTGGGGCCCCAGACGAGGGGTGTCTTTGGCACCCCCCTCCCTTTGTTAAACTTTTGAATATCTTTTTTTTTTTTTGCATTTGTAGCCCATTTCATGACTTTGATGCATGATTTTCATGCATGATTCATCCCGGTCTCTTAAGAAGATAGACTTGCACACTGGGATCTGTAAATCTGTATTTATTCATGCCATATACAAGCAAATGAAATCATTCATTTCCTCTAAGCTTATAGAAACTTTTTAAATGTTAAGAGTAATTGAAATGTAATAACATCAATAAAACAAGGTTCATAATATTGCAGCAGTGCTCTCATATGACTTTGTTCTCATAACTCACTGACTGACTGGTGATGCCTGCCCCTTATATACCCACTAGGGTATATAACAACAGTCTAGGAGGTTCAAAGATAATGTAGTTCTCAGAAAGTCTGGAAGGTTTCATGACATTTTACAAAGCTCCAGAACATTCTAGAGGGTTAGTGAAAAATGAATCCACATACAGAATACCTGAAACATTTTACTTCAAACATTCTATTTTCCCTTTTGTCACTAACAACAAAAACAGCACCCTGAGCCTGGTGTCCATCACCCCTTCCCCCAAGCCTGGCACCCCAGGCAGCTGCCTGCCCCCTAAATCCAGCCTTGACCCCCTCTGTCACTCTAGCAGTAAGGTTTTCAGTTTCTTTGATATCACTGGTTGTCCCACTGCTGGCATTTCTATGTGATTGCCCGCTCCAGTGGGGACTCCCTGAGGACCTTATTCAGTCAATGTCCAGTGAAATCAGTGGGAATCAGTCTATTGATGTCAGTGGGCATTGGACTGAGCCCTGAATGCCTTGTGTCAGTTACAGCTGCTTGGGATTGTTTTCACTTCAGGACCTGTCATTTTCTGTTGGGAACATCTCACACACAGAACCATATTCCATGACACCACCCCATCTGATCGCTGCCCTTCTTTATTCAGGCATTGCCATGGGGCTGGCAGGTGGCTCTACAGTGTAGGGTTTAAACACAAGGTAAAGGACTATTGCCTCAGCATGTGCATCCAACTGAGTTGGTGCACATTTGCCCCAATATTGTTCCTCTCTGTGACATGTGGTGATGAGAGACACACGTGGCCCTTGGTTCATAATAATTAAACACAGATAAAGTGTTTTTTTAAATGTCCATATTTGTTAGTCTCAAAACAGCTTTAACCAAACCTCCCAGTTGGTGTGCTAATGTATTTTGGGCAAACTTGGA
Source organism: Gopherus evgoodei (assembly GCF_007399415.2). Lineage (NCBI taxonomy): Eukaryota > Metazoa > Chordata > Testudines > Testudinidae > Gopherus > Gopherus evgoodei. The sequence continues at coordinate 285,043,833 of NC_044323.1, read as the reverse complement.
TTTGTATGGCACGTCTGGACTGCTAGAACGCTGTTCCGATTGTACGTCAAAGGGAAATCTGTGCATTAGGGAGAACAGAGTGCCAGTAATCAAGCTCTGTCACGCAGATTTGCTGGGAGAATTTTGCCTTTATTATCGTCCTCCTGACAATCCAGTACGTAGCTCGTATGTGGTATAATGAGAGCTACGCTTGTGCATATCCCCTGCAAATGGAAAACTAGGTCAGAAGACCTTCCAGAGGATCATGCAGGATGTACCAAATAAAAAAAAAAAGGCTCTTTTCAGATTCTGCAGCTAAACTAAGGGTTTTATTGGGGATAACGTTATGAAAAATTGGGGAGAACGTTACTCCTCTTTGGGATTTCCTATCAAATGGGACAATCCAGCCTGATCCTAATATGCACACACAGTGTGGAAAGGAATTTCTTACCCAAGGACCTTCACGGAGCATTTACCTTCTTAGGGAAAGCAAGAAAATTATGGTCCTAGAGATAAATATCAAGGAGGGAGAGGAGTTATTTAAGTTAAGCACCAAAGTGGACACAAGAACAAATGGCAATAAAATGATCATCATCTTGTCAGATTATAGTCCCTTTATGATCATTGGAGCACATCCTTGATGGCTTAATAATAACCAGCCTGCAGTGGGCAGGGTAAAGGAATAAAAGAGCTAAATAAAGATCTTTTAGGGCTGATGATTTCCTGTTTCTGGGCAATGAAAATGTAATTTAGCCTTAGGAATAGAGGAAAAAAATAAAAAATAAAACCTCTCAACCACTCACACTCTGTGTACATTGGCAACCACTTGTTTGATCAAGTTGCATTACACAGAGCCATGTCTATATTTAGAAAAATCACTCTTTATGCTTCCCACATGAATAATTTGCCCTCTCCTGCAACGCTTCCCTACAGGAGGTCTTGCTTGGGATGATCTCATTCTATCAATATCAAGGCATCAGTATCTCAGTGGAGAACAGAGGCCTTTATAAATTGTGTTGCACGCCAAGAATATCATGCAGAACTGTAAGAGGGTTGTGCTCAGAATCTAGCTACTGCGGCCTCCAGTGTATTGTATGCTTTGACATAAATTGTTTTATCGCTCCTGATTTGAATGACACGTAGCACGCATTAAACTGAGCTGAGTTTGCACATTGTCTAATAGAAGTAGTGATGCATCCACGGGCCTGCAGCTAGTGCAGTGATCCTGGCAGATCTCATAAGCTGCGTAGGGTTAGGCCAGCTCAGGGCTTAAAGGGTCAGACCTGCAAGGAACACCGCTGGGAAATGCTGCACACGTGGGTGTTGATGGTTCAGTAAGGGCTGCTCCTCTCTCTGTCACTGCTGAAGCAGTATCTCAGCCTGGTGATGCTTCTTTCACAGGCAATACAGAACCTGACCATTTGTCATCTCTTGGCTTAATTTCAGTTTGGGTAATGCCATTCTACCACCAAACACTCCTGCAACTTTAGAACTTCGACACTTCCAGTCCAGTCCTGTCCTGCCACTGTGCACTGTGCCATCTTGCACCCCACAGGTGGCTGTGCTGCAGGGGTGGGTGGAGTGATTGGCATATAGAAGGGCGGACTGTCATGTGTTAGCCACTGTCATGCACTGGGGGCAGACCCACACCAGCCATGGGGAGCTAAGATGCATTCTGTTCCTATGGCTCCCCTGCCTTCTCTGTGGCCAGCCAGCTCCCTAGGCTAGTGTGCAGGAAATGGGGGAGAGGGCATGGCTCCACCCGTCTCAATCTGTTGTGGGATGGTTTCTACCTCTGAGGGCTCTCAGAGTGAGAAGTCCTTGTGATCCCCTGAGGAACATTATCTCTGGCCCCTGTGCAGCATACACACAGTAGAAGGAAGTTTCTTTCACCTTCTCCTACCCAATCTGTGTGCACATACAAAGGCCAAGGCCAGTCTAGCTCATGGTTAGTGTGTAGCTTTGGGATACTTCAGTAGCTAACATCTGTGCCCTCATCTGCACTATACGGATTCATCCCCCAATCCTTTTATATCTTAGGTGCTTACAAGGCCTCCATTACTATAGTGTCAGCACACACTAGTCTTTAGTGTATTCTTTCTCACAACACCCCTGTGAGGTAGGGAAATGCTATTATCCTCATTTTAAAGATGAGGAAATGAGCCAGAAAGAGGGAAAGGCCTGGCTCAACAAAGGGATTTATGTGCCTAGAGAATCACTATACCAACACAGCAATCCACAAAGCTTGGGCTAAGTGCCCTGTCTCCCTCTACAATGAAAGAGGAGAGATAGGTGCCTTGTGAGATCCACAAAAGAGCCCATGGAAGGTCGCCTAACTTAGCCAATGGGTGAGAGGGCCGGCTTTAGGCCAATTCCCCCAGTTCCCCGGAATCGGGCCCCGTGCTGGCGCCTTTTTAATTTTTACTCACCCAGCGGCACTCCGGGGGGTCATCAGAGTAGTCCATAGCTCTGTGGCTGGAGTGCTTTCTTAAGAGGTGGCAGAGTCTTGTTCAAGTCTTCTCTCCTCAGACGGGAAATCTGAACGTGTGTTCTCCCATGTCCCAGGGGAGTGCTCTTAACCAGTGCTTCTCAAATCCGTTCCGTCACTGGTTCAGGGAAAGCCCCTGGCAGGCCAGGCCGGTTTGTTTACCTGCCGTGTCCGGAGGTTTGGCCGATCACAGCTCCCACTGGCTGCGGTTTGCCGCTCCAGGCCAATGGGTGCCATGGGAAGCGGCGCGGGCGGAAGAATATGCTGGCCACCCTTCCTGCAGCCCCCTTTGGCCTGGAGCAGCGAACCGCGGCCAGTGGGAGCCGCAATCAGCCGAACCTGTGGATGCGGCAGGTAAACAAACTGGCCCAGCCCGCCAGGGGCTTTCCCTGAACAAGCGGCGGCCCGACTTTGAGAAGCACTGCTCTAAACACTGAATGAGAGGTTATAAGGGGAGTTCTTCCTTGGCTGTTTTGTGTGGAGTTAGGCAGCCTCTGAGCACATTGTGACATACTATACCCCAAAGTACCCCCTGTACCCACATATTCACCGCTGTCGTATGATTATGATATGTTTTGTGCAAAGTATGCCTTGTGAGGTATAATTTGAAAAGTCATAGTTTGATCAACCTTGTTATTCTGTTTAAATGTGTGTATCATCCATGTAGATGAACTTACGACATTTTGCTATGTGTTTGTTACTGAAACATGTTGTGATTCTGGGGAACGCCCACAGACTAGAAATATCAAAGGGAATATAAACAAAAGACCTGCATGTCATCCCTGAAGATGGCTCCAGCCTCATGAAGACAAAAGGTATGAGGAAGGACTTTGCAATTAACCTGAGAGACACTACATATCTCACATACACCACAGACTGAGTGGCTGCACCCCAGGAGGCGGGGGGGGGGATTCTTCAAAGCAAGGAGTATAAATAGGGGACAGTGATATCATGACTTGGCCTGCCTCTTCCTCCATTTCTATATAAGGAAGCGAGGTCATCTGGAAAACAAAGAGATCTCCACTGAGACTTTGGGAGGCGCTGCACCTAACAGGAAAACATTCCAGTTATCATGAACTAGCGTGAAGTCTTGGGTGAGAGAAATCCTCTTGCATTTTGAATTATTAGCCTGGTAAAGATGAGGATTAAGTTTGCAGATTTGCTATTTTATTTCCTATTGTAACCAATTCTAATATTCCATGCCAATGCCACATCATCTCTTAAAATCTATCTTTCAGTAGGTTAGTCAAAAGTGCCTGGGGGATCTGCTCATATTACAGAGGCAGGTGCATGACCACTACTCTTTGAAAGAGTGGCAAACAAATTAATGAGCTTGCGTTGATCAAGAAGACCTTGAACAGAGTAAGACACACATTTCTAGGGTGCAAGGCTGGGGCTGGAGGAATTGGCTGGGGTCTCCCCATATGTAGTTCATGAGTGGCTTGGGAGAACTGTCACGTAACTTTGCTGGATGTGCATCTGCACCCTGGTGGCTGAGTGAACAGAGACTGGAGGGGTTTGCTCTTCACTGGCATAGCAGTGTAGGATACAGCTTGGGCAGGAGATTTAAAGGGGGCACAGGGACACCACAGCCCAGATTGCACCCCAGGGCATGTCATGCACACCTACCAGATCAGGCCTCGCACATGACTAAGGCAGAGGAGAGCCTATCCTCCTCCAGCCAGTGGATGGCTGTGGGGCTTAGGCAGGAGTTAGGCACCTGCAGTGAGCATAGGCAAAGGCAGAGAAGAAACTTAGGTGCCTAAGGAACTTGGACTGCAAAAATTTTGTACCAAGTGAGTTTAGGCTTTAGCTGAGTGGGAGTTTGGTGATACTTAATTATCTGTGAGGATCTGGACCTAAGTGATTTGCCCAGGGTCACACATGAAATCTGTGGCAGAGCAGGGGAATGAACATAGCATCCTAATCACTTCCTCTCCATGAATGCTGGGAAATCAGAGAGATGTTATGGTGTTGGCCACAAAGCTTTCTGTTTAGACTGTAACCTCTTTGGGACAGGGCCTGCCTTTTCCATATGTTTTGATACCATATTTAGGATAAAGACACCAGCCATTAGCACAACCACCAAAATAATGATTAATAATGAATAGGAAAACATGGATCCAAACTCCTCCTTCAGCTCACTCTGTCCATATGCTGTATCCCCATCACAAAGCAGGCAGTATGGCTGGTGTCAAGTATAATTCCCAATTCTGGACCTTAGCATCCAAAATATGGGTACTAGCATGAATTCCCCTAAGCTTAATTACCAGCTTAGATCTGATAGGCTGCCACCAATCAGGACTTAGAGTAGAGCACCTGATAGACTCTGATCTCCTTCAAAAACTTTCCCTGAGGGTCCCAAGACCCAAATTCCTTGAGTCTCACAACAAAGGGAAATAAACCATTCCCTTCCCCCTCCCTTCTACCTCCCAGCTCCTTCCCACCCTGGGAACACTAGGAGATTGCCTGATTCAACTTCTTGAATCACCACACCGACAGGAGCGTTACCTTCCCCCTCACCCAGAGGCAATACAAGCTGTGTGAATATAACACAAAGAGAAAATTTATCCTTCCCTTCTCCCCACCAATTCCCTTGAACCTTAACTAGGAGAACAAAATCCAACAGGTCTTAAAAAGCAAAACTTTTAATGAAAAAGAAAGAAAAAGTAAAAGGTTTATCTCTGCACTTTAGATGGTAACAAGTTACAGGGTCTTTCAACTTATAAACAATAGAAAGAAACTTTCTCCAGCAGAAACACAATTTAAGCTACTTCCAGCAAGTACACATATGTAAATGAAAAAACAAATTAAAAGACTATGACCGCCTTTTCTTACTCACAATTCTGAATAGATAAGAGACTGTAGCAGGGAGATTGGTAGAAACCTGGTTGCACCTCTAGCCCCATCCAGGACCCAGAGAGAACAAAGCCAGAACCAAAACCCACAGACAAAGGCTTCCCTCCATGAGATTTGAAAGTATCTTGTCTCCTGATTGGTCCTCTGGTCAGGCGTTTGCAGGTCACTGTTTGTTAACACTTTATAGGTGAAAGAGACGTTAACCTTTAGCTATCTGTTTATGACAGCTGGCTGTTAGGATCAGCACATAAATACATCTTGAGTTGTGCCCTATGATATGGGGCGATAATCTGCACTGACTAAAGCTTGCCTGGATTTCAACTATATCAATGTTGGAAATATTTCCATTCGGTACAATACAAGGGATATTACTTTAAAATGGCATGTGGGACTCGGCCAGTGAGAGAAGAGTGATTTCTGCAAGCTTATTAATAGTATCTAGTCATTAAATATAATTCATTTGAATTATTATTTCATACCTGCCAGTATCCGGTCTGCAAAATCCAGTCAAATGTACAGTTGCATACATCTGCAATACATTTGCAAAACATAGCATGAATGCACATTGATTTGTGCTTATTTGCACAGGTTTGTGTGTCTTTGCAAATAAGGTGTCAGGCAGTAGAGGAGAAGGGGAGGCAGAGAGAGAGACTCTAGCTTATCTTTCTCTTCCTCATTGCAACATTGGATTTTTCCTCCCATCTCCTCTCACAGCATTTTGTGACCTCTTAATTTCCCCTCACCAACCCAAGCCTCTGAGAATCTGGAGAAAGAGAAGCAGGATGGGGTTCTTTGCCCCCCTCACAGGGCAGGGATGGGTCATCTTCACCCAGGCCTGGGTATGAGGGAAGCTGTGCATGGAGCTCCTAGCAGGAGCTGCTTCCCAGTGCCTCTTAGCAGAGTGGTCCATGCCCATCAGTGTGAAGCAAGGAAAGCAGGAACTGTGACTGCTTCACTGTAGTAAAGACCTAAGTTTTCCATAAGAACATGGAAGCGCTCTGATTGGCTGCCCTTCTGTAGGAATCACAGAACCGTAGGGTTAGAAGAGACCACAAGGGTCATCTAGTCTATGCCCCTGCCAAGAAGCAGGAAGCAGTAACATGGGGAAGAGCAACCAATCATGGGACTTTCCCCATACATTTTTTTAGTCCAAAATAGTTTGGGGTTTAATGAATTAATGTCTGTAATGAAGTGGGAGATCATTAAAGGAGAAGCCCCATTTAAGTACAAAGTATTACTTTTTTCTTTTGTTCTTCTCCTTCTCTCTATTTTTCTTTCTCCTTATCTCCACTCCCATCCTACCATAAATTCACAGTAGAAAGTGAAAACTGTAGGACTGGTAGATCTGTTCCTTGTCTCAGGGCTCACCCAATAATGTGCAAGGCTCTTTCTGTAGAAAGTGGAACAATCTCTGCCTTGTGGAGCTCAGAATGAGGGGAAGGGACATAAGCAGGTTACTTACCTCTCTGAGGTTAGGTATGGCCCCTGCCTCCATTGAACTCTTCTGTGCCTCAGTTTCCCTTGAGCGGTTGCATACACCTGAAGATCTCTCATTAGGGGGTAAACAATGTCCAACATAAAACAGCCCTTGGTGTAGGTGTCAATAAGTAGCCTTTCATCCTTTCCAGATCACAGTTACCTCGCTAGGTCTAGGTATTCTTCATCTTTTGGTCAGATGACTTTTACCTCACACTGCAAGGTGGCACAGCTGAGCTGTAGGGATTACTGTGCTTTGCCTTCACCGTGAGCTTCAGTCCTGGACAGTGAAGAAGCTGTTCTCTCCTTTCTCAACTATTCATTTTCATTCTTCCCCTTACCTAAGAGCTACTTCACAGAAGGGCTTGCCTGTCAGCTCGACTTTCAGGCCTCATTTGCCATCCCTTCCTCAGGATGATGTGATGCCTGCTCTCCAGGTTTCTCCCAGCTCTGAGGAAACAGAGTTTATGCATTGCCCTCCCTTCCCCATCATTCCTTGTCACATAGCCCCTAGGACTGCAAGTCCCAGAATTCCTTTGAACAGGTAGTTAACAAGGAAACAAGTCAAAACTGCAGCTCAACACCTTCATCATAGGTCTAGCTCAACCTGTGACAGAGTACAACATGTTAATCACGGTACTGCCAACCCCAAACAAGGAATAATCATGAGTCAGACCTCCAGAAACCTTGAGATTGGCTTTAAAAATCATGTGATTGACAAGAAATAAATACTACATTTTAGGTTCTCTATATTTGGCTGCCAGGTTTTGAGCTGGAGGGTACACTGAGATCACATTTTCTAGCTTTTATCCACAACCATGAAGGCTAGAAACTTACTTTTATAAAATAAAAACTGAGATTCTCAAATATTCACATGACTCTAGAAGTTGTGAATTTAAGAGGAACACCCAGTTATGAGACATGTGATCAAATTAAAAGCATTGGCAACATTGTGTTAGAGAGATCACAACTGAGCTTTGTCATGTGAAACAACCAGTAAAGGTTAGGTTATCCTATGTGTACACATATTATTTATTTCATGGTATATGTGGGCTAGGTTCCCAGTAGGCAGTAGTGTGGCTCTGAAGAAAAGATGTAAATATGGAGAAGGCTGTTCAAAGAGGGCTGAATGTTACAAGAACTGAGTTTTAAAATGCTAGCCTTAGAAGTACTGTATCATGGAAGTCTATAGATTAATAGATTTTTAAAGTCAGAAGCGACATTATCATTATCTAGTCTGCTACTCTGAGCAATTCCTGTATCAAGTCTACAACTGATGGGTGAGTGATGGCATATTTCTTAAAAAGCTTTCCAAGCTAGTTTTAAAGAATTGTGGTGGATTCTCCATCACTTCATCCCAAGGTAATTTGTTTCCATGCTTAATTCCTTCAGTGTTAAATTCAAGTTTATTACCAGCATAAAGTTGTCTAGCTTCATCTTCCAGTCACTGGATCTTATTATATCTTTACTATCAAAAATGTTCTCCTTGTGTATGGACTTATTGACAGTAATTAAGTGACCTCTTAACTTTCTTTTTGGTTAAGCTAAATAGACTGACTTTCTGAAATCTTTCACTGTAAGGCAGATTTTCCAGGTCTCAAGTCAGTCTTGTAGCTGTTTTCTAATTCCGTTTGAATTGTTCACCATCATTTTTGAAGTGTTGACGCAAGAACTAGAACCAGTATATCAGCAGTGGTTTCACTGATGCTGAATATAAATTGGTTACCATTCCTTTAACGGTATTACGCTGAATGTAAATTGGAAATACTGATATTTTGCAAAGTTACTTATTTCATTTTTATGTAATGGTGTTGCAAACTGTGGAGTAGCTATCACCAGTCAAATATCCATGGATATGTTCAAGAGGTTGAGGGCCCATGAATATGTAATATGTCTAGTAGTTACACAGATACAGAGTCAACAATAGCCTTTCAAAAATGTCTGCGTAGCTGTGCCTGATTACAAAGTTCTGTGCGCAATAGAATGTGTTATATGGATTTATGGTTGAGAATTTATGCTCTAGTTCTTCTATGAGGTTTACAATCCATTACTCTCAAGTTAAATGATAACTGCTAAGACGTGGTAATGAACTATTGAAATGGTTAATGTGTATGTGTCACTCCTGCCTTCTAATGCATGGAATCAAAAATGCCAAGCTTGTGTTATAGGCCCCATATAGTTACTATACTGTTAATTGCCAGAGATAGTCCCTTAGAAGTCTCCACTGGTAACATATATTTTAATCATAGCCTTTTAACTGATCCAGAAGCTTTAAGTCCCTTGTTACATTTCACAGCACCTCTGTGAGGCAAGTAGGATGTGCTGGCCAGGGAAAGCCAACAGTGTAATTGAGCATGCACAATAGAGAAGACCTGCTGAAATTGTTTTACAGAACAGCCTAAAGTTTGCCGTGTTGCAAAGCTCTGAGAATGGGAGACTGAGTCATTAGTAAAATTGCCAGCTGCCTGAGGTAAGGAATACTATTTTGATAGAAGCTGACAACTACAGGAGGAGAGGGAAACTGTTGTATAATTCTGATGCAGCTAGTTGGGGTGAACATGGTAGAAGCTTTGAGCAGCAGACAACCAAGAATAAGGATTATTATCTCAGCTAAAGCATTAGTAAATCTGAGGAGACATAAGAAGCTAGTCATATGCTAATCTGGGAATCTGGAGGTTCCTTCCTTTGCCACAGACTTCTTTATTAGGCTGATCTTTACTTCTGTGATTGGGTAGCTTTCTTATGTAAGCAGAGTCAGGATGAGCTCTACCCTGACATCTGGTGGAAAGAATTTCAGAGAGTGTATTTGCATAGGCACGCCTACCCCATCCCAGGCTGTCAAGCTGTGGGACTGCCTTGTGACAGAAATGACTCAACCTCAGTTGGGTCGTACTTGCTAGACAAGGGACATGGGTTCCAAAACCCAGTGAATTGAGAGAGGTTGGGGACAAGTATCTGTGCCTGGTGGTGCAGTCTCCTTGTGGAGCCAGAAGCACCAGTTCCACCCCCTCCTCTCTCCACTGTGGAATGTCAGAGTTGATTTTTTATTCACTTAAGAATCTAGATACAGGTGACTGAGCTGAACTCACTTTGGGCTAATGGTGCACTAGCACTGGGGCTCCCCTACTATGAGCTGAGATCACTAAGAGCTGAAATCACTAAAGAGCTGAAATTACTGAGCTGAGAGGACTGAGCACTGTGCCAACTAGTAGGGGAGCCTGAAGCTATACTGCGGAACAGAGCAGCTGGCGGAGTGGAGCAGTTTGTGGGGATGGCTGGAGCGGATCACGGGACAGCTGGTGGAGTGGAGCGACTGGCAGAGCGGAGTAGCTGTGGGACAGGTGGAGCAGCCCACAGAGCGAGCGGAGCCAAGCAGTTTGCAGGGAGAACTGGAGCAGCTTATGGAGCAGAGCAGCTGGTGGAGCGGAGCAGTTTCTGAGGACGGCTGGAGGAGCAGAGTGGAGCGACTGGTAAAGCGGAGCAGTTTGTGGAGAAAGCGGAAGCAGAACCCAGAGAGAGGCAGGGCAGTTGGCCCCAGACCACGTAAGGTGCCACTTTCTACCCAGGCTGGGGGGAGGGACCTCTACAGATAAACTCTTGAACTCTGGGTGGCATTGACTAGAGACTTTTGGGTTGTTGGACTTTGGGGTGATTGGACTTAAAACCCTAAAGGGAAAAAGGACATTGCCAAACATACTTGGAGGTGGGTTTTTGTTTATGGTTTGTGTTATAACCCTGTTTGTGGTGTTTCTCCAGTGGGATGCCGCATTGATTTCTTCCTTTATTAAAAAGATTTTGCTATACTCAGACTCGGTGCTTGCGAGAGGGGAAGTATTGCCTCCTAGAGGCGCCCGGGGGGGTGTGGTATGTGAGTGTCCCAGGTCACTGGGTGGAAGCTCGAGCCGGTTATGCACTGTGTTACTGAAACGGAACCCCTGGATACTGAACCCGGCCCTTGTTGCTGCCAACTCAGAGGGGCAGAAGGGTTACCCTTAACCTACATGTATGGCTGTGTTTAAGGGCTAGTCTACACTTGAAAAACTACAGTGGTGCAGCAGAATTCTTCTGATGATCTACCACTCTCTAGACTGGAGGTTAGTTTGCTTAACTATATAGCTTAGGTTGTTATCCTTTATGTGGACCAGCTCTCACTGGGAATTGGACACTTTGCCAGAGGGTCTCACAAATATTTGCTGCCACAGAAGATAAGTGAGATCCAGAAATCTTGGGGTCCATTCCAGACTGTAGATGGGAATGTGCTTCAAGGCATTGATCTAAAGCCAACTGAAATCAATAGGAGACTTTCAGTTAATTTCAGTGAGCTCTGCAATTGGGCTTTTAATGCAGAATGCCCTGGGTTCAAACACCACTGATAACCCGTGATGAAATGTCCTGTACATGTACAGCTTCAGAAGTTGTGCATGGGGAAGAAGCCCTTCTTAACATACCTGAAACCACCCTCAGGGGGAACCCTACTTCTAGATGGTCAAGTTTGCCATTCGGGTAAGTGGTGCAGCTCTGCTGAATGTATTGTAAAACCAGTGGAACTTAATCTGTAACTTTATGGGTTCGCCCATCACTAGATATCTTGTAGTAAAGCTTTATTCTGTGCACCCCTGATAGCTTTTAGCTGCACTTCATTCGTGCCTGCAGTAACATTAAACTGTCAGAGAATATAGCTGGAAAGAGAGGGAAGTAAGCACCAAAATCAGGTTTTTTTTCCCATTTTATCTGTGCTATCTCCTCCTCGGCATTATTTACCAGCTGCATCGCACTGAGCTGGGCATTTAACTGCCCACACACCTCCTGCAAGTGCTTCATTTTTTGTAACTAAAACCAGAAGAAATGATTCTCTGTTATTGAACGTTTGAGACGGAGCCATGTTTTAGTTGCCCAGAGGCCCAGTGCTGACTATGAACAGGCTTAGGTAAAGAGAAAAGGCACTTTTTTTTTCCTAGAGAAGACCCGTCTGCAGCTAAATAGTTTCAGAAACAAGTCTATTCTTTAAGTACATCCCTTGGGACAGAACATGGAGTTAGCTGGCCTCTGGTGATTCCCCCCAAATATTCACAGCTCTAGAACTAGTGATTTTAAAAAACAAAAAGCGCAAACCCCACCTTTCCAACTTTAACACAGACAGCATTACCTAAAGAGCACTCTATAGGTCTCCGGGCGCCATGTCCCCTAGGGCTGTGGTCCCATCAGTTAAGCAAGGTTGAGACCAGTTATTACTTGATTGGGAGCCTCCTCTCTGAGATGCTGCAGAAGTTGTGCTGCTGAATTACTGGCATTCTGCATCAGAGGGTTTGGTTATGCCATTTAGGCATTGTGCTGCAATGGGGCAGTGCATGGCTCCACCACCCCAGTGGGAATGCTATGGGGTAGAATGCCTCTGGGAACTTTCTAGTACACAAGGGGGGTGCAAACACTGCTGCTAATCCCTCCAATAGGGTGGACAGTACAGCCAGCCACAGGGATAGGGAGGAGAATCACCGTTCTCCTACTCTCTGCTTGTGCAGCCCTAGGGGATTAATCCCTTTGCTGCCTTAAGTCCAGGATCTGCATTTCTGCCCAGCCTGGGCTGCATACATGTGAAGGAGGCTCCTCCAGCCCTGTTCTCTGGCACAGCCATGCAAGGGGCAGGTGGGATCTGGTTCCAAGTCAGCATAAACGTGGTGCCAGCGATGCCTAGATGGGGTGTAGAAATTTGAAGACATGGGCTTGCTATAGTCTCCTGGCATTTTCTACAAAAGTAGAAGTGTTCACAATGAGGGTCCTGGCCAAATTCCTGTGTGGGTACATCCTGCTAATATGCAATTGCTCCTGCAGCTTTGATAGGGAATGATATTCTTATTCCAGTTGTCTTGGGTACTTGTATGGCCCCTGATGCTATCTGGGCGCTCCAACACTATTTAGTGTGTTTATCCTCATAACACCCCTATGAGGTAAGGCAGTGTTATTATCCTCCTGGGACAGATGGATACCCAGGAACAGAAAGATTGAGGGCCAGATTTTTAAAGGTAGGTAGGTGTCTAAAAACCTGGCCCTAAGTGACTTGCTCAAGATCACACAGGGAGCCTGTGAGAGATAGTTGAATCCAGGTTCGCTGAGTCCCTGGGCATGGTATTGGGGACTGTGCCCAGAAGGGCTGAGCTTCCCAAACAGTCTGAGTGGGGCGTTGGTCACTGAATGCCACTCAGGTGCTGCCCTAGCATTTGGATCATCTTTCCTTCTTGATGCTCTTCCTAAACTGTTGCATTGGGATGCTCTGCACTGTAAAACAGCTGCTGCATTTTGCCTCTGAGAAGGCTATATATCAGTGGAGTCTGTGTGCGTGAGGAACTCATTAAGGCAACTACCGAAGTACCTTGCAGAATGGATACCCAGAAGACTAAACCTTGTATAAACAGAACAATAGCTTTGGGTGTTTTCTGAGGGCTTGATTAAGTCACTTCTGGTGCAAATCTTTACGCAAACATATTTGCATGATTTGCTACCTGCAGACATCCTTGCAAACAAAAAATTGCTCATTGGAACATTGGAAAATGGATATAAAGGGAGACTGATACAACTGAAGTGAATTCTCAGGATTATTTGGAAGAGGAACTATTGTTTGTTTGTTTTTGTCACCTTTGAAATCAAGATTTGAAAATATAAAACAAACCAAAGACAATATAAACTTTGGGCTTTATGCAAAATTCACTGAGGTCAGTGGAAAGTTTCCCACTGAATTCAGTGGATTTGGGATGGGGCCCTTTCTGCTTCATTACGGGGAAAGCTTAAACAAACATTATGTTTGCTCTTCATGCTTAATAATACTCATACTTTGTGGTTTTGCTCCATTTCCTTTTTTATCTACCATATTTTATTATTTAAAATAAATTCCCACTTCGCTGAACTTAACGCACCCTCGTATTTTTCTTCACTGACAAAAAAAAAGACAAGCCTGAGTACCAAACAAGATCAGTTCCTTCCAAGCGATGCTGTGGCAGACACCCAGGGAAAAGATAACGATTAGCATGTTGTACAAGCATGACTCTTTTTTGACAGTCACTAAGGGATGCACAGATACAGTACAATGTCAGTTTTTATTGTTGGTTATTTAGACGGTACTCAACAGTACTTTGTGCTATAGGAAATGGAATTTCAGGAGAATGAAGGATGCGTAGTCTGGACACATATCCTAGCTGCACTAGAAAGGAGAATCAACAAGATACTTGTCTTTATTCTGCGGATCTTTAGTTCTGTGACTGGGTAGTGTTCTTACTCTACATGTATAACTGTGTCTAAGGACTAGTCTACCCTTGAAACACTACGGTGACGCAGCAGAATACTTCTCTTGACCTAGTGCTGTCTAGACCGGGGGTTAGGTTGCTTAACTATAAGAACATAAGAATGGCCATACTGAGTCAGACCAAAGGTCCATCTAGCCCAGTATCTGTCCACCAACAGTGGCCAATGCCAGGTGCCCCAGAGGAAGTGAACCTAACAGGCAATGATCAAGTGATCTCTTTCCTGCCATCCATCTCCACCCTCTGACAAACAGAGGCTAGGGACACCATTCCTTACCCATCCTGGCTAATGGCCATTAACAGATTTAACCTCCATGAATTTATCCAGTTCTCTTTTAAACCCTGTTATAGACTTAGCCTTCACAACCTTCTCAGGCAAGGAGTTCCACCCATTGACTGTGCACTGTGTGAAGAAGAACTTCCTTTTATTTGTTTTAAACCTGCTGCCCATTAATTTCATTTAGTGGCCCCTAATTCTTGTATTATGGGAACAAGTAAATAACTTTTCCTTATTCACTTTTTTCACATCACTCATGATTTTATAATGTTTACTATGTTGCTTAAGGGGGTGGATATTTCACATCCCTAAGAAAAGTGGCTGGGTTGATATAACTTTTTAGTGTAGACCTGTCCTAAGAGGAGGGGTAAAAGTTTAGGTAGGGGTTAAAAATCTAATTTTCCAATAAATTATATAATGAAAACTTTTAACGGTCAGAGTAAATGAAATCCACAATTATTTCCAGTGGGTTTTTGGTGATCATTTGTTTTAAGACTCTGATTACCATTAAGATAAACTTGTCAGCTAGCTACACTAGTGGTATTATAATCTACATCTGGAGTTTATTAACAGCTATGCCCAATGCCATTTGATCAGAATGATTGTAAACATTTGAGACAAGAAGCCACTCTGACTTTGAGCATAAATACAAGAGCAAGCTTAAAAAAACAGATGAATTACATTGCAGTGTAAATTAGACGAGCATTAGTTAATTAGATGCATTAGCTGTAATGCAATCCAGCACTGAATGTATTGAAATGGTAGCCAGCGTGATTAGGTTTACCATTTGGAAAATAATAGGTGTTAATCACACTGAATTATACATCCATGTTTCTGAACCAGTATTTGATGTCCCTTTTTTCTCACCTATGATGGGACAATTGATTTTCTTACTGATGAGTCCTTGTTTGGGCATAGCCACTGGTAAGGGTCTGGGAGTGTATAGGAGCATAATGCCATATATGTAAGGATGGAAAGCTCTGACATGAGGATGGGTGGGTGTGTCAATAACCTTAGTCCCAGATTTGGACCTTAGCGTCCAAAATATGGGGGTTAGCATGAAAACCTCCAAGCTTAGTCACCAGCTTGGACCTGGTACCTGCTGCCACCACCCAAAAAATTAGAGTGTTTTGGGGCACTCTGGTCCCACTGAAAAACCTTCCCTGGGGACCCCAAGACCCAAATCCCTTGAGTCTCACAACAAAGGGAAATAATCCTTTTTCCCTCCCCCCCTCCAGGTGCTCCTGGAGAGATACACAGACACAGGCTCTGTGAATCCAAACAGAGTGACTCCCCCTCTCCGTTCCGGTCCTGGAACAAAAAGGACTTTCCTATTCCCCCAGAGGGAATGCAAAATCAGGCTAGCCAATTCAACACACACCGATCTCCCCTGATTTCTTCCTCCCACCAATTCCCTGATGAGTACAGACTCAATTTCCCTGAAGTAAAGAAAAACTCCAACAGGTCTTAAAAGAAAGCTTTATTAAAAAAAGAAAGAAAACATACAAATGGTCTCTCTGTATTAAGATGACACAACACAGGGTCGATTGCTTAAAAGAATATTGAATAAACAGCCTTATTCAAAAAGAATACAAATCAAAGCACTCCAGCACTTATATTCATGCAAATACCAAAGAAAAGAAACCATATAACTTACTATCTGATCTCTTTGTCCTTACACTTAGAAACAGAAGATTAGAAAACAGAACTACTTCTCCAAAGCTCAGAGAAAGCAGGCAGCCAGAAAACAAAGACCTCAGACACACAATTCCCTCCACCCAAAGTTGAAAAAATCCGGTTTCCTGATTGGTCCTCTGGTCAGGTGCTCCAGGTGAAAGAGACATTAACCCTTAGCTATCTGTTTATGACAGGGTGGGGGAGCATGGATTGGTTCAAAATGCAGCTCACCTTGGCCGTCTCCCAACTCCCATTAAAACCAGTAGAAAGGCTCTTGTTGACTTCAATAGATCTTAGGTTGGGCTCCTACTGAGCAGCAAAGCCCTCACAGAAGTGACCCGCGCTATCCCAAGGGATGCCTCACCCTCTTCAGTCATGAATATCCAGTTCAGTTACCTTCCCCTGGAATAATGGGGTTGGCAAGCGACAAGCCTCATAATACTGGGTGCTGGAAAGAGGTTTCTTGCCACTTGGCCTAGGACTGTCGAAGTCAATCCTGGAATCTTCTTCAAATTGGGGACAAGAAAGGGGAAAGTTACATCTGTGTTTCTTGCAGATATTTATAAAGAGCTCAGATATTATATTAATGAGAACACAACAGATGCAGTGATAGATGAGATTAGATAGAATTTGGAGGAATAACATATTTTTTGTTTTGGTTTTCACCAAAATGGTTAGTAGCGAGTGGATGTCTAACATAGTGAATACCAATGAAAATGAGGTAGAATCACAGGCTAAAATAGGGAAAGAACAAGTTAAACATTTCTTAGACAAGTTAGATGTCTTCAAGTAACCTAAAATATACCCTAGAATGCTCAAGGAGCTGACTGAGGAGATATCTGACCCAGTAGTAATTATCTTTGAAAAGTTATAAGAGATGGGAGAGATTCCAGAGGACTGGAAAAGGGAAAATATAATGCCCATCTATAAAAAGGGAAATAAGGATAATCCAGGGAATTACAGACCAGTCAGTTTAACTTCAGTTCCTGAAAACAGAAACGAGCATATAATTAAGCAATCAATTTGCAAACACCTGGAAGATAATAACATGATAAGTAACAGTTAGCATGGATTTGACAAGAACAAATCATGTCAACCCAAACTAATAACTTTATTTCATGGGGTAGCAAGTCTTGTGGATGGGAGGAAGAGGTAGACGTGGTATATTTTAACTTTAGTAAGGCTTTTAATACTGTGTCACATGACCTTCTCATCAACAAAATAGGGAAATGCAACCTAGATGGAACTATTATATGGTGGGTGGATAACTGATTGAAAACCTTTGCTAGAGAGTAGTTGTCCATGGTTCAAAGTCAAACTGGAAGGCCACATCAAGTGGGGACCCTCTGAGTTCAGTTCTGGGTCTGGTTCTGTTCAATATCTTTTTCAATGATTTAGGTAATGGCATAGAGAGTACACTTATAAAGTTTGCGGATGATACCAAGCTAGGAGGGTTGCAAGTCCTTTGGAGGATAGGATTAAAATTCAAAATGATCTGAACAAACTGGAGAAATGGTCTGAAGTCAGTAGGATGAAATTCAAAAAGGACAAATGCAAAGTACTCCCCTTAGGAAGGAACAATCAGTTGCACATGTACAAAATGGGAAATGACTGCCTAGGAAGGAGCACTGCAGAAAGAGATCGGGGGATCATAGAGGATCACAAGCTAAATATGAGTGAACACTGTAACGCTGTTGCAAAAAAAGCAGAAGTGTTGTAAGCAAGACACAAGAAGTATTTATTTCCTGCTTTACTCCACAGTGATTAGGCCTCGACTGGAGTACTGTGTCCAGTTCTGGGAAGACTGAGAGGGGACATGATAACAGTTTTCAAGTATATAAAAGGTTGTTACAAGGAGGAGGGAGATAAATTGTTCTCCTTAACCTCTGAGGACAGGACAAAAAGCAATGGGCTTATATTGCAGCAAGGGTGATTTAGGCTGGACATTGGGAAAAACTTCCTAACTGTCAGGATGGTTAAGCACTGGAATAAATTGCCTAGGGAGGCTGTGGAATCTCCATCACTGGACATTTTTAAGAGCAGGTTAGACAAACACCTGTCAGGGATGGTCTAGATAATTTTCAGTCCTGCCATGAGTACAGGAGACTGCAGTAGATCATCTCTCAAGGTTCCTTCCAGACGTATGATTCTATAAGGTCCTGTTGAAATATATTTGACAATTAACTCTCTCCACTCCATCTCTCTCACACACACACACACACACACACACACACACACACACACACACGAACTACAAACACAGGAATTATACAGGAAAACCAAACAAATCCTGAATTTGAATTATCCTCTCACAGCAGCTAGGTCATACTCCTTGATTAAAATAATGTATAGGAAATCAAATCTTCTCTGACTGTTTCCTGCTTTTTAAAATGAGCAGCCATTAACCTACTGCAGTTCTTTGCTTTCATGTTTTCAACATGGCTTCACTATTTTGGATTTAAATAAAAATAAACAAGAAAAAACGGAGGCGGGGAGAAGCTGCAATTTATATGTCTTTTTATTTGACTTTGAAAATGTTCATTTTCTCACTAAACAGTCTGAAGTTCTAGTCAAGAGAAGAAACACAAAGTTTCCTAGCAAAGGCTTTAAAACACATGCTGTGTGCCTTGTATTGTAACTGCTTGCAGCAACTTTTATTCGTTTATATCATACCAAGAAGCCTATCTGATGCATTTCACCTTCAAGATCAAGAGACAATGCAAAGTCAGAGCAGAATTCTGGGTAAAGGACTAAGTTGCTGACAAAGGCCAAAGTTTAAATAAAACATGTTCAGTGGAGTTGAATCAATACTTTATTTGTTAAGGAGAAGTAAAAGTACAAAAAAGCCTAGTTGTACAACTAGGCATAAAAAAGTGAGAAATCAATTCTACTTAATTCAAAATGCTTGAAGAGTCACCTATGCCATTATGTATGAATAATTCAGGAACATGAATTTATTGCAGACACATATTGTTTGGTTTGGATTTAGTTTTGCCCCTCGATTGACCTGAATCCTGTAAAGAATGATATTCAACTAATTGAAATAACATTTTGCAAGTAAGAGAATGCCTTGGGGATATTTGAAGACTAATCCTGAAATAGAATTTGGAAGATGAAATGTCTGAAAGTTTATAGAAATAGAGTTATTTTACTGTTTCTTATCTATGGCACATGAGGGTCTTCACATTCAGAGTGCATTCACCTCTTGAGACCAAATGAGAATCTTTTCTCCCCTCCAGCCCGTAATAATGAGTGTTAATCATGTTTAGCGAAAGTTTTTTCTTCCCTGCCCCTGCATCTTCTATTCATAAGAGCATATTTTATAAGACCTTATTGAGATTAAGTGATTTCAACTAAAGTAATGCAAGATGCCTTCAGGTAGAACCGACAGAATCATATTTTTTTCACATTCTAAGATATTGCACAAACACAGTATGCCACTAATGTGGCAGATTTGACGTGTTTTCACACGTGTATTTTAGCCTTTAAATACATGTACAACCTATGTCATCAAGTGCATTATGACTATTATTTATTTGTAATACAGAAGCACCTTGAGACTCCAAAACAGATCAAGCCCTATTCTGCTAGGCAAGGTACAAGCACATAGTTAGAGACAGTATCTGCCCCTAAGGAGTTTACATTGTAAATAGACAAGAAGAGATAGGCAGGGGAACTGAGGGACAAAGATGGAATGATTGACTCAAGGTACCTCAGCAGGGTGATGGCTGAGCCAGGCTTCCTGACTCATTTTGGTGTCCTTGCCACTAGATCACACTGCTTCTTCGGTACATTCATATAGATGCCAATGAAAGTATTCACAGACAGAAGAATCACATTTCCACGAACTGAACAGAGGACACTGAACACATTGAATCTACTCAGATAAATAAGTTTTCAAATGGTGTCCTGAGATGGGGTAGTCTGCCCCTTCAAGGGAGTAGTACCTATTGGTCAGCCCACCCTGCCACGTGGGATGGCCCTTTAAAGATTTGAAATGTTCTTTATAAGGACCTTAGGGGGTTGAGGAGAGAGAAAGTGGTTCGGGGAACGAACAAGGCTTGGGAAGAAATCTTGTTGCTGTATCTTTAAGGACCCGGGGCCAGGAATCGTGCAGAGAAGGTGCGGCAAGGCTTTCCTCTTTCTTCCTCCCTCCGCCTTCTCACACCAACCATTTGGGAATGAGGTGGGAGAAGGGGATCCACATAAATGCTGCCTCCTCCCTTGTAGCCATATAGATGTCTGCAGAAAGTCAGAATTTCTTGCAGGGCCCTGAGTTAGCAAGGTGCAGACAGGAGCAAGGGAAGGTCTGCCTGCTGACCCTTCCCAGCCTGAGGGTGGCAGAACTGTTTGAGACAAGGACCAGCTGGAGGAGAAGCTGCCTGAGGCTGGTGTAAAGTACAACTCCCTCTCCCAGGAGGAGAGCTGGGTGGGGGAGGGAAGGCTCCTGACTTAAGGAGAGGGACAGAGGGATTGTGTGAAGTATAACCCAGCTTAGGGGGGCAGGGCTGGGGTCTCCTGAACAGGGGGAGGAAACTGACCAGGACTTTCATGTGGACCGAGTATGGGTGTTAACTTGAGTGGCTAAAACAAGTGAGTTCCCCTCTGCAGAATCAGTGAATACATCCAAAGCAAGTATATGTTTTGAATTGTAAATAAAGCAGACTCAACAACATCTGATAATTGAGCGAAAGAACCCATGAGGAAGCATGGAATGCACCAGCAGGGCCACTAGGGGGCATGTGGGTGAAGCTCGTCCCTTGACATATGCCCATTGCAAGAAATTATTAACTTAATGGGTTGTTTGTGTGGTGTCTGACCCAAAACACAATGAAGTAAATGGGAGTCTACATTGACCCCAATGGGCTTTGAAGCGTGCTCTCAGTGAATTTTCCTTGCTGCTGTACCTCATGGAGATTTCAGCACTCTGTGCAGTGGCAACCACAGCAACTCCTTTGAGAAAAACTGGGCAGAAGGGAATGTTGAGCAAAATGTTTCAAATGTTCTTGTGAACCGACATTGAAAAATGACATGTCCAAAATTATTCATTTGCAAAGTGGGAAAACGAAACATTTTGAAATTATTTTCCCCATTTTTACTTTGCCAGAACTATTCAACAAATTTGGCACACTTTCATAAAGAATTTTGTTAAGCCTGAAGCTTCATTTGTTTTCAGTACACTTACTATGTGACTGAAAAATTTAGCCCCACTCTACTCAGCAACTTGTACCAAGATGATGCCTCTAGGCCCTGATTCAGCAAAACACTAAACAGGAGCATCAGGGCCTCAGTCAGAATATCCTCTTAGGGCTTGACACCTTTTTGCACAGCAGCAATGATACAGCATGCGTCAGAAGAGACACACAGTGTGCTCTCTCCTTTGCAGACTATACTGTCCTTCTTTCTTCTGCTTTCCCCTAATTTAAACTGAAAGTCATTCAGACTGAAAATATACTGTCTCCCTGTGTGTATGGAAAACATAGCACCAACAACTGAGCTCTATGTCTGTCACACACTTTCATTCTAGTTTACTATCCCTAGCCTCAAGAAGCTATGTAAGACATATGGCCTGCTGCTGCTACTGATTTCTTCTGAAGCTAAAAGATTTGCTTCCAGACAGCCTGAACAGTTAGACAGCTACTGTGCCGAAACCACTGCCTATCATACTGAGCAATATTGTATGTTTCTGTGGTGGGGCACCTGCCCACATTGGGCTCTAAGGGGTTAATAGACACCTAGGGAGACTCAGAGAAGGGCAGAGGGGAGAAGTCAATCAGGGCCCAGCAGGCCCATAGGAGAAGAGCTGCTGGGCAGAGCAGCTTCAACAGCTGCCTGGAGCTTGAGAAGGGAAAACCAGGCGCCTAGCAGGAGGAAGGAGTGCCAGCACCCCGGACAGAGCAGTGCTGTCAGCAGGAACTGGGGAAGCTAGAGAGAACTCATGAATAGCTGCTAGGACTGGTAGGCTGAAGCCCTGAGGTAAGCGTGAAGAAGGTGCTGGGGCAGCTGTGAGGAGGTGGCCCAGAGAAATGAACTGAGGAGTTGGAGGGGATGCAGCAGGTGGCAACCATCTACAGGGTACCTGGGCTGGGTCCCAGAGTAGTGCATAGGCCACCCTCCAATCCCTCGCTGCTGAAGAACTGCCCAAATAATTGGTTGTGGTTGCCACTGAAGGAAGTGGACTGAATTTCACCTCAGAAGGGAGGCAAAAAGAGTCTGACACAGCCGGAGGACTGTGTCCTGTAGAGGATGCCACAGTCTTTGGAGGGACACGATCTAGGAGCAGAGGTGACACTGGGTGAGACACCACCAGAAGAGGGTGCAGAGCTAATTCCCAAAGCAGCCAGTAGGAAGCAGTAGTGAGTCTCACCTGGTCACAGATTCCTTGTACTGCCCTGTCTATCCACTGGTTGTCTCTTTTCTCATACTGAGACTGTAGGCTCTTTGGGACAGGGACTGTCTTTTTGTTCTATGTTTGCACAGCGCCTGACACAATGGGCTCCTGGGGCTAGGTTCACAGAGGAATTTAGGCATGGCGAAGCTGAGCATCACCATGCCTACCCTTTTTAGCCACCTAGAAAATCACTGAGATTCACAGAGACTGAATTCAGCACCCCGGCTCCCTCTCTACAATGGGGGTGGGGGAAGGAGGGAGAGACAGGCACCTTAGAACTGGATTCACGAAAGCCAGATTACTAGGTGGCTGTCAGACTAAACTTGGCCATGGAAGATACTAGAGAGAGAGGTGTGTCCTAAGCCCCGCCTCTCTCTGCTTGGGATTCTCAGCTACAAACCCTCTCTTGAGGTTAGGTGCCTAGGCCATTTTTGCAAGAAGCCAGGAAAAGAGGCCTTTCCTACGCTGTTTTTGAGCCCAGTGGCTAGGTTACTCATCTGGGATGTGAGAGACCCTGGTACAAGATCCCCCTCTGCCTGAGGGGGCAGAAGGGAGTTGAACAGGAATTATCACCTCTGAGGTACAAACCCTAACCACTAGAACCTAGGCTATTGAGGGTGCTCTCTGTTTCCTCTCTTGAAGTTGTTCCACTGTGAATAAATACTTTTAAAAAGGCGTTGCAGTGGGATCCTGAGTCTTCCAACTCCCAGGTGAGGTCTTGAACCACCAGGCTACAGAGTCATTCTCATGCCTGTGCACTCTCTCTTTCTAGCCTGATTATTCCTTGGTTATTTATTCACAGTAGAACAGCTTCAACAGACCAGAGCCCGCTTACCAGAGCAGGCCCGATGGGTAATTTAGGCAGAGGAACGCTTATGTTCTTCTGGCTCATGCAGTCAAGTGAGGTTAGGTATCCTGATACCTGGCCTGAGGGTGCTCTGTGCATGCTCAGAAGCAGGAGCATAGGCATCTAGGGAACTTTTATTGCAAAAATGTAGGGATCAAATGAGCTTAGGCACTTACAGGTTCCAAGGCAGGGACTTTGTGAATCCCAGTGGGGCCTGTTTCTGAGATTTAGACATCTAATTTATCAGTTAGGTGCCTAAATCCCTTTATGCATCAAGTCCCTGTTCATGACTGGGGAAGAAAGAGGCTGTTGTACTGTTCCTCCACGTGCAGCTTTTCCACTGGTTCCGCGAAGCGCTCTGCCTGGGTAGAGAAAGCGCAACACAGAACTATTGAGCTTTCAGATCTGCTGCACAGCCGTATTCATCCCTAGTCATTATTATGCCACAGAGAGCTCAAGCAGGAGCAGAACTAGAGTTTTCACATGAACTTTGCAGCAGTGATTGCAGACAGGAAAGTTCACAATTGATGTAGTAGGAAAAGTCAGCAACAACTTAAAATAAAAAAAAAAAAAAAGCTTCAGTGAGCATGAGATAAGTGGCCTGTAAATAAAACTGTAATTATACCAAACACTTTTTATTGAGGCATACATCATTATCCTCTGGTTAAATTATTCAACGATTCATAGTCAAAAGTAATGTGTGTAGCTTATAATTTATGAGGCAATTCCTGAAAAGCATTGTCTTCCTTTTATACATGGTGGGAAGCCCTAGCTGAATGAAATGTCCGGTTTGGGACATGGTGGCAATGAACATCTGAGTTTTGTTAATCAAATGTAATGCAGGGTAACAGGCCCATGAGAACCTTGGGAAGACTAGGTGTCACTGCTAGTGTGCATCAGAGTCATTAAAGTCACCTTGTCCTGGGTGAATTCTAAAAAATTGGCAGAACACCCAGTGATTGAACTGCTGAACAGAATCAGTTTAAGCACAAACAGTTCAGTACAATACAGTACCAGTTCATCTTGACAACCATTGCAGGTTTACCCCACATCCACACTACTGCCACTCTACACTGTTTCAGTCGCAGTACCCATATATACCCAATACCTAATTCCTCAAAGCATTGTATTCTGGGAAATTCTAAGAGGCACTGTGATAGGAGAACTATCCGGATCACTTCACTCTGAACCGTATTACTGCTGTTCATACAGACACAAAACCAGTTCAGGGTGAAATGGTCAGACTGAACTGGTTCTTAGACCTGCTGAAAACAAATCTAATCAGAACTAGTCTTGGAACATCTGTGAACCAGCGGGGACATTTTTGCATGTGGATGTGCCAGCAATACGGATGACGCTTTGCACCTCAAACCTGCAAGTTTTTGCACAGTGACCGGCAGGCTGCCTAAGGGTCTGATCCACATTCCATTCAATTAAAGGGAAAGACTGCCATTGCCATTAATGGGCTTTCTTTTTGGCCACATCCTCCATAATGTGTGTACTTGGTCTTCTGTGTCCAGAGTGGCAAGGGAAAATGGTGGTGGGTGACTGGATGATGACTCAGTCTGAGGAGCTAGGATTAAGCACAGTCCTGGGCAAAGGAGGTGCTTAGCTATACATTTTTCTCTTTGTCTTATGTTCTGTCTGGTGCCTGGGTATCAGCAGTCTCCTGAATGCATGAACGGGGGATTTTCCCGTGCTGCAGCTCATTGCTTTTACTTTGCACTTTCACAAGCAACACCCTGTACCTCCGTTGTGCAGGATCATGCCTGGGAAGGGTAGCTAGTGTACTTTACTGCCATGGCTCAAAACCAAAGGCCCCTGATGTCAGCAGATGAACTGTTGCTTTTGTATGTGGTTGGGTTTTTCATGTGACATTCAATGGATCTGTTTTTGTTTCTTGCTTTAAGAAAACAATATAAATGATGTTATAACCGTATCAGTGGGGGAAAGTTACTAGAAATGTAAATAAAACTAAAGCTTTAATCGGGTTTGAAATCCAGTAACTGTGATATGAAGCAGACATTTTGGGCAGGGCCATCCTTAGCCATAGGCAGAACAAGCAGCCGCCTAGGACACCACTAGGTCTGGGGACACCGCTCTGCGAGGAGCCCAGACAGACGGGAAGAAGAGGAGCATGTAAGAGCAGGGCTGCTGGATGAATGCAGCACAGTCTGAGGGAGGCGATTGGCTGCTGGGGTCTCTGGGAAGGGGTGGGGGAAGGAACTCACCTCTAGGGTGACCAGATGTCTCGATTTTATAGTGACAGTCCTGATTTTGGGGTCTTTTTCTTATATAGGCTCCTATTACCTCCCCCTCCCCCCGATCCTGATTTTTCACACTTGCTATCTGGTCATTCTAGGTAGGGGTAATTGGTACCTATATAAGACAAAGCCCCAAATATTGGGACTGGCTCTATAAAATCAGGACATCTGGATCTGGTCACCCTAGCTGGGGAGCATGTCTCTCCCCCGGGCTGGCAGTGATCCATCTCATCAGGGCAGAGCTGCACAGGGCAGGATGAGCTGCTATGGCTCCATGGGTGCCCCATCCCTGAGATCAGATGCTGTGCTAACTTCGCCATGGTCCATTGGGCTGGCGTTGGTGCCCATTGGCGTGTGATCGGAGCTGAGGGTTTGCTGCTGCTGTTGCCACTCTGCACCACAAGAGGTGGATTTTGGGGTCCTGCAGTTTTCCACC
The DNA here is from genome assembly GCF_007399415.2 of Gopherus evgoodei. Classification (NCBI taxonomy): domain Eukaryota; kingdom Metazoa; phylum Chordata; order Testudines; family Testudinidae; genus Gopherus; species Gopherus evgoodei. The sequence goes on along the minus strand of NC_044323.1, from coordinate 285,017,847 downwards.
TATCTCCTCCTCTACTGCAGCTGTTGGACCAGAAGGCTAGGGGGTGAGCCAAGCATGGAAGCAGTACTGTTTTGTCATTTAGATTGTCACTTAACAAATTTGTTTGCCAAAAATGCTTGCTAAAAATCCTGAATTCAATTTCAATATTTTTTTTTAAAAAACAGAAAAAACAGGAAATTAAGTTGTTGACAATTATTTGAGACAAGTTTGGTATGGGGAAGGGAGTGGGCCAGTTTTCATCAGAGAAACAAAAAATGTTGACTGACTTTCCTATAGCCCTGTTACTGCTAAATAGAGCCCTCCAACAACTGTAATATGCTCATCTCCTTACTAGTGTATAGAGCAGGGGTCAGCACCTACAGCACATGTGCCAAAGGTGGCACGCGAGCTGATTTTTGATAGCATGTGGTGGTGGACTGAGCGGCTCAGCCTGCCGCTGCTCTGGGGTTCTGGCTGCTGCCCCATTGCCACCCGAGGTCCCGGCCGCTGGCCCCACTCAGCACCAGCTGCTGGTCTAGGGACCCCCAAGGAACCCCAGGCTGGCAGTGGGCTGAGCAGGCCGGTGGATGAGACCCCAGCTGAGCCACTCAACCCACTGTCAGCCTGGGGTTCCAGTCACTCAGCTGGTAGTGGGCTGAGCAGGACTAAATTCAACAAAATAGGAAAACAAGAGCAACTAATGAAAAAGTGCAAGAACCTAGAGTAGTGGTCACCAACCTTTTTCGTCTGGCGGTCACCAGACAAAGGATCGTGGCAGTGGACGAGCATCCACCGAAATGCTGCCGAAATTCAGCGGTATTTCAGCGGCGACGCCTCTGGATGCTGCTGCTTATCAGCGGCAAGCAGTGTCATCCAGAAGTGTCACCGCCGAAATGCCGCCAAATTTTGGCAGCATTTCGGCGGATGCTCGTCCGCCAGCTAGTACGCAGGTGCACTGAGAGGCCCCTGTGGGTGCCATGGCACCCTCGGGCACCACGTTGGAGACCCCTGACCTAGAGAGCCTCCTGAAGCACTGCGATCATTTTGATTTAAATGGACTTGAACTGTATGAAGAATTGATACACTGTCATCAATGTTGCCACATGCAAAATCGATGATGGACATTGTACAGTTTACTCATACCAGCAAACTTGTTGACATATATCTTAATGTGTACGTTGCCACTTATATTCTACTGACTATTCCTGTAACAGTAGCATCAGGAGAAAGGAGTTTCTCAAAACTAAAGCTCACTAAAAACTATCTTCGTTCTACAATGAGTCAGGAAAACTTGACTGGTCTTGCTATTCTTGCAATCAAACAAGACATCACTTTGTCTTTGTCATACGATGACGTTATTACTGATTTTGCAGCCAAAAAATCCAGAAAGATTGCTTTTAATTAAAAACAAATCCTTGTTTCAATACCTCTTCATTGAAATTTCCAGTAAAATGTTGACAAATTAAAAAAATGATATTATTTGCATCATTCTGTCAAATCAGAATTTTTTCTATAGTGCTACTTCTTTAGTGCTAGTCCATCAGCATTACAGTGTGCTTAATTAAGTTAAACTGGTTTTAATAACATGCATGTGGCAAATTTTCCAGTAGTGTAAGCTTATGTTTGTGTTGCTAAGAGCAAGACAGGCACAGAGGCACCAGTTTAATAAACCCCTAGGGCACCATAAATCCTAAGGATGGCCCTGATTTTGGGCTTGTCTACTTAGGGACATCCAGGAAAGTTAATCCAAATGAACTAAAGGTGTAGATTAACTCAAGCCTTGTATCAATGCCCTCATTAAGAATTTAAATGGCCTTCATTTGATTTTGCTTAATTCACTTGCAAAGCCCACATTAGGATTTAATGTGGTTTAACTAATCCACTCCAAATTCACACCTTTAGTTAATTTGGATAAATTTTACTGGATGCCCCCATATAGATAAGCCCTTTATTCACTCAGCTCCACAACCGTGGGATGTTAGAGATCTTACCTTAGCCACCAGAGGGCCCTGATATTCATACAATAAAGCATGTGGGTTTTGTGCACACTGCTAGCTAAAGAAAAAAGAATGAATAAATAATAACTATCAACTTGTAGAGAGAGAATCGTCCCAGTTCCCCTGCTGGGCCCAGTTTCCTCTGTGGAGGAGATAGTTATGGTTCCCTGACTCTTCTTTAGAGAAGCTCCAAGGCTTACCTAAAGTACTGGCTATGCCCCCCAAACGGTTGTTGCCAGAGAACATTATTGCTATGACACACCGAATCCCACATGCTTCCTGTTCCAGTGGCTGTGGAGCATGAAGTGCAGTTTGGAACTAGCTACACCAGCTCTGTGCCTGTTGGGAGCTCCAATGTGCAGTCCCCACCTGTGAATATGTGGTGATTTTCAAAGCACATTGCACCATTGTAACACTGTCAAACCCCAGTCATCAGCGGGCAGGATCGAATCTGGGACCACTGTAGCTTAGTGTATGAGCCTCTACTAGATGAGCTAAAAGCCACCTGGCTTGCTCTTTCACAGGGCACCGCTTGGCCCTACAAATTTATTGTGTGGGCACACGTAACCAATGATAAACACTCCCACTTCCCAGAACTCCCTGCAGTATTCTCCCTGTAATTATTGCCGTTCTACAATATCTATCAGAGACTGATAGAATGCAAGATGTACTGTCTTTCAAAGACAAACACTAAAGGTGCCCCAGCTGCTGGGCCCTCTACTAGGGCTTGTAGGAAAGACACTCAAAGTGAAACAATACTGGGCTTTATCTGGGCTCCTGGGTGGCAGTGCAGAGGGTCAGGGTTTGCCGTGCCCACCTCCTGAGGTGCTCTCTCCAGTCCATTCTCTATTCACAGCAAATAGATGTGTGCAAGTTTCCAGGCCAGGTTCAGTTAGTGGTGTGTGTCTCATTGAGACATCTCTGCACTTGCTCTCTACCCAGTCTCTGCTGCTCCCCCACAAGTTCACGTTCCCCACAGCAATTACATCCTGTTCCACCTGCACTGCAGATCCCGCTGCAGCCAGATCTGTGCCCAGTTCTTGGGTTTTTCTCCCAGCCTCGAGAGTGTCCAGCAGCTGGCTTGCCAGGCCATCGCTGCCTCCCAAAAGTGTCAGGTCACTTCCTGCGGCAGGGTCATCCCATAGAGTTACTGCCCCTACTCCTACCCGGGGAAGGGGATGTGCAGTGAGGAGGAGGTTAATGGCAGGGAATTTTCTTGCTTAGCTGTTTCCTCCCCCCACCATCGGCACACTCCCTGGTAGTGCTGCGCAGCTTCTGAAATATGCTTCCATTGGACCAGAAACACAAAAAGACACACAGCTCCACAGGGTCTCAGCATACAGATAATCAATATGACACTAGCAGCATGTTGGAGAGGTCAGTCCATGAATATCAGCTTTCCAGCACACCAAGGGAAAAGTCACATGGGCACTAATGCTTCCAGGCTCTAAAGAAATATTGTATTTTGTGTTCTCTTTAGCATTTTTCTCTACAAAACTGAGGAGCAAAACAAAACACCAACATGAACATTTAATACAAGCATAAATTGCATGGTATGTAATGGGCATTGTCAAGCTGTCCAGTGGCTGAAGAGCAACATGGAATCACAGACAGTCCCTTTGGATATTTGGATCTGTCTTGCCACCCAGGTCAGTGTTCGTTTTTAATAAATGGTCCTTTGCATCAGGAATCAGTAATAGTCAGGATACTCTGAGTCCCAAAACCCAGTCACTTATCCCAGATCAGTTGCACTATAAATCTCACACCAAAGACAATGCTTATAGCCAATCCTATTATAAACCATCTAAAGTTCCTCAGATCAGAAAAGGAAATAAGAGATATTTACAAGGTTAAAGCTGGTGAACATACACACGCAAATGAGTTACAATCTTAAGTTTCAAAAGGTAATAGAAGCTTCTATAACAAGCAAACTGTATATGTCCTATAGAGCTAACCCAGGGTAAGCACTGGGGTTCTCTTGTGTATGTCTTGAAAACCTTGCCCCTCAAAGACCAAACAGCAGAGAGAAAGAGTTTCTGCTTGTTAGGGGTTTGTGTTCCCTTCCACCCTTTCCCTCTGAGCTTCAAATTCAGCTGATGGGAGGAATTCACTTACCTGACTCATCTTCATGGGGGCGGAGAGAGTAATCAACAAAATCTTTTGTCCCCTTTAATGTTCCACAAGAGATCCAGTGCTGAGGAGTCTTCCCTGTTGGGCAGGACATAACACCTTGTTGAAGACCAGCATCTCTCAGGAGTGAGTCTCTCTCTCCTGTCTGTTGATTTGCACAGTTTACAATACAGATGCTCCATTATTATCTTACAATATTGGATACAGCTGTTGTAAGTGAGATTAATGCACACAGCAGCACACGAGCATTCCATAAGGTCTGAACACATTCCTATAATCCTAATACCCATTTTAACAACACACAGGTGAGTCAGACTGATCCCAGCTATGTATTTGTCAGGGTTCCACTGAGGTCTGGGGAGCTTGGCATGAGCAGTCACCGGGTCTGCCAGCGTCACAGGGATAGCTTACCTTTGTTTTTTGAAATGTGGAGTCTGCATGGACCCTTAATGGCTCCATTGAATATACAGGGTGCATGAAGAAGGCTCCACTTGTGGCGAGTGGCTTGGAGCCTTGCAGTGAGAGCAAAGAGCATGACCTCACCACAGTGAATCCATCCCATCCACTGGGACCCTGGGTATGTTCTCACCAGCGTAAGCAAGGGTTGTACCTATTCTGGGGGGCACGGGGCAGTGGACATCAGAGCCAGGGGCCCTCCCATCTGTGCTCCCCCATTTGCTCACAGGAAAGGTACCGGGCAAGCAGTTCCTGCTTCCATCACTGCCAGCAGAGGCAGAATGGGAGCAGAGCCAAAGAAGGCAGTTTAGGCCTTGCCTACATTAGAGAGCTGCGCAGACTTAACTAGACTGGTATAATTAAAGCGATACACCTCCCTCCACACCCAATGTGAGTGCAGTTCTAACAATGTCAAGGTGCTTTATATTTAGGGTGATCAGATGTCCCTATTTTATAAGGACAGTCCCAATATTCAGGACTTTGTCTTATATAGGCACCTATTACCTCCATCCCCTGTCCCGATTTTTCACACTTGCTAGTTGCTCACCCTATTTATACTGGTATGGTTGTTTCCTTATGGGAAGGGGAATAAGCTATACCTGAAGGAGAGCTCTGTGTAAGCTTGAAAGATTGTCTCTCTCACCAACAGATGTTGGTCCAATAAAAGATATTGCCTCACCCACCTTGTCTCTGTAACACTCATGTGTGACACCTTTATATCAATCTAAAACTGCTGCACTGGTTCAACTAGGGCATAGACCAGGCCTAATTGCACAGCTGAATACAGGCTGTGACAACCTAGCCCTAAATGATTTTATCAGAGGTATGAAGAGAAGCCAGGTCTCCTGACTCTTCCCAGCCCCGGTGCTAAACACCACTTCACACATGGATTTTCCTGTGCATAGGTTTAAGTGCAGCAGACATCTGATTGCTTGTCCCATGTCGATGCCATTAATCAGTTAGTGAGAGAAGGAACGGTTACTTCTCTATCAAGGGGTTTGTTTATTTTTTGGCTGCCACATGCTGCTGCATTCCCCTAAGAAATCAGAGGATATTGGTGGAGCTATTCTTTTTTTTAATTAAAAAGTGACCTAAAGTTCTTGGCAAAGCAGAGGCTGCACCTTCCAGCCATCTCTCACAGATCCGCCCCATGTGTATAAAATGAAAGGTCTGAAGCACATTAACTGCTTGTTGGATCAGTCAGCCATTTCAGCTTTGAGGAGCAGAAATGAATTATGGCTAACATAAGTGAAGGAGATGTGTGCAAATCTGTAAGAGACGTTACAGTTCTTATGATGAGCACAAGAAGTTCAAGTCTTGATCCAGACTTGACCCTTCCCCCATATCTGATGCATCCCACTTATTCCCCAGCTCACACAGTGCGACAAGGTGATAGTGGCCAGCCGGAGTGAGCCATATGGCTGATACTACATTGACCACAGTGGCAGGAGGTCATCAGAAGTGACCTGACCCAAACCCAAGAGAGTATGGTGTTTTCAAGTCTGACCCAGCCCAAATCAGGCACTTATAGTCAAGTCCTATTGGGTTTGGGTTGGGTTGCAGGGCCCTAGAACAGGATAATTGGTGCTTAATTGCGAAAGACTGAAACTCACCCTTAAGTAAATAGTCTGCAGAAGAAATATGCACCACACAAGTCCCGTGTAAACCATATTTTGATAACTTAAATGGTACAAGTCCTGTGTGAGCACTCTGCATAGGAGTGAATTTCACCCTAAAGCAAACAGTCTTGAATATAAGGAAGTCCTCAATGGAAGGAAACAAATTATAAAGGACACACTCGACTTGATAAAAATTGCTCAAGTTCTCTGTTTGCAGATCAACAAGTCGCGCCTCACAGGTACCTAGTGATAGCCCACACCTCACCTGTGAACAAAGTATTCAAAAACTCTTCAGTCTAAGTAGCAGAGCTAACACTCCTGAAATCATTTGTGTCTGATGTTGTATCATCAGAATTGAGCAGGGTCAACTAACTGGAGGATAATGGGGATGAAAAGAAGAATATGAATAAAAAGAGAACAAGAAGCAGTAGAGAATATTTTTCCAAGGCTTTGTTTCTTTTGGATGGTTCTTCTCCTAGCTTATCTAATGCAAAAAAGGGGAAGCATGTGCTGCAGATGCATCAGAAAAGGCACACAAAGAACTGGGATTGTTTGGAGCATATTTGTCCACTTGCATGTCTGCCAGCTGGCCAGTCACTAATGCTTATTTTGTGGGGAGCTCTGTGAAGAAAGAAAATAACACTGCTCCTCTGGTAACGTCATTGTCCTTGTTGCAACCTTTGCCCAGACTCAGCTTTTTAAGGGCAAAGTGAGAAAGGCAGATATATATTTCAGGAAGCTTGCAAGTTTGGGAAGCTTTGCAAGTCAGTGTTTAAAGGAATTGTGACCTTCATTCTCTAACAAGCCAGGTTCTTTGTTCTAGAAAATCGACTGTGCTTCTTCATAGCACAGTTGGGCCACAATGGAGAGACATCAGCTGACAATGTGGCCAATTGTGTTTGTCTTCTCTTTCTTAGTCTTGTGGTTTAATGGCTAATTAGTACAGCCTGTTCTACTGTTCACTTTTACCATTCAAGCTATTGAAGCGGCTGTATTTTTTGTATTCACATGGAAAAGATTTAATAAGCAAGGTCAAAGCTGTAAAGTAATGTAATTGATAAGGATGGTCCAGTAGCTTGGGTGCTTGTCTTTGATTTGAGAGACCCAGTTAAATCTTGTGCTGCCATAGGCTTCCTATGAGACTTTATGCAGGTTACTTAATCTCTCTATGCCTCAGCTCTTCATCTGTAAATTGGGGGTTATATCACTGCCCTTCCTGACAATGGTGTTGGGAGGATAAATAAATTTCACAATTGTGAGGCACTTAGAGTATGTCTACACTACATTGTAAACTGAGTTCTGTGGGAACCGGGCTTGTGGACTTGGTGATTCCAAGCCCATGCTTCTGTTGCACACTGTGCTGTCAACTGGGTTTACAGTTGCTGGACTCGGGTCTCAGAGATGTGCTAGCATGTCCATACTCCACTACACAAACCTTCTGACTCATGTCCACACTGCAAAATGACAGGGCTTGGATCTGAATCCAAGCAGGACTTGGGATCTGACCCACATCCTCTAGCAAGGCCCTAGGACCAGAGTCCTGAGTGCATGCTGCCCCAAGTCAGACTGATTTGTGTGTGGATGGAAGAGATGGTTGGGCTCAAATCTGAGTGAGAGCCAGGCTTAGTATGCAGTATAGACATACCCTTAGATTAGTGGTGTGCAAACATTTCCAGTTGTGCCTCCCTTACCACTAATGGAATCTGTTCATCCCCCTCTCCGTCACTGCACAGCCAAGGTTTCCTCAGCAGTGGAGCTAGGGTTGAAGGTAGAGCTGGGAGAAAAACTGGGGATGTGGAGGAGCTGGGGCTAGAGATGGTGCAGAATTGGGGGTGGACTGGGACTACGGGCAGATCTGGCCTGCAGGCAGAGCTGAGCCTGGAGGCAGATCAGTAGTGGGGGCTGAATGGGGTTGAGAGCGAAGCTGGGCTATGGGTAGACCAGGACTGGAGGTGTGGTGCTCCCTGCCCATCACCCGTGGGGGCTGGCCAGCCCCCTCGAACCTTCCTCCTTGCCCCCTAAGGGGGCATGCCACACAATTTGGGGCCACTGCCTTAGATGTTGTAGTGATGAGGACCACAGGAACAATAAGGTAGTGGAGATGCTGCTCTTCTCTCTGAGGTAATACTGAATCAATACCTTTGTACAGTGTCCAGGGTCACTTGTTAGGTGCCAACATGCAGATAAGACATAAAACCAAAGTCCTGACAATTGTGGTCATTAGGGAAAAAAATCACATGGCATTTTCACAAGAGTAGGTCTCTTAGCCTCGTTTTCCTAACCAAATTTTAATTAAATGTTGTTTCCCTTGCAATTGCAAATGCATAAATTATTCTTCACTCCCTGTTTGAAATTGTTATGTACAGTACGTTGCATTGTGCAATGCCTTGTGCATTGGAGGTGGCAGCATCACAGTATAGTGGCTAGAATGTGAGCAATGGAGTGACTGGGGCCTGGGCTTGGAACTGTACTGTACAGTGCAACTGAGCCAGCACGGGGTTATCGTAATTTGCTGCTGGCATTAGCCAGTAGCAAATTCCTAGTCTCTACAGCAAGGGAGGAGCAGGGAGAGAGAGGTGTCTCTGAGTCACTGTGTCTCCTGGGCCCACTGGCATACCTTACCCATTTGCTCAGAAAAGTGCCTAGATGTCCTTTAGAGTCCTCTTGAATCATTTGGGATTACGGGTGCTATATAAACATAACACATTGTTACCACAAATTCCTGTGAACCATAGAATATGTGCTGTTGGTTGGTTTTAAAAATTCTTCAGAGTCTCTTTAAAAATATGCTACCTTAATTGTTTTGAAAAAGAACGCAACCAATGGCTAGTTTTTTGTTTTTTTTTTAAATCTCTCTCAGGAACTACAGCAGATGCCGAGATCTGTAATCCTAGCTCCATGGTTGACTCGTTGGGTGGCGTTGGCCTATTTGCTTGAGGACCTACTCAGTAGGGCACTTAAGCATGGGCCTAACTTTAAGTACAAGAAAAGGCCCACTAAGCTCAAAAGGGACTGATCATATACTTACAGTTGTATAAGTGCTTACGCACCTTGCTGAATTAGGGCCTTTGGGGCCAATTCTGAGCATCCTCTACATCCGTGGTTCAATTCCACAAATTATTTGTTCTGCTTCAGTGACCATCCATGAGAGTTGAGGGCACTCAGCACTCTAATAGTTCAGGTCCTTACAGACAAATTTTCAGACTTGTGGGCACCATAGTTAGGAACCTAAATAAATAGATTTCAAACCATATTTAGGGGATCTAAATTTGAAAGTTTTGGCCATATCTTCCATTTCAGTTTCCCTGTTTTGTTGAATGGAGATAATACTTACCTACTTCAAAGAAGCTTGCTGTAAGCCTCAGGGAAGTGCAAGGAGTTGACCTTTATGTATGTTCTAAGGAGAGATCATATTGGGCCCCAATCCTGCACCTACTTACCTTTACTCATATGAGTAGTCCCTTGATACATGTGCCTAAGTGTTTGAAAGATAGAGGTCTTAGTTATGAGATTGTGAATTGCTTTGAAGACAAAAAGTCAAGTACTAAGTAGAGTTGTTTGTATACCAGGAGTAAATAATTTATTCAACAAATATTAGATGCCCATTGAATTCTTTTATAGCATTAGTGCTTAGCATTGTTTTTAAAGTCTAGGTTGGAGATCACCAAAATCAATACACCACTTAAAAAGCCCTCCTATAGGCAAAGTTTGTGGGTTTTTTTAAAAAAGAAATATGATGTTCTTGTAAGCATCTGTTCCTGTCAAGGCTCCTGTTTTAAACTACATGACCTATGGCTTTGAATTCCCCTGTACAAAAACAGCACTGTCACCCTCAAGAGTCAATATTAATTAACAGTAAGTTATTCTCTGTATTATCTGCTTGGCAATAGGTCCCCAAGGGCTCGTAGTCTGAACTCAGTGTGGAGGTTGTTTCCCTTGGAAAGTAGCAGCACGTTGAAACCAGTTGGCAATATTTCTGGAAAATTGGAATACTGTGTTCATTCCCCCAAACTACTTAATGCTGATGGCTTTATTTTGGCAGTGTGCCATCACACATATAAAAGGTAATCAATAGACTGAATCAATATTTATAATGTAATTTCTGAAATGAATCTATACGTGATAGAGAAAAACCTTTAAGTAGAGAACATAGGAAGAAGTCTTCAGACTACAGGAGTCTTAAATCTGCTTTCATATATATACATATATATGTAAATATGTATGCAACTATCAAATAACAAAGCTGGAGGCATTTGCAGTCCAACTTTGACAGAGTTGGACACTAAATATCCAGAGGAAATTAAATGTTTTGGTTGCAGGGGAACTTTCAACCTCCTGCTGCATATGTGTGGGTGGGTGTCTGAGGATCCTGTGCGTAAGCGGTGCCATTGGTAGGAACACACAAAATGAACAAAGCAATGTGTTCAAACACAGGTTGAAAGCCATCTTTTTTTCAGATCCAGTATTGCTCAATGTGATGTTTGAATGTTATTGCCAAGCAAAACAGCCTGTCAGACTTTCCCCCAAACTACTTCTGCATCCTCCTAGGAAATTTTGTTGCTAACCCACAACCAAGAACTTACCATCCTGTTTAGCTGTGAGAATATGGAGTGCCCATACTGTATAATTGCCCTATCGTTGTAGCTGTATTGGTCCCAGGATATTAGAGAGACAAGGTGGGTGAGGTAATATCTTTGTGTAGCTCAAAAGCTGGTCTCTCTCACCAACAGATATTGGTCCAGTGAAAGATATTACCGCACTCACCCAGCCTCTCTTATATTACATGAAGTAGGCCTACTGGAGTGGCTGGCTGGAGATTTTGTTGACAGATGGGGGGAAAAAATGACACTAGCTGAATGTCAAGGCTCGGGTAGGATCTAAACTGAAGAGCAGCAAGAAAGGTTTGCTTTTCAAATGGGCACTTAGAAAGTTTGCCAAGCCTTGTGATGTACATTTAATAAGCTAGGCTAGGGTGACCAGATAGCAAATGTGAAATGTTGGGACAAGGGGTGGGGGGTAATAGGAGCCTATATAAGAAAAAGACCCAAAAATCGAGACTGTCCCTATAAAATCGGGACATCTGGTCACCCTAAGCTGGGCAGACAATGAATTAGTTGAACTACTCACATGCTGCCAGATATCCCTATTTGTAGATGGCTACCAAAATGATTGCCAGGTCATTTAGCACATCTAATGTAAGTGTAGTCTTTGGCTTTCTCATTTCAAATAAATGAGCAGTTACCCATTGATGTGCTGATTGCAAGCATCTGCCAGATCTGCGCTCACTAGCCATATGGTACCCTCCTTTGAAGTGTGCACCTAATGCTTTCTATGGACACCGCAGTTGTGAGCTGTCTGAATGATGATCCACTGCAGGGAAAGCATTCTGAATGACTTAAAGGGGAAGTGATTGCAGTGTCCCCGGTCCACGGCTCATGCATAGGTATTTCACTGTATAGTTCTATTATTCATTATTATTAAATTGATATATTGGACTCGATTATTCCCTTGACCTAGACAGCCTCAGAAGGAAGCAAGGGCCCACACACATCCCACTGCACGGATTCCAGGTGTAGAGGAGAACAAAGGTCTGCAGGTTCAATGTTCTTTCTTGCGAGCGAGAGGAGGGAGAAGGGCAGAGAGTAGATGGCCCCAGCATCCCCTTCACATCAGTGTGTGAAATAGCACGTGCCGTGCTCCGGAAATGAGGCGCTCCAGAGAAATGGTGCTATAGTGGGATCTCTCTGAGCAATAATCCCTTCTGCTGCTCCTCCTGAGGTGGCAAAGGAGAAAGAGGGACACATTTGTTAACTACATTCTCCATTCTGGATTATTTGCTTACTTCTGTTGTCATCTGAACATGGGAACTGCCATGAGCTGGCACACCAGGAACAAAACCAAGGAATCTACAGCCAACAGGCTGCTACTGCTTGAGCTAAAGAGCCAGCACTTCGCAGGTAAGGTCTCTAAGACCCCATGTCCTCTGTAGTCAGGCACAGAGTGGGCCCTGTAGCACACACTTACCAGTGGGTTATGTTTGCAGATGCAAAGACTCAAGACTGTAGGAGCTTGTTTGTGTGAGTGTGAATCTCTTACTAGAGTTCTAGGCCCTGGTCACAGACTTAGGGTGTGTTTACACAGGAAAAGAAAGCAACCATTCCACACCCCGTCCTTTGTTATGAGCCCTCTGCATTTGTAGCTAGGGATCTGGATCAATATCTTCATTTCCATAAGGGAATACTGGCTTCAAGACTAATCTTGATAAATTTATGGAGGGGATGGTATGATGGGATAGCCTAATTTTGGCAATTAATTGATCTTTGATTATTATCAGGTAAATATGCCCAATGGTCTGTGATGGGATGTTAGATGGGGGTGGGATCTGAGTTACTACAGAGAATTCTTTCCTGGGTGCTGGCTGGTGAGTCTTGCCCGCATGCTTAGGGTTTAACTGATTGCCATATTTGGGGTCGGGAAGGAATTTTCCTCCAGGAAAGATTGGCAGATGCCCTGGAGGTTTTTCACCTTCCTCTGCAGCATGGGGCATGGATCACTTGCTGGAGGATTCTCTGCACCTTGAGGTCTTTAAACCATGATTTAAGGACTTCAATAACTCAAGACATAGGCTAGGGGTTTGTTACAGGAGTGGGTGGGTGAGATTCTGTGGCCTGTATTGTGCAGGAGGTCAGACTATACGATCATAATGGTCCCTTCTGACCTTAAGTCTATGAGTCTATAAGTCTATGTCTTTGTGCCATTGCATTCCATATGCTTTAGGAACGTGAATATGCTGTAACTGCAATACGCTTTCTGCAAAAAGTCTCTTGTAAGGATCATTACAAAGTTTATAACCTACTGAATATATTCATCCTATTTGTATGAATGTATCATTCTTGTATCGGAAACTAGAAATATGAAGTATATCTCTGAGGTCCTATTGTAATTATGCAAATTGTGGGCCATTAATGGTGGTTTAGAATCTTGATGGCTCAATTGACTGTAAATGGCTTATTGGAACATCTCTGAGGGTAAGATTTACCTGTAATCAGTTTCTTAATGTATTAGGCTTAGACTTGCATGTTTTGTTTAATTTTGCTTAGTAACTTACTTTGTTCTGTCTGTTGTTACTTGGAACCACTTGTATCCTACTTTTTATACTTAATACAATCACTTTTGTTTATTCATAAACCCAGAGTAAGTGATTAATACCTGGGGGATTAAACAGCTGTGCATATCTCTGTATCAGTGTTACAGAGGGTGGACAATTTATGAGTTTGCCCTGTATAAGCTTTATACAGAGTCAAACAGATTTATTTGGGGTTTGGATCCAGGGCCGTCCCTAGCCATTTTGGTGCCCTACACAGCCCTCCTGTGGGGCGGGGGGGGGGGAGCAGGAGCAGGCTTGGGGGTTAGGGGGGAAACCGCCCTCCAGCACAAGCTGGCAGAGCAGAATGGTTTGGGGCTGGGTCGCTCCACTTCCTGCTGCCCAATGATTGCAGGGTGAGCCCGACCCTACAGTCATGGGGCGGTAGGAAGTGAAATGACCCAGCCCCAGCCCACTTCGCTCTGCTCCCCTAACTCCCAGTCTTGGGACTGGGAGGCAGGGGCAAACTGCCTCCCAGAACTCACCAGTGGCGTGGCTGGGAGCCAGCACCGTGGAGAGGGCTGGGGCTGGGTCGCTCCACTTCCTGCCACCCTGTGAGTGCAGGGCAGGCCTGACCCCTGCTGCAGTCCTCAGGGGAAGGGGTGGAGTGGGGGTGAGGCTGAGGTGGAGCAGGGGCAGGGGCCATGGGGAAGAGGTGGGGCACAGGCTGGAGCAGTACACAGCTGTGTAGAGAACCAGGAAAGTTGGTGCCCTACATTTCCTGGTGCCCTACACAGCTGCACACTTTGTGTATGAGTAAGAACAGCCCTGTCTGGATCCCATTCAGAGCTGGGTGTCCGAGTGGGAGTGCTGGAGGCAGGTAACCTGCTGAGCAATTTTTGGTTAAAGTCTGCAGCTTTGGAGGCATGTTTCAGACCCTGGGGCTTGTTGCAGCAGGCTAGCGTGTGTGGCTTAATAAGACAGGGTTCTGGAGTCCCAAGCTGACAAGGAAAATGGGCTCAGAGGTAATCTTAGCACATCAAGTGACAGTCCCAAAGGGGTCTCTGTGACCAAACGCATCATAGTCTTCTTAACTTGGGTTAGTTCGCTCATGTTGGCTAACTCAGGCTAAAATAGCAGTGAAGATACTGCAACTTGACTTTTAATTCAGGTTAGCATCTTGAGTTCAAACTCATAGGCAGCCTGAAGTTGCTATTTTAAACCTTGTGCGTTAGGTAAGCTGAGTTAAGACCATATTTTTTGCAGTGTAGACATGCCCTTAGCTAATGACTTCTGAAAAAGGCTTTGGACTCTGATTGTAAATGGGGAAGGGGAAATACATGTGCGATCATATCCATCTCTACTCTTCCCTTTGCTGTAACCATTTCACATGCAGCGTTGCAGAAATAACGGATAGTATTATGTTAAGAACGATTTTCTCAAGGAATGTGGCCTATTTAGGTGAGATAATAAGAATGTGTTTTACTTCTGAGTAGCAATAGATAGACTTCAGCAAGTCAGGTTCATCATTAAATTAAGGAGATGTCATCTTTTCAATAAAAAGTAACCCTTGTAGAGCGTCTAGACCAGGGGTCAGCAACCTATAGCACGGGTGTCAAAGGGGGTACCGAGTCAATTTTTAATGGCACGCTGGAGCCTGCCGGGACCCCAGCATGCCACTAAAAATCCTGCCCAGCCTGGCGCGCGCTCCTCTGCCCCACTTCCCCGCGGGGGCAGGGAGCAGAAGCAGAGCCCTGCACACACGGTGGCAAACGGCCCCACTCTCCCAGCACGGCAAGCCACGGGGTCCGCGCTCCCGGGCCGGAGCACGGGGTCGAGCGCAGCAAGCTGCCGGCCCCTCCCCCGCCTTCTCCCCTTCCCGTGGGGCCCTGCCGCCGCGCGCAGCGCTCTGGGGTTTGGGCTGCGCGCTCCCGAGGGGCCCTGCCGCCGCGCGCAGCGCTCTGGGGTTGGGGCTGCGCGCTCCCGAGGGGCCCTGTCGCCGCGCGCAGCGCTCTGGGGCTGCGCGCTCCCGAGGGCAGCGTTCGGCTCCGCGGGGAGGCAGACACGGTCCCCCCTCCCGAGGGGCCCTGCCGCCGCGCGCACCGCTCTGGGGTTTCGGCTGCGCGCTCCCGAGGGCAGCGTTCGGCTCCGCGGGGAGGCAGACACGCTGCCCACTCAACCGGCGGGGCGGGGCGGGGCTGTGTTCTCCCGCGGAGCTGCGTATGTAGCTCTGTGTGGAGCCTCATGGTAAGGGGCCCAGGGGTGGGGGGGTTGGATAAGGGGTGGGGGCAGTTAGGGGACAGGGAGCAGGGGGGGTTGGATGGGACATGGGAGTCCCAGGGTTGGTGAAGGGGCAGGGGGTGAATAGGGGTCAGGGCAGTCAGGGGACTGGGAGCAAGGAGGGCCCTGGGGGGGCAGTTAGGGTGGGGGGAGTCTCTGAAGGGGGTGGTCATGGGACAAGGAGCGGGGGGGGGGGTTGTATGAGTTGGATGGATCAGGAGTTCTGGGGTCCTGTCAGGAGGCAGGGGTGTGGAGAGGGGTTGGAGCAGGCAGGGAGTGGAGGGGGGGGTTGGATGGGGCATGGGAGTCCTGGGGGTCTGGCTGGGGGTGGGCGTGTGGATGAGGGTGGGGGCAGCCAGGGGACAGGTAGGAGGTAGAGTCCAGTCTGGGGACAAGGAACAGGGATTCTTAGATAGGGAGTGGGGTCCTGGGGAGCAGCTGGGGGCAGGGGTCCCAGGAGGGGGTAGTCAGGGGACAAGGAGCAGCGGGGTTGAGAGTTTTAGGAGGGCAGTCACTCAATACTCTCTTCTGAGCCTGAGCCCTGACCCCCGACCTCTCCCCCACACACACCATGCCCTCTGCCCTGAGCCCCGCATCCTCCCAGGCCCCTGCCCTGAGCCCTGTACCTCCCTCATACATACCCAGCCCTCTGCTTGACTCCTTCATCCCCCCCCACCTGCAACCCTAGCCCTGACTCTGGCACCCCCACCCATACCCAGCCCCCCCTCTGCCATGACACCTACACCCCCCCCCCACATACCCAGCCACCAGCCCTGACTCCAGCCCTCTGCCTCCAGCCCCGCACAGCCCGCTGCTGGTCTGGGGTTCTGGCTGATGGACCCTTGCCAGCCGGGGTCTCGGTTGCAGGTCCCGCTCAACCCGCTGCCGGCCTAGGTGAACAGAACCTCAGACCAGTAGCGGATTGAGCTGGCTGGCAGCGTAAGATCAACATTTTAATTTCATTTTAAATGAAGCTTCTTAAACATTTTGAAAACCCTGTTTATTTTACAATACAGCACTAGTTTAGTTATATAATATATAGACTTATGGAGAGAGACCGTCTAAAGAACATTAAAATGTATTACCGGCATGCGAAACTTTAAATTAGAGTGAATAAATGAAGACTCAGCACACCGCTTCTGAAAGGTTGCCGACCCCTGGTCTAGACAGACAGGGGTGACATGAAAACAGATCCTGCAAAAGACCTAGGTCCAATATTGGAAAGGATTCATGTATTTCTTTGGGCATTGGATCAGGTCCACAGAGAACACGAGACTTTCGATACCCTCCATAGTGCCAGAGTAGTTGCAGTAGCAGAGACCATAAAAATATAAGAATGGACATACGAGGACAGACCAATGATCTATCTAGTCCAGTATCCTGTCTTCTGATAGTGGCCTGTGCCAGATGCTTCAGAGGGAATGAACAGAACAGGCAATCATTGAGTGATCCATTCCCTCCCAGCTTCTGGTAATCAGACTGGCTTCTCAAATCAGATTATAAACTCTGAATTAGCTGTTTGTTTAACTCCCATGGTACACTTTAGGGAAATTACTGTAATGCAAATTTTGGATGACTGGAGTCAGGTCATGACTTTTGATATAATGTACTAATGTAAAATGGATTTGTGCTAGTGACCAAATGCTATGGTGATGGTCACAGTAGACAAGCTTTGGACAGTCAAGCAGATGGATGCAGGAGTTTTCAGTCTGCATGGGTCTGAGGAGTGGAACAAAATATTCTAGCAACTTTCCACTTGGGACAAGTGGCTTCTCATACATAGTCTTATTATTGCAAAGCTCATGTCATTTTCCCCTGCCCTTTCTTTCTACCTCCAGGCATTTGAAAATGGGAGAGATTTGTAAAGGAGGGAAATTGCTGGAAGGGGAGGAGAATTTGAGCTTTTAAGTTGCCTGGCTTACTAGTGCTGGGTTCAATTATATTGACTGCTGGGCTTATGGTAGGTTACTCTATTGTATTTTTAAATTAGTCCAGGGCACTTAGAGTATATGGATAGATGCACATTTTTAGCATTTTCATCAATCTAAATAAGTAATAAATTGGACAATAGAGTGACAGGAACTGTAGAATATATGAAATAGTGTAGATACTATTAGATGAGAACAGAGCTGATCTATTTAGAGTAGATAAAATTAGATTAGACAGACAGGAAGGTGTATTTTGACTTCTGTGTAGCCGAGGTTTCACCCCAGCTGAGGATCTGCCCCACAGATTCAAGAATGAACCTTCCACCCCCATCAGAGAAGTAACACAACTATTGAACTCATAGACTGTGGGTGACACTTCCCAAAGCACTCAGAACTGCCCTGTTGCATTGATTTCAGTGAGTGCAGGGCTAGGTCAGTGTGCTTTCCATAATTCACACTCGATTTCCGTTCCATTTCTGTGTGATCTATTTTAGAGTGACATGTGCTATAGGTGTGGGAAAGTATGCATGTGTGTGGGGAGATTGATATACTTCACAGGAATTATGTCATAGCTACTTGTAAATTTAAGGTAAATTTAGAGTCTAGAAGTACCTCTGCGGGTAACATTTTGTATTAGAGGATTGCTCATGAGCTGAGCGTTGCCTCAATAATACATTTTAGTGACTCTGGAAATGCTTAGATAGACAGAAGGCTGCTTTTCCAGTGTCAGGATTGTAAATACAAATCGCTCCCCATTCTAAAAGAAGTATTTAATGCCCCACCATTTATATGGGAAAGTTTCAGACAAGTTTCTGTAGTTTCTCTGCTCATGTCAGACCGAGAGGACCATGCCCTGTGCAGCACAGACTGCTGACTGTAAAATAGCCTGGCCATGATTTTCAAAAGTAACTGGTTGTGATGCATGACCAGAAAGGGTTAAGTGTCCTGCAGGATGAATGACTCAAATTCAACCCTTAAAGATGTATGGGGAGATAATGTTTGTGTTTTTGAGTATTTACATATATATTGTAGTGGTCAACAATGTAATCAACAGTCCCTGTCTAGGCTGTATTCTGTTCATTCAGAAATCAAAAGAACATTGTAACATTTAAATGAACTGTAAACATAGGATGTTGCTTTATTCATCTCTCTTTGAAATGTATAGCTAATCATCTGCAAATGGTGAAAAGGTGGGCAATTGCCTTATGTTAATTCATGTAGCTAAGTACCAGTGATAGGTCTACTTCAAAGTCGCCCTGATTGCCTATTGTAAGCCAAGGGACTGCAACCTATGAAAGAAGGCCTGAAATTGTGTAAAAGATCCGTGGGTTCTGATCCTTTCATCTCAGATCTGCTTAAGCTTCATCAGGAGAAGTTTAAATTGCAAAATTGAGATCCCAATTAAGCTGGAACACCCTGAATAGGATATTGGACATTAGACTATAATCTATGGACTAAATTCTAAAAGAACTCTTTGCAACTGCAAAGCTCACCATCTCTGCTATGAATCTGAACCTCAAGAATTGAACTCATTTCTGTATGTATATTGATGTTTTAACCATACACTCTCTCCCTTTTGTTTTTTAATAAATTTGAGCATAGTTAATAAGAATTGGCTGTAAGCATGTTTTTGGGCAAGATCTGGAATATTCATTAACCTGGGAAGTAACATGTCCAATCCTTTGAGATTGGTAGAACTTTTTTGTATGATGAAAATGATTTTTATTATTCCTCATCATATCTTTCTTGGGTGTTTAGGTAGAGGTTGCTTTAAGGGAACTGTGTGGCTGACTCCTAAGTAATCAGTGAGGTATAATAGAAGCTAATTTGTGCTGGCTTGGTAAATCTAAGTATTGGAATATTCACCAGATTTGAGAATCATCTGCCCCATTCTTTGCAATTCACCCTTAATTGTGTGACCTCATCTGGCTCCCCTGGGATCCCACTCACACTAGTGATTTTGGAGGACTCACTGTTTGGGTGCCTAACTTGAGACACTTTGAGGGGCCTGACTTTCAGTAACTGCTGAGCACTCACCCTTTGCAAATTAGGCCCTTTTAAGGTGTTTCAAGTTGGGTGCCAAGGATGGAGGCATTCAAAGTAACTAGCCACTGCTGAAAATCCTGGCCAGTCTGACACTATGTGTGTGATTGCCATGCTTTGTATCTCCTCCAGTGCAATAAACTAACGAACCAATACCAAGGCTAATACCAAACACATATTTGTCACTTAGCCAGCATCATTCACCTAATTGAAAACACTTTAGAAATGAATTAATTCATTTACAAACCCGTGTGTTAGGCATTTTAAGTATAATGCTCCTTATAAAGATGGGCAAACAGTTACAGAAGGTTTGATTAATTAGTACTGATAACAACAAGCCCATCTGTAACATTATCCATCTGACTTTTCCAAAGGGTTTCACAAATAGGGAGAATAAAATTCACCCAGCTGTAAAGGACCATAAGACAATCTGCAGCACCAAGATCAGGTGTGGGCAAACTATGGCCTGCGGGCTGGATCCGGCCCGCCAGTCATTTTAATCTGGCCTTCGAGCTCCCGCTGGGGAGCGAGGTCTGGCGCTTGCCCCGTTTCCACGCTCCAGCCAGGAAGCAGGGTCAGAGGCCACTTCACACGGCTCCTGGAAGCAGCAGCATGGCCTCCCAGATCCTACGTGTAGGGGGCAGACAGGGGCCTCTGGTCTGCACGCTGCCACTGCCCTTGCCCCTGCCCCAAGCGCCGCATCTGCATCTCCCATTGGCCAGGAACCGCAGTCAATGGGAGCTGCAAGGCAGTGCGTGCAGACAGGGCAGCGTGCAGAGCCACCTGTCCATGCCTCCATGAAGGACCTGGAGAAGGGACATGCAGCTGCTTCCGGGAGCCACTTGAGGGAAGTGCCTCCTGGAGCCTGCACACTTGAGCATGTCCCTGTGCCACAACCCCCTGGCTCATCCCTGATCTCCCTCTTGCCCTCTGAACCCCTCAATCCCAACCCAGAGCACTCTCCTGTACCCCAAACCCCTCATCCCAAGCACCACCCCAGAGCCTACACCCCCAGCTGGAGCCTGCGTGCCTTCTCACACCCCAACCCCCTGCCCCAGCCCTGATCCCCGTCCTGCCCGCCAGATCCCTCAGTCCCAGTCCAGAGCACCATCCTACACCCCAAACTCCTCATCCCTAGCCTCACCCCAGAGCCCTCACCCCCTCCTGCATGCCAACCCCAATTTTGTGAGCATTCATGTCCCACCATACAATTTCTATTCCCGGATGTGGCCCTCAGGCCAAAAACTTTGCCTAGCCCTGGCCTAGATCCTGCATGGAGGGCTGGAGGGGGCTGAAGTGGAGCCAACGTGTATGGGAGTTGCCTTTGCAGTCCCTACATGATGTAGAGACAGATGCCTGATTTTCAAAAGTGCTGGACAGTCACTCAATGGTGGCCTCTGGGTGCTCAGCCCTTTTGAAAATCAGGTCACCGATACAGGAGGCTAAGTATAAGTTAACATTAAGCACTCAGTTTTGAAATTCTTGTCTTGGGTCTCTGTGCCAACCCTGTATGATTCAGGCCTGGGAAGGGACCATGGGATCTGTGTTTGCACACACCTAAAGGCCCTACCACAATAAGGCCAGCCTGTTGGTTGGAATAGCAAGTACAGGGGAGCTGTTGTGAACTCCCCAATCCTGGCCCCAGATCTTGCCTATTTTGCCTGCATAGAGGCTGACCTCACCCTCAATGATTAAGCATCACACACCCCAAGTTCAGCTGTGGAGATTCACAGGGTATATCTTCACTGCAGCATTAACCTGGGCTCTTACTCGAGTTTTAGTCCTAAATTCTTCTACCATCCACATGTGTATCTTTAACCATGTGTTCTGCTGATTGCAGGTATAGAGTAGAGACTGGGTTTTGCTTTTACTCTGTGTCAGATTTGCCTGCTGTGTAATGTGGAAGCAGGCTGAATCTGGTAACAGAATTCAAGTGCTGATAATCTTCCAATGCCTTCCCACAATTCCCTGGGAACCATATTTTCCTGATTTTCTCCTTACTCTCTCCTGTACTGGGAGTCACTTATCACATTAGGCACCTGGTCAACATTTAAACCCATGTTCCAGTGGCCTGCTCCATTTCTACACAGCACTCAAACAGCACCTGACTAAACAGAGATGCTGTTCAGGTGCTCCTCATCATGGTGCTAGCTAGCCAGAGGCTCACACCAATGTACTGAGGGCAGTAAGGAACATGATTAGAGGAGATATAGCCGAAATCATCACCTGTATGTCCAAGGGCCTGGCAGAGAAGGGGATTCACCAGCGGGGAATTCGCTGCAGGGAAGGAATCAAAAGCCTGAAAATTGTGTACCACAAGGCAAAAGATGCCAGCAGAAGTCTGGAAACTCACTGTCAACCTGCCTCTATTACAAGGAGTTTGGGCATGTACTCAGCTTTGCCCTAAGCACGGAGCCCACTGTCATGTTGGACAGGCTTTTGAGACCAAACAGGCTTATTTTTTTACTGGAGCCATAGAGAGCAGAGAAGCTGGAACAGACCTCATGGGCAGAAGGACCGGAGGATGTCTCAGTCCTGAGTCCATGGATCTGTTATGAGGAGGCCCTGGGAAACAGACCAGAATGGAAGCATCACAGCCACAGCCATACCAGTTAAGATGCCACCACCATCTTTGTTATTCTTGGGGGAGGGGATTACAAAATAAGTGGGAGGGTTTTACCAGTTTAGGACCAATGCAATTATTAGTATGGAAGATATTGTGTGCTGTGGGGCAGCCTTTGCTTCAGTTGAGGGCAGAAGCATCATCATTTCCCTGGCTCCCATTCCTCTGTGCCTCCCCTACCTCCCCCCTGCAACATTTCAATCCAAGATGAAGTCAAAGCAGGATGAAATGTAAACAAGCAAATGCTGATTTATTCTAGCACACACTGTTATATGCATGCAAAACTGGGGTTACAAGCTGAGCCATGCCTGCAGACCCAGGGCCGTGCATGGCACAAGTATACATACTTGTCCAGCTATATACTGCAATGTGTTTTTTCATGAACTGGCGCAAGCATTCAAGCATTTTCTTTGATTGTAAGTCCCATTGTATGACCTGTGGCCATACTGAGTGCAGATTACTTTAAAAAGTCTTTTGGTACTTACAGTATTTGGTCTCTTGGTACTTCCAGTCCACAGGGAGTGGGGTTGAGAAGGCAAGCTAATGCATCCTAATTCAGCACCCTATTTATATTCACCTGAATCTTAATCTACTTTGGCTGATGATGCTTGAGAACTTTTCATAGAAGAGAAACCCAAGCAGCTTACTGAGATTCATGGGTATTTCACATATATGCTATCCATGACCCAGGCACAGTTCTCATAGACTTTAAATTCAGAAGAGGCCATCATGATCATCCAGTTTGACCTGCACATTGCATGCCACAGAACCTCACCCACCCACTCCTGGAATAGACCCCTAACCTCTGTCTGAGTTACTGAAGTCCTCATATCTTGATGTAAAAAGTCAAGTTACAGAGAATTCACCATTTACACTAGCTTAAACCTGCAAGTGACTCATGCCCTGTGCTGCAGAGGAAGGCAAAAAAACAGCAACCCAAGGTCTCTGCCAATCTGACCCTGGGGAAAATTCCTTCCCAACCCCAAATATACTGATGAGCTAGACCCTGAGCATGTGGACAAGACCCACCACTCAGACATGTGGGAAAGAATTATCTTTAATAAGCAGAGCCCTCCCTATTTAGTGTCCCATCACCAGCCATTGAAGATATTTGCTGCTAGCAGTTACAGATCGGCACCTTCTCTCAAAGCCAGCTATTATTTTGGGAACATTAGCAATTGTGAAGATAAACCAGAGCAATAAGTTCCCCACCAACCTTCATCACCACAGTACCATGAGTTGATTTGCAAATGCCAAACTGATTAGCAACTGGGCCGTAGCTGTGTGGGGTGACCAGCTTCCAGAGGGCAATAGCAACATGCTTCTGTACTGATATGGCCATCTTCTTCTGCATATCCTGGCACTGGAAGGTTGGGACAAGCTTCTCACACAGCTCCAGGAATGTGGCTTTCCACATGAAGAAATTCTGGTCTGCATGATGATATGATCCCACCATCATGCTTGTGGTCTTGTGGCAAAACCATCAGCCATTGCAAGGAGATTCAACAGCTATTAAAACCTGCATCAGCTACTTCCACTAGTCCATGTCTGCATGCAGGCTACATACTCTCCTCAGCAAGGAATGCAACTGTCCATCTTCTCATGGTGATAAAACACTGCCAAATGACCTCTACCACATCTCAGGCCCTGTATTTGCTTCCAGTTGTGGAAATGAGAATTCAATGAACAGTGCCAACAGCTGGAACAGGTAATGGTCCTGAGGTGAATCCATGCCTTGCCACTGGCAGGCACGGAGGGTGCAGACAGAAGAGAGGAGTAGGACAACCTGGCAATGTCTTAATTTACTGAGCTGGCAGGCTCAGAGCCCTTCTGCAGAGGGGCCCAGGAAAGACAGACAAGTTCTCCCACAATAGACTGAGAAATAATTCATAGAGTGGCACAGCTTAGTATAGTGCAAAGAACCTTGGCATATACGCCCAGAAATCCTTGTGCCTCACCCAGCCTCATGCAGAGTCAGTGGCTACATGAGTATGACACGGTGACATAGCAGTGTGGATGCTCACACCCATACCCAGGTACCCAGACCCAGGTTACTTCTGCAGTGAAGACATTCTCACAGAAAAGTGTAAGAGCTCTTCTATGCAAACAATTAGTTTGTGGCATGACTTTATCCCACACTGCCAACCAGGGCCAGCTCCAGGCACCAGGTTATCAAGCAGGTGCTTGGGGCAGCCACTCCGGAGTGCGGCGAAGGACCTCTCGCTGAATTGCTGCAGATAGCGATCTCAGCTTCTTTTTTTTTTGACTGCTTGGGGCGGCAAAACCCCTGGAGCCAGCCCTGCTGCCAACCACAGACTAACCATCCATGTGGACTCCACTGGCATGCTTCACAGTTCTAGTCCTTTTGGAAATGCAACAAAATGAAAGTGTGTTAACTAAATAACACGTGTCAGTTGAGTCCACCTGGACAGTTAGTCTGTGGCAAGCTAGTTCTGGGTAGAATCACACCCCAGTTTGCTGCAAACTAAATGTTTGTGCAGAGAAGCCCTAAGTGGGTCTCACAGCCAGTCTAGTGCCTAGCATATGACTAACTAAAACTCAAATGACATTTATCCTTTCAGTTTGTGTTACCCAAACCACCATCCTCTACCCTTCTATCAGGCTCAACTCTTGGCATCAGTGTGACGTTAGCACGGTATTACTTCCTATCCCACCCACATTCTACAATACTCAAGGAATCACATGGCACCTGTGAAATTAGGCATCAAAAGCAAGTCCGGTCAGAGTCATGCATTCACTTCAGACCATTCTGGTTTTCTACCTTCAGCCCACATGAAAGCTTCTCATCCTTTGTTCCTCTCCTCTAAAAGCTCAGTGACCTTTCAAGCTGCACTTCAGTAAGTTTCAAGAACTCTCAGGGAGACACCATTGAGTCTGAGCTGCTCCAGTTCCACAAAAATCACACAAAGAACTGGTCTTTTATATCCTTTGGTGTTGCAAAGATCAGGTGAGCACAGCCACACATCCTTCTGAAATCACGCTGACTGCCCCACAGCTTTCCTTTTATGGAGAAATGAGGCTGTTGTGTGCTGCAGCAGAGTATCTGCTCATGCTTTTACATCCAGATGTCTTGGGTTCAGTCCCAGCAGGCCACCTATTCAGCGGTGTCACCATAAGTGGGAAGCATAAACTCCATCGTTTGTGTGGCACATGTACAATCTCTACTCTCAGATGGATGATATCTAGGTAAATATAATGGCCCCCATCACTGCAATGGCTGATCATCTTCCCTGCTATTCCTATTCCCACTCAAGTGATAGTCACAATGCATCCCTTAATCATTGATTTCACTCGTGAGATAAGTTCTATAACCACAGTATTAGTAGAACTACAAACGACTAGAGTGGATATTAGAATGACCTTTTGGAGATTGCTGCAGGACATCTTGTAAAATCTTACTTCATTGGCTAAAGCCATGTCTGCTGCATTGCTAATATTTTTTTTCATTCCCTTATATATAGCTAAAGACAATAATTTGGACTGAGACCAGTCATAACTTTTTATGTTTCATGGCAGCCCCCACCTAAGCTATTAATTTGGCAGCTGGTCCAGGTCCTGAAGAAGTGAGCTGTCAAGAATGTTTATAAGCTCTAACTGAGAGTGCTTTCAAATAAAAAGTTTTTAGGATGATGAAATTTATACAACACCCCACCAAGTTTATTGAATTATTCCTCACATTTCAGATGCAATGAGCAATGCAGGCACTGACTGTGTTTAGCAAACTTACTGCTCTAATCTTTGTTCATTCTTCCATTGCCAATATTTGTCTTTGCGGGTATGAAACAAAGAGTTGGTATTATTCATTAGCTGGGACAAGTCTTGTCTCAGAATGGAGTTACTGTGAAAGGACTCAGATAGGTGAGATCAAGACTTGACTCACTAAATCTTTACACTGTATCTGAAGAAAGTATTGAGGCCAAATTGTCAAGCTTAAGTGCCTAAAGATAGACATCTAAATCATTACCTGTGCCTAAATATGCCTGAAAATATCATCCGAAGGGGAACACTTTTGGGACAAAAAGATAGCATAGGAAATGTTAAATCTCCAGCCTTCTTCGGGGCAAGAAAGAGTATGATTACATTTGTCAATGGAGAAAGACCCTAGATTTTAAAAGAGTTGGGTCCCTTCCTGCATGAGAAAGATTAAGACAGATTTGCTGACCTTTACCTCCAGTGTTCTCTTCACACCAAGTAATTGCATGTGTCTGCCCACGTGCAATCCCATGGCTTGATTCTATAACCTTTGCCCACGTGTAGCCCCATTGAAGTCATTGTAGGATCAGGGCCCTGGTTGAGAAGGTTGCAGCCAGATCCGTTTCTGACTCACAGAATTTTCTCTGTTCTTGGTCTCTTACAAGGCTGTATATCTCCCTACCTCAAGTAAAACAACACACTCTTCCATATATTGAAGTGCATGGATTAAATCCAGCTGCCTCCATAGTATGTCACACACAAGTGATATCAGTCATATATTCCATGCGCACAGCTGTCTGATGAAGTTACCAGGAAAGGGGCCCATCTTCTACCTGTGCTGGTGATAGTGGTGCAGGCAGTGACATACTGCTGCTCCTTGCTGCTGCTTCTCTTCCTTTTTACATTTCTTTTTTCTCCTCCATTAAATCCTCCCTCTTTCCCCTTCCAGCGTGCAATGTACTAAGAGCTCTCAGAATGACTGGGAGAGCATTTCCATGTGTGAAGACTCTTGCAAATGCCTAGCCACACTTGTATTCATCAAACAGATTGTTATGGTATAATTCCCCACTCTGAACCTTAGCGTCCAAAAGATGGGGTACCAGCATGAATTCTTCTAAGCTTAATTACCAGCTTGGAACCTGTAGCGCTGCCACCAACCAGGAATTCCAGTGCCTGGTACACTCTGGTCCCCCCCAAGACCTTGCCCGGGGAACCCCAAGACCTAGACCCTCTGGATCTTATCACAAGGAAAGTAAACCCTTTTCCCCACCGTTGCCTCTCCCAGGCTTCCCCTCCCTGGGTTACCCTGGAAGATCACTGTGATTCAAACTCCTTGAATCTTAAACAGAGAGGAAAATGCACCTTCCCCCCCCTTCTCTCTCCCCCTCCCAGACTCTCCCTGAGAGAGACAGTAATCCTAACACAGAGAGAAACTAGCCTCTCTCCCCCCCTTCCCTCCTTTCTCCCCACCAATTCCCTGGTGAATCCAGACCCCGTCCCCTGGGGTCTCACACCAGAATAAAAAAACAATCAGGTTCTTAAACAAGAAACTTTTAATTAAAGAGAGAAAAACAGTAAAAATTATCTTTGTAAATTTAAAATGGAATAGATACAGGGTCTTTCAGCTGTAGACACTGGGAATACCCTCCCAGCCGAAGTATACAAGTACAAATTAAAATCCTTTCAGCAAAATACAAATTTGAACTCCTTCCAGCCAAATACACATTTGAACTCCTCCCAGCCAAATACACATTTGCAAATAAAGAAAACAAACATAACCTAACTCGCCTTATCTACCTAGTACTCACTATTCTGAACTTATAAGAGCCTGTATCGGAGAGATTGGAGAGAAACCAGGTTGCACTTCTGGTCCCTCTGAGCCCCCGGAGTGAACAACAACCAAAATCTAACAGCACACACAAAAACTTCCCTCCTTCGAGATTTGAAAGTATCCTGTCCCCTGACCTGTCCTCTGGTCAGGTGACAGCCAGGCTCACTGAACTTAACCTTTTACAGGCAAAAGAGACATGAAGTACTTCTGTTCTATTAACCCTTGACTATCTGTTTATGACACAGATAAAATGCCACTCACCAAATATTACAAGCAAATGAAAAGGGTGTCTCCTAAATCGGCCAACAGGATGACTGGGCTTGATTTGCAGGCAGAAATGAGAATAATGTGCTCTTTGGAGATGTGTAGACCATAAAGCCAGAAGGGACCACTGTGATCATTTAGCATAACTTCCTGCCAGGCAATGGCCATAGGATTTCCTTGGATTAATTCCTATTTGAACCAGTATCAGAGGGGTAGCCGTGTTAGTCTGGATCTGTAAAAGCAGCAAAGAATCCTGTGGCACCTTATAGACTAACAGACGTTTTGGAGCATGAGCTTTTGTGGGTGAATACCCACTTCCTCAGATGCAGGAACCAGAGCTTGTCTTTTAGAAAAAAAATTCCATGCTGGATTTTAAAAAAATTGCCAGTGATGGACAATCCACCACAGCCATGGATAGCGGGTGAACCGGCCGCTGGGGGAGGCTAGCCCCCGACCCCTCCCCTTCTGCCTGAGACTTCACCCATTCTCCCTTCCCTTCCATCTCCTCTTCCCCTGCCGGAGCCCAGAGCACCCCCATCACAGCCACTGCCCTCCCTGCCCCAGCCCCAGGCCGCCTGAGTGCCCCCAGCCCAGAGTGCCAGGCGGGCGTCGTTGCCACAGTGCCCCTGTCCCCAGCCTGGAGTGCCAGGCAGGTGGTGTGGCCCCAGAGTCCCTGACCTCAGCTACAGAATGACGGGCAGGTGGCTCAGTCCCAAACCACCAAGCGGGTACTAGGTCCAGCCTCCCTGAATTCTGACAGTAGGTCGTCCTGTACCTAGCCCCAGCCTGAGCCATGGAAGAATTGGAACTCTGGAAGCAGGCACTCCTGGGGACAGAGAGTGGGCGGGGCCACACCAGGCTGTTTGGGGAGGCTCAACCTCCATCAGCCTATGATACGCTGTATTCATGACCATAACTCATGTTGAATTGTTCCAGTGGTTAATTACTCTCGCTGTTAAAAATGTATGTCTTATTTCTAGTCTGAATTTGCCTCATTTCAACTTCCATCTCTACTCACTTTACAGGCTGGGGAAACTTTGATACACAGAGAGGTTAGTGGCTCGATCCTAGAGGGGTTGAGCACCTGCACGTGCCAGGGAGACACCGAATCCTAAATACTCTGAAGTCAAAAGAACTTGCAGGCGCTCATCTTGTCTCCGGATCGCCATCTTAGGACTCGACCCTGTAAGGTGCTGAGCAACCTCAGCTCCCAGAAAAGTCAGTGGGAGCTGAACGTGTTCAACTTTTCCCAGGAGAACTGAGCCTCTTAAAGGGCTGAGGCCCCAATTCATCAATCTGTCAGGAAAGCACTTAAGCTCATCCTTAAGTCTCACTGGCTTCAGTGGAATGCAAGCATGTGCTTAAAGTTAAGCATATGTTTATGCTAAACAGGCAGAGTTGAAGCATGTGCTTAAATGCTTTGCTGAACTGGGACCTGATTCCTCACTGATTTGCCCAAGATTGTACTATTCATTTTATATTGTATTTGTTACCTTTTGGAAATAATCCTCTGAAGACAGCGACAAATATCATTCATTAGCTTTGTGGGTTGTTGAATAGTTTTTATAGACTAAGGGTATGTATGTTTTTGTAGTAAAATGATAATGTGGAAACAAATAACTTTTATAGTTTTCTGGTTCTTCTTGGGTCCCATGGCTGCAATAACTTTCAGCATCCCTATTACTAAAGGGTTTCTTCCTTTTTTAAATTTTTTTATGTTTCCCTCTTTCTTTTTTTGTGGCAAGGATATTTTGCATCTCCTAGTTCTTGACCATTTTTTTAGTTGCAATATAAACAGACAAGACAGACTGAGAAAATATCAACCCCTCCCATTGCAGAGATGGGCAACTCTAGCAGAGAGGGGTTAAGAGACTTCAATCCTGCAAAGGTTTATGCAGATGCTTAATGTGATTACTACCACTATGTAAAGATAAGTACACACACAATTTTTCAAAAGTACCATTGTAAATAAAGGGCAAGCAGGATTTCAGGGTAACTACAGGTACTTAGCCTGACATCGATCCCCAGCAAAAAAATGGAAGAGCAGACAGAGACTTCAGTTGATAAAGAATTAAAGGATAGGATGCCAGCCAATATGGTTTTATGGAAAATAGGTCTTGTCAAAGAAATCTTCCATAACATGAAAAGTTTGGTTGATACAGATACTGTATCGATGTCATATACATTGCGATTTGTTCAGTATTTGACTTTCTACCACATGACATTCTGATTAAAAGTTAATCACTGTACAGTACCAAAAAAGCACAGGTTGAACGGAATAAGAACTGGCTAACTGATCATATCTCATAAAGTAGTTGCCAGTGGGCAATCATTTTGTTGCTCTAATGGGGATGTTTCTACTGGGGTTCTGCAGGGATGGGTACTGGACCCAATGGTTTTAAACATTTTTGCTTGATGATCTGGAAGTAAACAGAAAATCCCCAATAAGAAAATTTGTGGATAATACAAAGATTGGTGTAATGATAAATAATGAGGAGGTCAGGGCACAGAGAATCTGGATCACTTGTAATTGCTGGGCCCATTCTAACAAAATATGATTTGAATACAACCAAATGCAAATTTATACATCTAGGAACAAGGAATGCAGGCCATACGTACAGAATGAGGGACTGTATCCTGGACAGCAGTGACACTGAGGAGGATTTAGGGATCACAGTGAACAAACAACTCAAAGTGAGCTCCCGGTGCAATGCTTTGACAAGAAATGCTAATGCAATGTTTGGATGTAAAACTCAGGGAGAAGGGAGGTGATTTGACCTCTGTATACTGCGTTGGTAAGTCTGATACTGCAATACTGCGTACAGTTTGAGTGTCTACATTATTAAAAAAAAAAAGTCAGAAAATTGGAGATGGTGCAGAAAAGACCCAAAAAATAGATTTGAGAGGCTAGAGAAAATGACTTACAATGAGCGACATAGAGAATGCAATGTGTTTAGTTTATGAAAAAGAAGATTGAGAAGTGACTTGTTGAAAGAGATGTCCAGTTCTGTTCAATATCTTGATCAGTGATTTAAATAATGGCATAGAGAGAACACTTAAATTTTTGTGGATGATACCGAGCTGGAAGGGGTTGCAAGTGCTTTGGAGGATAGGATTAAAATTCAAAATGATCTGGACAAACTTGAGAAATGGTTTGCAGTAAATAGGATGAAATTCAATGAGGACAAATGCAATGTACTCCGCTTAGGAAGGAACAATCAGTTGCACGCATACAAAATGGGAAATCACTGCCTAGGAAGGAGTGACGAGTGAAACACTGCTGGAAAAAAAATTAACATCATTCTGGGATGTATTAGCAGGAGTGTTGTAAGCAAGACATGAGAATAAATTCTTCTGCTGTACTCTGCACAGATTAGACCTCAACTGGAGTATTGTATCCAGTTCTGGGTGCTACATTTCAGGAAAGATGTGGACAAACTGGAGATAGTCCAGAGGAGCAACAAAATGATTAAAGGTCTAGAAAATATGACCTGTGAAGGAAGATTGAAAAAAAATGGGTTTGCTTAGTCTGGAGAAGAGAAAACTGAAAGGGGACATGATAACAATTTTCAAGTACATAAAAGGTAGTTACAAGGACAATGGCCAAAAAAGTGTTCTCTTTAACCTCTCAGGATAGGACAAGAAGCAATGGGCTTAAATTGCAGCAAGGGAGGTTTAGGTTAGACATTAGGAGAAACTTCCTAACGATCAGAGGAGTTAAGCACTGGAATAAATTGCCTAGAGAGGTTGTGGAATCTTCATCATTGGAGATTTTTAAGAGCAGGTTAGACAAACACCTGTGAAGAGTTGTCTAGATAATACTTATTCCTGCCTTGAGTGTAGGAGATAGGATTAGATGATCTCTTGAGGTCCCTTCCAGTCCTATGATTCTAATATTCTATGATTACCTTTATGGGGAGAAAATATACTGGGTACTAAAGGGAAGAGAAGCATAACAAGAACTGTTGGCTGGAAGTTTGAATCAGAAAAAATCAGATTAGAAATTGGGCAGCTTTTCAACAGTAACATTCACTAGCATCAGAACAAACTACCAAGGGACACGATGGATTCTCCATATCTTGATGCCTTCAAATCAAATGACTTTCTGGAAGATAAGCTTTAGTCTGATAAGTTATTGGTCGCAATAGAAGGGGAACTCAATGAAATTTAATTGCCTGTGGTATACAGGAGGTCCACCTAGATGATCTAAGGTCTCTTCTAGCGTCTAGGTATGTCAACGCTGCAATGAAAAACCTGTGCCACTGAGTCTAAGAACCTGAGTTGGCTGACGGTCTGTGGGGCTAAAAATAGCAGTGTAAACATTCAGGCTTAGGCTGGAGCCCAGGCTCTGAGAACTATCCTCCATAAGGGGTCTCAGACCCCAGGCTCCTGCCCGAGCCCAAAACATCTGCACTGTAATTTTATACCCCTGCAAGCCTGAGTAAGCTCTCCTGGGCCAGTCATGGCTGAACCCTGGGTCTTTAAATGAAGCATAGATATGCCCTTAAACTCTATGAATCTATGAGTAGGGCCCTAATCCCTGATTCACAGTCTCCTCCAAGACTACTAATAATCACAAGGACATTAATTGGATAAAATGATTGGAAAAATAGATCACCCAGCTATAATCAATAGGACCTAGTCATTTCTAATTCTTGAAAAAAAAAAAAAAGAATCATTTTAGGTAGTCCAAGCAATTGTCGATACATAGAAAAGGGTCTGGGGTTTTCTGAGCCTGCAACCAAACAGCAATAATACTGCATGCTCCTCCATGAATTTCATCTTACTGCTGAAGTCAATTTAATTTTCACTTTGCCTTTAAATCTGATGCAAATGTAATGTGTTTTTTTCCCCTTCAGTCCTCTAAGCTGCTACTCAGCCATAGTATTCCTGTGATGGAAACAATTTAAAACATTTAGAGAGAAATGCTAAGGTTAACCTTTCAATTTAGACTCCAGAAAAATAATTATTCAGCCATTACCAATAGTAAAATGTTAGTATAACTGCCAGGAATTTTTAAAAGAAGAACATGAGCCACTATTTTTTAAAAAATCTATTTTAGAGTAAAGGAAAACATATTGACCTAATTTCCTAACGATTCTAAGGGGTGCATGAAGGAGACTTGCTGCTATAAATTATGTATTTCCCATGTCAGTAATGAAGGTAGGAATGAGGGTCTGGTGACCAATTTTCCCCATTACTAATTTTTTTTTCCAGCGGCCCGTCGGTGAACTGGAAAAAATTAACCATGCCACATTATCAGCATGGAATTTAATGAAGCAAGTGACTTCAGGGATTAAAGTAAGAGGTGAAACTGAAAACAAGGAAATAAGGGATCGTGAAAGAAAGGTACAGAAGGCTTGTGTGTGACATAGGTGTTGGACCTAGAGATGCTGCCGCACCCCCTGGCTTGAAGTGGTTTCTGTTATATACAGGGTTTATAGCTTTGTTCAATGGCTCTCAACACCCGCACTGAAAAAATTGTTCCAGTACCCCTGGTGGGTGATTGGTGTCGTGGAAGCAGGAACCTACAGTATGCTCAGGTACTGAGTACCCTCCAATCGCACTGGAAAGTGAGGGTGCTTAGCGCCTCTCAAGCTTGATCCCCAAAGCCATTGTTTTGCAAGATACTTAGGCAGGTGCCTGACTTCAAGTACGTAAATAGTCACAGTGTCTTAAATGGGCTTGAATCATAAAATCATGGAATATCAGGGTTGGAAGGGACCTCAGGAGGTCATTTAGTCCAACCTCCTGCTCAAAGCAGGATCAGTCCCCAACTAAATCATCCCAGCTAGGACTTTGTCAAGTCTGACCTTAAAAACCTCTAAGGAAGGCGATTCCACCACCTCTCGAGGTAACCCATTCCAGTGCTTCACCACCTTTCTAGTGATTTTTTTTTTCCTAATATCCAACCTAAACCTCCTCCACTGCAACTTGAGACCATTACTCCTTGTTCTGTCATCAGGTACCACTGAGAACAGTCTAGATCCATCCTCTTTGGAACCCCCTTTCAGGTAGTTGAAAGCAGCTAGCAAAGTAGGAGCCAGGACTCTGGGTTCTGTTTCCAATCCTTCCACTAGTCTGCTGTGTGAACATGGCAGCTCCTTACAACAGGGGAGTCATGTAACTACTCTATGCCTTGGTTTACCCACCTGTAAATTGAGATTAATAAATCCTTGCCACATAGAAGTGATGCAAGGCTTAATTACTTAGAGAGAGAATGTGCCTGCTGTTAGTGTGGATTCAAACTAGAGGGAAGAGTATGAAAGGAACATCTGCTGCCTGTAACCCCTGCATCAATACCCGTTCCAGTAGAAATCCCTATACATGGATTACAGTGACTTCTCCTTCCTAGCATATTTGGTGACCAAAATTGTCCCAAAAGGCAAAATGTGGAGAAGTTCTCATGTGTGGTGAGGAGGCATACTCATGAGAGTCCCCACCCCTCTGTACCATTCAAAGATGCCAGGTAGCTGAGGATCCTACACAGAACATAAGGCGGTGCATAAATTACAAAGTGTTCTAGGTGAAAGCTACTAAATGTCACCCACAACCAGCCACAATGCGACTCTCTCCACCACATTTACAAGCATGCAGAAACCTTTGAACTAACAGAACTAGGTGTTTTAGCTCAGGGAGCTGGGGTTCATGGTTTTAGACTGAGGAGGTCCCAGGTTTGAATCCCACTGCCAATGACCCAAACAGAGCATTGAGTTATATTTGCAAAAATGGTTGTAAAATCAAAAGAGTTGTGTTAATTTGAACTGCCTTCTGCTCTCCCAGCTCAGGCTTGAAGTGCCTGAGACTGTAACCTAAAAATACAAGCATTCCAAGCTGAATCTGTAATGTTAAGGTTTGGATCACTTCAATTCACCAAGTTCAAGTGGGTGCAGATTTCAATACAGATCGTTTCCCAAGCCTTATAATAAACACCTGCATAAATGAGATGTCTAATTTAATTACCCCTTAGCAACTATAAATCTGCTTAGCCCAGAAATGATAAACTAATTTGTTTCATGTTCATATTTTAAAGTAATCTCAGGAGATGAAAGTCAGGATGTTTAGATTTATACACTATGCTCCCAATATTTCTGTCCTTTTTCACATTAAACTCCAATTGACTTTAAAAATATCAGTATTTAGTAGCTCTAACAGAAAGCTGCTGGCCTTAAAATTATGTTTTATTTGCTGAGAGCCTTTTTATGTGGTCTACAATGTGTCTAGCACAGTGTTGGTCTCTGTAATCCAAAATGAAACAATAATAAATACTTATAATGACATGGGGAAGGTTTTTGGCAACAGTCAAAAGGCTCAGGCAGGTGGAAGGCAGCCCCTTATTCCCTTGCGCTGGCTACTTATATCATGATGGGGTGTGGTGGGGTCCCCAGAACTGCCACATCTCTCCTCCTCCCAACACAGATGGATGGAGTCTGACATAAGAACACGAGAATGACAATACTGGATCAGACCAAAGGTCCATCATTATCCTGTCTTCTGACAGTGGCCAATGTCTAGTGCTTCAGAGGGAATGAACAGAACTGCTAATCCTTAAGTGATCCATCCCCATTGCCCATTCTCAGCTTCTGGCAAACAGATGCTAGGGACACCACCCCTGCCCATCCTGGCTAATGGCCATTGATGGACCTATCTTCCATGAATTTATCTAGTTCTCTTTTGAACCCTGTTATACTCTTGGCTTTCACAACATCCTCTGACAAAAAGTTCCAAGGTTGACTGTGCCTTGTGTGAAGAAATATTTCTTTTTATTTGTTTTAGACCTCCTGCCTATTGATTTCATTAGTTAACCCCTAGTTCCTGTGTTATCAGAAAAAATAAATAATACTTCCTTATTTACTTTCTCCACACCAGTGATGATTTTATAGACCTCTAGCATATCCCCTCTGTTATTTGTCTCTTTTCCAAGTTGAAAAGTCCCAGTTTTATAAATTTAGCCTTATATGCAAGCTGTTCCTTACCCTTAATCATTTTTGTTACTCATGTCTGTACCTTTTCCAATTCCAATATATCTCTTTTGAGATGGAGGATCAGATCTGTACACAGTATTCAAGGTGTGGGTATACCATGGATTTATGTAGAGGTATGTTCCTAATGGTATGGCTACACTGGCAAATTATGAGTTGTATGCTGCATGAAGATAGATACAGTGGAGTTACTCCCTCTTTGAATCAACAGGGAGACCAGGAGAGATTATGACTCCCTGAATCACAATCCCTTTCTCACACAATCCCTTCACTGCCCTGTGCTCATGGCGGATTATAAAATCAAGATCAAGCCCTTAACCTGGTTAGTTCCCCAAAGGCCAATGGTTTTGAAGTCTAGAGTAATGTTAATCAATCAGATCACAGGTTTAGTAAATAAAAGGTTCCTGATTTGCTGGAGCTGAATTCAGAGGAAACTGCGCTTACCACAGGGTGAAAGTTAATTTCTTTTCTGGATCTCTAAACTCATCTCCCCTTTGGCAAGTTAGCTTAAAAAAAAAGTCACATTTTGAAATCAGTGGGAAGATTTCAAAATATTCGTTATGAAAACTTCCAGACTATACATAACAACACATGCTGTTTTGGTGGGAGTCACCAGATGATACTATTACTCAAGGTCTTACAAGTTTGTTTTCTTAGAGTGCAGGTTCTATGGTCTGGGAAGACATGCTTGTGCTATTTTGAGTTTTGTGATCTGGTGTCTTTTGGGTGCTGTGGCAAGCAGCAAGGGTGCCTGCCTGCTATTTGTGACCACCTGTGTTCAAGGCCTGCTGTATATAGTATAAATAAACAAGTTGAACTAAAATATATACCGAGACTCTGCATCATGATTTCTCTTCCGACGTGATGCTAACTTGTAAGGCCTGGACAACAGCTACTCCTTGACAGAGGGGTGATGATATATTGATTATATATTTCAGTGAACAGCAAGATCCATGGTCCCTTGAGATAAATATTTACCTTTTGGCGTATAATTAAGGTTAGATTAGGTATGCCCCATCTGCTTTGCACTACTCCAGCAATGCAAAGCAGCCACAAACTAGGCAGAAGTGGCCTGTTAAACCAGGTTTATGGATGCTTTGCATCACTGGACTGTAACAAAGCAGCCGGAGCGGACCAGCGAATATAGTCCATAAATTGCAAGATGCTCAGAGTAGGGATCTTCTTTTCATTTACATTTTGTATAGCTCTGAGAACACTGTTAGCATATATTAAACAACAAATACGAGTGATAATAAAGCTGACATTCACCTCGACAAAAATCAGTGGCTGCTTATTGTAACTGTTTTGCTGATGGAGACATTGAAGCATATGCAGGTGAAAGCCAAAAGTGTTCAAAGCTGAGTGCTTAAAATTAGGCACTGGAAGCCATCAAATACAAATGCGGATTTTCAGGGGTGCTCCCATTATGCAATCTATCCTTTGAAAGTCAAGCTTCCTTTATTTAGGCACCTAATTATGGATCTAGGTCTTAACTTTAGGCACCCAAGCTTACATAGTGCTTTGCCCAAGGTCATGCAGTGAGCTGGGGCGGGGATAAGCATAAAATGCAGAAGCCCTGGGGTCCATTTCCATTATAGATCACAAAATAGAAGTGCAATCGCTGCCTGTTCAGCAGTTCCGACGGAAATAAGAAAAAACAGTGATGTTACTCACCTGGGGTGCTTCCTGCGGTGTAAACTTTGTTACTTGCTTCTTTGTGCAACGCCTGGAGTTCCTGGGACTATGACCTTGATACCACATAATTATGATAAATGCACACATCCCTGCATGGAGCTCTGCAGGTTCAAGCTGAAGATAATAATGTATGCCTGACCCAACGAGAAAATTCCATCTCAGTTATAGCAGGAGCCTGAGCCATCATTTTTATATAAATAAACTTTTCTCTTTTTTTTAAAAAAAGGGACATACTGGCCTTTCGTATACCTTTGGTATTCCCTGATCACAGCTAGCTCAGTAGCTTGTCCCTTGAGCTTCTCTGAATTTCATAGCCACTTGTTCTTCTGGTCTCACAGCGTGATGTACTATCCTAATAAAACTTGTTTTATTATTCTTACATCCACCTCCAATAAACTTTTAAGTGCTTAAACTACTCCAAGGGACACTGTCAAGGTTGGTAAGCCAATAAGAGCTCATGAGCAACCTTACAATGAAAGAAGCAGTAGGTAATACCCACTCCTGGGTGACAAGATTGAGATAAAATTTCAAAATATGTATTTCCAATTATGTTCTGCCTGCAGGTGCTCAATAGGGGATGAATGTAATGTACCCAAATCCACTCCATATCACTGAAACATCTAGCAAATCCTTCCCCGCTCTGGCAAACACCTTAGAGAAAAGGCAGCATAGTCCAAGTACATATAAGTGATTTAACTCTCAGGACACTGGATAATCCCTTGGAGAGTGTGTCACCTTGAGGATTAACTATTTGACCGGGGTTCCATCTGAGCATCTGGAGGGCATGAGGCCATCGAGATTGGTTGCTAGGCAATGGAGGAGGCTGGGACACATGGAATGAGGGAGTATCATCTACTATTCCCCTTATGTGGGGAGCTACCACACCCCCAGGTCTGATCTGTCAGTGACTTCAATGGGAGTTAGTTGCTTAAATACCTTTGAGGATTTGGGCCTGAGTGATCACTGAACACCTCAACCCACAATCCCTCTTGGCCAGCCCATACAAAATGCAGCTGCAAATATCACCTTGCCTCTCCATCCATCTAACAGTGTCACATGCAACTAATCAGCCATGGCCAAGTTTCATCTTCATCACTTTACCAGTTTCCCATTTGGGAGCATAAAGTCTTCAGAACAGGGATTGGGGGTCTCACTGTGCCTGTGAAATGCTTATCATGGCTTGAGTGCTACTGTAATATAAATGATGACATATTTTCAGATGCAAACTTTGTAGTTGGATACCATCTTTATAAATGGCTGAAGCCAGAAGCCGAGATTCAAACCAAGCGCACCAACAAATCTTTGTGAAAGGTTCAGATCCAGAAGTGGATTTGCTGCTTGGACCTGATTCTGATATCCGATCAATACTGCAACTTTGAAATAACAACCAGCCAAACACACATGATAGAAGACAAAATATATATGGTGAAGAAACACAGATCACTCAGCTCAGGACAAAGCATGTGAGACGAAGCAGTCTTTGTTGAGGGAAATCAGACTTTGGAAAGAACTTCCAGAGGAGATCAGATAAATCCAGAGTCTGACCATCTTTAGGAAACACTGCAAAAGATTGCTCTTTCATCATTGCAATGACACACACAAAACTGACACTCTCTTCTAACTCAAAAAAGCAACCATCCCTCACCCCTAACAAAAAAGAGTAATTTAATAAAATCTTTTAAAAAACACCCACAAAATAGTTTGATGCTTCTTTTATGTCTGAGCTACAAATTCATGATGAAGACATTTTAATCAGTAGGCTACTTTGAGCTTCTTTAAAATGTTACTTTTGCTCTTCATTATGCATTCTGCTAATAACAGCAACACTGTTTTAGGGGATCAAGGTCAAGTATACCAGTTCTCCACTACAAATGAGACTCGACTGTGAGTTTGCTGCTGTTATTAATTTAGAATGTTGATCTCTGATCTGTCTCATTAAAACATTGTTAATAATTCCACGCATCTCCTAATAATTATGACAGCAGCAGTTCATTTATTCCTTGTCCCCGTGTTGGCTGTTTGTTTTGCGTGTTCTCTGGTTCACCTCACTGGCTTGTCCACCTAAAGATTGAATCCAGCAGCCACCATGATAGCAGGTATCTTTTTTTATGTTCCAAATTAAACATTGATAAATGTTTTCAGGTCCTGGAGAAAAGCTGTTTGAAGCTGACGTTAAATTTTCTCTTGCTTCTTTAAAGCTTTTTTGTAAAGGAATGAAAGGCTGCAGTCACCTTAACTGGATCATGAGGCTCAAGCTAATGCAGAATGCAAGATTATTCTTTGCCTATGGCAAGAGATGAATTTGCATGAGTGAAAAGCTGAGATGGGGGAGCCATTCACTCATAAAGCGTAGCAGGCTGAGAATACTTTAAACAGGACCTCAGCTAGGCATGGATGGTTGATCCAGGAATTTAAATTAATCAAATAGATACAGTCAAAGGACAAAATACCCTTGGAATTATTACGGTTTGGTGGGGATAATGCAGAGTAATTACAGAGCATTGCATTCAGATATTCCCTTTCTCTGGTTATGTCTACTCTAGAAACCTAAGTTGCATTGGCATACAGCCACCACCAATAGTACACTGCTTGTGTGTGTGCATCCTCGGTGCCTTGTGTCGGCAGGATTGCTTATATCGATGCAGAATGCAGTGCACCGTGGGTTGGGATCCCACTGTGCAACTCGCCATCATCCAGTGCCGTGTCTTTTGGGAAGTTTTTGCAATGTCTGATAGGTCTGGAACAAGTCGCGCTGGGATGTTTGGGGTCAACTTCTTGTAATGCAGTGTGCTCCATCTCCTAGTTTCATCTGCATCCCATAATTTTCAAGCCTTCTTTTCAACATCCCACAAACCAGTGCATGCCTCTTTGCTGTCCGCTATCTCTGACAGAAGCATGGAGGTTGCACAGCTCTGCAATATGTCATGAGATTTGCAAGCACAGGGTGCATGGTCCTGCAGTATTTGCAGAACCTCAAGAGGAGCTGTGGGGGACAGGATGATTCTTGGGAGGCTAGCTTGCTGTGGGACATACAAATAAACAATTCAAGGCTGTTGGTGGTGTTCATGGAACAGCTGGAGATGGTGGAGAGCCAGTTCTGGGCCCAAGAAGCAAGCACTAGCTGGTGGGATGACATTGTCATGGGGGCTTGGGATAATGAGCAGTAACTTCAGAACTTTCAGATGGGCAAAGCCACATTCCTGGATCTGTGTACTGAACTCACCCCAGCCCTTCAGCAGAAGGACACCAAAATGAGAGCTGCACTTTCAGCTGATAAGTGACTGGCAATGGAACTGTGGAAACTTGCAATGCCAGATTGCTACCAGTCAGTCAGGAATCAACTGTGAGTCGGGAAATCCACCGCAGGGGCTGTTGTCCCATGCACGTGCAAGGCCATTAATTGCCTCATGCTATGCAGGACTGAGAGTCTCAGCAATGTGAAGGACATAGTGAATAGATCTGCAGCAATGGGGTTCCTGAACTGTGATAGACAAAACACATATCCCTAATTTGGCACCAAACCACCTTGCCACAGAGTACATCAACAGAAAGGACTACTTTTCTGTGGTTATGCAGACATTGATG
This sequence comes from Gopherus evgoodei, assembly GCF_007399415.2. Classification (NCBI taxonomy): domain Eukaryota; kingdom Metazoa; phylum Chordata; order Testudines; family Testudinidae; genus Gopherus; species Gopherus evgoodei. The sequence continues at coordinate 284,976,637 of NC_044323.1, read as the reverse complement.
AGTCACCGGGGATGCTTCACAGACCTCAATGTGGCTGGTCAGGGAAGGGGCATGATGCTTGCATCTTTAAGATCACAGGATTGTTCAGAAAGCTACAAGCAGAGACTGCCAGTCCCAATTTGCAGATTACCATTGGAAATATTGAAATGCCAATAGTGATCCTGGGAGACCCAGCCTGCCCCTTGCTCCCCTGCCTCATGAAGCCATACACCAGCCACCTTGATAGCACCAAGGAGCACTTCAGTGACAGGCTCAGTAGCTGCAGAATGAAAGCGGAATGTGCTTTTGGTTGTTGGCATTCTTCTACTCACAAGATTGGATCTTAGCGATAAAACATATCCCAATGGTTATAGCTGCCTGCCGTGCCCTGCAGAATATCTGTGAAGCGAAGGGGTAAAAGTTTCTACCAGGGTGGAAGGCAGAGAGGGGCAGCTGTCTGATGAATTTTAACAGGCCGAAAGAGGGCAATATAGCTCAGGGAGGCTTTGAAAGACTATTTTAATAGTGAGCCAGTGTAGTGTGTTTTGTTGTAATGTGCTCTGCCTGGCTTTGCTCTTTTGCAGCCTGGTATGAATCTTGTAGTGATTGCTGTATATGCAGGAATATAATATTGTCAACACACCTATTGAAATTGTTTGTGAATGATGTTATGAGTTGTGTGACACAGTGCAGTAACAGGTAATTGGCTGCTTTCAGAACTGATCAGCACCAGCTAGCATATGTTGGGAATTAATCAAGATGAATTATGTTCCAAAACCAAGAATTTCATTCTGCAACATGAACCAGCCAATTAAAAACATTTAAAACTTAATAAATTCAGCAACAGAACTTATGAAAGGGAAAGAAGAGTCACGTCTAGTTCAGTTACAGATACACCAACCGTGGCTTTCACGAGTCAGTGTATGTGGAGCTATGATTGTCTTTGATGTCCCTGGGGTGGATTTATGGGGTAGCACACCAACCCCATATGCCACGTGGAATGTTGAGTGGGGTATAGGAAGGTTCCGATATTGAGTTCTCAACGGGCTGCAGAGGGAGATGTGCATAGGATTGTTGAACTTGCATGTCCACCCTAGTCTGCAGGATCTCTGAGAAATGCAAACATGGGAGGAGGGAGGGAGAGCTCAGTGGGTTGAGCATTGGCCTGCTAAACTCAGGGTGGTGAGTTCAATCCTTGAGGGGGCCACTTAGGGATCTGGGGCAAAAATCTATCTGGGGATTCAGTTCTGTTTTGAGCAGAAGGTTAGACTAGATGACCTCTTGAGGTCCCTTCTAATCCTGAGATTCTATAATCCTTCTTGAGGCTGTCTGCAATGGTAATCCTCTAGATGCAGCAGTGGCTTGCAGGATTTCCTGGATCATGTCATCCCAAATTCTCTTCTTTCTCCTCCTTATCCAGCATAGGTGTTCCACAGGTGTGAAGGGGGGGAGACCCTGAAGGCCTCAGCAGTTGCAGATATATCACACAGAGATACCATTGCCAGTGTTTTCACAACAGAAAACTTCAGACACTGAACTCACTTCCCTGGCTCCCTGAAAATTGTAAGCACTACATTCTCACTTCTGCTTGGGATTGATTGTGTATGGCACCAGCCATGAGGAGTATGGCCCTCGGAGGGGTGGGTAAATGAGGAAGAAATCACTCGGTTGCATGATTCTAGATGTATAGTGCAAAGGCACTGAATACTGGCACCATTTTGCACAGGTGGTGAGTGATTTTAGCTGATATCTCACTCCTGAGGGTAACAGAGGGAGAGAAAGCAATGCTGCTGCTGGTATCCTGTAGACATCCCGGGCCCATATGTTGCTAGCTTGTGCACTGCACTGGTGCCTGCTGAAGTTATCACTGAATGGTATGGGAAAGTATCTTACCACAGTGGAAGGAATAAAGCAGCCCTCCTGCAGTGGAGTGGCTGCCCCACTCCATGAGAAAAAGGGCTGGACCAGGCCAGAGAGGCTGTGCAGACCAGCAGCCAAACAGCAAAGGCCTGTGGAGAGCCCATTAGGGCAAAGAAAGAGGCAGCCAATCAAGGCCGGACTGGGTCCTATATAAAGGCTGCCTAGCAAAGGAGAGGGCAGTGTCTCCCTGACTAGTAAGGGAGGAGGACTGGATCCTGAGGTAAGGAGGTAGCACCTTGGACAGAGCAGTGCTGGGCAGGTTTGCGAAGCAGAGGAGAGCTCTGACCCAGTTACCTGCCAGGCTGTAGCACCTGCTAAAAAGGGTCAAGAAGGTGCACAGGGCCAAAGGAGAAGTGGCCCAGAGAAGATAAGCAGACAAGAGGGGAGAGAAGGAGGGCAGAGGGAGGCTGCCACTAGAGGGTCCCTGGGTTGAGACCCAGAATAGTGGGTGGGCCTGTGTCTCCCTCTTCCCCCTTTGCACTGCACCTGGCCATGGAGGAGTGTGGCTGAGACTGACTGAAACTTGCCCCTGAGGTAAGAGGCTAGACTTTGGGGTTGTGGTTGGCCACTGAGGCAGGTGCAAGCCGAAGGCTGTTGTTACCTCCCCCCCAGAAGGGAGTGAAAGTGGAATAGTGGGCACTGCTGGAGGGCAATGTCCTGAAGTGGACACTGCCGAGTGGGGAGCAACGTGGTTCCCAAATCTGCAGAGCAGACAACGGGTGAGACATCACATGCGGAGGGCACTCCACAGCTGACAAGAGCTAATTCCCGGAGCAACCAGCAGGAGGTGCCAGCGGTGGTGAGTCCTGACCCTGTTATACCTCCCCAGAAACCTTCAGCAGAGGATTGCAGAGCGAATCCATGAAAATGATCGCTATGGAGGATTCAGGGAACATCCTGGTGCACATAAACAAACAGCTCTGTGTGGTCCCCTCTGCCTACCTTTACAGGGGAATGAAAAAGCAGATAGCAACTCTCTCTCTCTCGGTAGATCCGCTACCTTTTCTAGCACAAGTGAAAATGAGTAAATCCAAAAGATGTGTCCTGTCACTTTGGAGGTGCCGTCCCTGTAATGTCAAAGTAAACTGCATACTTACCAGAGGTTGCTTCCCCTGCATTGGGCTTGCTAGTCTGGTGGGACTGGCTGGACTGCGGTGAAGTCAAAAACAAGTCTTGGCATACTTCACAGCTGTATCCTCTGGTCCCCTGTCCCACATACTCCTCCTCCTCTTCCTTGTCTACCTCTTCGTCCTAGCTGTTCGTGGCAAGGACCTATGACTCAGGCTCCTTGGAAGTATACATGGTGCTGTTGGGGGGTGGGGGTCTCCAGGGAGGATGGCTTGCAGCTCTTTGTAAAAGCAGCAGGTCTGTAGCTCTGCACCAGGTTGATTGTTGACCTCCCTGGCCTTCTGGTATGTCTACCACAGCTCCTTGGCTTTCGCACAGCATTGCTGCTGGTCCCTGGAGTATCTCTTCTCCTACATGCTCCAAGCAATCTGTTTGTAGATAGCCATGTTTCTATGGCTGCATTGGAGCTGTGGCTACACAGCCTCTCCTCCTCAGACCCAGGAGTCCCTAAACTTCCTGTCTACTCCAGGTTGGAGTATGTCTGGAGTGTGTAGCCAACATTGTCACCTGAGCAATTGCCCTCAATAATGGAGCGCTGCTAGGTGGATCTCCATGCTGGGCTATCAGGAAAAGTAATTTAAAAAATGTGTGGGGCTTTAAAGAGGAGGAGGGAGCTTCTGGTCCGCCCCTGGATGGCGGAGTTCACAGTGGTGACCAGAGTGGTCATTGCAGAGCATTGTGGGATAGCTGCTGGATGCCAGTATTGGTTGATATGAATAACTCGCTGTCTATGCTCACATTGCATCAATGTAACTATTTTGACTCTGACTGCCTAGGGACGTAGTGCTGCTATTAAGTCTGCATGGCAGGGCACTTACATCAGCAGGAGACAAATTTTAAATGAAGACACATGCACAACTAGGTCATTGAAGCTTCCTTGCATTGACCTATCTTTGTAGTGTAGACTAGGCCTACAACCTCTGCTTCTGCATACATCTGTGACCTTGTTTTCTGCAACAGCAGATGCTGCTCTCCGTCCTCCTGCCTGTGTTCTCTCTTAACTGCTTTCTGTGTGTCCTCTGCCCACTATTGAGTCCATGTTTCTGTTCATGGAGCATTTGCCCTCGAAACCAGCCCAACCCTGCAAAAATCCCTGTGAGTAGTCCCATGGTACTCAATGGAACTGCTCCTGTGTGTACAGTTACTCAGGTACATATTTGCCCCCAATTCAGTGAAGTACTGGAAGACCCATTGAAGACAATGATCAAGGTCAAGTGTTGAAGTTCATAGAATTTAAGATGAAGAGGCACTTGAGTGCCTTGCCAAACCAGAGTCCAAACACCACGGCATTATCTGCTACTCCTGTTATTTCTACTATCTGTATATCCTTTGTCCTTTAGATTTTAGGCTCTTTAATACATAGTCTTAATCTTCTGCTGCGATATGTGTTGCTTTTTAACTACTGAAAAAACCCACATCCATCTGTAGCAACATATAGAAGAAGATAAGATAAGCCCAAATGTCAAGTTTGGAAGATGCTCCTAAACTTGGGGCCCAGATATTTAGAGGTGTTTAGGCATTGCTGCATTCGGCGTTTCAATGACTAACTGATGTAGAAGCCTAAATCTCATTTTCAAAAGGGATTTAGGCACTTAGGAGCCAAACTCCCATTGATAGACAGTGAATGGCTCATTGTCTAGTTGTCATAGTATCTTTCCCCAATCAGAACCTTAGAGTCCAGAAGTTGGGATACTAGCATGAATTCCCCTAAGCTTAATTACCTGCTTAGATCTGATAAGCTGCCACCAATCAGGAATTCGAGTGCCTGATACACTCTGGTCCCCCCAAAGCCTTCTCTGGGGACCCCCAAGACCCAGACCCCCTGGATCTTACCACAAGAAAAGTAACCCCTTTCCTCACCGTTGCCTTTGTCAGCCTTCCCCTCCCTGGGTTACCCTGGAAGATTAGTGTGATTCAAACCCCTTGAATCACAACACAGAGAAATTAGGTCTCCTGGAGAGAGAGACAGATTCACGCTCCGTGAATCTAAAACAAAGGGATTCCACCCTTCCCCTCCCTTCTCCTTCTCTGTTAAGTAAAGACTTAATTCCCTTGAGCCTCAACAAGGGGAAAAACTCAGACAGGTCTTAAAAGCAAAACTTTTAATAAAAAGAAAGAAAAAAGTAAAAGGTCTATCTCTGCAATTTAGATGGTAAAAAGTTACAGGGTCTGTCAGCTTAAGAAATTGGAGAAACAGCCTCCTCCAATAGAAATACAATTTAAAATACTTCCAGCCAAATACACATTTGCACATAAAGGAAAACAAATAAAAAGACTATACGCCTTTCTACCTTTATACTTACAAAATTGGAATAGAAGATTAGAGAGCCTGTAGGTACGTGTGGTCACTCTCAGAGCCCAGAGAGAACAAAGCAAAACCCAAAAAACACAAACAAAGGCTTCCCTCCACCGAGATTTGAAAGTATTTTGTCTCCTGATTGGTCCTGTGGTCAGGTATTGCAGGTCACTGTTTGTTAACCCTTTACAGGTGAAAGAGACATTAACCCTTAACTATCTGTTTATAACACTAGTTCCTTTCAATTTCCCCACCCAGTTTACAGATTGTATCTTTTCCCCATTTGTACCTCTCTGCATCTCTTTTTCTCTCCTACCTCATGGGATATTGTGAGACTTCTTTCATGTCACAGTTGAAATGCTTTGAGATCCTTGGTTGAGAAGCCCCTGGGAGCTCCCTAGAAGTGCAAAGCATTAATTTTGTACCACAGAGACTTGTGTAAAATATTTTAATTTCTCTGCAACACCATTGTGATGCAGAAACCTCATACCATGGGTAGGGAGCAGTAACTAAGTGCAAATAGGCTAGTTGTTATGGTCCAGGGCCATGCTGTGGGTAGCATTTGTCTGCTAAGACCTGTCATCAGAACTGTACTGTAGTCTGCTCGTTGGCCACATGCAGTCCTCCAGTTGACATCAATATTGCTGAGACAGGAAAAAATGAACCAATATGTGTTCTTTGTAAAGCATCCGCTCACAGCTAGTGTCCTGCATGTTGCATTGCTATAAAGCCCAGCATCTTGGGCTAACTCTTGTCTTAAGGGAATGTGTGGAGCATCATATGACATTCTCCTCTGGTGTTATCTCGACCGGTGATCTGCTAGGTCACTCCAGTCCTTGACTCTGAGAGCCAGCCTTACCCTGCTCCTGGGCTGTTCATGCACATAAACAGTCCTCCGGCATGTAAGCTGCTGGCATGTAACCCTAACCCAGACACAACCCTAGGAGCCTCCATCTTGTGGTGTCCAGTTATGCCCAATGAAAGCTGCAAGCTTACATGAGTTCATCAATTTAACAAAGAAATTGCTATGCACCAGGCTTGTTAGCCCGAGGGCAGTCTCTGACATACTTTAAAACAAATGCACTGCTTCAGGTGGAGTAAACAAACAGATTTATTAACCACAAAGATAGATTTTAAGTGATTATAAGTCAAAGCATAACAAGTCAGATTTGGTTACATGAAATAAAAGCAAAACACATTCTAAGCTGATCTTAACACTTTGGATGCCCTTACAAACTTAAGTGCTTCTCACAACATGCTGGCTGGTTGCCCTTCAGCCAAGGTCTCCCCTTTGATCATCGCTTTAGTCACTGGGTGGTGGTGTCTATAGATTGAGGTGGAAGAGAGAGGAAGAACATGGCAAATGTCTCTCCCTTTTATCATGTTCTTTCTTCCCTCTTGGCTTTGCCCCCCCTCCCCTTCAGAGTCAGGTGAGCATTACCTCATCGTAGTCCCAAACTGACCAAAGGAAGGGGGTGACTCACTTGAGAGTCCAACAGATCCTTTATTGTTGCCCAGGACAGTGTCCTTTGTTCCTGTGAGGCTGAGCTGGGTTTGTTCCATACATGCCCTGATGAGGTGTGAACTGCCCCTCTGCTCCTGGAGAGTTTTTGCCTGGGCCTACTTTAAGCCATGAGGACACATTCTCAGCCTTATAACTATATACATGAAATTACAACCTATAACATTACTATAACCAGGGCTGGCTTTAGGCCGATTCTCCTGATTCCTGGGAATCGAGCCCCGTGCCTTAGGCGCCTTTTACATTTTTTTTTACTTACTCCGGCTGCTGTCTGTCTGCTCCGGGGTCTTCCGTGGCCCCCCTACCCTGACCAAAGCGCAGACAGGAGCGCGGCTGCCCCACAGCCCCACTCTCCCAGCTGGAGCTCCGACTGGAGCGCGGCAAGCCCCGCGGCCTCGCTCTCCCGGCTGCAGCCCCGGAGTGCTGCAAGCCCTACCCTGCAGCCCCGCTCTCCCGGTTGGCGCTCGGGGCTCTTTAAATAGCCCCCAGAGCCCTGGGGTAGCTGGGGGCTCTGGGGGCTATTTAAAGGGCCAGGGCTCCAGCTGCCTCTGCCACCTCGGTCCTTTAAATAGCCGCCAGAGCCTGTCAACCCCATGCATTCCCCAGGGCTTCCGCAGCTATTTAAAAGGTCTGGGGTGGGGTAGAAGCAGGGGAGCCCTGGACCCTTTAAATAGCCCCCAGAGCCCTGGAATAGTGGAGGGCTTGGGGGCTATTTAAAGGGTCGGGGCTCCAGCTGCCTCTGCTGCACCCCCTGCCCTGCTCGCACCAGCCTCGCCCCCCCTGCCTGCAGCCAGCTCTGCACCCCCTGCCCACAGCCAGCCCCTGCCAAACTCCCTGCCCTGTCTCCAGCCAATCCCTGCCACACTCCCCAGCGGCCCTGCCCAAAGACAGCCAGCCCCCCACACACCCCTGCCCTCACCAACCCTGCCCGCACCCAGCCCTGCACCCCCTGCTCTGTCTCCAACCAACCCCTGCTGCACCCCCCTGCCTGAAGCCAACCAGTCCCACACTTCTCTGTCTCCAGCCCTGCCAACCCCTGCTGCACTCCCCTGTGGCCCTGCCTGAAGCCAGTCCGCCCCACACACCCCTGTCTCCAGCCAGCCCCGCACCCCTTGCCTTGCCTGCAGCCAGACCCTACATCCAGTCAGCCCCTGCCTTGCCTCCAACTAGCCCCATGTCCGCTGCTGCCCTGCAGTTCCCAGGTCAGTAACCCTGCACATCTGCTTCAATGAGGGGGGCAGGGAGCAGCTGGGACCCACACATGTGCGCACCCTCAGGGAGTGGCGGGGACCCACACATGTGAAACGAGGGTCATTAATAACCAATCAACAGCATATATGATACAATGTACATAATATATAATTTTATTATTTATATAGTTATGGCAAGTAAATAATATATGGAAGAAATGAAAGGCTTTTTTTTTTTTACATTTTTTTTTTAGACATCCCTGCCAGGGCCCCGCCAAAAATGTTCTAATTGGGTCCCGAACTTCCTAAAGCCAGCCCTGATTATAACATTAATATAATAATGATTACTATAACATTATTATAACAACAATGCTCAGCACATCATGAGCCTTCCGAAGACACCCAACATGACAAACTTCCCATTAGATACCACACAATCATATTATAAGGATGAGCATGGGGGTGCTGGGTGTTCCCTGAGGTACAGAACATCACAATCATTCTTTTGTTTGAAGTGGACTTGACGTTGCATCCATCTAAACCATTCTTTACTCATGTGCAGATGGGTTTCCTTTCATTGTTAACATTTTAAAGTGAATTTAGCGCTCAGTTAACACCTCAGAGAATTCAACTCTAGACCTGTTTGTCCACAGATCAGATCTGTTCCTGCTGCCTGGGGTGTATTACCCACAGTCACCCACCGGCCTGTCTTAGGCAAAGAACGGGTACACCACAATCAGCAGCAGAGTACACCCAAGGCCACCCAACTATATTTGTCTGCACAAGAACAGCACAGGCAGCAGAGTGAGTTTCCTCCCTCGTAGGGCCCCAGAGCCCGGGCTCCAGCCTGAGCCCAAACATCCACACGCAATAGTATATCCCCACAGCCCAAGCCCCGTGAGCCAGATTCAGCTGACACAGGCCAGAGGCAGGAGTTTCGCTGCAGTGTAGACGTGCCTGTAGCATGCAGTATAGATATTCCCTTGGAGGTACAGCACAGAACTTACAGCTGATGGGGAGTGCTATGGTGGCTGGAAGCCATCTTTGCATCCACCTTATCCTGGGCTGCTCCAGGGTCTGGTGAGGCCCTATCATAAACAGATAGTTAAAGGTTAATATCTCTTTTACCTGTAAAGGGTTAACAAACAGTGACCTGCAAACACCTGACCAGAGGACCAATCAGGAAACAAGATACTTTCAAATCTCGGCGGAGGGAAGCCTTTCTTTGTGTTTTTTTGGGTTTTGCTTTGTTATCTCTGGGTTCTGAGAGGGACCAGACGTGTAAGCAGATTCCTCCAATCTTTCTGAAAAAATCTCTTCTGTTCTAATTTTAGTAAGTACCAGGGAAAAGGCGAGTTTAGTCTTTTGATTGTTTTCTGTATTTGCAAATGTGTATTGTGCTGGAAGTATTTTAAACTGTATTTTGCTGGGGGGAGGCTTCTCTCTAGTGTCTATAAGCTGAAAGACCCTGTAACTTTTACCATCTAAATTACAGAGACAACTTTTACTTTTTTTCTCTTTTTATTAAAATTTTGCTTTTTAAGACCTGTTTGATTTTTTCCCCTTGTTGAGGCTCAAAGGAATTGAGTCTGTATTTACTGGGAAATTGGTGGGAGACAGGGAGAAAGAAGGGAGGGGGGAAAGGGGGAATCCCTTTGTTTAGATGCACGGAGCTTGAATCTGTCTATCTCTCTAGGATAGCCCAGGGAGGGAACGCCAGGGAGGGGGAGAGAAGGGGGTGGGAAAACCTGATTTCTCTGTGTTGTGATTCAAGGACTTTGAATCACGGTGATCTCCTAGTGTACCCAGGGTGGGAAAGATCTGGGAGGAAGAAAGGAGAAGGAGGGGAAATGGTTTATTCCCCTTTGCTGTAAGACTCAAGGAATTTGGGTCTTGGGGTCCCCAGGGAAGGTTTTTGGGGGGACCAAAGTGCCCCAAAACACTATATTTTTGGGTGGTGACATCTTATCAGATCTAAGCTGGTAATTAAGCTTAGAGGAATTCATGCTGGTACCCCATTTTTTGAACTCTAAGGTTCAGATTGGGGAATTATACCATGACAGGCCCCTAGTGTATTTTAGGCAGCCTTGGGGGCCTGTCTAAGCAAAGGCAGCCTCCCCAGCTGCCTTATGGGCTGTAGTGCTGGCTGGAATCTGCGTAGTGCTGCAGCCTCACTCCAACATGACCCTCACTCTCCTGCAGGCATAACCGTCTATGTTGGGGTGTGAGAGTGGTCCTCAGAGGGCAGTCTTACTGCTGTCTTTCTCCTTCCATTTATTGAGAGAATCCTTTCCTGGCTGGATAGGGAGCTTGTAAGGGACCCTTTGCACCACTCCAACCCTTTTATCCAGGGGATAGGAGCTTGTCTGGGTGTGAGGATCTCATTGAAACCTCAGGGCAGGGGCAATGAAAGCTTGGCTAAGGGCCAGGGACCTTTTGAGAGAGTGTGGCCACTGTTTACAGTGAATCTGTGATGATTAATTCTCTTCACTGAACTTACCCTAATCTTCAGTTTTGCATGATTTAGATGAAAACCAAGCAAACGAGAAAAGTTAAATGCAGAAGCTTTGCCTGCTTTGCCTTTGAGAAATGCATTTTTTGGCAAATTTACCACTTGCTGAATAATTTTGCTCAGCTTTAGAGACAGCTTCTGAGGGAGAGGGTGAAATTCACACTAGTCAGTGCGTATACACTATTCATCTCCCAGTTACATCCTAAATTGAACATTTGAATAGTATTTACGGGATACATATAGGCTTTAGCTGGTCCTCTCCATTGATGTGAATCTCAGTCTTGGCCTTTGCACCGACAAGGTTGTTTGTTCAGCCATGCTTATATTGTGGATGCCTGCCAGTTGGGAACTGGACCAAAACCACCAATTTCATTTGAAGTGCACAGAACTCATTTCAAATAGGCTACCAAAGAGCCATCAGAGAGTGCTGGTGTCATGTTGCCACACCAATGTGGTTGCCAGTCTCCCAGTGCCCTAAGGACACAGCCTGTGGCTACAAGAAGCACTCCTGGTGGAGTTCCTTCATGACAAACTCAAAGGAGTTGTCAGCAGCAGGTCATTCTCTGTGAAAACCCAGCCCCTTTGAAACTCACTCCCCAAACCTGCTGTACTGGAGTCTCTACTTCATAACACTCCAGGCACAATAGAAAATCTCAGTCTGTTGGGATGGGGGCAGGTTGATGACTGGAGATACTGTTCTTGATTTTAATCATCTTATTGTATTTGCATGGAGGGCATTTCTCTCAAGGTGGGACCAGCAGCCCTTTTTTTGGGTTGCTATTTGCACTGTGCATTTCAATTAATGTGATGAGGATGCAGAGCATAGGATTGCTGGCAAAGTTTAAATCAAGAATGAATGTTTCTCTAAAATATATGCTGAAATTCAAACAGGAATTGTTCTGGTCTGTGTTATGCAGGAAGTCAAATGAGATGATCACAGTGGTCTCTTCTGGCCATAGAATCTGTGAATCTGAGATGGGCATCTAGATAGGCTGCTGTGGGTCATACATGTTATAGTAGAAATGTCCAAGAGAGTGTATAAATAGATTAAATAAATATTTTTAGATACCATCAGGTACCAAGAGAAAAGTCATCATCACTATTTTTTTACTACAATAGCACCTGGATCAAAAACCCTGCTGTGCAAGACACTTTATACACATCTAACAAAAGATAGTTCGTACCCCCAAGATCTCACGGTCTTAATATAAGACAACAGTTGAAGGCAGCTTACAGATGTGGAGAGCACAGGGTAACAATGAGACAGTCATAATTAGTGTAATAAGCAGCAGTCACAATACATTAGCTGCCTTGCCATTGTCCCATGTTTTGTGGACACTGCTGTAGGCACTGGTGAATTTAAAGGAGAGACATGAAAGGGAATATTATCTCCATACCTATCACCTGAGCAGCCCAGGCACCTTTGTAAGAGCTGGTCTTGACAAATGTTTGCAACAAGCTCTGGCTGATTTTCCAGGACAGGTTGCTGGGAGTTCATGACTGTTTATTTTCAGGAGCCTTTGAGGATATATTTCCCATGGTTTGCCTTTCACAACGTCAATGAATTATTCATAAACATTATGTGCTCATTTTATCTGTGCAGAAAATTCATGACCCTTTATTTACCTCTTTGCTACTGCCAGACTGCTCAGTGCTCAAGAACTGTTTTAACAGAATGTCATTCCAGGTACTAGACATCACAGGATATGTGATTTTTCTGAAGCGAAGGAAAGTACCAGTCACATCTCTTAGATTACATCCACATGGCTATTAAAACAGTGGTCACATTAACGTGAGTGTATATTTTAGACCAAATATAAAACTACATTATTTTGCCAGGGTTATCTTAAGGGAATGATCAGAAGAATCTTGTCAAAAATATGTCCTTTAAAAAGAGTTTAAAAATAGAACCTTCTGCCCGATATTTATAATCATCCTTTTTAATACCTGGACTGGTACATGCGTTCCACTGCCCCATTGCTTGATGTAATTATGCCTGGTATTTTTTGAGAATGTCACCCTATAGAGGCTGGAGTGTGAATAAGATAAAATTTAATATTAGAGACAAGTAGTAAAGAATCTGTGCCTCATGTCTGAGATTTAACTGATGATTATGGTTTCTGAATGGGCCATAAGTTTGTTACATCTCCTGATATCGTAAGAGAATTATCTTGGTGCTTAGGAGGAAAAAAAGAAGAGACTTATTAAAACAGTTCCAGCTTATCTTAAAGTCACTGACATTCTGAATCTGTGCTCTCAGATTATAAACCCTAATTGTTCCAATTTCTCTAGATCCACCCACAGTTCCTCCCTTCCTTCACATCAGACTCACAAAATGCTGTCTATTTCAGTAAATAAAACTGGTGATTAAATGATGATACTCTAGTATCGCTGCGCCTTATTTACATGAGAATGAAACACAGCAGAAAATAAAAGTAATCACATTCTTGGTTGTATTCGCCAATGTATGTGTGTGTTTAATTATATAAAACAAAATCTGTTGCAAATAAAGAAAAGGGGGAAAAAAAGCTTTCAGTCTTCAAAGTAGCTTGGCAATGTCAGCTTCTGGACATGAAGTGATGGCAGTTTACTGTATGGACACTCTGCTGTACATGGAACAAACACATGCTTTTTGCAGGGGGCTGTGAAACACCATTCCCATGTGAAGCACTGGAAAGGGCTACAGAGATAAAGATACATTTTTGTTTACTGGGAAAAATTATTACTTGAAAAGATTTGTTTTTCTTTCTGCACTTGAGCCTTTCCACAGACAACTGAGTTTAGAAAAAACACCTAAGGGGGGAAAAAAAACCAATGAAGACTCATAGCTTGTATGCGTAAAGGGGGATCATATACTATTTAGAGAACTTTGCCATAGTTTGTTATTCTTCAGCAGCTACAATTTCAAAGCCCTCATTTTCCCTTCTCATCGCCAGCCTGAGGCCCTGTTCCTGTAGACACTTATGGAGGCAAATAACTTTAGACACATGAGTTATACCATTGATCCACAAGAGCAACATAACAAACCAACACACCAAGGATTGAACTAGGGACATCAACACATAGACAGCTCCTACCCTCACTGGAGACGGTAACAGCCTATATCTTCTGTGGCTCACCACAGAGGGAGGCCTGTAACACGCACTCAGCAGTGGGTTACACAAAGTTACTCACGCAGATGTTTCCAGGATCATGGCCTGATGGAAATTGAGATACTGGATGATTGACATCTTCAGATTACACTAAACAAGTCAACACAATTCATTTATTTTTTCTAAACCATCCTCAGGAATACTTTCTCTCCTTATTTTTGAGCAATTATCCATGAACCCTAGGATATTTTCTTCCTGTAAGGTCAGTTTGACTTTAGAATAGCCTTCCCAGCCTTCCTGGAAAAATTGAAAAAGCTTCATCATTGGATGCATCAGAAACTAGGTTTTTCAAAAACCCTGGGAATGTACAGAAGATACTATTCCAAGACAGGTGGCTGGATTAGAATCTAGATCAATATAGGACTAGATCAGTATAGAACTAGAATCAATTTCAATAAAAAACTAGCTCAAAATAGGACTAAATCAGTATTTTGTAATCTTCTCCAGAAAATGTGACAGTTTAGTAGACTAAGATCTGGATCCTGCAAAGATTTACTCATGTACATAAGTTTACTGAGATGAATATTCATATTGACATCAAATGCGGCTGCTTATCTCGTAAAGGTAGAGCCCTGCAATTCCACGGATATGGATTTATACCTGTGGTTATCCACATCCACAGGTATAAATTTGTCTCCACTCAAGGCTCTACATAAAGGTTATGCAGGTGTGTATGCCTTTGCAGGACTGCTTCATAGATTCCTACATTATAAGGACATAAGGCACCACTGTGATCATCTAGTAGGACCTCCTGTATAACACAGGCCATAGAACTTCCCTGAAATGATTCCTCTTTGAGCTGGAGCAGATCTTTTAAAAAAAAATCCCATTCAGATTTTAAAATTGCTGGTGATTTAGATGCCACCACAACCCTGGTTAAGTTGTTCCCATGGCTAATTACCCTCACTGTTAAAGAAAAAAAAGTGCCCTATTGCCAATCTGACTGTATCTAGCTTCAACTTCCAGCTTTTGCCCAACTCGACTCACTATCCACCTTTGGTAAACTTCCCCTATGCCAGCTATTTATGGGATCCCATTACCACTGCTAGGTTCTCTGCTTGTTGTTGTATTCCCAGGGTTGCTAGTTTCTAGACTTGTAAGGGCTGCATCCTGCAAATCTTTATGCACCCAAGTAGTTCTTACACATGTGAGTAAAAAGCTAATCGTGTGAGCAAGCCTTTGCAACCATGGTTCATTGCCCAGAAACCCTTCAACACTCCACTGAAGTGCCGCGAACTCTGGGGTAGAACATGACAGCTGAAAGTAAATGAAGACTCAGCCTATATTCATTTGTAATTATTTCTCAGTTATTTTCTTATTTACTTACAGTGAACTTCTAGCGAACTGAAGGATTTCCTCTAATTACGAAATTTTCCTGAAGCTTTTGATATTTGTATATATTAACATACTGTAGGCTACGGGTATCTGGCTGTGTATTGGCTTGTTTGTTTTGCCGTAAGTGAAGTTATTACAGTAAGATTCTAGCTTCTGACTTGAAATTAGTATTTTGTATTCAAGTTAAAAATAAAATCAGCAGAAAAGCTTCTCTCGTTATCCTTTCATATTGGCTGCTGGCTTTGGGAGCTCTGTGACATCCTTCGGCAGTTGCAAGATGATTAGGGTGAAGAAATAAAAACAATTGTTAATCATTCTAAGCTACTTGTCTCTTTCTGTTTTAAACAACCTGGGCCAGATCCTCCGTTGCTGTGAACCAGCCTAGTTCCACTGGCGTCAGCTGACTGACTTACAACTGATCAGTGTACACCACCTGAGAACCTGGTCCATTGAGTTTGCTTCTGGCTTGGACCCAAATGAACAGCAAAACAAAATCAAATATAATGTTCTTTTATCCATTTGGATTATTCAAGCTGCCCTCAAACTGTTCTTGTCACAGGGGCTTAAAGCACAGCATGTATGTGAGAAAAACATTGTTATGGAAGTCGAATAACACACAAGCCTTTTTAGAGCTCTAGAGCAGCAGTTTATTGTGTGTAATGCACACATCATTATCAGAAAGCAGCATGCAATGCCCACAGTCTGATCAGACTGAAATTAACTTCTGTTTCCTTTTAACTTTTATGTCATTGTGACTGGGGTTCCAGTGGGGGCCAGCTGAGGTCACTTAATTAGAGTGAGCTGCAAAGAATGGGGCAGATAATCCCCAAAACTGGTGGATATTTTCAATACTTAGATTTACCAAGCCAGCATAAAAAAGCTTCTTTATTGCCTCACTGGTTGCCCAGAACCCAACAACACAGTTCCCTTAAAGTAATCCAGCCTCAGGCCTCCATCCAGGTACCCCAGCCAAATATGACGAAAATTTGTGAAAATCTTATTGCATCATATAGAAAAAAAGGTGCTATACATTACCTCCCAGGTTAATAAATATTCCAGATCTTACCCAAATGTACACTACAGCCAATTCTTATTAAGTAAACCAAAATTTATCAAAAAAGCAAAAGAGAGAGAGTATAGTTGCAAGATCAATATACATACAGACATGAGTTCAATTCTTGAGGTTCAGATACATAGTAGAGATGGTGAGCTTTGTAGTTGCAGAAAGTTCCTTTAGAATACAGTCCACAGGTTAAGTCTAAAGTCCAATATCACCTTCAGGGAGTACCAGCATAACTGGGATCTCAATCTGGCGATTCAAACTTTCCCTGATGAAGCTTAAGCAGATATGAGATGACAGAATCAGGACCCAACAGTCTTTTATACAGTTTTCTAGCAGTCACTTGACCATACAGTCCTGGGTAAACAATCAGCTTTTGATGTAACCTTCTGCTTTCTAAACACCACCAGTAATTAGTTACACAAATTAACTTAGGGCAATTTATCCACTAGGCAGTCTATCACAAACTTCAAAGAAACATATAGAGAAATGACGTTTTTTCACCCAAGATTAATCTAAATGTTAATATTCCCTTTTGATCTTTGAATTAATAGTTAGAGTGACAGACAGGAACAGTTCACATGGCTAACTTCTAAGATACACACAATTAGTATCACTTCTAACTTCAAACAATATAAATTTGCATTTCAAAGTTCTAGCCTATCTACCATGAATGACCCTAATTACTATTTGCATACTTTTCTAACATGACTTTAAAGGTGGGCTTTGGGTCATGCAGGCTGCAAGTTGCTTAACTCTTTCTGGCCATGAGTTATAGTTTGCATAAGATTTGCTGGAATTATATAGCAGTGGTAGCAACAATGGTTTGTATAATTATATTTTAATCAGATAATCTCACAGTCATTTAATGGCCTCATAGACAGATTAGAGGAGAGAGAGAAGAAGAGGATGACAACTTTGCACTTTATATGTGGAGCCTGTAACTCGGACCTGCTATTAGTGTGCTGTACCTTTAAATAGAGGGAAATCTTCCTCCTTTTCTGGCATGGTAGCTGTCATTTTGCATTGAGATGCCACCCGCTTAAATTCAGAAGATATACGCACAGACTCATGCTTTCTCATTGAGACTTAAGTTTTGTTTTTCTTTCTTTTGCCTTTTATGTGTGACAATATAGGGCCTAACGCAAATTATATTAAAGTCCAGTGGAGTCTTCCCCCTAATTTCAGTGGCCTTTGATCAGGCTTGTAGGTTATTAGGCTCATTGATTTATTGTTACAATATGCAGGTGAATTAGGTAAGTATTCATTGGCCAGATTATCAGATGGTGTAGAATGGTGTAGCTCCATTGGAGTCACTGGAACTTTGCTGAATTATGCTATCTGAGAACCTGGCATGGTTTCTCCATGGTACAACAAAGTGGACTGATTTATAGAAGGCCTGACATGACTTACCTAGGGGTACATCACCATCCAATGAGAGAAATGGGAATTGTATCATGATATTTGGAGTGAGAGGGGGAAATGGGTGGATTTATGCTGGAGGCAACTCAGCTACATGGAGACAGCAGGGCCCAGGGTTTAATAAAGTTCTGCCTGTTCAATGTAATCTGCATTCAGCTTCACTCTTTGCTAGTAAAACAGGAATATGGAACCCACAGGGAGTTCTGATTCCCAGTTCCCTATTTTAGCCACAGGACTGTAGAAATGGAGAAGACAAGTGGTGTTTTGAAAGAACGTCTAAAATCACGAGGCTGAGATTAGATAGGTTACAATACCTGCAGTTTTTGTCTAGTGCTGCACTTGTGAAAACAGTGGGGATGATGGATGAGTGAACAGGCAGGACTGAGTCACTCACAAGAGTGTGTATGAATTGCTGTGATCTCAAGCCCCAGAAATCTTCAGTACCATCATAACTCTCCCAATGACCATGGTAATTAGCAGAGGGGCACCATAACTGACTACAGATTAGTTACAATATATAGGTCTGTTTCACAATGAATTCGTCTAATCTCAATTCTAGTTTGGCTTCGGAGGTCTTTACCATCATAACCATAATGCATTGAACTCTCTCTTTCATTGAACCAGATGGCAGCATTTTGACAAGAGCCAGTTTTAGTGCAGAGATTCAAATGTCAGTGGTGAGATGGAAATGATAGTTCTGGCAGCCTTTGCAGTTCATCCTCTTTGACACAAAGCACATTTTCCATTGACACTTAGTGATACGCAAAGACATAGTGTACTTCTCGATGTGCACACAACAAACTGCGACCTTCTGCTGAGGGACCATTCCATTTATTTGCCTCCTGAGCCTTTACTTGTCATCTCCACTTTGAATGGGCTTAAAGGAAAGTAAATCTGAGCAAGTGGATAACCTCAGGTTAATGAAGGTATGTACTCTGTCTTTGTGACGCTTATGCTGGCTGAGTCCCAGCTGAAAGCATCTGAGTAAGAGTGTTAGTGACGTACAGATACTACCGGGTGAAAAAACAATTACACTTTCCCAAGGTTCTGTCAAATTACAAGGCACCAGATACTAGTATGCTGAGCTGCAAATTAACCTCATTGTTATTCGCTGTAAATTTCCCAAGTAAAAGTTATTCTGAGAGACCAATCACATGGTGAAATGCTATGACAGGTTTTATTCCTGTAAGGGGATGGAACAGATAGACTAATAACTACTTGATCTAAAAAATCTGAGGTCTTCTGCTCTTTGCCCTGCTAGATGTTGTTGCTATTTGATCAGCTGGTACTTCAGGATGAGATGATTATGACTCAGTATAAATGAGGAGTCTGGTGGCACCTTAAAAACTAACAGATTTATTTGGGCATAAGATTTTGTGGGTAAAAAACCCCACTTCTCCATGCATCTGAAGACGTGGGTTTTTTACCCACAAAAGCTCATTCCCAAATAAATCTGTTTGTCTTTCAAGGGGCCACCAGACTCCTCGTTGTTTTTGTGGATACAGACTAACACGACTACCCCTCTGATACATAGTTTAGTATGGAATTTACCTACTAGTTTATTTTATAACTTTTTGAAAATTGCCTGATACAAATTTATCAGTAGACATTTATTCTGACTCGCAGGCTTTCTGCATATCCACATCGGGCTTCATCTTTCTCTTTATAAGCCTGAGCAAAGGCAGCAAATGTTTCGTTCAGAGTAGCTGACAAAAGCAATCCATCTATCCAAGTTATCAAAGCATTTACAGGACCGTAATCACCACAGCAGTCTTGGATTGGAGCACCTGTACACAGACATTCTGAGCAGTTAATCTCAGTTACTCTGTGTTTACTTCTCAGTTGGAATGAGTGTGTATTTTACACTGCTCCATGCTCCTTTGACTGTGAGTGCCTTCAAGCATGACATTGCTTATTGTATGCCTGGAAAGCATCTATCATATTATAGGTGCTACTGCAAACCAGTAACAATCTAATAAAAATAACTGTGCTCCCGCTACATTAGGGCACTGGGCTAGCACTAAAGGATCTCTATAATTTATTGTAATAATAGCGTGCAGCCAGCTCCCAGATTCTGCATATTAATTTTAGAGCCCTGAAAAAGATAGCATAGAGTTAACTAGGTGGCCCAGAAACAGTGTTCTCATGAAGTACTACATAAGAATGTCCATACAGGGTCAGACCAAACGTCCATCAAGCCCAGTATCCTGTCCTCTGACAGTGGCCAATGGCAGGTGCCTCATAAAAATGATCAGACAGGTTATCATCAAGTGATCCATTCCCTGTCACCCAATCCCAGCTTCTGGGAAAATAGAGGCTAGGGACACCATTCCTGCCCATCCTGGCTAATAGCCATTGATGGACCTATCTTCCATGAATCTGTCTAGCTCCCTTTTGAACCCTGTTCTAGTATTGGCCTTCACAACACCCTCTGGCAAGGATTTCCAGAGGTTGACAGTGTGTTGAGTGAAAAAATACTTTCTTGTGTTTGTTTTAAACCTGCTACCTATGAATTTCATTTGGTGGCCCTTGTTCTTGTATTATGAGAAGGAGTAAATAACACTTCCTTATTTAGTTTCTCTATACCACTCATGATTTTAAAGACCTCAATCATATCCCCCCTTAGTCGTCTCTTTTCCAAGCTGAAACGTCCTAGTCTTATTAATCTCTCTTCATACAGAAGCCATTCTTATACCCCTAATCATTCTTGTTGCCCTTTTCTGAACCTTTTCCAATTCCAATATATCTTTTTTGAGATGGAGCGACCACATCTGCACGCAGTATTCAAGGTGTCGGCATACCATGGATTTATATAGAGGCAATATGATATTTTCTTTTTTATTATCCATCCCTTTCTTGATGATTCCAAATATTCTGTTCACTTTTTTGACTGCTGGTGCACATTGAGTGGATGATATCAGGGAACTATCCACAATGACCCCAAGATCTCTTTCTTGAGTGGTAACAGCTAATTTAGACCCCATCATTGTATACGTATAATTAGGATTATGTTTTGCACTGTGCATTACTTTGCATTTATCAACATTAAATTTCATCTGCCATTTTGTTGTCAAGTCACCCCGTTTTGTGAAATCTTTTTGTAGCTCTTCGTGGTCTGCCGGGGATTTAACTATCTTGAGTAGTTTTGTATCATCTGCAAATTTTCCACCTCACTGTTTACCCCTTTTTCCAGATTGTTTATTAATATGTTAAATAGAACTGGGCCCTGTACAGATCCCTGGGGGACACCATTATTTACCTCTCTCCATTCTGAAAACTGACCATTTATTCCTACTCTATGTTTCCTGTCGTTAACCAGTTATCAATTCATGAGAGAATCTTTCCTCTTATCCCATGACTGCTTATTTTGCTTAAGAGACTTGGTGAGAGACCTTGTCAAAGGCCTTCTGAAAATCTAAATACACTATATCCACTGGATCTCCTTTGTCCGCATGCTTGTTGACCCCCTCAAAGAATTCTAGTAGATTGATGAGGCATGATTTCCCTTCACAAAAACCATATTGACTATTTCACAACAAATTATGTTAATCTATGTGTCTGACAGTTTTATTCTTTATGATAGTATCAACCAATTTGCCCGGTACTGAAGTGAGGCTTACTGGCCTGTAGGTCACCTCTAGAGACTTTTTAAAAACTTGGTGTCATATCCTCAAGTTATATCCTCAAGCTATCCTCAAGTCATTTGGTACAGAAGCTGATTTAAATGATAGGTTACAGATGAACATAAAAACATAAGAACAGCTGTACTGGGTCAGACCAAAGGTCCATCTAGCTCAGTATCCTGTTGTCATAAACCAGATGGTTAAGGGTTAATGTCTCTTTAGCCTGTAAAGGGTTAAGAAGCTCAGTAAACCTGGCTGGCACCTGACCAGAGGACCAATCGGGGGACAAGATACTTTCAAATCTTGGTGGAGGGAAGTCTTTGTTTGTGCTGTTTGTTTTGTTAATTGATTGCTCTTGGGGCTAAGAGAGACCAGACGTGCACCCCAGGTTTCTCCAATCTTTCTGAAACAGTCTCTCATGTTCAAAATAGTAAGTACTAGCTAGAAAAGGTGGATTAGTCTTATGTTTGTTTTCCTAACTTGTGAATGTGTATAACTTGGAATATCAGGCTAGTGGGGAGGGAGTCCGTCTAGGCTATATGAATCTGACTACCCTGTAACATTTTCCATCCTGATTTTACAGAGATAATTTTTACTTTTTTTTTTCTTTAATTAAAGCTTTCTTTTTTAAGAACCTGATAGATTTTTTCCCCCTTTAAGACCCAAGGGGATTGGGTCTGAACTCACCAGGGACTGGTGGGGGGAAAGGAGGAGGGAGAAGGTTAATTCCTGTCTGTTTTAAGATCCAAGGAGTTTGGATCAGCGTAGCCTCTCAGGGTAACCCAGGGAGCGGAAAGTCTGGGAGGGGGAAAGGAGGGGGGATGGTTTATTTCTCCTGGTTTTAAGACCCAAGGAGAGTAGTATAAGGGCCCTACCATCAATCAAACCCTAACCCCGCCCCTAACCCCGCCCCTTGACCCCTCTAGTCCCTCCCACCTGTCACCGGAAGTCCCACCCTATGGGGGTATTACTTCCGGGGTCAAGATGGCCACATGACCGGAAGCAAAGTGGGTCATGTGACCCCTCTAAGAACTCCTCCCACCACCCTCTACCAATCAGGAGGGGTTTCCTCCCGAAAGGACCACCCCAAGAGGAGATTTGACCAATCAGGGCAACTTCCGGGGGCGGGTGACCTATCTAGAAGTGGGTCATGTGACCCCTCTAAGAACTCCTCCCACCACCCTCTACCAATCAGGAGGGGTTTCCTCCCAAAAGGACCACCCCAAAAGGAGATTTGACCAATCAGGGCAACTTCCGGGGGCGGGTGACCTATCTAGAAGTGGGTCATGTGACCCCTCTAAGAACTCCTCCCACCACCCTCTACCAATCAGGAGGGGTTTCCTCCCGAAAGGACCACCCCGAGAGGAGATTTGACCAATCAGGGCGACTTCCGGGGGTGGATGACCCCGTCTAGAAGAGGGTCATGTGACCCCTCTAAGAACTCCTCCCACCACCCTCTACCAATCAGGAGGGGTTTCCTCCCGAAAGGACCACCCCGAGAGGAGATTTTGACCAACCGGGGTGACCCCTCTAAGAACTCCTCCCAAGGCCCTCCGCCAACCCGAGTGCAGCACCAATACCCCATAAGTACCAGCGCCGAACAGAGGAGGCCATTTTTCTTACCAAGGACACGTGTTTTAGAAAGCGTGGAAAGGCTGCTCAGAGGAAAACATGGACTCCTTTACCACCCCCGTTAGAGCTTCGGACTTTGTTTTACCCCCGAGAGTCTTTGACCGTCCACGGAGAAAACGTTACATCAGCGACAGTTCTGAGGAGGAGGTTGTGACTGCGGGGAGCCCTTTGGCCCAGCCGTTGTTGGATACGCCGGAATCCGACCCCGAAACTCTTGTGAGACATCCCAAAGAGCCTGATGACCTCTCTTTGTCCACCCCCTCAGATCGCCGCTTGGGAGAGTCACCGGTGGACAAGGCAAATGGAAAAGATGGCACTCAGGTAAATGAACGATTAAGAAATGGCGGTAGAGGAGGGGGTGGGTAATGAAGCTAGGAACCAGGGGTTTGCGTAAATTAAAAAAAAAACCCAGCAGCTGGGGTACTTACTCTGTTTCTTTTTGTGAAAATCTTTCAGGAGCTCGACGATGCCTTTCTAGAGGACCCAGAGCCCCTGGACAGCGTTGCATCAAGCAGTGAAGATGAACCGGGCCCACCATGTTTTTGCTCAACACCAATACAAATTGTTGAAGAGGGCTCCGAGGATGATGGGTTTGAAGAGTTTAGGAGGAGGCTAGGCATAGAACTGTCCGAGCCAGTGCCACGTCGTGAGCGTAAAAAAGTTATGCGGATTATTGTACGCGTTGCTGTTTATGCTGTCCTTAAACACTGCCTTAGGGAAAAGCTTTTTGAAGATTGTGAGGGCTGTGTCATTGATGCGCCAGCCCAACGGCACCATGACTGTGTGACTTGGACTTCAGTGGATATAAACTGCAAGCTCCGGGCCCTGTGTGCTGAGCTGTGTTTGGAAAGCTTACTAAACACTGTTATTGCCATAGGTTATGCTATGCAATGTCTGTGCCTAACCCAAGAACATTTAGCACAAGGGGTGACTTTGATAAATGCTGTGCAATTCAGTGGAGACCCTGACCGTGTTTTAAAGAAAATGACCAAGCCGGAAGATGCCTGCTTACAACGTTATATTGACCGTCTAGTTCGCACAAGAAGTTACAGAACCCTGCTTAAGAAAAAGAATATTTGTAAGAAATCTAAAAGGATTAAGTTAGAGAATGGTGAGGGTGCAAACATGCGATATAAAACTTGGCAGCTGTAAATTAAAAAAAAAAAGGGGGGTGGGTGGGTTTGTGACTATCTGTGTTTTGTTAGAAGGCTTTTGGCCCTTAAGTTTTAATAAAGCATCTTGGTTTGTTTTTAAGGAGTTGTATGTCTTTTTAAAATAAATAAATAGTTTTGTGAGAATTAGTTTTTGTGTTTGTGTGTGTGTGTGTGTGTGTGTAAAAGACATTCATTTATAGCAAAAAGCTGAAATGCATGTTGTGGGAGGGGAAAAAATCCTAAAAAACAAACAAACAGGATAGTTCAGACATGTTTGAGTATAATACAGTTGTTATGGAGAGCTGCTTTTACCAGCAGGACCAAATATTGGTTTTTTTCATCCCATGTCCCTAAGTGGCTCTCTCAGGGATTGAACTCCCAACCTTGGGTTTACCAAGCCATTACTTAAGCCACTGAGCTATCCTGCTTGTTGAAATAAATAGGTTTAAGCACACACCCCACCCTCACTGAATAGCCAGAATGTTTGCAATTACTTACCTTTGTTCCTGTAGGGTTACAATTGATTAGTGAGTTGGATGGTGAGTTCTGATTAATATGAAACGCTATTGGACAGTTTAAATGTAACCAGGGGTAATGGTGAAGCACTATTGGGCAGTTTAAAAGACCCAGGAGTTGGTGGAATGCTATTGGACAGTTTAAATGTAACCCCTGGGGTAAAGGTGGAGCACTATTGGGCAGTTTAAAAGACCCAGGAGTTGGTGGAATGCTATGAGTCATTCTTGCTAGAAAAACACCTCACCCCCAAACTTTAAGCATGAAAGAAACAACCCCAAGACATTAACTGATTTTGCAAAAGGGGACCCTGCACTTGGAAATGGGGTACTGTTTAACACTGTAAGAAAGCCACAAATGTATTTTAACTTACAGGGGTGGAGGAAGCCCTATTGTGTATATAGCATGGTTCCCACAACAGAGATACAAAAGGGTGTTCTGCAGAATCTATTATTTGAGAGCTGTGGTGATTAAATTAACCTGTTAGCAACTATGTTGAAACAATGGGGCTAAGAGGGTATAAAAACCTTAGGTATGCTGCAGTCTGTCCTTTTAACAGAAAATCTTTTTACATAACTGCTGGACTGCAAAAAGAGGTAAGCTTGCTGTCTCTAACTCTGAAACTACTGCCACTTTTTGCCCATGCTGTCTTTAGTAAATAATGGTGCCTATGCTTATTGCAGTGTGATCTGTTTTAGCATGGAACCAGTAACTTCAAACTGCATTTTACCACCAGGCCAAGGTAAAAACCATTTTAACTATAGTTAGCTTAATACTGTTAATTTTAAAAAAGTATAGGGATTTGGTGGTAATGCTAACATGTTTGCTTGTTTTTAACCTGAAGGCCCACACACACATGGGGGGAACCAGAACAATCATGTTCCAGCAACACTTTATCCCATAGTGAAAGGTAACTTTTTTTTACACAACTGGTTTTTAAAATGCATGTGGGGTTTTTGAAAAGTGTGTGGCTGCAAGCTTGATTTGGGATGGGGGTGGGGTGGGGTGGATTTGTGAAGGCATAGGTTTTTTACAAAAGTATTTGGTTTGTTTTAAACAGGTTTTTTTTTTGTTACTGTACATAATGTGGTGTGTGTTTAAAATGGGCTTTGAGGGGAAAGGCCCAAACTCATGGGCTTTTAAATGCAGAGGGGTAGGGTGGGCTGCAACTGGTTTTTAAATGCATGTGGGCTTTTGAAAAAGTGTGTGGCTGCAAGCTTGATTTGGGATGGGGGGGTGGGGGGGATTTGTGAAGGCATAGGTTTTTTACAAAAGTATTTGGTTTGTTTTAAACAGGTTTTTTTGTTACTGTACATAATGTGGTGTGTGTTTAAAATGGGCTTTGAGGGGGAAAGGCCCAAACTCATGGGCTTTTAAATGCAGAGGGGGTAGGGTGGGCTGCAACTGGTTTTTAAAATGCATGTGGGCTTTTGAAAAAGTGTGTGGCTGCAAGCTTGATTTGGGATGGGGGGGGGGGGTGGGGGGATTTGTGAAGGCATAGGTTTTTTACAAAAGTATTTGGTTTGTTTTAAACAGGTTTTTTTGTTACTGTACATAATGTGGTGTGTGTTTAAAAATGGTCTTTGAGGGGAAAAGACCCAAACTCATGGGCTTTTAAATGCAGAGGGGTAGGGGAGCTGCAACTGGTTTTTAAATGCATGTGGGCTTTTGAAAAGTGTGTGGCTGCAAGCTTGATTTGGGATGGGGGGGTGGGGGGGATTTGTGAAGGCATAGGTTTTTTACAAAAGTATTTGGTTTGTTTTAAACAGGTTTTTTTGTTACTGTACATAATGTGGTGTGTGTTTAAAATGGGCTTTGAGGGGAAAGGCCCAAACTCATGGGCTTTTAAATGCAGAGGGGTAGGGTGGGCTGCAACTGGTTTTTAAATGCATGTGGGCTTTTGAAAAGTGTGTGGCTGCAAGCTTGATTTGGGATGGGGGGGGTGGGGGGGATTTGTGAAGGCATAGGTTTTTTACAAAAGTATTTGGTTTGTTTTAAACAGGTTTTTTTGTTACTGTACATAATGTGGTGTGTGTTTAAAATGGGCTTTGAGGGGAAAGGCCCAAACTCATGGGCTTTTAAATGCAGAGGGGTAGGGTGGGCTGCAACTGGTTTTTAAATGCATGTGGGCTTTTGAAAAGTGTGTGGCTGCAAGCTTGATTTGGGATGGGGGGGGGTGGGGGGGATTTGTGAAGGCATAGGTTTTTTACAAAAGTATTTGGTTTGTTTTAAACAGGTTTTTTTGTTACTGTACATAATGTGGTGTGTGTTTAAAATGGGCTTTGAGGGGAAAGGCCCAAACTCATGGGCTTTTAAATGCAGAGGGGTAGGGTGGGGTGCAACTGGTTTTTAAATGCATGTGGGCTTTTGAAAAGTGTGTGGCTGCAAGCTTGATTTGGGATGGGGGGGGGGGATTTGTGAAAGCATAGGTTTTTTACAAAAGTATTTGGTTTGTTTTAAACAGGTTTTTTGTTACTGTACATAATGTGGTGTGTGTTTAAAAATGGGCTTTGAGGGGGAAAGGCCCAAACACATGGGCTTTTAAATGCAGAGGAGTGTGTGTGTGGGGGGGTGCAACTGGTTTTTAAAAGGCATGTGGGTTTTTGAAAAGTGTGTGTGTGGCTGCAAGCATGATTTGGTGTGTGTGTGGCTGCAAGCTTGATTTGGGATTGGGGGGGGGGATTTGTGAAAGCATAGGTTTTTTACAAAAGTATTTGGTTTGTTTTAAACAGGTTTTTTGTTACTGTACATAATGTGGTGTGTGTTTAAAAATGGGCTTTGAGGGGGAAAGGCCCAAACACATGGGCTTTTAAATGCAGAGGAGTGTGTGGAGGGGGTGCAACTGGTTTTTAAAAGGCATGTGGGTTTTTGAAAAGTGTGTGTGTGTGTGTGGCTGCAAGCATGATTTGGTGTGTGTGTGTTATAAAGCTGGGATGGGGGGGGGCAAGGGGGATTTGTGAAGGCATAAGTTTTTTTAAAAAGTATTTGGTTTTTACTGTGCATAATGGATTTTTAAAAAGCAGTTTTTGGTTTTTATTTTGCAAAATAAGATGTTTATTGTAGGGCCAGAAATGATTATTTTGTTGTAAAGCTATGATTTTTAAATAGAAAAACACCCTGCTGAATGAATATATATAATTTAAGTTTTACAAGATGGTTTTATGTGTTTGCTCCACAGTACTGTCAAAACATGACCAGAGGGAAAACAAACTCAAAAGAAAAAGAGAGGAGACAGCTGAAAAGGAAAATTCACCAGCATCAGTGACTGATGGACGGATGAAGCCTAGTAAATATATTTGGCTTATTGGTTTAGTTGTTCTATGAGGTTTTGTATTTTAAGTAAATACATAGGTGTGGGTGAGAGAGAGATGGTAAGGTTCAGGTTTTTTTTGTAACATGTGTTTTTTTTCCCCTCATAGGCATGGGCAACCTTTCTGAAAATACTGTAGTCAGCGCTACAAGGACACCTCCTCCAGAACCACCAAAGAAACTCAAAAGAAAAAGAGAGGAGACAACTGAAAAGGAAAATTTACCAGCATCAGTGACTGATGGACAGATGAAGCCCAGTAAATATATTTTGCTTATTGGTTTAGTTGTTCTATGAGGTTTTGTGTATTAAGTAAATACACAGGTGTGGGTGAGAGAGAGAGAGATGGTAAAATTCAGTTTTTTTTGTAAACTGTTATGGTTTCTTTCCCCTCATAGGCATGGGCAACCTTTCTGAAAATGCTGTAGTCAGCGCTACAAGCACACCTCCTCCAGAAGAACTACCAAAGAACCAAAAATCTGCTTTGAGACCTTTAACAACGCAAAACAGCACTGAAGTGCAGATGAAGCATCCGGGCAGCCCAGACCTCATATACGTGAAACCCAAGGACAAAACAAAAGACTCTGGTAAAAAGCAACCACACAAACACAACTCCAGTTGCTCAGCGGCTACAGCCACACCAAGCCCTGAGAAAACTGTGAGCGAAAATGCCCACATTCACAAACCCAGAGCACGCACTCTAGGGGTTCTGAAGGTGCGCAAACCTGGAGCATGTGATGTATGGGCTCCATATAAAAAACCATGGACTAGAAGCTTCTGCGATGCCAAGGTGTTGCAACCACACAAACACAATTCCAGTTCTTCAGCGGCCACCGCCACAGCAAGCCCTGAGAAAACTGTGAAAGAAAATGCCCACGTTCACAAACCCGGAGCATGCGCTCTAGGGGTTGTGAATAAAACACCGAGCACTGACAAAACATTCTCCCAAAACCATAAGCTCGCCACAGCTCCCCCAAGTTCTAGTGTTTGGGAAGAGTTTGATGCTTCCATCAGAAAAGTGATGGATGCTGTATCCTCGGGGAGTCTAAAAGAACGGCCTTCTAGAAAGACTTGGGAAAAATATGATGCTTTGTTCAGAGCAATGTTAAAAGACAGGAGGGCTGAAAAGGGTGTCTCTGAGCAGGCATGACTAGTCGTGGAAAGGGGCCTGGGTAAAAGGGGCACCCTCCAGAGTACACATCAGCTTATGTGTAAACAAAAGGGGGGACAGCGCTTGAGGGATAAACGGATGGCTGCCAAAAAGTTTCAGGCCAGGGTGGCTGTAAAAATCTTAAAAAGGGCTAAAGAGGTAATGAGGAAAAAAAAACAAAGAGAGATGCCTCCTACTGGAGGCTCTCAGACTGGCTTCTCTGAAAATGGGGAGATGGAATCAGACTCTGGTTTAGCAAATTCCCCAGAGGGCTCTCTAGACAGGCCCCATTCTACTTCCAATGACCCTCATGGAGGCTTCTCAGAGTTTGACTCCCAAATAGCATCTGATGTAGAAGATCCCTCTAATGATCCCATAGAGGAACCCCCAAGTAACCCCGAAAATGCAGAGGTGTATATGGAAAGAGTGAGAAGTTGGCAACATGAATTACCTAGATTTGGGGGGTCAGTATATTGTGAGGAATTTCGTTTTGTCAATCTTGAGCAAGTAAATTCAGCTCAGCAGGTTGTTGAAGCCATACACCAAGGAATACAGTTGGTGCTCGATGATGTTAATGGTAGGGTAGGCCCTGATGATTACGTTCAGTTACGTTTAGAGAGCCGTAATTTAGCTAACCCTTTGTTTTCAGTCAGAAGAACTAGGGATGAGCTATCTGCTGAGGATTTCTTAAATCAGACCTCAAAGCTGCTACAGAGCAATAGAGAGTTGCATCTCGATGGGACATTGCGCCTTGTTGTGACAGTTGTGAAAAACAGGGGTGGGGGTGCTCGTAGAGTTTTAAATTCTATCCTTAGTAGTCAAATTATTCATAAAAAAAGACAGTGTTTGGTAGACCTGACTTACACCGGTACCAATCTGTGTTTTGCTGGTGGCCTTTTGGCCGTCATGTCCGATCGTAAACCTACGGACACGGAATTGTTAGCGGAGGCGAGAAAGTTGCATGAGAAACTGGGGTGGTCAGATCAAAAAAAGATTCTGGTCAGTGACGTAGCAAAGTTTGAACAGCATTTAGGAGTGAACATACACGTGGTGCTTTATACGGAAAAAGGTGGCTGGGGCTTTTTTAAAACAGGAGGCCTCACGTACCCCAAGACTTATTTCATCCTGTTGCACGATGAGCATTACTATGGAGTTCTGGATGTGAAAAAGTTGTTTGGAGCGAAAAATTATTGTGAGTTTTGCCACACGGTGTACAGCCACGACCACTCTTGTAGGTATCGTTGCCGCCTCTGCTTGAGTGTAACGTGCTCAGACAGCGTGTGGCAAAACTCACAATAATTTTTCGCTCCAAACAACTTTTTCACATCCAGAACTCCATAGTAATGCTCATCGTGCAACAGGATGAAATAAGTCTTGGGGTACGTGAGGCCTCCTGTTTTAAAAAAGCCCCAGCCACCTTTTTCCGTATAAAGCACCACGTGTATGTTCACTCCTAAATGCTGTTCAAACTTTGCTACGTCACTGACCAGAATCTTTTTTTGATCTGACCACCCCAGTTTCTCATGCAACTTTCTCGCCTCCGCTAACAATTCCGTGTCCGTAGGTTTACGATCGGACATGACGGCCAAAAGGCCACCAGCAAAACACAGATTGGTACCGGTGTAAGTCAGGTCTACCAAACACTGTCTTTTTTTATGAATAATTTGACTACTAAGGATAGAATTTAAAACTCTACGAGCACCCCCACCCCTGTTTTTCACAACTGTCACAACAAGGCGCAATGTCCCATCGAGATGCAACTCTCTATTGCTCTGTAGCAGCTTTGAGGTCTGATTTAAGAAATCCTCAGCAGATAGCTCATCCCTAGTTCTTCTGACTGAAAACAAAGGGTTAGCTAAATTACGGCTCTCTAAACGTAACTGAACGTAATCATCAGGGCCTACCCTACCATTAACATCATCGAGCACCAACTGTATTCCTTGGTGTATGGCTTCAACAACCTGCTGAGCTGAATTTACTTGCTCAAGATTGACAAAACGAAATTCCTCACAATATACTGACCCCCCAAATCTAGGTAATTCATGTTGCCAACTTCTCACTCTTTCCATATACACCTCTGCATTTTCGGGGTTACTTGGGGGTTCCTCTATGGGATCATTAGAGGGATCTTCTACATCAGATGCTATTTGGGAGTCAAACTCTGAGAAGCCTCCATGAGGGTCATTGGAAGTAGAATGGGGCCTGTCTAGAGAGCCCTCTGGGGAATTTGCTAAACCAGAGTCTGATTCCATCTCCCCATTTTCAGAGA
The DNA here is from genome assembly GCF_007399415.2 of Gopherus evgoodei. NCBI lineage: Eukaryota > Metazoa > Chordata > Testudines > Testudinidae > Gopherus > Gopherus evgoodei. The sequence continues at coordinate 284,945,473 of NC_044323.1, read as the reverse complement.
AGCCAGTCTGAGAGCCTCCAGTAGGAGGCATCTCTCTTTGTTTTTTTTTCCTCATTACCTCTTTAGCCCTTTTTAAGATTTTTACAGCCACCCTGGCCTGAAACTTTTTGGCAGCCATCCGTTTATCCCTCAAGCGCTGTCCCCCCTTTTGTTTACACATAAGCTGATGTGTACTCTGGAGGGTGCCCCTTTTACCCAGGCCCCTTTCCACGACTAGTCATGCCTGCTCAGAGACACCCTTTTCAGCCCTCCTGTCTTTTAACATTGCTCTGAACAAAGCATCATATTTTTCCCAAGTCTTTCTAGAAGGCCGTTCTTTTAGACTCCCCGAGGATACAGCATCCATCACTTTTCTGATGGAAGCATCAAACTCTTCCCAAACACTAGAACTTGGGGGAGCTGTGGCGAGCTTATGGTTTTGGGAGAATGTTTTGTCAGTGCTCGGTGTTTTATTCACAACCCCTAGAGCGCATGCTCCGGGTTTGTGAACGTGGGCATTTTCTTTCACAGTTTTCTCAGGGCTTGCTGTGGCGGTGGCCGCTGAAGAACTGGAATTGTGTTTGTGTGGTTGCAACACCTTGGCATCGCAGAAGCTTCTAGTCCATGGTTTTTTATATGGAGCCCATACATCACATGCTCCAGGTTTGCGCACCTTCAGAACCCCTAGAGTGCGTGCTCTGGGTTTGTGAATGTGGGCATTTTCGCTCACAGTTTTCTCAGGGCTTGGTGTGGCTGTAGCCGCTGAGCAACTGGAGTTGTGTTTGTGTGGTTGCTTTTTACCAGAGTCTTTTGTTTTGTCCTTGGGTTTCACGTATATGAGGTCTGGGCTGCCCGGATGCTTCATCTGCACTTCAGTGCTGTTTTGCGTTGTTAAAGGTCTCAAAGCAGATTTTTGGTTCTTTGGTAGTTCTTCTGGAGGAGGTGTGCTTGTAGCGCTGACTACAGCATTTTCAGAAAGGTTGCCCATGCCTATGAGGGGAAAGAAACCATAACAGTTTACAAAAAAAACTGAATTTTACCATCTCTCTCTCTCTCACCCACACCTGTGTATTTACTTAATACACAAAACCTCATAGAACAACTAAACCAATAAGCAAAATATATTTACTGGGCTTCATCTGTCCATCAGTCACTGATGCTGGTAAATTTTCCTTTTCAGTTGTCTCCTCTCTTTTTCTTTTGAGTTTCTTTGGTGGTTCTGGAGGAGGTGTCCTTGTAGCGCTGACTACAGTATTTTCAGAAAGGTTGCCCATGCCTATGAGGGGAAAAAAAAACACATGTTACAAAAAAAACCTGAACCTTACCATCTCTCTCTCACCCACACCTATGTATTTACTTAAAATACAAAACCTCATAGAACAACTAAACCAATAAGCCAAATATATTTACTAGGCTTCATCCGTCCATCAGTCACTGATGCTGGTGAATTTTCCTTTTCAGCTGTCTCCTCTCTTTTTCTTTTGAGTTTGTTTTCCCTCTGGTCATGTTTTGACAGTACTGTGGAGCAAACACATAAAACCATCTTGTAAAACTTAAATTATATATATTCATTCAGCAGGGTGTTTTTCTATTTAAAAATCATAGCTTTACAACAAAATAATCATTTCTGGCCCTACAATAAACATCTTATTTTGCAAAATAAAAACCAAAAACTGCTTTTTAAAAATCCATTATGCACAGTAAAAACCAAATACTTTTTAAAAAAACTTATGCCTTCACAAATCCCCCTTGCCCCCCCCATCCCAGCTTTATAACACACACACACCAAATCATGCTTGCAGCCACACACACACACACACTTTTCAAAAACCCACATGCCTTTTAAAAACCAGTTGCACCCCCTCCACACACTCCTCTGCATTTAAAAGCCCATGTGTTTGGGCCTTTCCCCCTCAAAGCCCATTTTTAAACACACACCACATTATGTACAGTAACAAAAAACCTGTTTAAAACAAACCAAATACTTTTGTAAAAAACCTATGCTTTCACAAATCCCCCCCCCCAATCCCAAATCAAGCTTGCAGCCACACACACACCAAATCATGCTTGCAGCCACACACACACTTTTCAAAAACCCACATGCCTTTTAAAAACCAGTTGCACCCCCCCACACACACACTCCTCTGCATTTAAAAGCCCATGTGTTTGGGCCTTTCCCCCTCAAAGCCCATTTTTAAACACACACCACATTATGTACAGTAACAAAAAACCTGTTTAAAACAAACCAAATACTTTTGTAAAAAACCTATGCTTTCACAAATCCCCCCCCCCCCTCCCAAATCAAGCTTGCAGCCACACACTTTTCAAAAGCCCACATGCATTTAAAAACCAGTTGCACCCCACCCTACCCCTCTGCATTTAAAAGCCCATGAGTTTGGGCCTTTCCCCTCAAAGCCCATTTTAAACACACACCACATTATGTACAGTAACAAAAAAACCTGTTTAAAACAAACCAAATACTTTTGTAAAAAACCTATGCCTTCACAAATCCCCCCCCCCCCCCCCATCCCAAATCAAGCTTGCAGCCACACACTTTTCAAAAGCCCACATGCATTTAAAAACCAGTTGCAGCCCACCCTACCCCTCTGCATTTAAAAGCCCATGAGTTTGGGCCTTTCCCCTCAAAGCCCATTTTAAACACACACCACATTATGTACAGTAACAAAAAAACCTGTTTAAAACAAACCAAATACTTTTGTAAAAAACCTATGCCTTCACAAATCCCCCCCACCCCCCCCATCCCAAATCAAGCTTGCAGCCACACACTTTTCAAAAGCCCACATGCATTTAAAAACCAGTTGCAGCCCACCCTACCCCTCTGCATTTAAAAGCCCATGAGTTTGGGCCTTTCCCCTCAAAGCCCATTTTAAACACACACCACATTATGTACAGTAACAAAAAAACCTGTTTAAAACAAACCAAATACTTTTGTAAAAAACCTATGCCTTCACAAATCCCCCCCACCCCCCCATCCCAAATCAAGCTTGCAGCCACACACTTTTCAAAAGCCCACATGCATTTAAAAACCAGTTGCAGCTCCCCTACCCCTCTGCATTTAAAAGCCCATGAGTTTGGGTCTTTTCCCCTCAAAGACCATTTTTAAACACACACCACATTATGTACAGTAACAAAAAAACCTGTTTAAAACAAACCAAATACTTTTGTAAAAAACCTATGCCTTCACAAATCCCCCCACCCACCCCCCCCATCCCAAATCAAGCTTGCAGCCACACACTTTTTCAAAAGCCCACATGCATTTTAAAAACCAGTTGCAGCCCACCCTACCCCCTCTGCATTTAAAAGCCCATGAGTTTGGGCCTTTCCCCCTCAAAGCCCATTTTAAACACACACCACATTATGTACAGTAACAAAAAAACCTGTTTAAAACAAACCAAATACTTTTGTAAAAAACCTATGCCTTCACAAATCCCCCCCACCCCCCCATCCCAAATCAAGCTTGCAGCCACACACTTTTTCAAAAGCCCACATGCATTTAAAAACCAGTTGCAGCCCACCCTACCCCTCTGCATTTAAAAGCCCATGAGTTTGGGCCTTTCCCCTCAAAGCCCATTTTAAACACACACCACATTATGTACAGTAACAAAAAAAAAACCTGTTTAAAACAAACCAAATACTTTTGTAAAAAACCTATGCCTTCACAAATCCACCCCACCCCACCCCCATCCCAAATCAAGCTTGCAGCCACACACTTTTCAAAAACCCCACATGCATTTTAAAAACCAGTTGTGTAAAAAAAGTTACCTTTCACTATGGGATAAAGTGTTGCTGGAACATGATTGTTCTGGTTCCCCCCATGTGTGTGTGGGCCTTCAGGTTAAAAACAAGCAAACATGTTAGCATTACCACCAAATCCCTATACTTTTTTAAAATTAACAGTATTAAGCTAACTATAGTTAAAATGGTTTTTACCTTGGCCTGGTGGTAAAATGCAGTTTGAAGTTACTGGTTCCATGCTAAAACAGATCACACTGCAATAAGCATAGGCACCATTATTTACTAAAGACAGCATGGGCAAAAAGTGGCAGTAGTTTCAGAGTTAGAGACAGCAAGCTTACCTCTTTTTGCAGTCCAGCAGTTATGTAAAAAGATTTTCTGTTAAAAGGACAGACTGCAGCATACCTAAGGTTTTTATACCCTCTTAGCCCCATTGTTTCAACATAGTTGCTAACAGGTTAATTTAATCACCACAGCTCTCAAATAATAGATTCTGCAGAACACCCTTTTGTATCTCTGTTGTGGGAACCATGCTATATACACAATAGGGCTTCCTCCACCCCTGTAAGTTAAAATACATTTGTGGCTTTCTTACAGTGTTAAACAGTACCCCATTTCCAAGTGCAGGGTCCCCTTTTGCAAAATCAGTTAATGTCTTGGGGTTGTTTCTTTCATGCTTAAAGTTTGGGGGTGAGGTGTTTTTCTAGCAAGAATGACTCATAGCATTCCACCAACTCCTGGGTCTTTTAAACTGCCCAATAGTGCTCCACCTTTACCCCAGGGGTTACATTTAAACTGTCCAATAGCATTCCACCAACTCCTGGGTCTTTTAAACTGCCCAATAGTGCTTCACCATTACCCCTGGTTACATTTAAACTGTCCAATAGCGTTTCATATTAATCAGAACTCACCATCCAACTCACTAATCAATTGTAACCCTACAGGAACAAAGGTAAGTAATTGCAAACATTCTGGCTATTCAGTGAGGGTGGGGTGTGTGCTTAAACCTATTTATTTCAACAAGCAGGATAGCTCAGTGGCTTAAGTAATGGCTTGGTAAACCCAAGGTTGGGAGTTCAATCCCTGAGAGAGCCACTTAGGGACATGGGATGAAAAAAACCAATATTTGGTCCTGCTGGTAAAAGCAGCTCTCCATAACAACTGTATTATACTCAAACATGTCTGAACTATCCTGTTTGTTTGTTTTTTAGGATTTTTTCCCCTCCCACAACATGCATTTCAGCTTTTTGCTATAAATGAATGTCTTTTACACACACACACACACACACACACACAAACACAAAAACTAATTCTCACAAAACTATTTATTTATTTTAAAAAGACATACAACTCCTTAAAAACAAACCAAGATGCTTTATTAAAACTTAAGGGCCAAAAGCCTTCTAACAAAACACAGATAGTCACAAACCCACCCACCCCCCTTTTTTTTTTTTAATTTACAGCTGCCAAGTTTTATATCGCATGTTTGCACCCTCACCATTCTCTAACTTAATCCTTTTAGATTTCTTACAAATATTCTTTTTCTTAAGCAGGGTTCTGTAACTTCTTGTGCGAACTAGACGGTCAATATAACGTTGTAAGCAGGCATCTTCCGGCTTGGTCATTTTCTTTAAAACACGGTCAGGGTCTCCACTGAATTGCACAGCATTTATCAAAGTCACCCCTTGTGCTAAATGTTCTTGGGTTAGGCACAGACATTGCATAGCATAACCTATGGCAATAACAGTGTTTAGTAAGCTTTCCAAACACAGCTCAGCACACAGGGCCCGGAGCTTGCAGTTTATATCCACTGAAGTCCAAGTCACACAGTCATGGTGCCGTTGGGCTGGCGCATCAATGACACAGCCCTCACAATCTTCAAAAAGCTTTTCCCTAAGGCAGTGTTTAAGGACAGCATAAACAGCAACGCGTACAATAATCCGCATAACTTTTTTACGCTCACGACGTGGCACTGGCTCGGACAGTTCTATGCCTAGCCTCCTCCTAAACTCTTCAAACCCATCATCCTCGGAGCCCTCTTCAACAATTTGTATTGGTGTTGAGCAAAAACATGGTGGGCCCGGTTCATCTTCACTGCTTGATGCAACGCTGTCCAGGGGCTCTGGGTCCTCTAGAAAGGCATCGTCGAGCTCCTGAAAGATTTTCACAAAAAGAAACAGAGTAAGTACCCCAGCTGCTGGGTTTTTTTTTTAATTTACGCAAACCCCTGGTTCCTAGCTTCATTACCCACCCCCTCCTCTACCGCCATTTCTTAATCGTTCATTTACCTGAGTGCCATCTTTTCCATTTGCCTTGTCCACCGGTGACTCTCCCAAGCGGCGATCTGAGGGGGTGGACAAAGAGAGGTCATCAGGCTCTTTGGGATGTCTCACAAGAGTTTCGGGGTCGGATTCCGGCGTATCCAACAACGGCTGGGCCAAAGGGCTCCCCGCAGTCACAACCTCCTCCTCAGAACTGTCGCTGATGTAACGTTTTCTCCGTGGACGGTCAAAGACTCTCGGGGGTAAAACAAAGTCCGAAGCTCTAACGGGGGTGGTAAAGGAGTCCATGTTTTCCTCTGAGCAGCCTTTCCACGCTTTCTAAAACACGTGTCCTTGGTAAGAAAAATGGCCTCCTCTGTTCGGCGCTGGTACTTATGGGGTATTGGTGCTGCACTCGGGTTGGCGGAGGGCCTTGGGAGGAGTTCTTAGAGGGGTCACCCCGGTTGGTCAAAATCTCCTCTCGGGGTGGTCCTTTCGGGAGGAAACCCCTCCTGATTGGTAGAGGGTGGTGGGAGGAGTTCTTAGAGGGGTCACATGACCCTCTTCTAGACGGGGTCATCCACCCCCGGAAGTCGCCCTGATTGGTCAAATCTCCTCTCGGGGTGGTCCTTTCGGGAGGAAACCCCTCCTGATTGGTAGAGGGTGGTGGGAGGAGTTCTTAGAGGGGTCACATGACCCACTTCTAGATAGGTCACCCGCCCCCGGAAGTTGCCCTGATTGGTCAAATCTCCTTTTGGGGTGGTCCTTTTGGGAGGAAACCCCTCCTGATTGGTAGAGGGTGGTGGGAGGAGTTCTTAGAGGGGTCACATGACCCACTTCTAGATAGGTCACCCGCCCCCGGAAGTTGCCCTGATTGGTCAAATCTCCTCTTGGGGTGGTCCTTTCGGGAGGAAACCCCTCCTGATTGGTAGAGGGTGGTGGGAGGAGTTCTTAGAGGGGTCACATGACCCACTTTGCTTCCGGTCATGTGGCCATCTTGACCCCGGAAGTAATACCCCCATAGGGTGGGACTTCCGGTGACAGGTGGGAGGGACTAGAGGGGTCAAGGGGCGGGGTTAGGGGCGGGGTTAGGGTTTGATTGATGGTAGGGCCCTTATACTACTAAGGAGTTTGGGTCTTGGGTTCCCCAAGTAAGGTTTTGAGGGAACAAAAAGTGTGCCAAGCACTATATTTTGGCTGGTGGCAGTGCTATCAGATCAAAGCTAGAAATTAAGCTTAGAAGTGTCCATGCAGGTCCCCACTTTTGGATGCTAAAGTTCAAACTGGGGGAAAAATACCTTGACACCTGTCTACTGACAGTGCCCAATGCCAGGTGCCCCAGAGACAGTGAACCTAACAAGTTCACCATTCCTTACCCATCATGGCTAATAGCCATTAATGGACTTAACCTCCATGAATTTATCTAGTTCTCTTTTAAACCCTGTTATAGTCCTAGCCCTCACAACCTCCTCAGGTAAGGAGTTCCACAAGTTGACTGTGCGCTGTGTGAAAAAGAAATTCCTTTTATTTGTTTTAAACTTGCTGCCTGTTAATTTCATTTCATGACCCCTAGTTCTTGTATTATGGGAAAAAGTAAATAACTTTTCCTTATTTACTTTCTCCACGTCATTCATAATTTTATATCATTCTATCATATCCCCCCTTAGTCTCCTCTCTTCCAACTGAAAAGTCCTAGCCTCTTTAATGACGGTTAGAAGTCCTGTAATTTCACATTTAAGTTCCTTCAGAACTTCTGGGTGAATACAATCTGGTCTTGGAGTCTTATTACTGTTTATTTTATCAATTTGTTCCAAAATCTCCTCTAATGACACCTCAATTTGGGACAGTTCCTCAGATCTGTCACCCAAAAAGAATGGCTCAGGTTTGGAATCTCCCTCACATCCTCAACAGTGAAGACCGATGAAAAAAATAAATTTAGTTTCTCCTCAATGGCCTTGTCATCTTTGAGTGCTCCTTTAGCATCTTGATTGTCCAGTGGCCCCACTGGTTGTTTAGCAGGCTTTCTGCTTCTGATTTATTTAAAAAAATTTTTGCTATTACTTTTGAAGTCTTTGGCTAGCTGTTCTTCAAATTCCTTTTTGGTCTTTCTAATTATATTTTTACACTTCATTTACCAGAGTTTATGCTCTTTTCTATTTTCCTCATTAGGATTTATCTTCCACTTCTTAAAGGATGTCTTTTTGCCTCTCACGACTTCTTTTACTTTGTTGTTTAACCATGATGAGTTTTTTTTTGTTTTCTTACTATGTTTTTTTTAAATTGAGGTATACATTAAAGTTGAGCCTGTATTATGGTGTCTTTAAAATTGCTGAACTAAGGAAGGGGAAACGCAGTTCAATTGACATACTTTATCTCTCACTTTCAATTGGTCAAAAAAGTCCAAGTGTAGCCCATAAGATTATTTTGTTAGCTATTATATCCTACTAATCCAGCCAGCAGCATCAATTAATGTGTTTCTTCTTCTGAAATTAATCCATTTTATTCTTATATTTTATCAGTATTCATTCCTTGGAATTTAGCATGTGTTGAGGCATATATTTCCTAATAATAAGTTTTGCTGAAATGCAAGAATCCTACCGGCCTGTAAGATCCGGTAAGATCTGCTATATATCAGAAAGTATAATCAGTAATGAATATGTCAGCATAAAAGCTGGCAACCTTTGACACAGATAAGAATGGTCCCTGAACTTTGGGGAACCAAAGGGAGGAACTATCCACATCACATCACAGGTTTATCCGGCATCTACAACCGGTTGGTAACTGCAGGGTACACCACAACTTGGAGGTCATCAAGAGAGCCTAGGCTGGCAGTTTTGGAATGAGATAATCTTTATTAATATATCTAGAAAGTAAGTGTCATCATCCACTAACCTATAGGAGAAGGGTACCCATAAATTTCTTAGGGTACAGAAATAAAATTTGGGTCTGAGTTACATAGGTCAGCATCCTATAAAAGAGAAGAAATATCAGGAGAAAGAATAAAGAGGCAGAATGAGTGGGTAGAAGCTGAAGAAGCAGAGACAAACCATAAAGAAGGTGGAAGGACTTAAAATTGTAGGCTACATCTATACTTAAAATATCACAGCAGAACACGTGCTGCACAGTTCTCCATCACTGTAGTTAATTCACCTCCCCAAGAGGGGGTCGATGGAAGAATTCTTCCATCAATGTAGCGCTGTCCGCACTGGGGGTTAGGTCAGCGTAGCTTTGGCTCTCAGGGGTGTGAATTTACCTCAGAGAGATGTCGCTATGCCAACGTAAGTTTTCAGTGTAAGGCAGCTTGTAGGCCCTAGTTCAGCAAAGCACAAACGCATGCGCTAAAGTTCCATTGATGCCACTGGGAATGAAGAATATGCCCAAAGCGAAGCACTTGCTGAAGTGCTGAATTGGGGTCCTGGATAACAGAGCGGGAAAAGTTTGATGTAAATGGAAAGGGATGGTTAAAAGAAAAGGAAAAGAAAGTTTGTGGAACAAAAAAGGGAGGGAAAAGGCTGGCTGCCTCACCTCAACTGCATGGATATTGAGCACCCTTGGGCCTTGCCATGTGTTGCTTCTCTGTTTTATTTACATTGGCTTCTAAGGTCATCTTTCCCTTCTCTATGTTAACAGCCCTAAAGTGTCAGTAGAGATATAAAAGAAGCAACAACATGCAGGCAGTGGGCTGCACAGTTATTACTATACACTGGGGAAGATTCAGAGCAGGACAGCAGCCCTACTTTGTCATGTTTTTCATGTTTTATCATTTCCCTACACAAAACTGAAGAAAACCCTCCCTGTTTCAGAGCAACAGAGCTCATGTTGTGATAAGGCTTCATTTTAGTGTATCTCAACCAATAGCCACTCCTAGCTGAAAACAGCTCCTTCCTCTCCCCAGCCTGCTCTTATGCTGCCATAAAGACTAGACCAACAATTACTTAGAACATAATCATTCATGAGACAGTTCCATGACAGGATATCTTTTTTTTTATTAATCTTCCACTTAATTCTAACCTATTAACTCTTGGACTTGGATTTACATGATCTCTTCGGGGAATATTGACAATGATTTTTATAGGTATTTTACTAGCAAACCAATCTAATTAACATCCCTATTAATGCTGTCTGAGTTATGTTGCTAATTAAATCACTGTTCACTCTAAACCTTGACAGACGTGACTTTTTATTATTCTCATTCTTTGGAGGAAGTGTAGACAACTTAGGTCCCATCCCTGGGGCTTGATGGCTAAAAAAAAATAAGTGCAAAGAATAAGGAGAAAGAAAAAGAAGGAAAGAAACTGAAGACAAAGGAAGAAAGAAAAATAAGAGGGAGCTCAGGAGAGGAAAACAACGAAGGAAGAAGATCTTGTGGTCAAGATAATGGACTGGATTTCAGGAGAGCTGGGATCAATCTACAGCTCTTCCACAGGCTCCCTGTGTGACCTTGGTCATATCACTCAATCTCTTTATGCCTCTGTCCTTCTACTGTAAAATGGAGATTATGCTTCCCTTCCTTTCAGGATAAATTCATGACCCTACCATAAACTACTATGGTAATGAGGGTTATGTATCTGGACGTAAGACTCTGTAGGTTGTTAAACAGAGCGGTATGTATAGGGCTTGGATACCAAGGTGAATGGTGTCTTAAATAGACAGACAAGATGGTCTTTTTTTTTAATTAAATGAGGAAGAAAAGGCATTTGCTGCAACACTTTTCACACATTAAAGCACCATGATTCATTTGGACTGGAAATTAGCTGAAAATGACTCCTCTTGCTGACCTCTGCATAGGTATCTCCATGCAAATCTGGCTTTCAAGAATAGCATGCAATAAATGTGAATGCTGCACTTTGCAAAATCCTGCATTTAAAGAAGGAAAATTGCTCTGAGGCGGAAGATTCTCATCATGTATGCAACCCCTCCTGATGGCGATTTTCCCTTCTGCCAAATTAGAATGTCGCACAGGAGGGCTTGTCTATATTTACTCAATAATAAATATTGTTTAACCTGGACACGCAACTGCTGTGACCTCCTGTTAAGTGATTTACTAAAAAAAACACTGGAGACTTGTTTTCTTCTTAAGACTGAAAGAATTATTCAGCCCCAGGGAGCAGTTTGGTGCATAGATTAATATTCCATCAGGTCACAGTCTGTTTACATCATGGCTCAGGCTAAGCCCAGCTGAGATGGGAATGACCAAAAATCAATCTTTTCCAAAGGTTGTAAAAACCAGAAGCTTAATAATTGTGCTCGCCATTATTCAAGAAGTATACAAAAGTGTGTTTATGCATAAATCTACCATAAATCAGCACAGAATTAGGTGCCACTGTCAGCTCTTGGAAGGAAGAGAAGGACATAGTTTATGAAATGACACAGTGTTTTTGCTTAAATTACAGAAGAATGGGTCCTTTCAAAAGACGTGGAATAGAGTCGTACACAATATGCATACATAAAATGAAGAGAGGACTGTCAGCTTCCAATGTTAATGTTTCCCTAATGCTGCCTTTCACAGGTGCCACACAGTTCAAGAGCATGGACAAAAAGGGGTAGAGGCCATTTTTCCTTTCACTTGCCAATTCAAATCCAGTCCAGGTCAGTAATAATGAAATGTTGTTACTTTCTGATGGCTATCTGGTAGCTTAAAAAAAATGAGTTTGGAGGCCTCCATCCAGTCCCCAGTGGACAAGTGGGTCCATATCACAAAAACAACCACCAGAATTTATGTTAATCCATCCTTTATTGGAAGTCTCAGTGGAATGTGCTTGGGAAAATATTGGGTTCTGCATGTCTTCTCTCTCCAACACCATCATTCCTCATCCTCTGCCGTCAAGTCAGGTTTGCTTCCTCCTCTCCATGTTGCTTGGGTACCAGCTGGAGGGTTGTTAAAAGCACATGACAGGCAGTTTCTCTGTTTTCAGTTCTGCTGCTGGACATCACAGCAGCTCCCCAGCTGCTGGGAGGAGCAATTTCAGGGAAAGTCTTGCTCAGGCCCTGTATCCCTGGGCTGGTGCATGTCCAGTCACTATGTAGGGATGGCACAGGTGCAGACTGGATAACACTAGTTGCTGTGAGAGGCTGGGGCATTCTCAGTACAGGTGGACTCTTTGGATAATTTAGCTTTCAGTCTCTAGCATGTATGAATTGACATTTTTCTGAAGCTCATATTGTGACCAAATTTGGGAGGAGTTTCACAGAGACAGCAAACATCAATTCCCTGATGTTGTAGTGACCGCTTTGCCAAATTTCAATTCTCTGCACCAAAGCATGGAGATGTTAGAGCTTCTCAACACAATAACTATACAAATGATTTAACATGGGCAAAACAATGTGTTTCCTGATGCTTGTTTTTGGACATGATTAAACAATTTTAGCTGACAGTTTCCCAAAACATTCAGCTTCGGGCAGCTACTCAGTATGTACGATTTCAGCTCAAACAGCATAAGTTTGGTGATATTACAAGCAACTGAAACCTGGATCTTATAATCAAAAGTGCAGGCAACTTTAACTAAAGGTGGCCAGCTATAATAAAATGACCATGATGCACTGAGAAACTTTAGGATAAAATGAATGACTCCCCCGCCCCCCCCACCCCACACACAAAAAACTTGACTCACACGTCTCTGACTGGACTGCTCCCTCGTGCACTGATGACCTTCGCTTCAGTGTCCTGAGGCTTTGCCATACTCAGATTGGCAACTTTTCCCACACCTTGTTTCACCCTTGTTGTTGCCTGGGGTCTCTCATGGTCTTCCCCTACCTCCAGAAGTCTGGGGACCTCACACAGCTTCTTCCCTGGCCATGTACCTCAGTCCCTTCCATTCATGTTTTGATGTAGCAGCTTGGTTATTGTAGCTTAACCACTAAGCTGACATGCCTATAAGCCAATTCTCCATCACTTCTACCCAAATTAATGACTTCAAACATGAACATAAATGTATCTGATGCAAGTGTATGTTGTTGCATTGTGTTCTTTGTGGCTTCGGTTGTTAGGGATCCTGGCCCCAATCAGCTCAAGAGCTGACATGTTTTATGAGGGCATAATCTCTTTATGTGATAGTGACCAAAGGAAAGTGTGACTCAGATATGACAGTGGTGTGTCTGCTTTTAACATGGCAGGCACTTCTTAGGCAGAAAATGCACAACTTCAGTTAAAAAAATGAGTGTTTAAAGTTTGCCAGCATGATTCCAAAAGAGAAGAGAGAAGACAGCATCAGATAATTTCCAGGAATTTCTAATGGATGGATGCTCCTTGCCATAGCTCACAACCTCGATACAAACCTCCTTAATGTCCAAGGAAGTTCAGATCCAGAGCTGAACTTTAGGGCCACTTATGTAATAACTGTTGATCCAGACTTTCTCAGACTTTAGGCAAGGTCGGATACAAATCTCGAGTCGGTTGCATGGGTCAGAACCATATCTAGACCATCTTTACTTACTAAAGCCTTTATTAATTATTATGACTATTTATTATTAAATCCAATAGATACTTGTGCCATTGCATATTACTTGACAGCCCTCTATGCCAGTTTGGTAGGACATCTACAGTCTTAGTGACTTAGGTGTTCCTCTGGGTACTCTCACCAAAGGTGGTCTCTGGTGTGAGGGAAGAGAAATGGCTACACATTATTTGAACTCCTTGACTTTGCCACAGAAAGTTAGCAGCCCTGGTGTTATTTGCATTATCCCACAACTGTGATGTCTGGACTCATTTTATGTACTTGTACTAACAAAAGTGCACGATGATCACAAGAGGAAAGGATCATGCTCGGAACATGCACGAATGTTAAAAATAGGCTCCATCCTTGAATGTTTTTTGCATGAAACCCTGAATTCTTGATCCTTGTATGTTCTATGTCACTCACATGTGACCCCTTCACTTTTGTCGGGTACGTTAGCTTATACTTGTGAAACCATCATGAAAACATACCAATGATGATGCAAAACCTACTCACTTGCTTTTTCCAGGATGACTCAAAAATATGTATTTTCCTTGCCTGACAAAAAACAATTATTCACCAGAGTGAGCGGGTGAATAGAATTCTGCATGGTTTGAGCAGAACAAGTGCAAAAGAACTATTTCCCCAACACTGGAAACAAGTAGGGATGGCCTATGAAGTGCAAAAAATGAATTTATTTGAAGACTTGACAGCTTCCAACTTTGATCTTAAAGTGACCAGAAATCAGCTAGGTAAAATGGTAATTGCTATGTCCTTTCAGGGAGAGGGGGAAAGAACCAGAATAGGATAAACAGTTTAACCTTTTATTTAAGATGAAGGTTGTCCCCAAGAGGTGCTAAACTTCTTCCCTTGTCCTCATCCATCCATTTATGATGAAGGAAGGGAGGGTGGCAGGGTGGGCTTTTAAGTCACTGAGTATCATGGGTTAGTGTTTCTGTGCAGCTTCAGTTGTATAGGAAAGTGATGTAGCATCCTCAATTTATAGTGCTAGCTATAGAAAGAGATGTGAAATACTCTTTCAGGCCTGTCACCTTAATTATAATCTTTTGGAGGCATTTCAGATAATAGCTCCCATTTCTTTCATACTAAATCATTGAGTATGAGAAAACTGCATCGGCTTTCAAAGGCCCAAGCCAAATAAAGCTTTGACTTTCCCATCAGAAACTTTGACTCTGTAAACAGAAACATGTTCAGATGAGGGACTCGTGATTACATATATTGTTACATATACTGTAAGTTTTCACCTGTAGGGGAGGGAACACCCCTCACACTGCCACAGAGTTTCACTTTTTGTAAACCGAGAATGATAATGCTTAATTTTTTGTACCATTCTTTTCTCTTAGAGTTATTTTACTAGTTTTCCTTATCAAAAAGCTCAGAGACTTTTTATTATTCACTGCTAGGTGTTCAGTTTACTGAATTTCTGAAAACCTTCACTTCAGAGATGATGACTATATTAGCTATGCCAGCCCACTTCCCCATTGCTCGGACTGAGGTTCAGGAGACTTGCTTTAGTGATTTGATTGGTAATTAAATAAGTGCTTAAAGTTAAGCATGTGCAAATGCCTTTCCTGAATGGATGACCTTTCCTGAACTGGACCAAAAATACACACAAAGAGAGGTTGGGGACTGGTGTGTGTACCTGATAGTATGGGCCCCTTTTGAGGGCCTGGAACACCAATAGCACATCCTCCTCTCTCCACTGTTAAAGAGTAGAGCTAATTTTGATTCCATTAGGAGTCTATCTAGAGACTGCTGAGCTGAATTCATCTTGGGCCAATGGTGCACCAGCACTGGGGCTCCCCTACTAAGAGCTGAAATCACTAAAAGAGCTGAGCTGAGATCACTGAGTGCTGTTAACTAATGGGGGAGCCTGAAGACCTCTTTTTTTTTTGGGGGGGGGGAGAGCGATAGCTCTAGTGGTTTGAGCATTAGCCTGCTAAACCCACAGTTCTGAGTTCAATCCTTGAGGGGGCCACTTAGGGATCTGGGGCAAAAATCAGTACTTGGTCCTGCTAGTGAAGGCAGGGGGCTGGACTCAATGACCTTTCAAAGTCCCTTCCAGTTCTAGGAGATTGGTATACCTCCAATTATTACCTGTTACAGCTCCTTCCTATAGAGCTAATTTAAGACCCAGATCCTGCAACTTGTAGCACAGGACAGATTTCTGCACCTGCAATAACCCTCATTGAAACTAATGAGGCTGCCACCTGCTTATGTGATAAGCATGATAGAATTGGGTCCCATTCATAAATTCATGTATCAATGAATCAATTTTCAGGCCAAAAGGGACCATTATGATTATTTAGCATGATTTAAAGTGACATGTGGCACAGTCTCCCTAGCCACATTGCTAAGAAAGTTGTTCCAACAGTTAATTATCCTCACTGTGAAAAATTCACACCCGATTTCTACTCTGAAATCATTTTATGTCAGTTTCCTGCCATTGGATCTTGTTATGCCTTTTGTCTGCTGGATTAAAGAGCCCTCTGCTATCAGAAATCATTTCCTCATGTAGATATTTATGGACTATGATCAAGTCATCTCTTAACCTCTACCTGGATAAACTGAATAGATTGAGCTTCTCTACTCTCTCCCCATAAGGCAGATTTCCCAGACCTGGAATCATTCTTGTAACTCTTTTCTGAAGGCAGAAACAGGGCTGGGGGTGGGGGACACAAATGTGATAGTCAATGGGAACACATGGCTATATCGTTCTTTGTAGAGTTTTTTTTTAAATAAGATAGGCAAAATAGAGCTAATGATAAATCAGTAACAAGCCACCTACTGAGTCATTGTCTTTAGACAGTTTAGGCATCATGGAAGAGATTTGGAGGAGGACTGAGTAATGGCTGTGAAAACAGACTGGAGAAAGGCATTCCAGGATCAAGGGCTATCATGAAAGAAGGAGCAATGGTGGTGACGGGTTTAGTGAGCAAAAAAGGCTGTCATCCTTTGGGCTTGTCTCCACTTACCGGGGGATCGACGCTGCAGTGATCAATCCACCGGGGGTTGATTTAGTGAAGACCTGCTAAATCGACTGCTGATCACTCTCCCATTGACTCCGATACTCCACCAGAACGAGAAGCATAAGGTAAGTCAATGAGAGAGTTTCTCCTGTTGACCCAGCGTGGTGTATATACCACAATAAATCGACCTCAGGTATGTCAACTCCAGCTACGTTATTAACATAGCTGGAGTTGCATAACTTAGGTCAACTTAACTCCGTATTGTAGATCTGCCTTTAGTGAGCAGAAAGGTTAGGAAACAATGCAGTGAAACAAGAGATCAGATAAGCCAAAGGGAGCTAAACTGTGAAAGTCCTGCATGATGGAAAGGACCAGAAGTTTGTGTCTGATCTATCTGAGAACCAACGTGGTCTAGAGGATTGGGCCCTGGATGGAGGCCATTGAGTTATTCTCGGCTGTGCCACTGACCTGCTGTATGACATTAGGCTAGTCCAATCACCTCTGTGGGTTAGCTTCACAAAGGGATGTAGGCAACATAATGCAAAGCATTACCATGCCTAACTTTTAGATACCTAGAAAATCACTAAGGGAAAGTCTGCACTGCAAAAAGATCTGCAGAAGTGAATCTTAGAGCCTGGATCAACTGTTTGGGCTTGTGGGGCTCAGCCTATGGGGCTCAAAATAGCCATGTAGATGTTCCTGCTTGGGCTGAAGTTTGAGGTCGGACACCTGCGCCCCTTGCTGGGTTTCAGAGCCAGAGAAGGAAAGTCTGCACTGCTCCTTTTAGTCCCATAGAGTGAACCCAAGTCAGTTGACCCAGGCTCTGAGACTCCCTGCTGTGGGGTTTTGTTTGTTTATTTTTTGCAGTATAGAAATACATGGGACTCAACTACACTGAGTTCAGTGCCTTGGCTCCCTATACAATGAATGGGGAGAGATAGACACCTGAGACTGCAATTTATACTAGGAAGCTCCTTGCCTAAGCCTGCCAATGGGAGATGATAAGCCCAGGTTGCCTGATCTTTAGCTTATGTATTAATTATATTGATTACGTAAGAATCCCCAGTTCTCACTTTGAGGGTTGCCAGTTTCTTGCCCCAAGATTAGGCCCGGTATTGTTCAAATTATTATATAGTTGGGAACCCTGATGTGCACAGTTGCAACACTTACACTAAAGAGACTCTTTTATATTTATAAATATGGTTTATTAATACATTTAGCACAGTCACAACCCCCCCAACTCAGTAAGATAAATAGAGATACTATAGAATGTACATTTGCACACCCATACACTCACACCATCCCTTGTAGAACAATTTGAAATGTTAGCCATCATCTTCCTCGTCACCATCACCTTCTCCATCATCACCAGTGGCCATCATTCTGGCACCTCCCAAGGACTACATCTCTCCTCCTACTGCCACTAGGATGTGATGCCACCTTTATAATATGTTATGCTGACGCCGTTACGTATGATGCATATTCAGTAGGGGATTTTTCCCTTCTCCTGATTTGTATTTCCTCATCTTACTAATGTTGGAGTGTCTTTTTTCCTATAGGTTATTATACTAATGATCTCAACTTGGCCTTTTTCTGGTTAGGTATCACATTTTTTTTGTCCTAATTGGTTATTTTGGTTCTTTCCAAGTTTTAAGTTGTGGTGTATCTATTAAGTTTAAAAGAGTGTGAACCAAGAAAACCCCTATGCCAACCTGCTTTAACATATACTCTGTGTTAAAGGATGCAGCCATATATGGATCTTATGCTTTAGCTCATCACTCTCTATCTAGGTGAAGGGTCCCAGACATACATATGCTAACTTTACCTTAGCTCAACATACAGAATGTGGCCTCCAGGTCCCTTGTGTTACAGCCAAAATATATTCTAATATAGACATATAAACCTATTATAATAAAACAAAAAATCAAACCCATAATGTCAGTGTGTTACTAGGACATGTCTGTGGTTTAATTATTTACCTGAGGCCTGAACTTCCTCTTATATTCTATTTTCAGCTCCCCAAATACTTGAGGTTTTCCGCTGGGCCGTTTACCTGTGCAAAGTTTATCTGTTCAAAGATCATAGGTCTCAAGCCTTATGCTAACTTGCTGAAGCTAATGTCTTAGAGGATAAAGGCCTGTAGGTTGCTTGCATTACTGCTGAATATAATGCAAAGCAGAATATAAGGCAAAGCAGTAATTATAATAAAGGCAAACTAGCCCTCTGGGCTACACCAAGGATGCATACTAAGTCCCATCCCTGTCTCAAACATCGGCCTCCAAGTCCATCCTGCAGAAAGGCACCTCCCTCTGCTTGGGATTCTCAGCTGCAAACCCTCTCTTGGAGTTAGGCACTTATGCCATTTTGGCAAGAAGCCTGGAGAAGGGGGAACCCTCCCTCCTAACTTTTAACCCTGTGGTTGAGGTGCTCACCTGGTTTTAATCCCGCCTCCACCTGAGAGGGAGAAGAGATTTAAATAGGAATCTAGCCCGTCTCAGGACTATGCTGTAATCTCTTTGCTAGGGGACATTGTGACAAGGGGCTTCCTTACTCTCTCCTGTTGAAGCTGTTCAACTGAGGCAAACTAATGAAAAAATGACTGGGCCAGAATGAGAGAGAGCGTGAGAGAGAGTAAAAGCATAAGAATGACTCTGACTCTGTAGCCTTATGGTTAGAGCCCTCACATGAAGACCCAGGATCCAACCACTGTGCTTCAATTACACTTTATTTATCCAAAGTGGAACAGTTTCAACAGGAGGGAGACCATCCCTGCCCCAGCTCAATCAGCCTATTCCATAGTCCAGCAATTAAGGCACTTATCTGAGGTAGTTAATCCCAGTTTAGAACTCTTCTCTCCTCTCAGAGGATGAACCAGGGGTCTCAAACATCCCAGGTGAGCTCTCTCCCTACAGGACTAACATTAGGGTTGCCAACTTTCTAATACTACAAAACTGAATACCCTAGCCCCGCCCTTCCCCAAGGCCCTGCCCCACGCTTATGACATTCCACCTCTCTTGATGGCTCGCTCTCCCTCACCCTCACTCACTTTCACTGGGCTGGGGCAGGGGGTTGGGGTGTGGGATGGTGATGGCTCTCACTAGGGCTGTGGGACCTGGGGTGGGGCCAGAAATGAGGGGTTCAGGGTGTGAGAGCGGGCTCCAGGCTGGGGCAGGGGTTGGGATGCGGGAGTGGGTGATGGGTTTGGCTCGGGGTGTGGACTCTGGGATGGGGCTGGGGATGACTGTCTCAGAGTGTGGGAGGGGACTTCAGGTTGAGGCAGAGGGTTGAGGTGCAGAGGGGTTGATGGGTCTGTCTGGGGGTGCAGGGTCTAGCATGGGGCCAGGGATGAGGGGTTTGGGGTGCAGGAGGGGGCTCCAGGCTGGGGGTTGGGACAGAGAGGTTTAGGGTGTGGGAGGGAGCTCTGGGCTGGGGTAGAGGGTTGGAGTGCTGGAGGGGGTGAGGGCTCCCTCTGGGGGTGCAGGCTCTGGGGTGAGGCTAGGGATGAGGGATTTGGGGTGTAGGAGGGGGCTCCGGGTTTGGGGGAAGGACTCAGGGCTGGGGCTGGGGTTGGGACTTGGGGTTTAGGCATGGGCTTACCTCCATCAGCTCCCGGTCAGTGGCGCAGTGGGGGTGCTAAGGTAGGCTTTCTGCCTGTCCTGGCACTGCAGACCCCAGAAGCAGCCAGCAGCAGGTCTGGCTCCTAGGCAAAGGTGTGGCAGGCAGTTCTGCATGCAACGCTACTCTCGCCCGCCAGCACCGCCTCCACAGCTCCCATTGGCCACAGTTCCCAGCCAATGGGATTGCAGAGCTGGTGTTTGGTGCAGGGGCAGCACACGGAGCTCCATGTCCCCCCTGCCTAGGAGCTGGACTTGCTGGCTGCTTCTGGGGCAAAGCGTGGTGCCAGGACAGGTAGAGACTAGCTTGCCTTAGCCCTGCAGCATCGCTGACCAGACTTTTAACAGCCTGGTCAGCAGTGCTGACCAGAGCTGCCAGGGTCTCTTTTCTATCAGGTGTTCCAGTCGAAAACCAGACACCTGGTCACCCTAACATTCCAGCTGGTTTGGGTTTAAGCTTGCCTACAGGGGCCCAATCTGGTGTGCAAGCTCTGCACACACTTACTGGCTTGGGCCTCACAGGTGAGTTCAGGGGAGGAATGTCTATTGTGGATTTCTCTGGGGCTTAGGTGTCTGACACCTAGAAGAGGCTGCACTGTGCATGCCAAGAGGCAGAAATATAGAAACCTAGGAACCTTTTTCTGCATAAATGTAGGTGCTAAGTGAATGTAGGCACCTACAGAGTTATGGGGCAGCTGAACAGGGATTTTGTGAATCCCTATGTGGCCTGATTCTGGGATTTAGGTGCCTAAAGTGGCAGATACGTTCTTTTGGGAAACTCACCCTCTGTGCCTCTGGTTTTGTTCTTATGCTTTGTCAGTCTTTTCTGTTTAGATTGTAAGCTTCTCGGGACAGGGATTGTTTCTTCCTCTTTGTTTGTACAATACCTGGCATGGCAGGGTCCTGATCTCAGTTGGTGACCCTACTCACTACTGTAATACAAAGAAACAATGCAAATATGCATTTGTATATTGCTCATCACTTTGTTATCCTTTTAGGCCTTACTCGCATCTAGTTTCTGGCTGGCAGCCACGCAGCTGTTAATTATTATTATTGATCTGTATTACAACAGCACTTAGGAGCCGTACTCATGGACCCACATCCCACTGTATTTTCAATATTGCAAGTATTTGGTTCAATATTGCAAGTATCTATTTCATGGTCGAGCTTGGGATTCTAAGGCTGCTACAAATGCTTTGTTGTAATCATTTCAGTTTAGCTGTCTGGGTAGTTTTCTAGCTCTGTGTTAACAGTCGGTTGATTTTCCTGTTGGTGGGCACTTTGGTAGACTCCCAGAAAAGATGGTTTAGTGAGAATTTTACTGGATATCTTCTTTCACCTTCAATTTCTGGTTTTTTTTCCAGATGAATTATTTACAGACCCTTTTGGAAAATGCTGAGCTGGTGTTGCCTTTCTCATATTCCATTCATAATGTTTGGCTTTTGTAAACTGGAGTGATCATTCATCTGTTCCACTCATTATTTGTCTATGTTCACCCCTTCCCTTAATTCCTGTGCCCTTTTCCCTTTTCCAAGTCTGTGTTCTCCCTTCCCTTAATTCCTATGCTGAAAGCTATTACGTTGCTGCCCAGGGCTTGGCAGGCTCCTGTATTTCCTTTCTGATTTGCAGATTTGTCATTTTACCTAGGAAAGTTTGCAGTCTGGGTATATTTTCTTTCTCCTCCTGCACTGTGGTTGCAGACCTCAGTGGGCTTGTCTGTGAAGCTGGGGAATTCTGAGAGTGTAAGAGACTTATTCCTAATTGGCCCAAAAATAGACATAACTCATATGTGAATACTGCATAAATAGCTTGTGTTTTGCATATTGGCATTACAAAAGATCACAAACTGTGTGACTGGCCCAAATTCAAATCTGTGCTGAGATGCACTTGGGGTTGTACTGGAGAAGGCATCCGGGAGAAAGTTTTAGCTCCCTAATTCTCGTGGTGCACGAATGCCAGCCCCACCTCCCGGACGTTGGCATTTCCTAACTTTTAAGTGTTCAACTTTGCAACCTGAATAATGCTCCTTAAACAAGATTTTTTCTTTTGGGTTGGTTTGGGTTTTCTGATAATATGTACGCCCTATTGCCAGAAGCTTCCATAGGGGAAAGAGCTCTCTACTCCCTCTATTGGTGAAAAGGGAAAAGTGTTGCCCTGGAGAGCTTAATTTCCATAGGCTACGGTCCAACAATTCCTCTACTGATACTTGGGGCGTCAACGTTACTTGAACTTGGATTTTGTGGGACAGTGGGCTCCCAGAGAGGCTCGCAGAGGTTAAGAAGTTTGATCTTTTAGTGAAGAGTCCATTTCCAAGGAGCCAGATTTCTGTTCAAGGTTCTTCAGCTCTCTCTTTTGTGGTAAGAAACAATGCAGATTGAGGACTTTGCTCTGAGGACCATCGAAGAAGACAACAGCAGAGATGAGTGGACTCCAGTGAGCCTGCCCACCCAGTTGAATGAACCTGACTCCATAAGGTAACTCAGGTTCTGGTGCCTCCAGATGAGACTGGACACAGACCTGAAAAGAGACACTTGGACTACTGCTACTCACTGGTCTTGATAGGAGTGGGGTTTCGTGGACAGAGGAGGTGGTACAGCCAAAAGCATATCAGCTGTGGGATATTCTCATTGATGAGTGGGAAAGGAATTAGACAGACTACCTCCAATGTTACTAGAAGGGGGAGTTTTTTCTCTTTATTTCTATGTGTGTGTGTGTGTAGAGAGAGAAGCGAGGGGGGGAGAGAGAGAGAGATTCTGTTGCTGTGTTTTCTGGCTGTCTCTTTCCCTAATAACAATTCCTCTGTTTGGAAACCATCTCGGAGCACCTGCGAGTGGGCAAGTTTTGCCTGTTACATGTACCCCGGCAGGGTGTGTTTAGTTTTTTCAGGTTTCCACGTGAGGGCTCAAGTCAGTTTAATTATTTAACAAGAAGGACCCTAGATATTTTGAACAGAGAGCACAAGCAGCAAACAGGGGAATTTTGTGCTGGGGAGTTCTCCCAGGGAGGGATTGCAACTGCTTTGGAGGACAGGGTCAAAATTCAAAATGATCTGGACAAATTGGAGAAATGGTCTGAGGTAAACAGGATGAAGTTCAATAAAGATAAATGCAAAGTGCTTCATTTAGGAAGGAACAATCAGTTTCACACATACAGAATGGGAAGAGACTGTCTGGGAAGGAGTATGGCACAAAGAGATCTAGGGGTCATAGTGGACCACAAGATAAATATGAGTCAACAGTGTGATACTGTTGCAAAAAAAGCAAACGTGATTCTGGGATGCATTAACAGGTGTAAAAGCAGCAAAGAATCCTGTGGCACCTTATAGACTAACAGACGTTTTAGAGCATGAGCTTTCGTGGGTGAATACCCACTTCCACAGATGCATGTAATGGAAATATTCAGGGGCAGGTATATATATGTGTGCTAGCAAGCAAGCTAGAGATAACGAGGTCAGTTCAATCAGGGAGGATGAGGCCCTGTTCTAGCAGTTGAGGTGTGAAAACCAAGAGAGGAGAAACTGGTTCTGTAATTGGCAAGCCATTCACAGTCTTTGTTCAATCCTGAGCTGATGGTGTCAAATTTGCAGATGAGCTGAAGCTCAGCAGTTTCTCTTTGAAGTCTGGTCCTGAAGTTTTTTTGCTGCAGGATGGCCACCTTAAGGTCTGCTATAGTGTGGCCAGGGAGGTTGAAGTGCTCTCCTACAGGTTTTTGTATATTGCCATTCCTAATGTCTGATTTGTGTCCATTTATCCTTTTCCGTAGAGACAGTCCAGTTTGGCCGATGTACATAGCAGAGGGGCATTGCTGGCATATGATGGCGTATATTACATTGGTGGATGTGCAGGTGAATGAACCAGTGATGGTGTGGCTGATCTGGTTAGGTCCTGTGATGGTGTCGCTGGTGTAGATATGTGGGCAGAGTTGGCATCGAGGTTTGTTGCATGGATTGGTTCCTGAGCTAGAGTTATTATGGTGTGGTGTGCAGTTACTGGTGAGAATATGTTTCAGGTTGGCAGGTTGTCTGTGGGCAAGGATTGGCCTGCCACCCAAGGCCTGTGAAAGTGTGGGATCATTGTCCAGGATGGGTTGTAGATCCTTGATGATGCGTTGGAGGGGTTTTAGCTGGGGGCTGTATGTGATGGCCAGTGGAGTCCTGTTGGTTTCTCTCTTGGGTTTGTCTTGCAGTAGGAGGCTTCTGGGTACACGTCTGGCTCTGTTGATCTGTTTCCTTATTTCCTCATGCGGGTATTGTAGTTTTGAGAATGCTTGGTGGAGATTTTGTAGGTGTTGGTCTCTGTCTGAGGGGTTAGAGCAGATGCGGTTGTACCTCAGTGCTTGGCTGTAGACAATGGATCGTGTGATGTGCCCGGGATGGAAGCTGGAGGCATGAAGGTAGGCATAGCAGTCGGTGGGTTTTCGATATAGGGTGGTGTTAATGTGACCATCACTTATTTGCACCGTGGTGTCAAGAAAGTGGACCTCCTGTGTAGATTGGTCCAGGCTGAGGTTGATGGTGGGGTGGAAGCTGTTGAAATCATGGTGGAATTTTTCCAGAGTCTCCTTCCCATGGGTCCAGATGATGAAGATGTCATCAATGTAGCATAGATAGAGAAGGGGTGTGAGTGGACGAGAGCTGAGGAAGCGTTGTTCCAGGTCGGCCATGAAGATATTGGCATATTGTGGGGCCATGCGGGTGCCCACAGCAGTGCCACTGATCTGGAGATATATATTGTCATCAAATTTGAAATAGTTGTGTGTAAGTATAAAGGCACAGAGCTCAGCAGCCAGTTGTGCTGTGGCATCATCAGGGATAGTGTTCCTGACAGCTTGTATTCCATCTGTGTGTGGGATGTTTGTGTAGAGAGCCTCTACATCCATGGTGGCTAGGATGGTGTTTTCTGGGAGGTCACCAATGCATTGTAGTTTCCTCAGGAAATCAGTGGTGTCGCGGAGATAGCTGGGAGTGCTGGTGGCATAGGGTCTGAGTAGAGAGTCCATATATCCAGACAGTCCTTCAGTGAGAATGCCAATGCCCGAGATGATGGGGCGTCCAGGATTTCTGGGTTTGTGGATCTTGGGTAGTAGATAGAATAACCCTGGTCGGGGCTCTAGGGGTATGTTGATTTCTTCTGGTGTTAGTGTAGGGAGTGTCCTGAGTAGATGCTGTAGTTTCTTAGTGTATTCCTCAGTGGGATCTGAGGGAAGTGGTCTGTAGAATTTGGTATTGGAGAGTTGTCTGGCTGCCTCCTTTTGATAGTCAGACCTGTTCATGATGACAACAGCACCTCCTTTATCAGCCTCTTTGATGATAATGTCAGGGTGGTTTCTGAGGCTGTGGATGGCATTGCGTTCTGCACGACTTAGGTTGTGAGGCAAGCGATGTTGTTGTTCCACGATTTCTGCCTGTGCACGCCGGCGGAAGCATTCAATGTATAGGTCCAGGCTGTCATTTAGACCCTCAGGGGGAGTCCATGTGGAGTTCTTCTTCTTGTGCTGTTGGTGGGAGGGCACCCGTGTATCAGTGCACTGTTCAGTGTTGTCCTGGAAGTATTCTTTGAGTCGGAGACGGCGAAAGTAGGCTTCCAGATCGCCACAGAACTGTATCATGTTGGTGAGGGTGGCAGGGCAGAAAGAGAGTCCCCGAGATAGGACAGACTTTTCTTCTGGGCTGAGTGTGTAGTTGGATAGATTGACGATATTGCTGGGTGGGTTAGGGGTACCACTGTTGTGGCCCCATGTGGCAGGTAGGAGTTTAGACAGCTTACAGTCCTTTTTCCTTTGAAGAGAGGTGAAGTGAGTAATGTAGATCTCCTGTCTTATTCTAGTGAAGTCCGTTTGTATAGAAGTTTGGTTATTAATGAGAGTCTCCAGGTTGGAGAGCTCTTTTTTGATGTTTTCCTGTTTGCTGTATAAGATGCTGATCAGGTGGTTCCTCAGTTTTTTTGATAGAGTATGACATAATCTCTCACTGTGGTCCGTGTAGTATGTAGATAGCAGTGGATTTTTTACCTTTAGTCCATTTGGTATGATGTCCATCCGTTTGCATTTGGAAAGGAAGATGATATCTGTCTGTATTTGTGCAAGTTTCTTCATGAGGTTGATGGATTTCCATTCCATACGGCTAAATGCAGTGCCTTGCATGTTGTCAAGTATCAGAGGGTAGCCGTGTTAGTCTGGATCTGTAAAAGCAGCAAAGAATCCTGTGGCACCTTATAGACTAACAGACGTTTTGGAGCATGAGCTTTCGTGGGTGAATACCCACTTCCTCAGATGCATGTAATGGAAATATCCAGGGGCAGGTATATATATGTGTGCTAGCAAGCAAGCTAGAGATAACGAGGTCAGTTCAATCAGGGAGGATGAGGCCCTGTTCTAGCAGTTGAGGTGTGAAAACCAAGAGAGGAGAAACTGGTTCTGTAATTGGCAAGCCATTCACAGTCTTTGTTCAATCCTGAGCTGATGGTGTCAAATTTGCAGATGAACTGAAGCTCAGCAGTTTCTCTTTGAAGTCTGGTCCTGAAGTTTTTTTGCTGCAGGATGGCCACCTTAAGGTCTGCTATAGTGTGGCCAGGGAGGTTGAAGTGCTCTCCTACAGGTTTTTGTATATTGCCATTCCTGATATCTGATTTGTGTCCATTTATCCTTTTCCATAGAGACTGTTCAGTTTGGCCGATGTACATAGCAGAGGGGCATTGCTGGCATATGATGGCATATATTACATTGGTGGATGTGCAGGTGAATGAACCAGTGATGGTGTGGCTGATCTGGTTAGGTCCTGTGATGGTGTCGCTGGTGTAGATATGTGGGCAGAGTTGGCATCGAGGTTTGTTGCATGGATTGGTTCCTGAGCTAGAGTTATTATGGTGTGGTGTGCAGTTACTGGTGAGAATATGTTTCAGGTTGGCAGGTTGTCTGTGGGCAAGGATTGGCCTGCCACCCAAGGCCTGTGAAAGTGTGGGATCATTGTCCAGGATGGGTTGTAGATCCTTGATGATGCGTTGGAGGGGTTTTAGCTGGGGGCTGTATGTGATGGCCAGTGGAGTCCTGTTGGTTTCTCTCTTGGGTTTGTCTTGCAGTAGGAGGCTTCTGGGTATACGTCTGGCTCTGTTGATCTGTTTCCTTATTTCCTCATGCGGGTATTGTAGTTTTGAGAATGCTTGGTGGAGATTTTGTAGGTGTTGGTCTCTGTCTGAGGGGTTAGAGCAGATGCGGTTGTACCTCAGTGCTTGGCTGTAGACAATGGATCGTGTGATGTGCCCGGGATGGAAGCTGGAGGCATGAAGGTAGGCATAGCGGTCGGTGGGTTTTCGATATAGGGTGGTGTTAATGTGACCATCACTTATTTGCACCGTGGTGTCAAGAAAGTGGACCTCCTGTGTAGATTGGTCCAGGCTGAGGTTGATGGTGGGGTGGAAGCTGTTGAAATCATGGTGGAATTTTTCCAGAGTCTCCTTCCCATGGGTCCAGATGATGAAGATGTCATCAATGTAGCGTAGATAGAGAAGGGGTGTGAGTGGACGAGAGCTGAGGAAGCGTTGTTCCAGGTCGGCCATGAAGATATTGGCATATTGTGGGGCCATGCGGGTGCCCACAGCAGTGCCACTGATCTGGAGATATATATTGTCATCAAATTTGAAATAGTTGTGTGTAAGTATAAAGGCACAGAGCTCAGCAGCCAGTTGTGCTGTGGCATCATCAGGGATGGTGTTCCTGACAGCTTGTATTCCATCTGTGTGTGGGATGTTTGTGTAGAGAGCCTCTACATCCATGGTGGCTAGGATGGTGTTTTCTGGGAGGTCACCAATGCATTGTAGTTTCCTTAGGAAATCAGTGGTGTCGCGGAGATAGCTGGGAGTGCTGGTGGCATAGGGTCTGAGTAGAGAGTCCATATATCCAGACAGTCCTTCAGTGAGAATGCCAATGCCCGAGATGATGGGGCGTCCAGGATTTCTGGGTTTGTGGATCTTGGGTAGTAGATAGAATAACCCTGGTCGGGGCTCTAGGGGTATGTTGATTTCTTCTGGTGTTAGTGTAGGGAGTGTCCTGAGTAGATGCTGTAGTTTCTTAGTGTATTCCTCAGTGGGATCTGAGGGAAGTGACCTGTAGCTCTGTGCCTTTATACAGCAATGCCCCTCTGCTATGTACATCGGCCAAACTGAACAGTCTCTACGGAAAAGGATAAATGGACACAAATCAGATATCAGGAATGGCAATATACAAAAACCTGTAGGAGAGCACTTCAACCTCCCTGGCCACACTATAGCAGACCTTAAGGTGGCCATCCTGCAGCAAAAAAACTTCAGGACCAGACTTCAAAGAGAAACTGCTGAGCTTCAGTTCATCTGCAAATTTGACACCATCAGCTCAGGATTGAACAAAGACTGTGAATGGCTTGCCAATTACAGAACCAGTTTCTCCTCTCTTGGTTTTCACACCTCAACTGCTAGAACAGGGCCTCATCCTCCCTGATTGAACTGACCTCATTATCTCTAGCTTGCTTGCTAGCACACATATATATACCTGCCCCTGGATATTTCCATTACATGCATCTGAGGAAGTGGGTATTCACCCACGAAAGCTCATGCTCCAAAACGTCTGTTAGTCTATAAGGTGCCACAGGATTCTTTGCTGCTTTTACAGATCCAGACTAACCCGGCTACCCTCTGATACCTGATTAACAGGTGTGTTGTAAACAAGACACGAGAAGTCATTCTTCCGCTCTACTCTGCGCTGGTTAGGCCTCAGCTGGCGTATTGTGTCCAGTTCTGGGCACCGCATTTCAAAAAAGATGTGGAGAAATTGGAGAGGGTCTAGAGAAGAGCAACAAGAATGATTAAAGGTCTTGAGAACATGACCTATGAAGGAAGGCCGAAAGAATTGGGTTTATTTAGTTTGGAAAAGAGAAGACTGAGAGGGGACATGATACAGTTTTCCGGTATCTAAAAGGGTGTCATCAGGAGGAGGGAGAAAACTTGTTCACCTTAGCCTCTAATGATAGAACAAAAAGCAATGGGCTTAAACTGCAGCAAGGGAGATTTAGGTTCGACATTAGGAAAAAGTTCCTAACTGTCAGGGTAGTTAAACACTGGAATAAATTGCCTAGGGAGGTTGTGGAATCTCCATCTCTGGAGATATTTAAGAGTAGGTTAGATAAATGTCTATCAGGGATGGTCTAGACAGTATTTGGTCCTGCCATGAGGCCAGGGGACTGGACTCGATGACCTCTCGAGGTCCCTTCCAGTCCTAGAGTCTATGAATCTATGAGTCTATGAATCTATGAAGGAGGAGTGACAATGTGACCCTTGAGGTGAATTTGTTACTTGTTAGGTTGTGGCCATGTGCCTGCTTGATTGAAGTTTATAATGTGATTTGGCTGGGGGGGCTGAGTATAGCTAGGCAAGGCTGAGAGATTCCTAATGAAGTTCTGGCCTGTCATCCTTTGACCCCTAATACCTTTAGGATCCCTTGACAAGGGGGCAGGGCTAATGCAGGGAGAATGGGGGTTTGAAAATCCAACAGCCAAGGGAGCTAGTGAACAGGGGAATTTTGCGAGGGAGTTTAGAGGAGCACAAAAGCCAAATACACGTAACAGACATATTCTAAACCTAGGCTAATAAACTGTCCCCCGCCCCACCCCACCCCCCCAAAAAAACCCTACAAAGTGTAAATATAATGCATAAATAAGTCCAGCAGCAGAGTGAGGGCTATCCAGTTTATTGCACTAAATGCAGCATATGTGATTACATGCCTGGAGGGCGTATATAGTGTATATGTGCATTCGGTGAGGCAGCTCCTGGCCCTCAGAGACCGAGTACAAAGTCTTGAAACCAGAGTGACTGAACTGGAGGAGCTAAAGGAGAAAGAGAGGTGCCTATATGAGACCTTCCAGGGCAGCAGAGTGTTCCCACCCCCAGCCTGACAGCTTCTGTGCTGTTGAGGAGGATTGAAGTCTCAGGGAAGGAAAACATCAAACTGGAATGGAGGAAAATGATCCCATAGTTGGAACCCTCCTTCCAGATGATGTCATGTTATCACACTGAGCCCAAATCTCCAGGAGAGGTGATCCCAGTTATTAGAAACAGACAGGTAATAGTAATATGGGATTTGATTAGAAATATAGATAGTTGGGTTGTGATGACTGACAGACCTGCATGGTGAATTGTCTGCTGGCTGCAGATCTCAAGACATCTAGACAGATGTTTCTGCAGTGCTGGGGAGGAGCTGGGTGGTCGGGGTGCATGTAGGTGCCAATGACATAGAGAAAGGTAGGAGAGAGATCCTGCAGGCCAAATTTTGGCTGCTAAGTAAGAGATTAAAGTCCAGGATTTCCATAGTAGCATTTTCTGAAATGCTTCCAGTTCCACACACAAGGCCATGTCGACAGGCACAACTACAAGGTCTCAATGCATGCTTAAGACAATGGTGTAGGAAAAAAAGCTTTGGGTGTATTAGGAACTGAGTAATCTTTTGGGAAAGGAGGAGCCTATACAGAAAAGGATGGGATCCACTTAAACCAAAATGGAATCAAATTGCTGGCATGTAAAATTAAAATGGTTGTAGAGGAGTTTTTAAACAAAGGGCCAGGGGAAAGCCGACAGTTGCAGAGCAGCACAGAGTTCAGGCGGAGACGTCCCTTAGAGGAGGATTTATCAACAGGTATGTCCTAGTAAAGAGAAGAGGATAGAAGTTGATAAAGTACAGGTAGGAGCTGAAGAGAAACAGTCACATGAAAGAGAGTCCAATTCAATTACATCACATGAAAGCAGACAACCTAAATTTTGACCAATTTTATAAGTGCTTCTGTACAAATGCTAGAAGTCTACATACTAAGATGAGTGAATTTGAATGCCTGGCATTAAATGAGGATATTGCTATAACAGGCATCACAGAAACTTGGAGAAATGATGATAATCAATGGGACACAGTAATACCAGGGTAGAAAATGTATAGGAATGACACAGTAAGTTGTGCTGGTGGGAGAGTGACGCTATATATGAAAGAAAGCATAAAGTCAAATATAGTAAAAATTGTAAATGAATCAAACGGTACCATAGAGTCTCTATAGATAGAAATTCCATGTTTGAACAATAAGAATATAGCTATAGGAATATACTACTGACCACCTGACCACGATCGTGACAATGATTGTGAAATGCTCAGAGGAGTTACAGAGGCTCTAAAAAAGAAAACTTAGTAATAATAGGGGATTTCAACTATCCTCAAATTGATTTGGTACATGTGATCTCAGGAGGCGACACAGATTAAAAAAATCTAGAAATCATTAATGACTGCTCCTTGGAGCAGCTAGTTCTGGAACCCACAAGAGGAGAGGCAATTCTTAATGGCACACAGGGTCTGGTCCAGGAGGTGGATATTGCTGAAGTGCTTGGTAATGTCAACCGTGCTGTATTTGAATTTAACATCCTTGTAGGGGGGGAAATGCCAAAGAAACCCTCCACAGCTGCATTTAACTTCAAAAAGGGGAACATCACAAAAATGAAAACACTGGTTAAAGAAAAATTAAAAAAAGGAACAGTCATAAGAGTAACATGAATGCAAGCTGAATAGAAACTTTTTAAAATCACCACAAAAGAGGCTCGAATTAAATGTATACCCAAAACGGGGGAGGGTGGAGGGAAATAGGAGAACCAAAAAAAATGTCATGGCTTAAAAAAAAGAGTAAAAAAGGTTAGGGGCAAAAAAGCATCCTTTAAAAATTGGAAGTCAAATTCTACAGAGGAAAAAAGAAAGGAACATCAATTCTGTCAAGTTAAGTGTAAAAGTATAATTAGGCAAGCCCCAAAAGAATTTGAAGAGCAACCATCAAAAGACACAAACAATCTAACAACAAAA
This sequence comes from Gopherus evgoodei, assembly GCF_007399415.2. NCBI lineage: Eukaryota > Metazoa > Chordata > Testudines > Testudinidae > Gopherus > Gopherus evgoodei. The sequence continues at coordinate 284,913,587 of NC_044323.1, read as the reverse complement.
ATGTCTTTAAGTACATCAGAAGCAGTAAGCCTGCCAAACCATCAGTGGGGCCAGTGGATGATCGAGTTGCCAAAGGGGCACTCGAGGAAGACAAGACCTTTATGGAGAAACTAAATGAATTCTTTGCATCGGTCTTCATTGCAGAAGATAAGAGGGAGATTCCCACACCTAGGCCATTCTTTTTATGTAACATATCTGAAGAACTAGCCCAGATTGAGGTGTTGATAGAGCAAGTTTCAAAATAAACTGATAAATTAAACATTAATAAATCACCAGAGCCAGATGGTATTCACCCAGGAGTCCTGAAGGAACTCAAATATGAAATTGCGGAACTACTAAGTGCAATAAGTAACCTATTCCTTAAATTAACCTCTGTGCCAGATGACTGGAGGGTAGCTTAGTGTGACACTGATTTTTAAAAAAGGAAGCATCTTTGGATTGGAGAGGGATCCTGGCAGAAAGGAATTCAGCCAGTAAAATAGCCAAACCGCATGGTGAGAGAGACTTTTGCCTTGAAAGCATTTAGCCTGTTAAATCAGGTGTTAGTTGTGTTTTACCTTTTATTTCTTTGTAGCCAATTCTGACTCTTATGCCTCATTACTTGCAATCACTGAAAATGTACCAATCTGTAGTTATTAAACTTGTTTTATTGTTTTATCTAAATCAGTGTGCTTGGATTGAAGTGTTTGGGAAATCCACTTGAGATCAAATGATCTTGCATAGCATTTTCTATGAATAAAATAATGGATTTTATATGAGCTTGTGTTGTCCAGGAGAGGCCTGGGCAGTACAAGATGCACATATCTGGGAATGGGGATTTGCTTGTGTTGCTCTGCAGTGTAATTCAAGAGTGACTGGCCATAGCACTCATACTCTAAGCTGGAGTAATTTACATGCTGGAAGCTGTATGTGAGAAGACCAGGAGTGGTTGTTGTCCCAGTGAAGTGCTGTAAAAGGTCCCCTGGTTGTATAATTGAGAGGACATAGCTGTTCAACAATCCAGATTGTATACTGGATAATGTCGCATGTAAATGGTGTGGAGAAAGTGAATAAGGAAGTGCTATTTACTGCTTCACATAACACAAGAACCAGGATCACCTGATGAAATTATTAGGCATCAAGTTTGAAAAAATTAAACAAAATACCTCTTCACACAATGCACAGCCAACCTGTGGAACTCATTGCCAGAGGAAGCTATAAGGGCCAAAAACATAACTGGGTTAAAACAGAGAATTAGTTAAGTTCATGAAGGATAGGCCTGTCAATGGCTACTAGCCAAGTTGGACAGGGGTGCAACCCCATGCTCTGGGTATGCCTAAGTCTCTGACTGCCAGAAGCTGGCACTGGACAATATAGGGATAGATCACTGGAAAATTGTCCTATTCTGTTAATTCTGGCCCTGGCCACTGTCAGAAGACTAGATGGACCATTCATCTGACCTGGTAAGGCCATTCTTATGAACCTGACATATATTGCTGCACTTAACTACCAGGCATTAGATGGATGCAGATAGGATTTTTATATATAAGGGTCATTAGATGGATGCAGATAGGATTTTTTCTGCTCCTGCAATGATTGACATGCATCTATCAGTCCTTCAGATTGATTTCATTTAGTTTTGTGTAGATTAACTACTTCTTAATTTTTGGAATGGAAAGGGATCTGGTTTAGGGCAGAAAACTGAGCACCTATACATTATTTGTAATCCTATAGTTCTACAGCTTCCATCATAGAATCAAAGAATCATAGAATATCAGGGTTGGAAGGGACCTCAGGAGGTCATCTACTCCAACCCCCTGCGCAAAGCAGGACCAATCCCCAACTAAATCATCCCAGCCAGAGCTTTGTCAAGCCTGACCTTAAAAACCTCTAAGGAAGGAGATTCCACCACCTCCCTAGGTAACTCATTCCAGTGCTTCACCACTCTCTTTGTGAAAAAGTTTTTCCTAATATTCAACCTAAACCTCCCCGACTACAACTTGAGACCATTGCTCCTTGTTCTGTCATCAGGTACCACTGAGAACAGTCTAAATCCATCCTCTTTGGAACCCCCTTTCAGGTAGTTGAAAGCAGCTATCAAATCTCCCCTCATTCTTCTCTTCTGCAGACTAAACAATCCCAGTTCCCTCAGCCTCTCCTCATAAGTTATGTGCTCCAGCCCCCTAATCATTTTTGTTGCCCTCCACTGGACTCTCTCCAATTTTTTCACATCCTTCTTGTAGTGTGGGGCCCAAAACTGGACACAGTACTCCAGATGAGGCCTCACCATTGTTGAATAGAGGGGAATGATCACATCCCTTGATCTGCTGGTAATGCCCCTACTTATACAGCCCAAAATGCCGTTAGCCTTTTTGGCAACAGGATCACACTGCTGACTCATATCCAGCTTCTCGTCCACTGTAACCCCTAGGTCCTTTTCTGCAGAACTGCTTCCTAGCCATTTGGTCCCTAGTCTGTAACAGTGAATGGGATTCTTCTGTCCTAAGTGCAGGACTCTGCACTTGTCTTTGTTGAACTTCATCAGATTTATTTTGGCCCAATCCTCCAATTTGTCTAGGTCCCTCTGTATCCTATACCTACCCTCCAGCGTATCTACCACTCCTCCCAGTTTAATGTCATCTGCAAACTTGCTGAGAGTGCAGTCCACGCCATCCTCCAGATCATTAATGAAGATATTGAACAAAACCGGCCCTGGGATCGACCCTTCGGGCACTCCGCTTGAAACCGGCTGCCAACTAGACATGGAGCCGTTGATCACTACATCCATGATTGGCTATCTGTTGCACATAGTAAAAGATAGTCCCTGCCCCCAAAGCAATGCAGTCTAAATAGACAAGCCAGACAAACACCGAGAGAATGGAATCAATGGGAGAATAGTGGTGCATGAAGATAAAGTGACTTCCCCGAAGTCAGAAAGGAAATCTATGGCAGAGATAATAATTGCACCCAAATCCTGAGCCCCAGTCCGGTGCATAAACAACTAAACCTTTTTTCTTCTCCATGCCTTAGTTTACCTATGAGTAAGATGTGTGCTATATCACTAGACCCCTGTGACTCATGAGTAAATTGAGAAACAAAGAATTCACGTCACATCATACTATAGTGTTACAGCAAGAAGACCAAATGCAGAAATCTTGACTTGCATTCCCTTACACCCGCCACACTACACTCCCTCCTGAACAGGGTGTCAGTCTGCAGCTGGTCACTTCCACATTCTATTCCTTCAACATGTTTCTCATCATGAATCTGTGTTTCCTACCACATCCTGGCTGAATGTAGGCGCTAGATGTCTGATGACAAAAACTGGCCAGAGGATGGCAGTTCCAATGTGGAGCAACTAACAATCTCATCCACCTTGCATTTTGCTGGAAGTTCCTTTCCCTCACCTGTGTGACTCAAAAGCTTGTCTCTCTCACCAACTGAAGTTGGTCTAATAAAAGATACAACCTCACGCATCTTGTCCCTAATATCCTGGAACACTACACTGCATCCGACTGCAAAACATTTTGCCTTTGATAAAGCAGCACGTCATCCAAATTTCACTGAGTCGAAAATGTTCCAACTAGCTGTAATGATGACCTTTCAACCCTTGGAAGGTCAGCGCTACATATATGTGTTAGGCTGAACAAACAGGACTCGACTTCATGTATGCAATCGCAGGCTGAAATATGCAGAGACATCATAAGTACTTATGCAGTTAGCCAAAGCAGAACAGCTATTAGGACTTCTTTTGCTCAGTTCTTCTTGTGACAAATGATACAACTCTATGGCTTTTCACACATTCACATGCAGGAAGCCAAAGAAGTACATTAAAAAAAAAGTGAAAGCTCCAGGCACCAGGCTTCAGGCCAATGACACAGATTGCAAAGAAAGAATCAGAGCCCCAGCATCACTATGTTTGCCAGCTTTGACATATTGGTTGACAGCGTAATACATTTAGCTCTAATCTATCACATAACCCCATTGTAATTAAAATCTAGCACATTTTAGACAAGGTCACATTTAGTTTTATTGACCACTGTGACGCAGGAAAAAGATTTATGAAGATTGCTTATAGTGCCTCAGGTGCTAAAGCAAATAGACTTAAAATATTTCCTGCTCAAAATCCCGCTGGGTAATTGTCCTTTTCTTTAGTGATGATTCTGAAGAGAGCTCTCTTTTGTCTGTTGACTGCATTATATCAGCCAGAAGATTCTCTGTGCCTTTATCTGCAAGGGTAAGGCTTTTAAAATGGGGACTTTCATGTAAGGATGAGGCAGGATATTAGAGCAAATTTTCCAAATTTCCCATATGAACTTCTTGGGTATTCTGGTAGTTTTGGGACAAACACGTAGGGCAACACACGTGTGATGTGACTGCTTTGAGTCTTTTCATGGAGTAAGCATGAGTGTGAACGATCATTCTGTTAGCATGCTAAATGCTCATCGAGTTCATTCCTTCTGATGCAGCTCATCCCACAAACTTGCAGAAGAGGATGAAAGGCAGATAAAGTCAGTGTTGGCTGTCCAGCTAGACTGATACTTCTGTGGTGGTTGTATATCACTAGACCCCTGAAGAAAACTAAACTTTCATTTAAAAAACAAATACAGACCTAGTTCTCAGGTTTGTCTGAGCTGTGATTGGTTAAGCAACTGAAGAGGCGAGGAGGAAAAAAGATGGCTTTATGTCACCTTTGTGGCACTTTGATTTTAGGTTTGGTCTCAGAAGTAAATTAGAGCAGCTTCAGTCCTGCTCTAATCTGCACCTAGCAGGGCTGGAACGTAGAGATGTTCTGGCCACCTATCCTTTTCCTCTGGCTGTCCCTGCTATGCTGGAAATCCCAGGTGCCAAAATCTGCTGGGTTTAAAGCCCCTCTTCACTGTTGGAATGATACAAAAAGGCTGTAGCAGTCACTAAGTTTCTAGCTTTAACGATTGCAAAGAAAACCTTATGAGGAAATTAATCCTTTGATGCAGGGCTGGCTCCAGCATTTTTGCTGCCCCAAGCGGCGAAGGGGGAAAAAAAACCCATGATCGGCAGCACTTCAGCTGCCGCTTCATTCTATTATTTGGCAGCAATTCAGCGGCGGGTCCTTCCCTCCGAGAGGGACAGACAGACCCGCTGCCGAATTGCCGCCGAAGAGCCCCTCCTTTCCGTTGGCCACCCCAAGCACCTACTTGCTGCGCTGGTGCCTGGAGTGAGCCTTGTTTCGATGACAATGGTAATTTGTGATAAATTCCCCTGCAAAAAAGGTCTGACTGCCAGTGTGGATGGGACAAAACCATTTTCAACACAGCTATTGAAGCTGTGATCGAGACTTGGCAAGTGCTAAGCAGAGCTGCCCAAACTCTCACGGTGAAATCTCAAATCAGGATTTTATGTCCCAGACTTGAGATAAGTAACAAACCTTGCAAAAAAACCTGGGACTTTCTCACAATTCACAGTTTCAGTGTGAAAGGAAGCAAAGCCCTGTGGTTTCAACAGAGATTTCCTTTGAAATGATGGGTTTGTTGGAGCCTGAAAATCTAAATGAAACTTGAGAAAATGGGAAAGGCAGGTGAAAACCAATGTGGATCAAGGCCAAGGGAAAGTTTGATGTCAGTCTAGGTGAAGAGAAACCTCCAAGCTCAATGCAGCTCACCTTTGACCCTTGTTTTATTGACTATCCATCCAGCTATTATGCACCCACCACAGCAGCATCTTAGAGCCCATCAGATCACATACATCTCCCTAAGAAGTTCTGCACAAGGTCTAGTACCTTTATTGAGCCTACATATGTGGATGTAGTCATATTGCCCTGTACTGGGTGCAGTTCACAGAGCTTGTAAGGGCCCTGCAGAATGGAAGCAGGAGGGAGAAAAGAAAAGGAAGGCAAAGCTGGAGAATTAGAACAGGATTCAAAAGGAGACAAAGAGCAGATAGGGAAAGTTACCAATGATGCTTAAAGACCCTCCCCAGACCAACTAGTCACATTGGCGAAACACCTAAATCAAATGAAGGTTGGCATTTGTGGCTCTTTTGTTTCCATAAAGAAAATGTCAGCGTTTGCCTGAATGTCTGAGGCACGTGTGTGTTATTTCCTGTTAGGGACTCACAGTACAAACAGGGAAGGGTAACAGTGTTCACTCCATTTGGCTGATGTTTCTGCACAGATAGCCTGGGTGATTGGTACCCAGGTCTGAGCACCTGTGTTAGCCTAGCACAGAAGTAAGCATCCCTACAGCACATCCGTACCCATCTGACTGTACCATAAGTTCCTTTTAAACTGCGCAGCTGGGTGGCCGCCCAGCAGGCTATCAAGTGCTGAGCCCTTCAGGTGGCCATCCTCCTACTGCCATGCTGCTCCTGCCCTCTGCTTTGGAGCTGCTCCTGCCCTCTGCTTTCGAGCTGCTCCTGGGAGCCTCCTGCTTGCTATGCAGAGTGGGCGGGGGAAGGGAGAGGTATTGCACTGATGTCAGGGTGTCCCCCTCCCCTGCCCCTGTGCCCCATCTCCACATAGCAGGGGGAGAGACGACAGGGCTCAGGACAGAGGGAGATTGCTGGCAGCTGCTGCTATGTCTGAATGTGCTGATCTACTTAAAAGGGCAGTGTTCTTAAAGTTGGGGCAGCATACCTGAAAGGGCAAGGCCTGTCTCTGTCTCTCTCTCACACACACACACACACACACACATACAGTATGTGTCTCTGTCTCACACACACATGGTGTGTGTCTGTCTCTTTCTATTTCATGCTAACACTCTGTCTTTCACACTTTTCTCCCAACACATATTTGTATTATTGTTGTTGTTACTTCTTGATACTTCTATGAATTTCATATTTTTTATTTCTCTCTTATGCTTTAATTCTTTGAGGAGTGAGCTCTAAAATGCCTAATGTGTCCTGGCTGGACTAATTATCCCTTTGTTAACTTGTTAAAATATATATTATACCTAGGTTTTTGATGTCTACTCGTGGTGCACATCCACATATTACTCAATATGGTGCACATACCAAAATTCATTCCACACATGGATGGAAGAAATTAGAGGTGACATTGACTGTGTCCTCACTGTATCTGCACTCTGATGTCTGTGTCTAGGGGCATATCCCCTTGCTCTTTGTGCTGAGATGCTCTTGGATTCTTTCCTTTTAAATTGTGTCAATTGCGGGAGAACTGTGGGAAGGCATTGAAGGGCTATTAGTAGTGGAGTGATTTTGCCGGTGTCCTCACTGCAAAATTACCAGGTCAAGCCTGAGTTACAGCAGAGTTCAAGCTCTAACCCAGCCTCCAGCTAGGTCAGCTAGTCCCAGCTTAAAGCTCCCCCAAACTGAGATATGATCTTTTAATGTGGATGGTAGGCAGGGCTGGATTAAAACTCAGGTCAAAGCCCAGGTTAACTGTGCAGGCCAGACACATTGTTCAAATAGTGGCATTGTAAACGGGTGAGGTAATCTCAGCATGATGCCATCCATGCAGCAGGCCAAGCGGAACAACTGACGCAGACTATGGCACTGTGGAGTTTCATAAGGCAGAGCCAAACGGCAGCAGTTTGTAGTTGCGGACGAGTGACACCAAGATTTACAATGCACGGTGGGTGGCATTGCTTCCTTTTAATGGGAGCGAGTCAGGAAAGAACTCAGTAGATGAAAAGCCATGGGTTCAATGGTGGTGGTAGGAGCTATAAAGCAGCTCCCAAGCAGGGTCCATATGGATGGTGCAATGATAATCTCTCTAGACAGGGAAAGCTGGATGGCTGCAATAGCTGTATTGTCGCATTACAGAAACCTGCCGGCAGGAAGGAAACCATAACCGCCAGCTATGAAGCATTTGGTGGTTTAAAAGCATTTTATATGGGGAAATTCTGCAAGAAGAGTTATGGGGGCTTGTCAAATGCTAACAACCTTGCCACGTGTCAGGTAAAACAGCGATGAGACACTTAAATGACAAAAAAAAAAAAAGCTGAAAAAAAATAGCAGCAGAAGGATTGGGAAGCATTCAGGAAGCCAAATAAGTAGTGAGATTAACACCGGGCTGGGACATTTGTGTAAATCCTCAGTGTACAGCTGGCTGTTGCCGGTGTGCAAAGGACTCAAAGTCTTTGTGGAAAGCATACAATGTGGAGACTAGGGCTGGCCGGAAGGATTCCGCTTCATGAAAAATGGGAGGGTTTAAAGGTTTTGTTCTGAATCAGAAAGAAATGGAGGTCCTTTGAATTTTTGTGTGTGAATAAATATATGTAAGTGAGACAGAGAGACCCATCCCATAAAAACCCAAAAGCCCAGCAATTAAGGCCCTCCCCTGTATTGTAGGGCACTGAGGGTCCCTGGTGAGTGCCCTAACAACCAGACTATTGTGTAATTGCTTCTGTTGTCTCTCTCTTGTTGGAGCCTATTCAGTGGGCAACAGACTGAATCAATAGCCTTATGGGTAGGTGCTCATAAGGCGAACTGAGGCAGTTGCCTCAAGTGCCAGGCTGTGGGGGGATGTCACCAGGGCCCAGAGTTTCAAAGCTTTGGCCCAAGCGAGGGGACATGGGGGTGTCATTTGAGCTTTCCGCCTCAGGTGCCAAAAGGTTGTGGGCCACCCCTGGGTGCTCTCCCGGGCAGAGCTGTAAGGCAGGCTTACCGGGCACTCAAATCTGCCTCTCGCACATTCCAGCTGTGTGCCTGACCCAGCAGGCTATGCCGGGGTGAGTTCCTCTCTGCTTTTCAACAGAAATTCCCATCCTGAACCTGAGAAATGGTCCGTCAAAAGATTCCCAACTGTTTCTAGTTGATACAAGTTTTAAAAGGTTTATTGTTGTTCACTTCGGTGAACTCCTGTCCGCATTGCAAAAATATAACCATCATTGCCATCAGAACAGGTACCTTTGCTGGAAGTCTCAGCAGCAACATCAAGGTTTGGATAGGCATAGAGGGTCTGTCCAGATAGAGTTCAGGCTCTGACATAGGTAATGTGGAGAAACCTTGCACTGCTACTCATTGTGCTGTATCCATTCAGCGGTGGAAGAGAACATTTCAGGCTACGTCTTCATTACCCGCCATATCGGCGGGTAGCAATCGATTGCTCGGGGATCGCTATATCACGTCTCATCTAGACGCGATATATCGATCCCTGAACGCGCTCCTGTCGACTCCAGAATTCCACCAACGCGAACGGAGTTGCAGAGTTGACATGGGAAGCCACGGACATCGATCCCGCGCCGTGAAGACGGTGAGTAATTCGATCTTAGATACTTCGACTTCAGCTACATTATTCACGTAGCTGAAGTTGCGTATCTGAGATCGATTTTCCCCCGTAGTGTAGACCAGCCCTTAGACTGCAAGGCTTCTGACTTGGCAGCTTTCACAGACACTGTATTTATTTACCCTACTAATCTCATGTACTCACCAAAGAGCAGTTAAAAGACAAAGGAATACATTTTCTGCTGACGTGACTATCCTTCTTCTTAGCCATCTGGTGCTAGCCCCTGTCAGGGACCGGACACAGGAATAAGTGGACTAGGGGTCTGATTCAGTCTGACAATTCCTATGTGACCATTTGGCCTTGCCTATATGGGAAATTAGCTCTGGTTTAATTTAAATTGGGTTTAAAATAATTTTAGTTAAACTAGTGCAGTCACCTGTGTGGATATTCTTATTTTGCTTTAAGAGTGGCTTATTTGGGGTTAGCTTAAACCTGTTTCATACTGACAAGCTAAATCAGTTTAAATTCACATCTGAGGTTAAATTGGTTCAACATTCTCATGAAGACAAGGGGTAACATTTTCAAAAGCGCCTAAGTCTCACTTTCAAAAGTAACTTTGCAATTTGGAAGCCTAAGAGCAGGTCAACACTACCGCTTAAGTGAATCTAACTTACGTCGCTTAGGGGGGTGAAAAAGCTCCCTCACCCCACAAGAAAGGCAAGTTTTGTGCTGTCCACACCGGTGCTATGTTGGGGGGAGACACTTCCCCACCGACATAACTTCCATTTCTCACCAAGGCGGAGTCGTTATGACTATAGGGGAGTGCTCTCCAGTTGGCATGGAGTGTTTTCATCAGATACACTAATGCGACATAGTGGCATTGGAGCAGCTGCGCCACTGTAGTGCTATAGTGTAGATGTTCCCTAAGTCTCCATAACCAAAAGAGTGATTTTCTATAAGACCCAGTGTCCAAAGTGCCTAAGTCACTTTTGAAAATGAGACTTAGCACCCAGATACTCAAAGGTATTTAGGTGCTTAACTCCAATGGGGGCATGTGGCTTTGACATTTACCTAAGGATTTTGTTTCTGTCCCTTCCAACTGTTCTTCTGCTCATTGCAATAGACTATTTTTTAATATTTGATTCGTTTTTATCCAATTTTCATCCACTTCAGGCACTAAAGCAATAAAGGAAAATATTTAAATAAATAGACAGGAATAGAATGCACATTTCTCTGCAAAGCTTTCATGAGTCATTTCTCTCTGTTTCGAAGAGACATCAGATATGTATTGAATAGGAGATTTATTGTAACTTAAATCACATAATCTGGTTTCCTTATGACCTTACCACAGACGAGCATGCAAGGGGGCTGCATAACTGAACAATGAGCGAGGCATGTATTCTGTACTGTGCCTCAGCTTTCCTAGCCCAGTGATTAATGCTGGAATCAGACTGCCTATTGTTCATCCCCTATTATGGCTAGTTTATGAGCTCTCTGTCCTGGAGTCCAGTACAGTGATGTAACTGCAAAATTATAGCAGGTCTTGGTATGATAGTATTGATGTGAATTCCCAGGTAATTAATTACCATTTGTTTTTATGGAGTTATGCAGAAAAATCAGTGGGAGTTAAATAGTGATCACAGCAAGCCATATCTAAATTTTGGATACAACCAGCCTATTTCTATCATGGGCAAAATTAAACCTCAGCTATGTGCACTCCTGAGCTTAGGGGTTTCAAATTTGGATCTGAATCTGAACTTTACTCAGTACCGGGGTTTGCACTTGGCTTGTAGCTCTGAGCTGTAAACCCAAATCTGTGGCTGATCCTGGGGTTTATCTTGATATGGATGAGGTGCCTAGTTTGAAGCACTTAACAAATCTCTCCTTTATATTGTAAGAAAATGCCTTCATAGTATTGTACATCAGCATTGGTCACCTCTCACTCTCCAGCAACAAAGCTTGCTTTGACATTCTATTTGTCTCCCATTCCTACTATTATCTGGTCCCACCCTTTACATGGTAGACCCTGAGGAGGGGAGCTGAGGCACAGGGAGATTAAGTGACTTTCCCAAGGTCACACAGAGAACCTGTGGCAGAGCCAGGAGCTGACCCTAGAGCTCCTGAGTCCTACTGCAGTGCTTTAACCAATGCTGCCACATGACTTCCTGGTCATAATTATTTATCATCACTCCTCCAGTTTTTGTGTCACCAGCAACTTTTATCAGCAGTGATTTTACCTGTACTTCCAGTTCGTTGATGAAAATATTGGATAACTTCAGACCTAGTACCAATTCCTACAGAGCTCCACTAGAAACATCCCCATTTGATGATAATTCCCCAATAAAAACTACTTATTAAGATAGAATCATAGGACTGGAAGGGAACTCAAGAGGTCATCTAGTCCAGTCCCCAGGACTCATGGCAGGACTAGGTATTATCTAGACTATCCCTGACAGGTGTTTGTCTAACCGTCTCTTAAAAATCTCCAATGATGGAGATTCCACAACCTCCCTAGGAAATTTATTCCAGTGCTTAACCACCCTGACATTTAGGACATTTTTCCTAATGTCCAACCTAAATCGCTCTTGCTGCAATTTAAGCCCATTGCTTCTTGTCCTAGCTTCAGAGATGAAGGAGATTAATTTTTCTCCTCCTCCTTGTAACAACCTTGTACGTACTTTAAAAATGTTATCATGTTATCTCAGTGTTCTCTTCTCCAGCCCCAGTTTTTTTCAATCTTCGCTCTAGGTCATGCTTTCTAGACCTTTAATCATTTTTGTTGCTCTTCTCTGGACTTTCTCCAATTTGTCCACATCTTTCCTGAAATATAGCACCCAGAACAGGACACAATACTCCAGATGAGGCCTAATCAGCACAGAGTAGAGAAGAATTACTTCTTATGTCTTGCTTACAACACACCTGCTAATACATCCCAGAATGTTTGCTTTTTTATTACGCAACACTTTTACACGGTTGACTTCAATTTAGCTTATGATCCACCATGACCCCCAGATCCTTTCTGCGGTGCTCCTTCCTAGACCGTCATTTCCCATTTTGTATGTTTGCAACTGATTGTTCCTTCCTAGGGCCTTGTCTACACTACAGAGTTTTGTCGCCAAAAGTTATGCCGCTTTAATTAAAGCGCTTTAATTAAAATTGCTGTTGTATGTTCACACTCACTTCTTGTCTCAGCAGAGAGCATCCACACTAACAGCTCTTGTATTGACACAGAGAGCAGTGCACTGTGGGTAGCTATCCCACTATACAACTGGCCACAGAATGCTTTTGGAAGGGTTTGCAATCCCTCATGGGGGAGGTACAGCGTCACACAATGCAGGTTTTTCAATCTCATCCTTCCAGGGGCATCCTAGTCGATTGTCAGCTACTTTTTCAACTGAAGTGTGGGAGGGAAGGAGAAGAGAAGAGAGTAGTGTGTCTGGGCCAGGCAAGACAGCAGACTGACCCACCTATCCTAAGGCATCCCCCCACATCAGCCCCCGGTTCCGCTTGGCACAGCCATCTCTCCCAAATTATCCCCGCTCTGCCTATGGTTCTATGATTCGCTCCAGGTTCTCCCACAGCCTCCGCAGCAGCTGGGAGTGGCATCCTGAGCAATTCTGTGAGCTCTCCATGCTGAGAAATGTCAAAGCAGCACAGTGGTGGCCCGAACCCAGCTTTGGACTGGACTTGCCACGTCCAGGGGAGTGGCACCTATCCTGTGCCCCCTGCCCCAGAGTTGCCGTGGTGGGAGAGGTGACTCTGACCTCCAGTCCAAGTGTTGCTGCGGGAAGACAGAGCGAGGGGGAGTCCTCTCTCTCTGCCATAGCCCCAGAGTACACTCCTGCACCCCAAATCCCTCATCCCCAGCCCACCCCAGAGCCAGCCGGAGCCCTCACCCCCTTCACCCCAACCCTCTTCCCCAGCCCTGAGTCCCTCATCTCTGGCCCCAACTCAAAGCCCTTATCCTCAGCCAGAGCCTGAAACTCCTGCACTCCAACCTTCTGCCCCAGTCCTGAGCACCCTCCCACACTCCAAACTCCTCAGCCCCACCACCACCACATGAATTTTCTTATGTGCACCAATATGAAGGTGATGTGTCAAACATCACCTCCATATTGGTGCATGCCAAAAAATCACTCTGCACATGTGTGGGAAATATTAGAGGGAACACTTCTGGTATGCCAAGATTAACTGAAAATTAACATCAGTGTGCCAGAGATCATCACAGCCAGCTCTTTTACAACTCTTTGGTGTGAGTTATTTGGGCCTGCTGATTTAAAAAAAAATCCCTAATAGCTATTTTCTCAAATTCTCTCAATTACTAATGGAATAGAAAGTACCTCATATGATATGAATACATCCTCCTCCTTCTTCCCAAATATAGAAGAGAAATATTTATTAAACAATTCAGACTTTTCTGCATCATTATTAACCATTTTACCATCTCCATCTAGTAATGGAATACATCATCATTAGGATTTCTTTTGTTCCTAACATACTTTAAAACTCCTTCTTAGCCTGCCATCTATGGATTTTTCCCTGGTATATTTAGCTTCCCTTATCAGTCTTCTACACTCCAGATACACTCCAGAACAGGGGTGCTGGAACAATTTTTACAGTGGAGGTGCTGAATGACATTGAACCAAACTGTAAAGCCTGTATATAATGGAAACCATTTCAAGCCAGGGAGTGCTTCAGCACCTCTATTCCAGCACCTATGCTCCAGTGGGATCTTCTCTTTTCATTCCCCATCTACAATTCTCAGTCAGTAAAGGCAGAAGGAGCTCTGATTTGCAATCGACTTTGCTCTGTCCTACTCTATTGCAAGATTAGAGCAGCATCAGCTCAGACCAAAGCATCAACCGAACACCACCTGTACAAGGCCCATGAAAAGGTCCATTTTAGCTGACCAAACCTGGTTGCCTCAATGCTGAATGCATGGCTTTGGAGACTGTGGATCAAAGAGCATAGTGCTAACTCATGATCATCTCTGATTGCTTAGAGATCATAAAAAGAGGAGTGAAACAGTGGTTAATCACCTTTCAGTAAACCATATAAGCTAAGAGAGAAGCACATGAATTTATGAATCCATCTCTCTGTAATGAGGAAGAATGAAAATCACTTTAAAACTCTTTCATTAAACCTGATCTCCTTCTGGGTCACTAGATCTCAGGAATATCTCTGATTAACATTCAGGAAATTGTAGCATAGTTATATTCAACAGAGAGTCTATTTAATGCTCATAGAAATATCTTCCATAAACAAAGGCAGGAATGAAATTGTCCACTTAGTGCAAGCAATTGTTTTTGGAGGTTAATTGACTAGATGAAAAGCATTTCAAATTCTCTTTAAGGTTTGCTCACTAATAGCAATGCACACTGATTTCAATCTGAGAAGAGTAAAGATATGCAGATGTACGGATGGAATCAGAATGGCTCCCTGTACGAATTGGGACAATCTAAGATTTGTTCACACAGCCATTGGCTTCATACAATGTCTTGCTCAGATGACCTTTCCATTCTGATTCATTTATCAGGCATGACAAATGAAGGCCTTAATATTCTTGCTTACATTTACAGGAAAAAAATCTATGAACATTAGAGAGGACAGTGGATCTCTGGCTTGGTGCCTAGCAAGTCTGAATTTTATTCCCATTTCTACCACAAACACCATATGTGACCTTGTGCAAGTCCTTTAATCTTTTTGGCCTAGGCCATCAAATGTATATAGGCACCTAACTACCATCGAATTCAGGCCTTTGTGCCTCAATTCTGTAAAACAGAGATAAGAATATTTGTAGTGGCTATAGCAATTGTAAACTCTTCAGGGAATGCACCATCTCTTACTGCATTTTTGTACAGCACCTAGCACAATGAGACCCCAGTCTCGGTTGAAGAAACATCTGAGCTCTCCCAAAATACAAAAACATGTTTATACAAACAGTTGGTGCCTAAATGATATTACAATAATGGGTGAGATAGAAATCTAAATACATACCATCACACTGGGCTCTGCCCTCATTACCTCTGACAAATAAAGGCCCCAATTCTGCAAATGCTTATACATGTCCCCAGTGAGTGTGATTTTCAGTTCTCTTCTGTATGTATTGAGATGTGAGAACATTCTTGAAACCGGAGAGCGCTGACATGGTGATGTTAGCAGGCTAATCCTTGGAGCATGCTGCTGTGTGAATGTTGCCTTAATTTGCGATGTTTTTGGTCTGATGTATTTGTGTTGGTGTAACCAAATGCACTTGAACAACTTGTTACCTGTCAATTCTGTGTTCTTGGGGAACCAGGGTGCAGTATCCAGCCTGTCTGACTGTCATAAACAGATAGCTAAGGGTTAATGTCTCTTTCATCTGGAAAGAAGTCATCTGAACCACCTGACCAGAGGACCAATCAGGAAACAGGATTTTTTTCAACTCTGGGTGGAGGGAATTGTGTGTCTGAGTTCTTTGTCTTCTGCCTGTATGCTCTCTCGGATGAGAAGTTTTTCTATTTCCTGCTTTCTAATCTTCTGTTTCCCAGTTGTGAGTACCAAAGATCAGATAGGGATTTATATGTTCTTTTGTATTTACATGTCTATAATTGCTGAAGTGCTTTGAATTGTATTCTTTTTGAATAAGACTGTTTATTCATATTTCTTTTAAGCAATTGACCCTGTATTTGTCACCTTAATACAGAGAGACCATTTGTATGTATTTTTCTTTCTTTTTCTATAAAGCTTTCTTTTAAGACCTGTTGGAGTTTTTCTTTAGTGGGGAACTTCAGGGAATTGGGTCTGCAGCTCACCAGGGAATTGGTGGGAGGAAGAAGTCAGGGGGAGGTCTGATGTGTTAGATTTACTAGCCTGATTTTGCATTCCCTCTGGGTGAAGAGGAAAGTGCTTTTGTTTCCAGGACTGGAATTACAGAGGGTGGACTCCCTCTGCTTAGATTCACGGAGGTTGCTTCTGTGTATCTCTCCAGGAGCACCTGGAGGGGGGAAGGGAAAAGATTTCTTTCCCTTTGTTGTGAGACTCAAGGGTTTGGGTCTTGGGGTCCCCAGGGAAGGGTTTCGGGGGGACCAGAGTGCCCCAAAACACTCATTTTTTGGGTGGTGGCAGCAGTACCAGGTCCAAGCTGGTAACTAAGCTTGGAGGTTTTTCATGCTAACCCCCATATTTTGGACACTAAGGTCCAAATCTGGGACTAGGTTATGACATGGTGGCAGCGTTTATGGGAAAGATAGAATCCAGAAGCCAGTAGGAATATTATATTTTTCTTTTCTCTGCTAGGGGCTTTTTAGCAGAGAGAAACAGTTTGGTTTTAAAAGGGAACCAGAGAGAATTTTTTTTCCTGCTCTCTCTGGCAGTTTTTGGCTTGCATATTAAGCAAGGAACCATTAAGCTGTGACAAACAGGTCTTTTGTGACAATAGCACTCCCATTGAGAGTCATTACCAGCACTATATACATTCAAATAAAGTGGTTTTTCTGGTTTACTTTACATTGAAAACAATTAGCTAGGAAGAAAGGGAAAAAGGCACTGTTACTAGGCAACCCCAGAAGGCAACAGAGCCTGCAGTTCAGAAAATAAACACCGGAGGGCACCCCAACACAAGAAAACAGGAACCATGCCTAACAAGACAAAAATTGAGGCCGAAGAACAAATCAAAGACGCCGAGCACAGGCGAGATATGGAAAAAAAAATACAGGAACTAGAAATAAAACAAAGAGAGATGGAGCTAAGAGAAAGAGAAAGAGAGGCAGCTTACAAAAGAGAGCAAGCAGCCAAAGATGCAGACCACCAAAAACAGCTGGAACTCCAGAGGGAAACCCACCGACAGGCCATGGAATTAGAAAAGGCTAAACACAGCCAACCCTAACAACCCTGCGCCAATGATTGTTCCACAGCACAGGAAATTTCCCACCTACAAGGCAGGTGATGACACTGAGGCCTTCTTGGAAAATTTTGAAAGAGCCTGTCTTGGGTACAGCATCCCTGAAGACCAGTACATGGTAGAATTGAGGCCACAGCTCAGTAGACCTTTAACAGAGGTGGCAGCTGAAATGCCTAAGCAGCAAATGAATGACTATAAACATTTTCAAACCAAGGCCAGATACAGAATGGGGATAACCCCGGATCATGCCCGTCGGTGTTTCAGAACCCAAAAGTGGAAACCAGATGTGTCATTTCCCAAACACGCCTACTGCGTTGGGAAAAATTATGAGGCCTGGATATCAGGACACAATGTTAAAACCTTGGAAGAACTGCACCTCCTCATACAAATGGAGCAGTTCTTGGATGTTGTTCCTGAGGACATAAGACGGTACATACAAGATGGAAAACCCAAAAATTTCGCTGAGGCGGGGGAGATTGGAGCCAGATGGATGGAAGTGGCAGAAAGCAAGAAAGCTACTGTCAAGGGGAACGAATACCCCAGGGGGCACACCGACCATAAACCCTACAACCGAGGACAGCCAAAGACCCCACATACCACCCAAGTAAAGCCACAGACGCCCTATTCTTCCACCTCACCAGTCTCCAGTAACTCACCTCGACCCAGTGACCCATTAGATGGAAGATGCTTTAAGTGTAATGAACTGGGACATATCAAGGCCAACTGTCCAAAGAATGCCATCCGAGTGCAATTCATTACACCACCATCACCCAAAAGATTCCCAGGCCCAGATGCCTCTCAAATACCCTTGGAGCGAAGGGAAAATTTGAGAGTGGGCGGAAAGAAGGTTACTGCGTGGAGAGACACGGGGGCACAAGTGTCAGCTATCCACCAATCCTTCGTAGACCCCAAATTCATCAACCCAAAGGCCAAAGTGACAATTTACCCCTTCATGTCACAAGCTGTAGACTTGCCTACAGCTGAACTGCCTGTCCAGTACAAAGGCTGGTCAGGAATGTGGACTTTTGCAGTCTATGACAATTATCCTATCCCCATGCTACTGGGGGAAGACTTGGCCAACCAGGTGAAGCGGGCCAAGAGAGTGGGAATGGTTACACGTAGCCAAACCAGGCAAGCTTCCAGACCCATTCCTGTTCCTGAGCCATCCACAGAGGCCCCGTCTGTGTTACCAGAGACCCAGACAGAGGTAGTGGACCCGGATTCCATGCCAACCACTGAAACAGCCACAGCACCTCCAGTCCCAGGCCCGGAACTGGAACAGCAACCAGCACCAGAAATTGCAACTACATCTTCAAACTCAACGCCAGAGGCCACCAACGAGCCAGAACTGGCAGAAGCAACAGACAGCCATACCCAAAAGGCTCAGCCAGAGCCTGAAAGAACCTCAGGTGCACCAGCGGAGAGCGGTTCACCAGCAACGGAAACAACTCCATCACCTACATCGCTTCCAAAGGGACCAAGCCCAAGTCCACAGTCTGAGGAAGAACTGGTGACCCCAGCCTCAAGGGAACAGTTCCAGACTGAGCAGGAAGCAGATGACAGCCTTCAGAAAGCTTGGGCGGCGGCACGGAGCACCCCACCGCCTCTCAGCTCTTCTAATCGATCCCGGTTTGTTATAGACCAAGGACTTTTATACAAGAAGATTCTTTCTGGTGGACACCGGGAAGAATGGCAGCCGCAAAAACAGTTGGTGGTTCCAACTAAGTACAGGGGGAAGCTCTTAAGCTTAGCCCATGATCATCCCAGTGGCCATGCTGGGGTGAACAGAACCAAGGACCAGTTGGGGAAGTCCTTCCACTGGGAGGGGATGGGCAAGGACGTTGCCAAGTATGTCCGGTCTTGTGAGGTATGCCAAAGAGTGGGTAAGCCTCAAGACCAGGTCAAGGCCCCTCTCCAGCCACTCCCCATAATTGAGGTCCCATTTCAGTGAGTAGCTGTGGATATTCTGGGTCCTTTCCCAAAAAAGACACCCAGAGGAAAGCAGTACGTACTGACTTTCGTGGACTTTGCTACCCGATGGCCGGAAGCAGTAGTTCTAGGCAACACCAGGGCTAACACTGTGTGCCTGGCCCTAACAGACATTTTTGCTAGGGTAGGTTGGCCCTCCAACATCCTTACTGATTCAGGACCTAATTTCCTGGCAGGGACTATGCAAAAACTGTGGGAAACTCATGCGGTGAATCACTTGGTTGCCACCCCGTACCACCATCAAACCAATGGCCTGGTGGAAAGGTTTAATGGAACTTTGGGGGCCATGATACGTAAATTCATCAACGAATTATCCAATAATTGGGACCTAGTGTTGCAGCAGTTGCTGTTTGCCTACAGGGCTGAACCACATCCCAGTTTAGGGTTTTCACCGTTTGAACTTGTGTATGGTCACGAGGTTAAGGGGCCATTACAGTTGGTGAAGCAGCAATGGGAGGGGTTTACGCCTTCTCCAGGAACTAACATTCTGGACCTTGTAAGCAACCTACAAAACACCCTCCGACACTCCTTAGCCCTTGCTAGAGAGAACCTAAAGGATGCTCAGGAAGAGCAAAAGGCCTGGTATGACAGATATGCCAGAGAATGTTCCTTCAAGGTCGGAGACCAGGTTATGGTCTTGAAGGCGCAACAGGCCCATAAGATGGAAGCATCATGGGAAGGGCCATTCATGGTCCAAGAGCACCTGGGAACTGTGAACTACCTCATAGCATTTCCCAATTCCTCACTAAAGCCCAGAGTATACCATGTTAATTCTCTCAAACCTTTCTATTCCAGAGACTTACAGGTTTGTCAATTTTCAGTCCAGGGAGATGATGCTGAGTGGCCTGACGGTGTCTACTACGACGGGAAAAAAGACGTTGGCGTGGAAGAGGTGAACCTCTCAACCACCCTGGAACGTCTGCAGCGGCGACAAATCAAGGAGCTGTGCACTAGCTTCGCCCCATTGTTCTCAGCCACCCCAGGACGGACTGAACGGGCATACCACTCCATTGACACAGGTAATGCTCACCCCATTAGAACCCCACTCTACCGGGTGTCTCCTCATGCCCAAGCTGCTATAGAACAAGAGATCCAGAACATGCTACAGATGGGTATAATCCGCTCATCTACCAGTGCATGGGCATCTCCAGTGGTTCTGGTACCCAAACCAGATGGGGAAATACGCTTTTGCGTGGACTACCATAAGCTAAATGCGGTAACTCGTCCGGACAACTATCCAATGCCTCGTACCGATGAGCTATTGGAGAAGTTGGGATGTGCTCAGTTCATCTCTACAATAGACTTAACCAAGGGGTACTGGCAAGTACCGCTAGATGAACCTGCCAAGGAGATGTCAGCATTCGTCACCCATGCGGGGGTGTATGAATTTAATGTCCTTCCTTTCGGCCTTCGAAATGCACCCGCCACCTTCCAGAGACTGGTAGATGGTCTACTAGCAGGACTGGGAGGATATGCAGTTGCCTACCTCGATGATGTGGCCATTTTTTCAGACTCCTGGCCCGAACACCTACTACACCTGGAAAAGGTTTTTGAGCGCATCAGGCAGGCTGGACTAACTGTTAAGGCCAAAAAGTGTCAAATAGGCCAAAACAGAGTGACTTACCTGGGGCACCAGGTGGGTCGAGGAACCATAAACCCCCTACAGGCCAAGGTGGATGCTATCCAAAAGTGGCCTATCCCAAGGTCAAAGAAACAGGTCCAATCCTTCTTAGGCTTGGCCGGGTACTACAGGCGATTTGTACCACACTACAGCCAAATCGCTGCCCCACTGACCGACCTGACCAAAAAGACCCAGCCAAATGCAGTTAAGTGGACTGATGAGTGTCAAAAGGCCTTTACCCAACTTAAGGCGACGCTCATGTCTGACCCTGTACTCAGGGCCCCGGACTTTGACAAGCCATTCCTAGTAACCACGGATGCATCTGAGCGTGGTATAGGAGCAGTTCTCCTGCAGGAAGCAACAGATCACAACTTCCATCCTGTCGTGTTTCTCAGCAAGAAACTGTCTGAGAGGGAAAGTCACTGGTCAGTCAGTGAAAAGGAATGCTATGCCATTGTGTACGCCCTGGAAAAGCTACGCCCATATGTTTGGGGACGGCGGTTCCAGCTACAAACTTACCATGCTGCACTAAAGTGGCTTCATACTGCCAAGGGGAACAACAAGAAACTTCTTCGTTGGAGTTTAGCTCTCCAAGATTTTGATTTTGATATTCTGCACATCTCAGGAGCTTCTAACAAAATAGCTGATGCACTCTCCCGTGAGAGTTTCCCAGAATCCAGTAGTTAAAAAGTGTTCTTAACATGTAGAAGTCTGTTAGTTATATACTTAGTGGTATATGTAAAGGTGCATGTGTTGTATTAATCTGTTTATTTTCAAGTTCTAGAAGGAAATCGCCGCCAGTGAGCTTCCCCACTGTCTGCAATTTGGGGGGCGTGTCATAAACAGATAGCTAAGGGTTAATGTCTCTTTCACTTGGAAAGAAGTAATCTGAACCACCTGACCAGAGGACCAATCAGGAAACAGGATTTTTTTCAACTCTGGGTGGAGGGAATTGTGTGTCTGAGTTCTTTGTCTTCTTCCTGTATGCTCTCTCGGATGAGAAGTTTTTCTATTTCCTGCTTTCTAATCTTCTGTTTCCCAGTTGTGAGTACCAAAGATCAGATAGGGATTTATATGTTCTTTTGTATTTACATGTCTATAATTGCTTAAGTGCTTTGAATTGTATTCTTTTTTAATAAGGCTGTTTATTCATATTTCTTTTAAGCAATTGACCCTGTATTTGTCACCTTAATACAGAGAGACCATTTGTATGTATTTTTCTTTCTTTTTCTATAAAGCTTTCTTTTAAGACCTGTTGGAGTTTTTCTTTAGTGGGGAACTTCAGGGAATTGGGTCTGCAGCTCACCAGGGAACTGGTGGGAGGAAGAAGTCAAGGCGAGGTCTGTGTGTGTTAGATTTACTAGCCTGATTTTGCATTCCCTCTGGGTGAAGAGGAAAGTGCTTTTGTTTCCAGGACTGGAATTACAGAGGGTGGACTCCCTCTGCTTAGATTCACGGAGGTTGCTTCTGTGTATCTCTCCAGGAACACCTGGAGGGGGGAAGGGAAAAGATTTCTTTTCCTTTGTTGTGAGACTCAAGAGTTTGGGTCTTGGGGTCCCCAGGGAAGGGTTTCGGGGGGACCAGAGTGCCCCAAAACACTCTAATTTTTTGGGTGGTGGCAGCAGTACCAGGTCCAAGCTGGTAACTAAGCTTGGAGGTTTTTCATGCTAACCCCCATATTTTGGACGCTAAGGTCCAAATCTGGGACTAGATTATGACACTGACTCATGAAGGATCCCCCCGCAGCCTCTGCTTGAACCAAAACTGATCAGAAGAAAGACTTACAAAAAAGCAATGAAAAGGCCGTGGGAGACACACCTAAACCCCTCCGGACCAGGGTGACAGGATTAAGGCAACTCCCCTGGCCTCATTTGCATTGAAGATGGGACAGGGAGGCATCTCCGTCAGCATTCAGAATGGAGAACAGAGATTCCAAGGCAAGAACAGCACTGAACTCTGGGCCCAGAAAAACAAGGAAGCAGTGCATGATGGGGGATCTCTGCTCCCGCTGTTCATGAACCCACTTGCACACACCCAGCTCAGTAGTTATCAGACCAATTCTAGTAATAAATCCTTTATTGGTATCCAAAGTGCTAAATCTGCCTAATTGCATTGTGGGCTCCCTCGAGGGAGTGCCACCCATGGCCAGGTGTGATCGGTTCCTATTGTCTAGCCTGAAGAAGACAACTTTGGTGTGCTCCCTCGGGCCATCATGGATAAATCTAGTGTTCTCCCCTGAACCATTGTTGTTTCTCTGCGGGGATCCCTGCCCACGCTCAAGTAAGTGTTCTGATGCCTGGATACAAAATCTGCATCAGTTCCACTGAGACTTCATCTTCTCCCAACTGATTGTGCTGGGGGCTCTGCCTGTCTCCAGCACTCCAGACCCTTAGCTACCACCACCACTTGGGAACCCCAACCAGTTCAAGCTTCATAGAGTGGTGAGAACTCAACTCTCTCTCTCTCTCTCTCTTTCTCTCTCTCTGTTTTTTTTTTTTCTATTCTAGGTACAGCTTTCTAACTCTAACTTGTGTGATCAGGTGTAGTTTTCTAAACAGGACTTTTTGTAATCAAATTTAACCTAGATTTAATATTGTAACTGTTTTGTTTGTTTGACTCTCCTTCTATGGTTATTACTGGACAATAAATAACTTTTATGCTTAAGCTGGTTGCTTCCCTCCCTCTATCTCTCTCTTTTGTGTTTTTGGCTTTCCCATTTGCTCTGCAGCAACGCTCCTCTTACCTAAGCTAAGGATCCCTGTAGCACCCAAAAATCCTCTGGAGTTTGCTCATCAAGTGGGTTACTACCAGAACAATTGTAACATGAAAGTGAGGATAGGGCCGTGCTGAACCTGTAGCATAGGAGGGTGACAGCTTGGAAGTGCTGCCTGATCCAGCCTGCCGAGTCCTGGAGCACACAAAGGTGGCAGCTTGAAAGTGCTGCTCGACCAGCCTGCTCAGACACGCTCTGTTAATGTGTGTATGTGTGTATTCATCTGATTCTGGGGCTGGAGGAACCCAGCCCCAGGGATAGGTCCTGCAAGATAGCTCCATTGGGAGGGAACGTGCAGCAAGGAGAAGTAGAGGTCTGTATGAGAACAAGTGGCACAAGCAGTACATTCATAGAATTACAGAACCCCACACCTCCCGGAAGAGTAACCCTAATAAATGAGCATACGCCAAAGTAATGGGCAAATCTGCTAACAAACTTTAACACTAAATTAACCCCATTTGGGTGGTTTGGTGGGGGAAATTATATCAGTGATTATTAATAACAGTGAGCAGAAAACGAACATGAGCGTAATTTCAGCCATCATGTCTTTGGTACAGTTTGGCAGGATCCTACAAGTTGGGGTTTGTAGCTAATGTAAGATATTATCAGTATCCAGATAATGCAAGGGAAGAGGCATTCGCCATGGAGAAAGAGGCATTTGCCATTTGTCCTTATAAATGAAGGACCTGATTGTGCCTTGGTGCTGTGTGAATGCAGAAATGAGGGGGTGTTGAGGAAGTATCCTGTCTTCATTGAGCTCTCCTGCCCCCCTCATGCAATGTCTGAGCACAGTCTCAAACCTTCAGTGCCCTGAAGTGCAGGCAGTGCTGCTTCTTAGCACCACCGTGGGTAGCAGAGATTAGAAAAGGTATAGTCCCCCACACTTGCCTTGGGGAGTAGTTGGTGTCTATCTCCCAAATGGATGAGGGTGCCTAGCAAGTAAAAATGAGTCCCTAGTGCTCAACCACAAAGCAGTAGAGTGGGCTGGGAAATGGGAAAGTCATTTCATGACACATTTACAATGCTGAAGTTCTTTGTTTCATGTGCTTTGAAATCCATCCCTTTTCCAATCTGGGGACATTCTGACTCTCTTTCTCCTGAGATTTTCATTACAATTGTTCTCTAAATAGTTTTGGAATTTTTTTCATTTCATTTCTGAGTGAGCAAATGGCATATTTCAATAATGCTTTCTGAAATGATTTCAGTAAAAATAGTCTTGAAAAGATCAGTAAAATAATATGGTAGAAAATATGGCGAAAATTAGAAACATTTGACCATGTTGATTACTCTGTGAAACTACTGATTTTTTTTTAAAGGGCAACTTTTCTACAAAAACGTGTGAAAAATGTTGACTGGCTCTTCTCATCAGAGCAGAATGGTTGTCTGGTGCCCACTTTATGTAGAATAAACTATAAATTCCATTAACTGCAATTAAGCGAAGGAAAAGGATGTCATGAACAATTGCCTAAAGTTCCCACAGCTTTTGAAGAAGTCATTATGATCTTTAATGAGATGTGATTTTTTTTCTTTTCAGAAAGGTTACATCTCCCTTCCTTAATTTTCTTATCTTCCTTAATAAAGAAAAGAAGAAAATAATTAAAATCCTGGGTTTCCTTTTAATTGAGTAATCAAGAGGTTTACTGTCATAACAATATTTCCCTTGTTGAAATTATCGACTTAACAGCTGGCATTATTGCCGTCTCATCTATGTGAACACATCGCTTATCTTATCTCCATCTGTGACTGGTTGGAGTTTTTTGTTTTTATTTTGTTCCTTTCTTGAATCAGGTAAGAAGTATTTATAGTTGTTGTTTTAACACCCTTCTCACACTCAATTTCCTTTCCTTTCTTTATCCTCCAATCCGCTCCATTCACTCACTGAGTCTGCCATTTTTGATTACCTCAGGCAGTATATGTTATTCTCTGGAGTTTAAGAGTGTACATATTTCTGCTGTCGGATTACACCTGGCTACATTTGGAGTTACTTGACACCCCCATGCTTGGATAAACAGAAAGAAATAAGATCATTTATAATACATTTTAATTCTTTTTCCTTAATTGTGTTTGGCTACCAAGGTTCCTTCCCCACTTTGAACTCTAGGATACAGACGTGGGGACCCACATGAAAGACCCCCTAAGCCTATTTCTACCAGCTTAGGTTAAAAACTCCCCAAGGCACAATTTCTCTCTTACCTTGGATTAAGTAACGCTGCCACCACCAAGTGATTTAAACAAACATTCAGGGAGTGCCACTTGTAGCCCTACCTTCCCTAAATATCCCCCCAAACCCGTACACCCCCTTTCCTGGGGAGGCTGGAGAATAATATCCTCACCAATTGGTACAGGTGAATACAGACTCAAAGCCTTGGATCCTAAAACAATGAAAAATCAATTGGGTTCTTAAAAGAAAAATTTTAATTAAAGAAGAGGTAAAAGAATCACCTCTGTAAAATCAGGATGGTAAGTACTTTACAGAATAACAAAAGACTCAAGAACACAGAGGATCTCCCCTCTAGGCAAAACCTTGAAGTTACAAAACCAGGCATAAACCTCCCTCTTACATAAAGGAAAACACAAGCCAAAATAAAAGTAAACTAACACATTTCCTTGCTAAATACTTTCTAACTTTATAGGAGCTGGATTGCTTGTTTCCTTGATCTGTGTCCGACAAAATCCCACAGAACCGACAGATAAAGCCTTCCCCCCCTGCCCCCAGATTTGAAAGTATCTTGTCCGCTTATTGGTCCTTTTGGTCAGGTGTCAGCTAGGTTACCTGAGCTTCTTAACCTTTTACAGGTAAAAGAGGAATTAACCCCTTACAGGGTAAAGAGGGATTTTATGCTACCCTTAGCCGTATGTTTAGGACAATGTGAAAGGTGCCTTGGAAATACCCTAGAAGGTTGGTTGTGTGTCTAAGAACCAAAACGGGGTCATCATGTTGGCTGGGGCTTCTAGATATTACTACGCTTTCCTGAAGTGTGGGGTCCCTCCTGCAGGGCCATAAAGGAGTAGCCAGGGAGAGGATTTAGCAGACCTCCTAACTGTTCTCTGGAATCTCAGCTTTCATTAAAAAAAAACAAGGGGCAGCTTTTTAAAGGTATTTAAGTGCCAAAAGATGCAGATAGGCACCTAGTGGGGTTTTCCAAAAGCATCTAGGTACCTAACTCCCATTGGAGTCTCTAAGTACCTATAAAATGCTGGCCCTAAATGTCTAGCTGTTGTCGGCAATCCTTCAAAATGACACCATGTAAGTGGTGCAGACAAGTCTGCCTGAATCTGCTGAAAGGCTGAAAGAACAGGTTGGAAGTGTGAACGCTCCCCGATGTTTCAGTAAGCAGTAACTCTGTTGCCAGTGATGAGACTTTTTGTTAATTCTTTCACTGCTCATCAAAACAAAGTAAATAAAGAGAGGAAGAATTATATTGTGAAGATCTATGGCAGGGTATCCTAACGAGTGGGGCAGGGAAAGGACTAGTTACAGTGCAAAACGTATACATAAAGGTGGGTATGGCCTTAATAACATTAGGCTTAAGGGGGATGTGATTGTATTTAGATCCCTGAAGGGGGGACAACTTTTAAAAAATATAGGAAACATTGCACTACCGGACTACAAGCAATAATAATGAGCCTGATTCTTATTTACGTTAAGGTCCCTTTGCACTGCACTGGCCCTTAACTAAGTGTAAATGTAATGTGTGGCCATGCTAAGCCTCCAGTACACTGTCAGAGTGGTGCAAACGGGCTTAGTGAAAATGAGAATCTGGCCTAATCATTGTTACCGTAGGGGGTTAGATATGGTATTTCATCTGGTTGATGATGAACATTTCCATACATCTGGGACATTCTGTGTCCCAGTGCTTTTTTTTTCAAATTTTCAATGTAGGTTAAAATATTAATTGCCTGTGTATTCATTCCATAGCTTAAGCTCAGTTCAGGACAAGAAAACACAATTAGCCAGCAATTGTAATTGACCTTTGCATCCTGCATAATATTCTAGATTGGAGAGTTATCTAGAGACTGAGTAATCCCTTATGTTGAAAGAAAGGGATTCCCCGGGTTCATCAGCATGAATATGGAAGGTAATTTATTCCAAAAGCAGGCTCACACTCCCTTTCACCACCAAATATACATGAATAAGGTGATCAAAAGGTGTAAGCTTTTATAAAAACATTAAAATTAATAATAATAGTAATAATAATAATAATAATTACAACAATAATAAATAACAACTAAGAATCCATGCTTGCAAGGACATAATTCAATTAACTAATATAGTTTCACTTTACTGGTGGAATAGGGAAAACAGGAGCTTTTCATGACATTTTGGAAAAAAATGGCAATTATTTTTTGGGGGGGCGAGAAGGGGAGATTTAGGATCTGTTAAATCTGCTTTTTCAAGGAGAAAAATATTGATTTTAATATTTCATAATGTAATGAATTTCCTCAGGTGTATATGTGACTCTGACCTGGGTGTAACAGGAGCAGAACTGGAAGCTGCCAGAGCAGAGAGGAAGAATGGGCCATGGTTTTGTGTTAGCTGAGGACTTGGGAGACCTGCAGACAGTGTCTGTGTGACCTTAGGCAAGTCACTTAGTCCCTCTGTGCCTCATTATGTACAATGGGGACAATAATCCTTCTCTACCTCACTGGGCTATTGTGAGGATAAATAAACCAAAGATGACGAGGCACTTAGATGTTAGGGTGATGGGCAGCCATAAAAATCCCTCACATAGCTACAAATGCTGCATGTCATAGGCCCTACACTTCCACACACCAGCAAATTTTCCTCTAACTCAGCTGGGAAGCGTGGCACCTTTTGAAGGAAGAGGAACTAGGTTCTGTCCCCACTTCCAGCATGAAGATATGAGTGGCTATGGAGTGTACAGCAAAGTGACCGCTGTGAAGTTGTAGGTCACCTTGGGTTGTTACATTAGACTGTCTTGATGTCGTGAAAAAATACTGTAGGGGCGGGATGGTGTCATTGTGATTTATCTTGGCACTGATGTGGGTTCACTCTCACGTCTGCACGACACTCACAGATCATAGCTACAAAAGCAGATGGCTCAGACATCAAGGCTTAAAATAGGCTGTGTCTGAACCAGACAAGTGCAATCAATCAGTCAGTCAATTAGAGAGCTCTGAGCTGCTGAGGCGGGGTTTGAAGTATCACACCCTGCCTGGCTAACAGGGGCAGATCCTTGGCTCCAGCCCTGCTGCACCCAGTGTGACATAAAGGCAGATTTAAACCACATTTACACCTCCCGCATCTTTGTGCTGGTCTAGTCTCAATGTCGCTTGCGGCTTCATTAAATTCAGCTGGCCAGTAACACGGGAACAGCAATGAGTTCAGCCAAACACACCACCACCGTGGTCATGCCCTTTCCCTTAGGTCATGGAGACTTACAGGACTGATAAGGTAATGGAGGAGGGTAGGAGGCAGTATCTTCAGAATCTTCAGAGTCATGGGGTTTCTTCTTTTTAAATTTGTAAATATTCTGAAAAGGCTTTTCAAAAAGGAATGAGGAAACTGTGGACAAAGGGTTATGTCCGGTGTCGTTATATTAATTAATGCAAAAATACAGGATGAATCTGAAGCGTTGCTGGATGCAAAGAGGCCTACCTATCACTCAGTATTTAACCAGAGCTCACGTTGTCTAGTGTAAAAATCCAATACACCTCCCTCTTTAAAGAGAAGTTATTTACAGTGTGTTTCCTCCTCTAGGGGATACATTTACTAGCTCTGTGCCAATAATCCTAGACAGGAAACATTGTGATTACATCTGCAAAGAGTGTTCAGCAACAGATGAATTAGCTGTTCCCTTTGTTGGCAGATACCTCTATTGTGTTCCTTAGCCATTGTTTCAGCTGAAAAGTAAGTTTTACCAATATATACAGGATTGCAGGCGCATTACAGCATATAGTTTATGGACCCAACCCTATACAGGGCTTATCAGCCTCAACTCCAGGAGACATCAAATGGTTCGATTCTACCGCTTCTGAGCACCTGAAGAACACTCGCAGCTCCCAGTAGGCCAGATCCTGACTTCACGCCCTATTCGGGCAAAACTCCCAGTGGCCTGACTTCAAGTCAACTCACATTGAAGGATCTGGGCCATTGATTTCACTGGGAGTTGCACGTGCTCACTCCAAAGACTCTTGATGCTAATGGAAATTCTTCCACTGACTTCAGTGGGTTTTGGATCAGGCCCTCAATGCTCAGCAACTCTTAGGATCTGGCTCACTGGCACCCCTCAGGAAAGGGCCCTGCATTAGCTGTACTGAATTACAGATTATGAGCTGGGGCAGGAAATCCAGAGTGTTTCAGGTTCTGCTGCTGATCATACAATGCAGGGAACTTATATCTGGTGCAGTTGGTTTTGTTTCACTAGTCACAATTTGGAGATGGGGTGGCAGCATTCTTTTGGGCAAAATGTGTGTGTGTTGGGGATGGGGTGGTCGGATGGCCCTGAGATTCATTCCAAAGTAACATGCAGAACTTCAGATGATTGTTTAGATTTCCTGGGGCCAGTTATTTGGGATTTTATGGCTTCTTTGTGCCATTCCGCTGGTGCAAAGGGGCTGTAAACCCAGTGGCTGGGAATTCCCCCAGCATAGAAGGGGGAGAAGGATCCATTGTGATGTATTAGTGGTGTCTAAACTCAATGCCACCCCTTGCCTCACAGTCCCTCATACAGAGCAACTCTGGGGATGTTCTACCTCTGAACCCACCTCTAGCTGGCCTAGAACTGCAGAATCACAAAGCTGGCATACAACTGCCTTCTTCCCACGCTTCCACCCCAGGTCATGCCGTCAACCACAGCTCAAAGATCCCCAAGAAATGAGGCTCTGTCTCTGTCAAGCCGCAGATACTTCCTGAGCAGCCTTTCCCATTACATTTCAGACCTTCCACTTCCAAAGAATACAGAAGACACTCAGAAATATAGAAGACAGCACATTTGAGACTTGTAAGGTAGGCTGAACTTTGGGGTCAATTCTTATTTGATTCCACCTGGCTTGCCCGTTCCTCTCGCTGGCAGTGGGCATGACTCCCAGAAAGAATCAAATGAAATTGTCAAGAGATGGTTGTGAGTTACATGGCTGGCTGGAAAGGGTGTCTGTTGTGTGTGTTTAGATACAGTACAAACCAAGGACCCACTCCTTCAAAGCCCTTACTCGCCTGAGTAGTCCTTATTTGCAGGACTAGTCCGTTATATAGGGCTAATCGCTTTAGCTGGGAGATTGCGTGAGAAGGAGGTTCTGCAGTGACCCCTGTGATTGCTTTCTCCTTCGAAGGAAAACACTGTGTGAAAACAAATTGCCCAATCTCAGTTTTGTCCCCACGGTGTGCCAGTGTTTATGGATCATTTAGAACGCTCTTGTGAGCACCTTTGCAAAAGGTATTCTGAAATATCAAAATGGACATTATTTGTGTAATGAGGTTTGGGGTTTAATAGCTCCATTCGCACATGAGGAATTGCAAGCTTTTTAGACAGACATCTGTTAAACAAAGTGGTTTGCAACCTGTGATTTCGGGAGGGAAAACATTCTGTGTTATTGCAGTGGCCTCAGATGAAGCACAAGCTGTGTAGGAGAAGTGGCTTTTCATTGTAAAAAAAAGGCTAAATTCAGGCTAGTTTAAAATACCTTAGTTAGGATGATGACTGGAGGCAAATACATTTTATGCTACCACAGCAGTGAATTGTGGAACAATTTCCAAAAGCACCTAGGTGATTCGGATGCCTGAGTCCCATTTTCAGAAGGGGCTTAGATGCTTAGGCACAGATTTTCAGAGGTAGTTGGACATCTATTTGTATCTTTAGGTGCCTCAATACCTTTGAAAATCTGGCCTTTAGGAGCCTAAGACCAGACTGTTAAAGGTTTTTAGGTACCTAAAGATGCAGATGGGCACCTAGTGGGATTTTCTAGAATGTCTAAGTAGTTAAGGTGCCTCCTGAAAACAAGCCTTGTAGATCCAGGAAATTCTGATTTAAGGTTAAACCCAAAAGTAATGGAAATGTGTTCAGGTATGGAGATGCACACAGCATCTTAACTCTGCCCTGGGGAGACACAAGACACTAAGCATACAAATGTATGAATACATATTAGGATTTATAGTTCTAGATTCAGTTAAACTATTTTTAAAGACACCTTAGATTTTGCCCCAGCCCCATCTTTTTGCTACGGGTCATGGTTACATAATTTATCAGGTCTCCCTAGAATCTATTATTACTGATCATGTTAATTACAGCAGTGTCTAGGAACCAACTGAAAATGTGGCCTCATTGTGCTAACACCAGACAAGTACAGAATAATGGACAGTCCCTGCCCCCAAAAGCTTATAATCTAAATAGATGAGAACGGCACAGGGTGGTGAAAGGGATAAAACTGTTGCCCGTTTGGCCCAAGAAGCTGGCCATTACATGGGGCACTGCAATATTGTGTCTCCATTAGGAGAAACTGATGTTATGAGTCAGGTGTTTCTTTGGTGAAATCATTGTCTACAAAGACTATACACAGTACTGTTTATCTCAACACAGTAGAAACAAACAGCAGCAGGAAGTTTCCTTGCTCAAAGTTTCCAAATTTGCCTTTCCAGTTAATTCTGTGCCCCAAGGAGCTCTGTCCCTCTGCGTCCTCCCAGGGCTACACATACAACTGCTTCTCTTGTCTGCTGGCTTTCTGCCTAACATGCACACAGCTTGCCAAACAATCCCCTAATCCCTGCATTTGCCAGCAGTCCCAGGGAAACCCCTTAGCCCTATTGCCTTGGGCGGTGTCTTCTATTGTTCCCAGTTCTCACTATATAAAGGAGCACTGAATTTTTCCTTCCATTTAGCCTGAAAGAACGGTGCTTAGCACAACCACCAATTTCGTCTGGTCTGTGCTTGTCTATAGATCAAAACCCTGCTCCAAGGCCACCATTAACACTTTCCAGCATAACAGAATGTAGAAGCAGTATTTAGCACATGGATGTTACTTCCATTTCAATAGAACTGTGGATGAGAATAAAATTACTCATGTGTAATACAAGCCCTTACGTTGTTATAAATCATGTTCAGTCCCACTGTAGTTAGAAGAATAACACTGGTGTTAAAACAGTGTAAATGTGGGCAGGAGCATGCCTAATGAGTATGGATGTGTTTAACATCCAGCAGATTTCAGCCATATGAATCTTTCAGTTAAAAATATGCTCTATGATTCTTCAGTATGTTGTGGCTCTTCTCGTACCTGTATCTGAGTTTATATAAAATACTGTGTCTAACAAGGGGAAAAGTTTTCATTGAGCCCAGTTGAGCTAGAGTTCTTTTTTTTAATTAAGAACCTTTCTTGGAGATCAGCTGTCATTTCTGTATCTATTTAAATAAATATCTTAGAAACTTTAAAACCCGGAGGCGGGGCATATTCCTGTGAAGAATCTACATTCAGAAGTAATCCTTTGTGGAATTGTCACATTTTTCAGCCACAGCGGTAAATCCAAGCAGTCTCTAATGTATGACGGAAGCAGTTATAAAGGATTTAATATGATCTACAGTGGTGTTTTTTGTCAAAGAACCAACACCTAAAGCAATGGCATAGCTGGCACAGCTCTACATCTTTGAATTAGTTTTCTTGGTAGAGTACATAAGGCAATGGATACTAAGGAATTCTTTGTGTAAAATAGCTGTATTTGATATATTGTGTGAATAGTAAATATATCATGATAGAGCTCTGTTGGCATTAGCCCACATAACCTATTTAGATATGCTAACCACAGGGGTTGGTAGCCTTCAGGGAGTGTGACCCCAGTTCACATTGGTCGAGGTTTTGGTCCAAGTTTCTCAGGCTTGTATCAGAGACACATTTCATAACTGCAGCTCCTCTTTGGATTGGGTATCTTTGTTAGTTAAAAAGTGGAAGATAAATCCTAATGAGGAAAACAGAAAAGAGCATAAATTCTGGGAAATGAAGTGTAAAACTATAATTAGAAAGACCAAAAAAGAATTTGAAGAACAGCTAGCCAAAAACTCCAAAAGAAATAGCAATTTTTTTAAAATACATCAGACGGAGAAAGCCTGCTAAACAACCAGTGGGGCCACTGGAAGATCGAGATGTTAAAGGAGCATTCAAAGATGATAAGGTCATTGCGGAGAAACTAAATGAATTCTTTGCATCGGTCTTCACTGTTGAGAATGTGAAGGAGATTCCCAAACCTGAGCATTCTTTTTGGGTGACAGCTCTGAGGAACTGTCCCAAATTGATGTGTCATTAGAGAGGTTTTGGAACAAATTGATAAATTAACAGTTATAAATCTCCAGGACCTGATGGTATTCACTCAAGAGTTCTGAAGAAACTGAAATGTAAAATTGCAGGACTACTGACTGTCATCTGTAACCTATCATTTAAATCAGCTTCTGTACCAAATGACTGGAGGATAGCTAATGTGACACAAAGTAAACATCAGTAAGGCCAGTAAGCCTCACTTCAGTACTGGGAAAATTGGTTGAAACTATCGTAAAGAATAAAATTGTCAGACACATAGATGAACATAATTTGTTGGGAAATAGTCAACATGGTTTTTGTAAAGGGAAACCATGCCTCACTAATCTATCAGAAATCTTTGAGGAGGGTCAACAAGCATGCGGACAAAGGAGATCCAGTGGATATAATGTATTTAGATTTTCAGAAAGCCTTTGACAAGGTCCCTCACCAAAGGCTCTTAAGCAAAATAAGCAGTCATGGGATAAGAGGGAACGTTCTTTCATGGATGCATCTGAAGAAGTGAGCTGTAGCCCACAAAAGCTTATGCTGAAATAAATTTGTTAGTCTCTCAGGTGCCACAAGTATTCCTGTTCTTTTTGCAGATACAGACTAACACAGCTGCTACTCTGAAACCTTTCATGGATTGGTAACTTGTTAAAAGATAGGAAACAAAGGGCAGGAATTAATGGTCAGTTTTCACAATGGAAAGAGTTAAATAGTGGTGTCTCTCAGGGATCTGTACAGGGCCCAGTCCTATTTAACATATTCATAAAGATCTGGAAAAAGGGGTAAACAGGGAGATGGCAATATTTGCAGATGATACAAAACTACTCAAGATAGTTAAATCCCAGACAGACTGTGAAGACCTACAAAAGGATCTCACAAAACTGGGTGACTTGGCAAGAAAATGGCAGATGAAATTTAATGTTGATAAATGCAAAGTAATGCATATTGGAAAATATAATCCTAACTATACATATACAATGATGGGGTCTAAATTAGTTGTTACCACTCAAGAAAGAGATCTTGGAGTCATTGTGGATAGTTCTCTGAAATCATCCACTCAATGTGCAGCAGCAGTGAAGAAAGAAAACAGAATGTTGGGAATCATCAAGAAAGGGATAGATAATAAGACTGAAAATATCATATTGCCTCTATATAAATCCGTGGTATGCCGACACCTTGAATACTGCGTGCAGATGTGGTCACCCCATCCCAAAAAAGATATATTGGAATTGAAAAAGGTTCAGAAAAAGGCAAGAAGAATGATTAGGGGTACAGAATGGCTTTCATCTGAGGAGAGATTAGTAAGACTGGGACTGTTCAACTTGGAAAAGAGGTGACTAAGGAGGGATATGATTGAGGTCTATAAAATCATGAGTGATATAGAGAAAGTAAATAAGGAAGTGTTATTTACTCCTTCGCATAATACAAGAACAAGGGGCCACCAAATGAAATTAATACGTAGCAGGTTTAAAACAAACATAAGAAAGTATTTTTTCACACAACATACTGTCAGCCTCTGGAACTCCTTGCCAGAGAGTGTTCTGAAGGCCAATACTATTATGGGGTTCAATAGGGACCTAGATAGATTCATGGAAGATAGGTCCATCAATGGCTATTAGCCAGGATGGGCAGGAATGGTGTCCCTAGCCTCTGTTTGCCAGAAGCTGGGATTGTGTGACAGGGCATGGATCACTTGATGGTAACCTGTCTGTTCATTCACTTTGGAGCACCTGCCATTGGCCACTGTCAGAGGACAGGATACTGGGCTTGATGGATGTTTGGTATGACCTAGTATGGCCATTCTTATGTTCTTATGAATATAACTGAACAATCCGACAGGAAATTTCAGCCTTTGATTCTCTCCCAAACAGGACAAAAAGTAGACATTTCCAAATTTGTTGTGAAACAGAAATTCTGAAAAGTCACTTCAAAAATGTTGAAATGAAACATTTTCATATTTGTGATCATAACAAAACATTTCAGTGCTCCCCAAATATTTTAATTAATTTATTGAACTGACCCGAAATGCTTCATTTTGAGTTACTTCAATATTACGCTCTATTTACCCCTAGCAATACATTGCTTCATGGGAGTTGTAGCTCAGGAGACTGGGCTTCTCTGTAAGCCAGGCTCCATGGCTGGACTACATTTCCCACAATGCATCTAGAATCATGTGACTTCCATGATGCACCAGCTATCTTGCTGCCAGAGAAACTAAATTATATTATAGGAGATGTAGTCCTCACGGAAAGAATAGGGGCTCTGAACTGCAGCTCACATAAGGCAAATATATTGATAAGGAAATTCAGATTAACGTTTTATTGAAATGATTAAAAACTAAATATTTTGGAACAAAGAGTCATGTGCAACCTTAAAGACTAACGGATGTATTGGAGTATAAGCTTTCATGGATGAATGCGTCTGATGAAGTGGTCATTCACCCACGAAAGCTTATGCTCCAATACATCTGTTGGTCTTTAAGGTGCCACAGGACTCTTTGTAGCTTTTTACAGATCCAAAATTGAAATACTCTGATTCAAATCAAACTTACCCAAACCAAGATATTAATTTCCAGCAAAAGCAGATTTTTCCCATATACATTTTTCATTTTGTGGAAAATGAATTTTCCATTGAAAAATCATTTTGACAGAAAATTCGCAACCATGTCTAACTCTGAACGTAGTCCTAAGTGATGGTAAATGTAATATTTCCTTCAAAAGATAGGTTAAAAGAATGTTAATGTTGCAAAGTCAAGTATTCAAAAATTAGGATATGCTAGGATTCAGCCCTCTTGTAGGTATGCATTATCATACCGTCTTTAAATACATGATCACATAGGATTCTTGCCTCATTCAGTGCACAGGATGGAAATTGCTCTGGAAATTAATCAGAGTCATGGAGTGAATGTGACTATTGTCTGTAGAATCGCAACATCGTTTGTTGCTGAAGTTGGAAGATGTGGAGTGAATGAGGCAGGAGACTGCAGGAAGAGAATGGATTGTCTTACAGCTAAGAGAGCTGAATGTCACCCTGGGTAAATGAATTCTGTCCCTGCCTCTGCCCTGGAGTTCCTATTTGAGGTTAGGCAAGTCATATAAACCAGACTTTTCCCCGATGGCCACTCACTGTGTGTTCCTCATTTTCTGGGGTGCTCAACATGAGACACTTGGGGTCTTATTTGCAGAAGCGCTGAATACTCACATCTGTAATGAAAGTCAACTGGAGCTGTGCTTTGAACGTGAAAAGTTATAAAAAATACTTAGAACTCTAAAAGTGTAGGGTCTAGGACTGTCAAACTGGGCACTCAAAATTAGTAGACATTTTTGAAAATTAATTTCTCGGTATATTACATGATGCAAAGGAACACCATCAATTCACACACATATGCACATAACCTTTAAACCAAAGTGTTAATAGACTAGCATGACTGTGGAGAACTGATGTGCACAAATTGATCCCTGTTAAATTAACTGTATTTCATAAATAAAATGTGGTCTTAAAGCGGGATAAAATGACAAAGGGCACTGAACCCAGTTAATATATTTTTTGCTGTTGTGTTAAAGTCATTTAGTCATTATCAGACACTTTCTCAAAATATTATCCGGGGAAAATATATTTACAGGCTTTTAGTGATTGGCGTGTGGTAGCAAACAGAGCTGTGTGAATATTACAAAAACATGATTTTCAAATATTTTAACATAGTTCAGTGAGAAGAACTGCAACATTTTATAATGTTTTTTAACAAACATTCAAAAAAGGTGTAATTTTTTGTCCTGTACATTTCAGAAAAGAATTATTTTTTTCATTTATTCAAAAACATTCACGTTTTAAATTAAATATACAAATGTTCTTTGTTTTGTTTATCCTCTTTTTTCTTTTTCTCCTTTTTCTCCACCAACCTCTATTACCTTCTTTGTATATTGTCATTGAAGAATGAACGAAGGAAGGAAGGAAGGAAGGAAGGAAGGAAGGAGAAAAAGAAAAAAAATTGCAAGCGTGGGGAAAAAAACAGAAAAAGTTTTTCCTTTCAGATTTTATTAATAATGAAAATTAATTTTTTTGAAAAATCTTATTTTTGGAAAAAGGCTAGTTTTCAATTAATATTTCATTTTAAATATATTGACCAGCTCTAGCAGGGGAATTGAGTTTGCTGTTATTTATGGGTTTGTATTATTTGTTATTTGAATATTTGGATACCTATATGATTCTTGTGAAAATATTTACAAAATTCACAAAGTTTCATAAATTTTAGCTCAAATTATCATTCTTACCAGAAAGTGTTTTTCTTGCTATTCTTCTATTCTAAATCTCTTATTTTAAACATTTCAAACATTTGGTCAGGGAAAAGAAACAACCCCATTTAACTTATGTGCACAGTCACACAACACAAATAATGAACAGTTGAAAAGTTTATGTGGAAGTGTGCTTTTCCACAAATTGTTTGGGTAAAGGATATAAGCAGAAAAGGTAGAAAAATGCAGTGAAAAAAACCCTTTTAAAAGCATTTATTTGAAATAGCAATTTTTTGAAAAATTGGCTCTACTCTATAAGGTAGTAAAAACAAGAAAAAATAATAATAAACAATTCAAAAAAGTTTTGCCCCAAATTGTCATAAAAAACTTTGAAAATTTCAAAAATTGTCAATTAACTCTACCAATAAATATGTACATTCCTAGAAATCAGGATGAATCTGTGACCAGTTCACAAAGAAAGAAAGAATTAAATTGCAACAAATATTAATTGCAATTAATAATTCTGCCAAATCTGTCTGTTTTCTATATTACACATCACTTTAGTATGTAACCACTTAACATGGAGAGGACCATTATTTTCCTACTAGGGTAATTCCAGAAGACTGGAAGAAAGCTAACATTGTGCCAATTTTAAAAAAGAGTAAATGGAATGATCCGGTTAATTATAGGCCTGTCAATCTGACATCAATCCAGGGTAAGATAATGGAGTGAATGATATGGGACTCAACTACAAGAATTAAAGGAGGGTAATGTAATTAATGCAAATCAACATAGTGTCACGCTGTCTGGTCTGGTTCACAACCTTTAGTGGAAACCTCAGGGCGGACTGTCAAAACCAGGGCAGACATCCCAAACTACAGTATGTTCCATAATTAGATTTTATGAAGCCAGTAACAAATATGAAAGTCAGGATTACTATACATCTTATCCAGTGGCATATTATTGCCTAGGCCGACAAGGCTTAGGCCTAGGGCGGCAAATTTGAAGGGGTGGCAAATTTGAGCACCCATGGAGAGGCTCCCCTGCTCCAGCTCACCTCCTCTGCGAGCGTGCCGCCACGTCCTGTTTCTCTCCCCTCCCTCTCAGGGCTTGTGCCGTGAAACAGCTGTTTCGTGGGGAAGGGAGGGAGAGGGAGGAGGGGGAATGCAGCGTGCTGGGGGAAGAGGTGAGGCTGGGGCAGGGATTTGGGGAAGGGATCCAATAGGGGCAGGGAGGGGGCGGAGTTGGGGCAGGACTTTGAGGAAGGGGTTGGAATGAGGCGGGGAAAGGGTGGAGTCGGGGCGGGGCCAGGGGTGGGCAGGGTGGCAATTATTTCAGGGCCTAGGGGCAGTGAAATCATTAATCCGCCGCTGATCTTATCATGGAGTGACTGACAGTCCCATTGGGCTCCCCAGGCTACCTGGTCACCCAGGCGAGGTGGATTTAGTGATAAATGGCCATTTAAACCCAAAATATTCAGATTGCTCCCACTCCTAAGAGACCAGTCACTCACCCCACATAAGTTTGAACATTAGATCTTACACCAAAGACAACGCCTGTAGTCAGTTCTGTAATAAACTAATTAAAGGTTTATTAACTAGGAAAAAGAAATTAGAGTTATTTGTAGGGTTAAAGCAAGCAGGTGTGTGTGTGTGTATATATATATATATACAAATGAGTTTCAGTCTGGGATTCAAAAGATGACAGAGATGTAATAATCTGTCAGCGCTGAATGTCTTTTTAGGGTAGGGTGACCAGGTGAGTGGTTTTCGACTGGAACACCCGGTCAAAAAGGGACCCTGGCAGCTCTGGCCAGTAAAAGTCTGGTCGGCAGTGCTGCAGAGCTAAGACAGGCTAGTCCCTACCTGTCCTGGGTCCGCGCTGCACCCCGGAAGCAGCCAGCAGGTCCAGCTCCTAGGCAGGGAGGCCATGGGGCTCCATGCACTGCCCACACCCTGAGCACTGGCTTTGCACTGCTGAGGGAGGGCTGTGCCTGCAAGTGAGAGCAGTGTGTTGCGCCTCCTGGCCCCTCCACCTAGGACCCGAACCTGCTGGCTGCTTCCGGGGCGCTGGCAGCATAGTGCCAAGGTGGGAAGGCAGCCTGACTTAGCCCCCATGATATGCCACTGACCGGGAGCTGCCTGAGGTAAACTCACAACCCCACCCCGAGCCCCAACCCTGTGCCCCAGCCCTGAGTGGTCCCAAACCCAGAGCACCCTCTTGCACCCCAAGCCTTTCATCTCTAGCCCCACCCCAGATCCCGCACCCCCAGCCCAGAGCCCTCACCCCCCATGCCCAGAGCCCCTTTTACACACTGAACCCCTCATCCCTGGCCCCATCCCTGAGCCTTTACTCCCTCCTGCACCTCATCCCCCTTCCTCAACCCACAGCCCCCTCCCTCACTCCAAATCCCTCATCCCCACCCTCCAGCCTGGAGTCCCCTCCTGCACCCCAGGCCCCTCATCCCCAGCCCCACTCCAGAGCCAGCACCCCCAGCTCAGAGCCCTCACCACCTCCCACACCCTAACTCCCTTCCCCAGTCCAGAGCCCACTCCCACACCCTGAACCACTCATTTCTGGCTGCACCCTGGAGCTTGCACCCACAGTTAGAATCCTCACCCTCCCGCATACACCCCAACCCCCTGTCCCAGGCCAGTGAAAGTGAGTGAGGGTGGGGGAAAGCAAGCCACCAAGGGAGGGGGAATGCAGTGAGTGGGGGTTGGGGGTGGGGGAAGGGGCAGGGGTAGAGTGTTTGGTTTTGTCTGACTAGAAAGTTGGCAACCCATTTTTACATCAACCCTGTGGAATCTCTGCTTTTTCTTTCTTAGCTCCAGCCCTTGTAAGAATCCAAACAGCAAAGTGATAAAAAATCTTCATGCCCACTATCTCTATTTCCCTTTATTTCCCTCTTCCAGTATTTAAACTGATGTACTTCTTCATGAGTGGATGGGGCAATCAATCAACAAAGCTTCTGTTCTACAATGTCCCACTTAATTTTGATAGTCTTCCTGGATGGGTGTGGACAGCCACTTTTACCATCTGACTTCACAAATTCAGAGCAGGCATTTTTACAATTATAAAACAAACATATTTTATCTTGTAGCATATAATATGGACATCTCAAGTAAGATTAATGTATGCAGCAACGTAAAAGCATTTCACGGAGTGTAAACACTAAATATATTTTTGCAAGCTCAGCACCTGTCATGAGCAATATTAAGATATAGGTGATCTGATCTGGTTTTCAGCTATGAACTTGTCAGCCCGCAGCTGATGCTTACAGACTTGGCAAGAGCTCTCATTTGCATCACACTTGGGTTTATGGATAATTGATCCTATCAAACTAACTTGATATCTTTTTTCATGAGATTACAAGTTTGGTTGATAAAGGTAATTGTGTGGGCATAATATACTTAGACTTCGGTATGGCACTTGATTTGGTATCGCACAACATTTTGATAAAAAACTAGAGTGATATAAAATGAATGAGCAGCAAAGAATCCTGTGGCACCTTATAGACTAACAGACGTTTTGGAGCATGAGCTTTCATGGGTGAATACCCACTTCCTCAGATTCTGAAAGATCTACTTTAGGAAACATTTTGGAGAAGCTTTGTGGCCTATGTTATACAGGAGGTCAGACTAGATGATTGCAATGGTCCCTTCTGGCCTTAGAAGCTATTAATCTATTCTAGATCATCTCTCCATCCAAATACGATTTGTAGAATCTAAGAGCTTGATTAATTAGAATCAACACATTCTTTATGTAGCTGATACAAAAACCACTAGCTCCCTTTTTACTTTTCCCTTTCACTGTGATTTGTGTTCTTGTGGGTGACATTTGGTGTGAAATCCTGGCCTTATTGAAATCAATGGGAAAACTCTATTTGACTTCAAGGGGGCCAGGGTTTACCCTTGTCCTTTAGTATTTCATGGCTGAGATAATGAATGACCAACTTTGCGGTTGGAGCCAAATTCTGATCTCACATCAGTGAAGCCAATGGAGTTATTCTCACCAATATTAACAGACCTGGTAATTTAATATTAGGTACCTAAATAACCATTTGTCAAGTTAGACATCCAGAAATGGAAGCCCTGGGGAGTCTATCACAATTTAGATCTGTCTTAAACCAAAAAGCAAAATACAGTATTTGCATTAATAACCTGAATGAAAACTGCTTCCCACAAATAATAAACAATCACAGGTTTATAAAATGAAACAATTCTATGGTGACAATGGCATTACGCTAACATTTTTTGGCAAATCCAATTTGGCAGAAGGGAAGGTTCAGACATGCTACCCTCAGGCAAATATACACTAAAAACAAGAGTGTGAACTGGGAATAGATCTAAGTAAATAATTTGCAACAAATCATTTATTCCTAGAGTTTCCCCTCCCTTAATGAGTTGTTTGTGAGGAAGCTGTAAAATTACCAAGTGTATTTGCTATTGAATAATGTCCACAGAATTATTCGCCTCTTTAACAGTTCATGAAAAGTTTGTTGCGAGTATTCACACTTGAAATGTGTGTTGTGCTAGTGAGTTACAAAGTAGCCTGCTATGGTGCTATTGATGCTACTTTAATTGTAATTAACCAATATGGTACAAACTGCAAATAACACAATTGAGCATTCTATTTGAAATTCATTTTCATGGATATTCATAGATTCATAGATTCTTGGATGTTAAAGACAGAAGGGACCATTATGGTAAACTAGTCTGCAGCTCACTGTCCAGAGAATTTATCCAAGTATATGAGCTTTAATTGGTTGGTTGGTTTTTATTTTTGCACATTTTCTCACTAGCATAGTTTGAGTGCTTGAGGTTCTCAGAGAGTGAACTTGAAGAAGTCATAAATAGAGCTGGTTGGGAACCGTATTTTTCATTTCACAGGGAATTCTTCAGTTTCAGACAAAACAACAAAAGAAATGTCCCACAAAATAAAATTTTCCAATTTTTACTTTTTATATTTTTAAATTTTAAACAATCGAAACAAAAAGTTGTTTCAAAATAGAAAAATCAGTATGTTCCATAAATGTTGAAAAAGAACTTCACCTTATCAAATGCTTTTTATCAATGTTATTTTCAAAATGAACTTTTATCATAATCAACACGTGCATAAAATGTTTAGCTTTCAATCAATCAGCATTTTCAACAGAAAAAAAATCATAGGTAAATTTTTGACCAGCTCTAGTTATAAACTTGGTTAAATTGATATTAATTTCTGCATTTGAATGATCATTTGCAGATGCATTATCCCACCATCCTCTCTAATGGAAATAAGACCTGAAGCCCTGTTAATGCGTGGCATGGTTCTTTTTAATCATCACCTGGGCATAATTCTTTTTAATCATCACCTGGGCATAATTTGACTCATAATTTGCAGTCTATGTACATTTCTTTCTTGTATTTCTATTTTTACGATGGTAAAAACTGTGTAACATAGAATCATAGGACTGGAAGGGACCTTGAGAGGTCATCTAGTCCATCCCCTGCTCTCATGGCAGGACTATTATCTAGACCATTCCTGACAAGTGTTTGTCTAACCTGGTTTTAAAAAAACTCCAGTGATGGAGATTCCACAGCCTCCCCAGGCAATTTATTTCAGTGCTTAATTCCCCTGTCAGTTAGGAAGTTTTTCCTAATGTCCAACCTAAACTGCCCTTGCTGCAATTTAAGCCCATTGCTTCTTGTCCTATTCTCGGAAGTTAAGAAAAACAATTTTTCTCCCTCCTCTTTGTAACAACCTTTTATGTTCTTGAAAACTGTTATCGTGTCCCCTCTCAGTCTTCTCTTCTCCAGACTAAACAAACCCATTTTTTAAAATCTTCCCTCATAGTTCATGTTTTCTAGAATTTTAATCATTTTTGTTGCGCTTCTTTGGACTTTGTTCAATTTGGCCATATCCTTCCTGAAACGTGGTGCCCAGAACTGGACACAATACTCTAAGGCCACGTCCAGACTAGGAATTAAAATCGATTTTAGATACGCAACTTCAGCTACGAGAATAACGTAGCTGAAGTCGAATTTCTAAAATCGAGGTACTCACCAGTCTGGACGGCGCTCCATCGATGTCCGCGGCTCTCCGTGTCGATTCCGGAACTCCGTTCGGATTGATGGAGTTCCGGAATCGATGTAAGCGCGCTCGGGGATCGATACACCGTGTCCAGACTAGACGCGATATATCGATCCCCGAGCAATCGATTTTAACCCGCCGATGCCGCGGGTTAGTCTGGACGAGGGCTAATTGAAGCCTAATCAGAAAGGAGTAGAGCGGAAGAATTACTTCTTTGGTCTTGCTTACAACACTCCTGCTAATGCATCTCAGAATGATGTTCCCTGTTTTTTGCAACAGTGTTACACTGTTGACTCCTATTTAGCTTGTGATCCACTGTGACCCCCAGATCCCTTTCTGCAGTGCTTCTTCCTAGGCAGTCATTTCACATTTTGTATGTGTGCAAATGATTGTTCCTTTCTAGTGGAGTACTTTGCATTTGTCCTTATTGAATTTCAGCCTATTGACTTCAGACCATTTCTCTAGTTTGTCCCGGTCATTTTGAATTTTAATCCTATCCTCCAAAGCACTTAAAACCCCTCCTAGGTTGGTATTGTCAGAAAACTTTATAAGTGAACTCCATGCCATTATCTAAATTATTGATGAAGATATTGAACAGAACTGGACCCCAAAATGATCCTTGTGGGACATCACTTGTTATGGCCTTCCAGCTTGTCTGTGAACCACTGATAACTACTCTCTGGAAATGGTTTTCCAACCAGTTATACACCCATCTTATAGTAGCTCCATCTAGGCTGTATTTTGCTAGTTTGTTTATGAGAAGGTCATGCGAAATAGTATCAAAAGCCTTACTAAAGTGAAGATATACAACCTCTACCAGTTCCCCCCATCCACAATACTTGTTATTCTGTCAAAGGCATAGTACAGCAAAACCCTACCATCTCTTAAATCTGTCTGACTCCAGTGTACTCTATAGGATTTCAGGAGTAAATAAGGGCAAAATTTGAGTTCCCAAACTGAATGGTTTGGGAATTTTTAAATTTCATCCA
The DNA here is from genome assembly GCF_007399415.2 of Gopherus evgoodei. Lineage (NCBI taxonomy): Eukaryota > Metazoa > Chordata > Testudines > Testudinidae > Gopherus > Gopherus evgoodei. The sequence goes on along the minus strand of NC_044323.1, from coordinate 284,868,636 downwards.
ATCAGCTGAGGACTTCTTACTCAGCAGGGTGAATTCTGCTTGACTAACCTCCCACTTCACTTCACCCCTCACCCCATCTTCCCTGTAGTACAGTTAGAATGCTACAGCTCTGTGAGTGCAGGTAATCTTCACGTCCAACAATCTGGACACCTCTGCATCAGTTCCGGAAGGTTTTGTTGTTTCAGAGGAATAAGCTTTAGAATTATCTCGGCTCCTCCAGGAAGTGACTTCCAGACACAGATGCTCCTGGGTGCCAATTGAGTTGCAGTACTTGTTATTCCACTGCTGTGATAAAATAAAATTAATCCTTTCCTAAAGATGCTTATTCTGATATAAATTCATAGTGCTTCAGTGGGCTGGCTACATTGTTTTTGTAAGAGGTGTTGTGCATTCAAGTAGGTGCTTGGTTTGGGTTGTTTGGAAGGATCACTTAAAGGCTTTCAGCATTTAAGCCTTTAAGTGATCCTTCCAAACCACCCAAACCAAGTACCTACTTGAAGGTTTCAGCATTTAAGGGAGCTTTCAGAGGAGGGGGAGTCTTCATCTTATGGGACTCAAGGCTGCAGTCAGATATGGGTTTATCAAGAAGAGAGCAAGTCCTTTCTCACAAAGCATATACAGATGGGATATTTGATATGGCATCTTGGTGACTCTCATCAGTCCCCAGTTCCTCTTCCTCAGTAAACTCACCACAAAACCACTGGCCAATCTGGACCTGGCTCTAACACAAACTTTTTCAGCTGCATATCCCGCCCACTGTGCTGGGAAGTGTCTCCTCAACTCCTGCTGCTTCCTGCTCCCACTTGAACATGGATGATAGGGGAATTGATGCCATCTGCTTTTTTTTGCCAACCTTGTTGACATTCTCTATGCTCCTTTCAGGCAAAGTGAGCCAATCACCAATCAGCTCCTTGAGAAAGAGCAGCAGAGTAGGCGCCTTCTCACGTACTGCTGGTAGTGGATCAATGGAGTCATGTATGATTCCAGATCCTGAGACCCCCACACACCACACCATCCATTAGGCCTTGCACCAAGGATGCAGCCTTCATCTGCCATGACTCATTTTATCTAGTGCAGCAGTGTCACACAGCTTGTACCTCTAAGCCTGCAATTTTGCATGCTGTGTCTCCCTTGTCCACACTAGCTACCAGCCATTATTTCAATAGGAAATCATAGCAATAAAAATGACACCTGCCACATAATAATTCTTTAAAGATTAAAGTAATAATCTGGAGATAACATGGAGGACACTGCATCATGACGTTCTGCCCAGGCCACATTTACAGGGGCTATCTGAATACCATGATTCTTCCTTTGTACCCTCAGCTCTTTTCCTATACACATATATTTTTTACCAATGTATAGCAGGGAATTTTCCAAAATCTGCTGAGTATTAGCTATTGATAGCCATACTCAGAAACTGAAGGGGGGAGCCCAGAAATTATTTCACCTTGCACTGGATTGGATTAATAGTAATCAGTCATCCATATTTTACAGACATAGTGTTGTGAGAAAGCATGGATCTCACCTCAGAGTCCTGAGAATCTAAGGCCCTGATCCTGCAAACATGTGGCATGTTATTCACCTATTTGAATCTCTCTGCTGGTTTCCTTCCATCTTCTGTAGGAGACTCACAGGGCCAGCTCTAGGTCTTTGCTGCCCCAAGCAAAAAAAATTTTGCTGCTCACCGTCCCAGCCCTGGGCTTCCCTCTGCACCCCCCTGCTGCCCCAGCCCTGGGCTCTCCCCCCCCTCACCCACACCCCCTGCCGCCCCAGCACTGGGCTACCTCCTTTCCCCCCGCACTAGTGCCCTCCCCCCATCCACCTGCCGCCCCAGCCCTGGGCTTCCTCCTTCCCCCCCACCAGTGTCCCCCCACACCTCCTGCTGCCCCATCTCTGGGCTCTTCCCCCCCCACCTGCACCCTCCTTCTGCCGCAGCCCTGGGTCACTGGTAACTCACTTCCAGGGCAGGTCATTCAGCAGGAATTTTGGATGTGCACAGAACATAGACAGGATTGGTTCCCATATGGTTACAGAGCTGCAGTAAAGTGGAACAATTTTCAGCTTGTGTGACTGAAGGATATCTGGATGCATATTATAAGACTGTCCTCCATAAATGAGGAAAAGTCAATGTGTCTTTATTATTCTTTTGTTCCACTCTTTGTTTCTATGGGGAATTTGCCAATGCAATATCACTGTCTTCCTTTTAAACAAACAAATAAACAAACAAAAAAGGCAATGGCTGTTGAAAATAGCAATTCCAGTCCTAATAACCACTGGGAAGCATTTCTTGCTCAATTTTATCCTACTTTTTCTACAGCAAGTTACAGTGGATCAGTATATTTGATTTGGGAGAAATGAAATAACAGTTGCCCAAACTGAGCTTGAGCACTCTTGAATTTTGAGGTGTTCAAATCTGGAAGGCAGATGCTGTGGGGAGGCGGGGGCTGTGGACTCCGCAGGGGAGCACGGCAGCATGTATGCAGCAGCGTGTCTGGTGCTGCGCAGAGTCAGACACGCTGGTCTGAGTAGCATTGGTAAGGGGGCTGGGAGGTTGGAGAAGGGGTAGGAGGTTCCGGGGGGGCAGTCAAAGGACAGGGAGCGGGGGGGTTGGATGGGGCGGAGGTTTGGGGGGGCAGTCAGGGGCAGGGAGAAGGGGGAGTTCGATGGGTCAGGAGTTCTGAGGGGCAGTCAGGGGACAGGCACCAGTTGGATTGGCATGGGAGTCCCAGGGGTTTGTCAGAGGACAGGTAGGGGGTGGGGTGTCAGGAGGGGGCAATTGGGGACAAGGAGAAGGGAAGTTTAGATAGGGGTGGGGTTCTGGGGGGCAGTTAGGGGCAGGGGTCCCGGGAAGGGGCAATCAGGGGACAAGGACCAGGGCCGCTTAGATAGGGGGTGGGGTTCAAGGGGGCAGTTAGGGGCAGGGGTCCCAGGAGGGGATGATCAGGGGACAGGGAGCGTGGGGGGTTGGATGGGTTGGGTTTTCTGTGGGGGGCAGTCGGAGGGATTGGATGGTGGCCGGGTGGGTTTACTCTCCCCCTGGAGTGTCCTTTTTTTTGAATTTTAAAATATAGTCTCTTTACTATTCACAATGCAACGCTCCACTCACAGCATGCTGTCGCATGAGGTCCTGCTCCTTCCTTTCCAGTTGGTAGTGACCAAGGGAATGCTGGGAAATATAGTTTTTTCCCTGCTTCACAGCTGGATCTATAGGCAGGGAGCTAACCAAGGAACTACAGCTCCCAGAGTCCCCTGTTGGTTTTCAGCTCCCATGCTGGATCCCTGCCACCCCTGCAAATGGGCTGCCCCAAGCAGGTCCTTGCTTTGCTGGTGCCTAGAGCTGCCCCTGGAGACTCAAGCGTCACTGCCTTCAAAGCCCCAGACAATTGTCTCCCTTATTAGATCTCTGTCTTTTTTCCTAATTAGCCCCACTTCTACTTGCTCACTTTGCTCTGCCAATGATCCTGTCTCATTTCTGTCTTCTACTCACTGTTCTTCTGTTCTGTTCCTGGACCTCTCTCCCCTGGATCTCTCTGCCTACCGTAGAGCATTAGGCCCTCTCCAGTTCTTCATTCAATTTCATCCTCAGAACTGACTTCCTCTGTGAAGTGCACAAACAGTAGCTACGTGGGACAGCTCGGGATGGGATGGTGTCTCCATCATTCTGAATAGTTGTTGGGTTGGTGCAGCTCCACCCGACTCCAAAGCAAACCAATGTATGAATGGCCCCAAATATAATGGGCCAGATCCTCAGCTGGTGTAAATCAACATAACTACACTGAAGTCAATGGAACTATGCTAATTGGCATTCACTGAGGACCTGGCACATTATCTCCTAGGCAGGCATGTAAGCTGTTTATCACATCAAGATGATCTCCTTTCCAACTGACATGCGACCCACTTGACAGCATGTGAAACACCTGTTGAGTCATCACTGTACCTCACTCCTTTTGCATTATATATTAGTAGCACTGACTTCAGCATCACAACTGGAACATAGGGAAGTAGATGTTTTGACCTCTCCCTCTGACAATTTTGTGCCCATCATTCCTGTCCAGTTAAGTCAAAGGACGTTGAGTCTGCTTTAAAAGTTGCAACACAACTTTTTGTAACCACAATCTCTGTCAGTCCAAAGACCTTGGAACTTAGTTTACAATACATAGATTGTTGAGAATTGTGCAAGTCACTGGCCCCAAAGCCATTCTTCGGAATACTTTGGGTGGTGGGAGCCACCATAGTTACCAACACTGTCAATCAAAGCCCTGTGCTTGTGGGAGATAGAAGAATGGAAATAGATGTCACAGGTAGTTCCACAGCAGTCTACCTGGCCCGCTGCGAGGGTGTGTGTGTGCAAATATATAGTCATATTTGTAATCTCTTGCTGTCAGTGATGCTGAATAGGGTTCAGAAGAAGCATGACAAGGTTAAGATTTTCAAGGCTGCCCAAGGGATTAGAATGAATGGAAATTGGACATCCAGATCCCTTAAGCATCTTTGAAGATCACAGCCTTAATGTCCATTCATCATAAATATATCTGAGCCCTGTTCTCCATCTAAATATATAACAGTCTACATATTTGTAATTGGTTCCATGGCCTCATTAATGGGGGATAGAGGTTTAAGCAACAAACTCTTTTCCAGGTATTCACCGTGCTACCAGCTAGGCAAGTGTGCATTTCCATACCTTTCTCACCAGTCCTATTAGAAAAGTGTCTGATATTTTTGCACATCCTTTGTCACTGTTTTGGGAGTTAGTGTTGTGAGCTTTGTCTATTGCTGGTTGGAAAACAAGACTTCTGTTTGTTTTGGTCTGCACTGGAACCAAAAATGAGATCTTTCAATGACAAAAAATGAGTGAGCGAGATCTATGCCAGAATAACCCAGTGGTTAGGATGTTCACATGGGATGTAGGAGATGCAGTTCAAGTCCCTGCTCTAACTGATTTGCTGCACTGGGCTACTGGATATTTTGGTGTGGAGGTCTCACTCTCATTTTGACCAGAAATTCCATCCTGGGCCAATTGAGTAGACAGTACCTCCTCCTTCTCAGAGTTTTAGAGAAATGTGCCTCAGCCAGATCAATCCTAACTCCAGGAGAGGCTTAATGGCTGTGAATGCCAAGCAGAGAGAGATGCCATAGTTAGATATCTAAGTCCTATTGAGGGGCAGGGCTTAGGCCCAATCCCTTTCTTCAGCATTTCCTATTGGTTAGATAGCTTCCCATTTAGCTTTCTGGTTTTTGTGAATCATGTTCTTAGGCACCTAACTCTCCCCATGCATTGTACCAGGATCCTGGGTGTCACACTCAGGACTGGTGGATTTCATTAGGCAGGGGGCATCTAAAAGTTAAGCGTTGCCACGTTAAATCTAAGTCCCCATTGTGAACCTAGCCCTGAGCTTTTCAATGTCTGCAGAGTACAGAACAAGACAGGTGCTAGATCATATTCAGTGTGACAAAGCAGTGGAAAGGAGAACATGGTGGACAAATGTACTGCACTTGCAGAGGGATTGCTTCATGCCTGAGGGTTATTTGTCCATCTAGAAACAGATACACTGGGAGCAGAAAAATGTCAATGTGTAAGAACAAGGAAGTGCACAAGCTAATCACTAATATGAAGAGACAGGTGTGAAATACCAGAAGTCAAGGAGACACCAGGAGGAGGGAGCCCATGGAAAGGCATTCAGAGAATGAAAAGAAATGATAAGAGAAATGGAATGATAAATGGAATGAGGAGTGAATAAGAAATGTTATATATATATAAGGTAAACAAACACTGCCATTTTTTTTCAACTCATTAAGGAGTGAAAGGTCAGGGAATGGCTTCTGACCTGTAAAACATTTGAATGTCAAATTAGAATATGGACATTTCAAATGAATTTGAAGGAGGATGGGAGACTGAATGCAGAGTCCTCCTCATACGGGAATGGACACAGATGTTAATGGCTAGATTGTGCCTTTAGCTGCAGGCCTCATCAAGAGGGAGTAACTAAGCTGCACTAAGTCAGAAGACCCAGGAAATATTGTGTCTCAGAGACACCCTGCTACCTCTTGTGCAAGAACTGGAGATACAGGGGGTAGGAATTTGCTGCTGGTCTAAGCAAACAGCAAATTCCAACATCTCATGCACTGGCTCAGCAGTGCTGCTGGGAGATGGAATCAATACCCTGCTCCTGACTCATCTCTCTCTACCCTCCTGCTGTGAGGGTCAGGAATGGGGGGATTGGTAGACACACAGCAGCTGATACTTCTGTATGTGCAGACCCAAAATCTAGGTCACCCGAGCAGAGATGTCAGGGGAGTTCTTATTCCCCCTTAAGACCCTGAGCAGATGCGGCCAAAACCACAATCTGGCCTGTCTCACCAAAATAGGCAATAATGGAAATAGATTTAATGACAGTTCTCATGTCTCAGATGGAAATAGTGATTGAGTGCAAGATCACTTTTCCTAGAAATTCAGGAGACCAGATTGTCTATCTGGTGCTGATCCAATGGTCCCACTAATGAAAAATGTCCCAATGTCTTTTGTTTGCAATGCATCTCAGTGTCCTATGCTAACATGTATTCTCATTCAGCCCATCATAAAAGGAAATCTGGGTTTTTCCTTCTGTGATGCCACTGGTATGATTTGCACTGACAAGCAATTTAAACACAAGGAAGTAGAGGAAAGTTTGGAAGCTTTCTAGCATTGTCCTTTAAAATCTTTGTCTGACTTATTTAGAGTTAGATTGTGCCTAAAGACAAAGCCCAGAGCAAGGGGAAGTGCAACAAATGCTCTACCTCAAAAGTTGCCCAGCAGGGACAGTGACTTAAACACTATAATGGTGGCTGGACTAGAAATACAAGAGTAGATTAGGCTCAGTGAATAGATGGCTGAGTCCATGTGTGTCCATCTCCATCTCCTATGTATAGGAGCAGAAGAATCAGAAACAAATTTGTAGTGGGGTGTTTCCCTATCATGTGTGGGAGTGGGGGGAGTATTAGCTAGTTCAGGACTATGTTCTCCCCCTCCTATAAGACCTCAGTTATAGCCCTGAGTGCTAGTAGCCCTGTGCTGATTGGGTGTTTGAGTCACATCCATTGAAATCAGTGGGAATCTGTGCTTGGAGGTAGCAGGCCCTAATAAGTGGTGAGTATGGTTCCTCCAGGAGCCGTTTGTTTGTTCTCTGTGTATAGGCTGGGCTGTGGACCCCTGGCCAAGCAGCTGAGTCAGCTCTGTTTATTGGTAAAGGCAAGTACTCCAGCTGAGGCCTAATCAGCATGGAGTAGAATTACTTCTTGTGCCTTGCATACAACATTCATGGTAATATATCCCAGAATGATGCTTGCTTTCTTTGTTGAATCCTGTTTACCTTGTGATCCATTATGATCTTCAGATCCCTTTCTGCAGTACTCATTTTCAGGCAGGCCTTTCCCATTTTGTATGTATGCAACTGATTGTTCCTTCCTAAGTGGAATACTTTGCATTTATCCTTATTGAAGATCATCCAATTTTCTTCAGACCATTTCTCCAGTTTGTCCGGATCATTCTGAATTTTAATCGTATCCGCCAATGCACTTGCAACCCCTTTCTGCTTGGTATTATTTGAAAATTTATAAGTGTACTCTCTATGCATTTATCTAAATCATTGATGAAGATATTGAACAGAACTAGACGCAGAACAGATTCCTGAGGAAACCCACTTGATATGGTGGTGTTTGCAAACTGATTGCTTGATTGTTTGCTCCATTATCTTTCTGGGTACTGAAGTTAAGCTGACTGGTCTTTAATTCCCCGGTTATCCTTATTTTCCTTTTTATAGATTGGCACTATATTTGCCCCTTTCCAGTCCTCTGGAATCCCTCCCGTTTACTGTGACTTTTCAAAGATAATTGGTAGTGGCTCAGATATCTGTTCAGTCATCTCCTTGAGTATTCTAGGATGTATTTCATCAGGCCCTGGTGAGTTGTAAACATCTAACCCAGTGGTCCCCAACCTTTTTTGTCTGGCGGGCACCAGACGACGAGCCACAGAGGACCATGGCGGCAGACAGGGCGGGCTTTAGGTTTTTTGCCGCCCTTAGCAAAAAAAAATTAAAAAAAATTGGCCACCGCCCCCCTCCCCTTTTTCTTTTTCTTTTTTCTTTTTTGGTTTTTACATGTTTGCACTGTGCAATGTTTTGTTTTGGACTGTTTAAAATTTTAAAAAATGAAAACACAGAATTTGTAGTTAGTGAAATAAAACAATTTCCTACTAGTGTACTCGTTTACTCACTGGGCTGGCCAAGGAGTGAGCTGGGCTGTGTCTGCCTGGGCAGAGTTGGGCTGCCCCTGTGCTGGAGGCTTTTTTGCTGCCCCAAGCATGGCAGTCAGGCTGCCTTCGGCGGCTTGCCTGCGGGAGGTCCCCGGTTCTGCGGATTCGGCAGCATGCCTGCGGAAGGACTGCTGGTCCCATAGTTTCAGCGTACCCGCCACCGAATTACCACGGAAACCGCGGGACCAGCCAACCTCCCTCAGGCAAGCCGCCGAAGGCTGCCTGACTGCCGCCCTCACCCTTGCAGGGACTAGTACATTGGCCCAAGGGCGGCATTACTGACGCTTCCCCGCACCGCCCTTGGCTCTGCCCTCACTCCACCCATTCCATGAAGCCCCACCCTCACCCCACCTCTTCCCACCCCTTCCCTGCCCCCATCCAACACGTTCCCCGAAATCCCCACCCCAACTCCATCCCCTCCATGCCCCCAGGGTGTGGCAGGCAGCTCAGAGCAGTGGGTTGGGGTGTGGGATGCAGGAAGGGTGAAAGGTGCAGCAGGGGATCAGGGCAGGGGATTGGGGTGCAGGAGGGGTGCGGGATGCAGCAGGGGGCTCAGGGCAGGGGGTCAGGGTGCAGAATATGGCAGGGGGTCGGGGTGTGGCAGGGGGCTCAGGGCAGTGGGTTAAGGTGCAGGAGGGGTGTAGCAGCGGGTCGGGGCAAGGGGGTTGACTGCAGGAGGGGTTCGGAGGGCGGGCCCTGTCCCAGCATGCACTGGGGGCAGGGCAGGCTCCATGCCTGCCTGCCCTGCTCCCGCACCACTCCAGGAAGTGGCTGTAACATGTTGGAGCAGGGGCACAGGAACGGGGAACTGCAGCCAATGGGAGCTGCTGGACGCGGCGCCTGAAGCAACATCAACACACACCCCTGCACCCCTCCTCCTACAGGTTTCGTCTTCTTCCCGGAACGGCGTGGGGGTGGGGCAGGCAGGCAGGTGGGCAGGGAGGGGTGGGGGGGCTGTGAGAACCTCATGGGCTGCAGAAAATAACCTTGTGGGCCTCATGCAGCATATGGGCCGTGTGTTTGCGACCCCTGTTCTATTGGAAGAAGGGGCTGTATAGTTTGGTTCCACTTGTAATGAGGTGGAGGCCATCCAACCTCCTCAGAGATATGGGTTGGCTAAAGTAGTCAGGAAGGCGTTAAAACTTAAAATAAAAAGGGAGGCTAAAAAAAGAGTAGATATGAGCAGTCAGCACAAACGCACACGCATACACACAAAATCAAGTAACCGAGGACTAAATTAATCAAGGAAACCAAAGTACAGAAATAGAAGAAAATCTCTAATTGCCTGTTTGCCAATGCTAGGAGCCTGGGCAACAAAAAAGAGGAATTGGAATTGCTAATTTATGAGCATAATCTTGATCTACTTAATATTAGAGAAACCTAATTGGATGATTCATATGATTAGAATATTAAAAGCAATGGCTATAGCCTAATCAAGAAGGATCAAGTAGACAAAATGGGAGAGAGAGTGACACTCTGTAAAAAGTGGTGTTAGCCATTGAGTTACTGACAACTCAGAAGAAAATGATCTTGAATGCTTATGGATTGATGTCCTAACAGATAAAGCATAAGATGGTGTCTGCTACAGACCACCAAATCACACTGGGGAACACTATGAGTGTCTCCTTTTGCACCAATGTATAATGTATATGAAGGAAAACTGCATGATCATGGGGACTTCATTTTGAGTGACATATGCTAGAGGTCTCATGCTGCCAGTATTAAACATTCTTGGAATTTCTAAACGATGCATGACAATTTCATAACTCAAAAAGCATTGCGTCCAACATGGGGGAATTCTATATTAAATCTCATCTCGACAGCTAATGAGAAACTGATGACAGAATTAAAAAATAATGATAGTTTAGGTTCAAGTGATCATGATGTGATCACAGTTATATTATGCAAACAGAATAAAGCAATAGATAACAGTTAGTGTTGTAAGAGGGCCAATTTCACAAAACTGAAAACGATTATGAGTCAAATCAGCTGGGTGGAAAAATTTAATCAGAAAAATGTGAATGATAATTGGGAATAATTTAAGAACATTTTGCTAGATTCACAAAAAAACACAATCAAGGAAGGAGGCCATAATGGTTAAAAACTGATCTAGTTTAGAGAGGCAGTGAAATCAGCTGTAAAAATAATTCTAAAAAATAGAAGAACAATAAATTTGTAATACTGAATATCTATCAGAAACTAAGATTTGTAGAAAATTGATAAGGGAAGCAAAGGGGCACAAGGAAAACTCTATAGCTAATAGACTTAAGAATAATGAAATGGAGTTTTTCAAGTATATTAGGAACAAAAAGAATGCTGATAATGGTATTGATCCATTACTAGATGGAATTAATAGAATTCTTAATACATAATGAAGAAGAATCATAAATATTTCGGTCTGTATTTGGGAAATAAATATGATGTAATCCTATCAAATGAAACCATTTTCTATTCCACTAATATCTCAAAGGGATGCTAAACCGCAGCTACAAAAGTAAGACTTTTTAAAATCAGCAGCTGCAGATAAGTTGCATCCAAGAGTTTTAAAAGAACTGGCAGAGGAACTCGATAGACCATTAAGTAACTCTTTTTCAGTAACTCTTGGAACACCAGGGAAGTTCCAGAAGACTAGCAAAAAGTTAATGTGCCAATATTTTAAAAGGGTAAATATGATGACCTAAGTAATTTTAGGTCTGTCATTTTGGCAGTGTCCCAGGAAAATAATGGAGTGGCTGATATGAATAAAGAATTAAAGGAGGGTAACATGATTAATGCCAATCAACAGATTTGATTAATGGCAATCAACTGGAAACTAACTTGATTTTTTTTATGAGTTTAGTTGATAGTGTTGACATAATACGCTGAAACTTCTGTAAGGCCAGGAGATCAGACTAAATGATCACAATTCTCCATTCTGGCCTTAGAAGCTAAGAATCTATGAATGCACCTTTGATCAGGATCCTGATGATAGATTCAGGGGTTAAGTTATAGCACTTTGAAAGTGTTGAGACCTTCAGATCTATTGTGCTGGTTTGGCCAGTTGCTTTCTGGGAGAAATTTGGTAATTCCTCTCCCTTTATCTCAGTTTCTCCAATATATAATGATAATGACCTCCTTTGCAAAGTGCTTTGAGAGATCTACTGACAAAAAACTGCTATTTATTTATCACTTGCAGACCCAAAAGGAAATTGTTTTTGACACTCTTTATATTATGGATATGCCATTTCTTTAACTGCCTGCCAAAGGGATAGACAAACCAACCAACCAACTAGTGACTGATGAATACAGTTATTCAAATGAATCACTGGGGAAATTCTCCCTGATGTGAGCAGTTTGACAAGGTTCTCAGGACTCTGAGCATTATTTCCTTGGCATGTATATGTATTCAAAACAGCAGAGGCTGGAAGCAAACAGAGCATCTGGTGATGCTGGATTTCAGAAGTATAGCTCAGAGAAGAAGCTCATCACAAAATCCAAATTACTAAATGTTCTCTAGATTTGTAATGAGAACAGCTTCCCCGTGCTGTGTTTCCAGAGCCGAGCCAAATTTTCGAATGCTCCTGTTGTCCATTTGATATTTACAGCTACTAGATAATCACATACAAGGGAAACCTTAACTGTTGCAACTGTGTCTCCATCTCTTAATGTAATTGGCTGCCTTGCTCCTGCTACATTATTGTTATTTAATGGCCAGTCGGCATGTGGCAATTTACTAGGCATTATGATGTAAAATGTCTCCTTTACAGATATTCTGTAATGAAAAATTGCACAGATTTGTTAAACACTGGAGTTCCATGGTGCTAGTTTTATGTATAGAATAATTTAAATATTTAAAGGTATTAACATGTGTAAATACTGACATTTTCTTCCTGTATCTTTTTTAATTTATACAAACTGTTACATATTCTCTTGCTAAAAGGAGGAAGGAATACCATACTAGAATGGAACTCAATTCTTCATTCAGTCACAGGCTTCCTGTGTGACCTTGGACAAGTCACTTAATCTACCTTGTGCCTCAGTTCCCCACCGGTAAAATGGTGATAATAACTCTGTATGCACAGGACTGTCACAAAGATAAAATACATCGTTGCCTGTGAGGAACTCAGGTACTCTCATGGGAATGTTTGCCACAGTCTTGACTGGATGTTCCCTGCTCTAAGTTAATTGCCTGGTTCCTCCAGCCCCCTTCAGGCTCCTCCTTACAGCCTCTTCACCTCAGTCTCCCTCCACCAGCCCTTCATACCCTTCCCCTCATTTTTCAATTGAGCTAATCCCCATTTAACAAACACACCCCACCCCGCAAAACCTCAATCCACTAATATGCCATTTACAGCCCAGCTCATTGTTCACTCTGCTTGTATGTTGCATCTCTTTCCTCTACCCTTTGTCCATCTTTTCTATTTAGATTGTAAGCTTGTCATAAACAGATAGCTAAGGGTTAATGTCTCTTTCACCTATAAAGGGTTAACAAACTGTGACCTGCAAACACTTGACCAGAGGACCAATCAAGAGACAAGATACTTTCAAATCTCATGGAGGGAAGCCTTTGTTTGTGGGTTTTGGTTTTGGCTTTGTTCTCTCTGGGTCCTGGATGGGGCTAGAGATGCAACCAGGTTTCTGCCAATCTCCCTGCTACAATCTCTTATCTATTCAGAATTGTAAGTAAGAAAAGGCGGTAGTCTTTTAATTTGTTTTTTTCCATTTGCATATGTGTACTTGCTGGAAGTAGCTTAAATTGTGTTTCTGCTGGAGAAAGTTTCTTTCTATTGTTTATAAGTTGAAAGACCCTGTAACTGTTTACATCTAAAGTGCAGAGATAAACCTTTTACTTTTTTTCTTTCTTTTTTATTAAAAGTTTTGCTTTTAAGACCTGTTGATTTTTCTCTCCTAATTAAGGCTCAAAGAAATTGAGTCTGTATATACCAGGGAATTCGTGGGGAGAAGAGAAGGATAAATTTCTTCTTTGTGTTAGATTCACGCAGCTTGAATCTGTATTGCCTCTGGGTGAGGGGGAGAGAGAGAAACTTGATCTCTCTGTGTTGTGTTTCAAGGAATTGAATGAGGATATGGAGGTGGATATTACCACATCTGAGGTAGAAGCCAAACTTGAACAGCTTAATGGGAGAAAATCGGAGGGCCCGGACAATCTTCATCCGAGAATATTAAAGGATCTGGCACATGAAATTGCAAGCCCGTTAGCAAGAATTTTTAATGAATCGGTAAACTCAGGGGTTGTACCGTACAACTGGAGAATTGCTAACATAGTTCCTATCTTTAAGAAAGGGAGAAAGAGTGATCCGAGTAACTATAGGCCTGTTAGTTTGACATCTGTAGTATGTAAGGTCTTGGAAAAAATTTTGAAGGAGAAAGTAGTTAAGGACACTGAGGTCAATGGTAATTGGGACAAAGTACAACATGGTTTTACTAAAGGTAGATCGTGCCAAACCAACCTGATCTCCTTCTTTGAGAAGGTGACAGACTATTTAGACAAAGGAAATGCAGTAGATCTAATTTACCTCGATTTCAGTAAGGCATTTGACACAGTTCCACATGCGGAATTATTAGTCAAATTGGAAAAGATGGGGATCAATATGAGAATTGAAAGGTGGATAAGGAACTAGTTAAAGGGGAGACTTCAACGGGTCGTACTGAAGGGTGAACTGTCAGGCTGGAAGGAGGTTACTAGTGGAGTTCCTCAAGGATCGGTTCTGGGACCAATCTTATTTAACCTTTTTATTACTGACCTCAGCACAAAAAGCAGGAATGTGCTAATAAAGTTCACGGATGACACAAAGCTAGGGGGTATTGCTAACACGGAGAAGGACCGGGATATCATACAGGAAGATCTGGACGACCTTGTAAACTGGAGTAATAGTAAAAGGATGAAATTTAATAGTGAAAAGTGCAAGGTCATGCACTTAGGGATTAATAATAAGGACTTTAGATATAGATTGTGGACTCATCAGTTGGAAGCAACAGAGGAGGAGAAGGACCTTGTGGTATTGGTAGATCACAGGATGACTATGAGCCACCAATGTGATATGGCCGTTAAAAAAGCTAATGCGATTTTAGGATGCATCAGGCTAGGTATTTCCAGCAAAGATAAGGACGTGTTAGTACCTTTATATAAGGCGCTGGTGAGACCCCACCTGGAATACTGTGTGCAGTTCTGGTCTCCCTTGTTTAAGAAGGATGAATTCAAACTGGAACAGGTTCAGAGACGGGTTACTAGGATGATCCGAGGAATGGAAAACCTGTCATATGAAAGGAGACTCAAAGAGCTTGGCTTGTTTAGTCTAGCCAAAAGAAGGCTGAGAGGGGATATGCTTGCCCTTTATAAATATATCAGAAGGATTAATATTAGGGAAGGAGAGGAATTATTTAAGTTTAGTACCAATATAGATACAAGAACGAATGGGTATAAACTGGACACTAGGAAGTTTAGACTTGAAATTAGACGAAGGTTTCTAACCATTAGAGGAGTGAAGTTCTGGAACAGCCTTGCAAGGGGAGTAGTGGGGGCAAAAGACATATCTGGCTTTAAGATTAAGCTTGATAAGTTTATGGAAGGGATGGTATGATGGGAGAGCCAAATTTTGGCAATTGATCTTTGATTATCGCCAGATAAGTATGCCCAGTGGTTGGTGATGGGATGTTGGATGGATGGGATCTGAGATACTGCAGAGAATTCTTTTCTGAGTGCTGGCTGGTGAGTCTTGCCCACATGCTCAGGATTTAGCTGATTGCCATATTTGGGATCAGGAAGGAATTTTCCTCCGGGGCAGATTTGCAGAGGCCCTGGAGGTTTTTCGCCTTCCCCTGCAGCATGGGGCATGGGTCACTTGCTGGTGGATTCTCTGCAGCTTGAGGTCTTCAAACCACAATATGAAGACTTCAATAACTCAGGCATAGGTTAGGGGTTTGTTATAGAACTGGATGGGTAGGGTTCTGTGGCCTGCTTTGTGCAGGGGGTCGGACTAGATGATCACATTGGTCCCTTCTGACCCTAGAATGTATGAATCTATGAATCTATGAATTGATTCACGGTATCTCCTAGTGTACCCAGACAGGAAAGATCTGGGAGGAGGTAAAGAGGTGGGAGGGAATGGTTTATTTCCCTTTGTTGTGAGACTCAAGGAATCTGGGTCTTGGGGTCCCCTGGGAAGGTTTTGGGGGGACCAGAGGTTATCAGGCCCTAAAAATTCCTGATTGGTGGCAGCGCTACAGAATCTAAGCTGGTAATTAAGCTTAGAGGACTTTATGCTAGTACCCATATCCTGGACGCTAAGGTCCAGATTTGGGAATTATACTATGACAAAGCTCTTCAGGGCAGGAACTGGCCACTGCTCCACAGTTATGCCATGCCTACTACAATAGGGCCTCATTCTTGGTTAGTAACTAAACCCTACTGGAATAAACATCCTAATAGCAGCTACTACAGTGATGAGAATCTTACCCAGTGTGATGTTATTGACATAAACTGTGATTGTATAGATAATTGTTAAATAAAGTGTCTGTGGCAAGGTTATGGTTTGCTGGTTATGATTATGCTATCTGTATGCATGTATCATTTTTACATTTAAAGTTATAAGTATTGGCGTTATACTGTCTGTGTTTCAAACTTGTGCTATGTTTCTGGGTGACACCCCAGATGATCTGGCATTAGCTCTGCCTAACCTGCTTGATGGCCCATTAAGGACAATCAGCTATACAACTGACCCATTGAGAGACGGTAGATACACCTTGTGACTCAGCAAGGCATTCAGGCAGATGCCTATGGACAGGACTGTAAGATGCCATATGCTAGATGGCTTGTATAATGAAGCACAAGCCACATGGCAAAAAGGACTGTAAAAGGCAGCATCACCTCCTCCATTTTGTCTTCAATCCTGCTTCTCACCTCTGGAGAAACTTTGCTACACTGAAGCTCTGAACAAAGGACTGAATGACTCATCCAAGGTGTGGAGGTACACCAGAGACTTGATTTGTGTTAGCAGTTTATTCCATCACTGCTTCAAGCCTGAACCAAGAACTTTGCCGTTGCCATATGTAATTGATTACTTTGACAAATTTTAGCTCTCTTCTATATTTCTTTCTTTTTATGAATAAACCTTTAGACTTTAGATTTTAAAGGATTGGGAACAGTGTGCTTTGTGGGTAAGATCTAACTAATATATTGACCTGGGTCTGGGGCTTGGCCCTTTGGGATCGGCAAAACCTTTTTTCTTTTATTGGGGTATTGGTTTTCATAACCATTCATCCCCATAAGGAATAGCCCGGTGGTGATACTGGGAAACTGGAGTGTTTAGGGAATAGCTTGTGTGACTTCTGGTTAGCCAGTGGTGTAAAACCAAAGTTGTTTCTGTTTGGCTGGTTTGGCGTGCAAGGAATTCCAGTTTGGGGCTGTAACTGCCTTGCTTTAAGCAATTTGTCCTGAATTAATACTCTCAGTAGTGTCCCAACAGAGGCGGCATTGTTACATCCAGCAAGACAGATTTAACAAACGGAAAGGAAAAAATAATACAAGTTTAAAATAATGTACAATGATACTAACCTGATCAACTTATTAATAGGATTCTTAGCTGATAGTAGCAGCCTATTTAATTTAAATAGTAAAAGTGCTGTTGTAGATCAATTGAAACTGGTTTTCTCCTTCACCTGCTCTCACAGATCTTTTTATTTTTTTTAAGACACATGCAGTATGTGACTATTAGATGTCTTAGGGTATGGCTACACTCGAAACTTCAAAGCACTGCCACGGGAGCGCTTTGAAGCACGAGTGTAGTCGCAGCACCAGCGCTGGGAGAGAGTTCTCCCAGTGCTGCACGTACTCCACATCCTCATCGGGTTTAGTTTGCAGTGCTGAGAGCCGCACTCCCAGCGCTGCGGCACTGTGTACCCTGGCGCTTTACAGCGCTGTATCTTGCAGCTCTCAGGGGGTGTGTTTTTTTCACACCCCTGAGCAAGAAAGTTGCAGCGCTGTAAAGCACCAGTGTAGCCGTGGCCTTAACTAGACCTGGGTGAAGTTTTCCAACCAGCGCCCCCTTTTTTGGCAACAAAATGCACCTTGATACTGCAATGGTTTGAGCATTGGTGTCAATGTTACCAAATTGTTCATTTTGAAAAAAAAAATTTGAAAGAAAATCAGTGTTTCATTTCCACATGTTTGAATAAAAATGTTTCGATTTTTCAGCTTGAAATGACTGTTTCAAACTTTCCATTTGTTGTATTTTTTTAAAGTATTTTTAAATGGCTGAAATATAAAAGGGATGTTTTGATATTGTTGAAACAAAATGTTTTGGTTGATTCAAAATTAGGGCTGTCAAGCGATTAAAAAATTAATTATGATTAATCGCATGATTAAAAATGTTAACCACAATTAATCATGTGATTAATCACACTGTTAAACAATAATATAATACAATTTATTTAAATATGTTTGGATGTTTTCCACATTTTCAAATATATTGATTTTAATTATAACACAGAATACAATGTGAACAGTGCTCACTTTATAGTTTTGATTACAAATATTTGCTCTGTAAAAAAAAAAGACAATATTTTTCAATTCACCTAATACAAGTACTGTAGTGCAATCTCTTTATCATGAAAGATGAACTTACAAATGTAGAATTATGTACAAAAATAACTGCATTCAAAAATAAAACAATATAAAAACTTTAGAGCCTACAAGTCCACTCAGATCTGTTTCTTAGTCAGCCAATGACTCAGACCAACAAGTTTGTTTACATTTGCAGGAGATAATGCTTCCGCTTCTTGTTCACAATATCACCTGAAACTAAGAACAAGTGTTCACATGGCACTGTTGTAGACAGTGTAGCAAGATATTTACGTGCCAGATGCGCTAAGGATTCATATATCCCTTCATGCTTCAACCATCATTCCAGAGGACTTGCATCCATGCTGATGACAGGTTCTGCTCAATTATGAGCCTAAGTAGTGTGGACCAACGCATGTTCATTTTCATCATCTGAGTCAAATGCCAGCAGCAGAAAGTGGATTTTCCTTTTTTTGGTGGTTCAGGTTCCGTAGTCTCCACATCGGAGTGTTTTAAGACTTCTGAAAGCATGCTCCACACCTCGTCCTTCTCAGATTTTGGATGGCACTTCAGATTTTTAAATCTTGGGTTGAGTGCTATAGGTATCTTTAGCAATCTCACATTGGTATCTTCTTTGCATTTTGTCAAATTTGCAGCAAAAGTGTTCTTAAAACGAACAACGTGGTGAGTCCTCATCCGAGCCTGCTATAACATAAAATTAGGATGGAAGAATCTCCTGCACTGCTACAGACTAGGGACCAAGTGACGAGGCAGCAGTTCTGCAGAAAAGGACATAGGATTTACAGTGGATGAGAAGCTGGATATGAGTCAACAGTGTGCCCTTGTTGCCAAGAAGGCTAACGGCATTTTGTGCTGTATAAGCAGGGGCATTGCCAGCAGATCGAGGTACATAATCATTCCCTCTATTCGACATTGGTGAGGCCTCATCTGAAGTACTGTGTCCAGTTTTGGGCCCCACACTACAAAAAGAATGTGGAAAAATTGGAAAGAGTCCAGCAGAGGGCAACAAAAATGATTAGGGGGCTGGAGCACATGACTTATGAGGAGAGGCTGAGGGAACTGAGATTGTTTAGTCTGCAGAAGGAAGAATGAGGAGGGATTTGATAGCTGCTTTCAACTACCTGAAAGAGAGCTCCAAAGAAGATGGATCTAGACTGCTCTCAGTGGTACCTGATGACAGAACAAGGAGTAGTGGTCTCAAGTTGCAGTGGGAGAGATTTAGGTTGATATTAGGAAAAACATTTTTCACTACGAGGGTGGTGAAGCACTGGAATGGGTTACCTAGGGAGGTGGTGGAATCTCCTTCCTTAGATGTTTTTAAGGTCAGGCTTGACAAAGCCCTGGCTGGGATGATTTAGTTGGGGTTGGTCCTGCTTTGAACAGGGTGTTGGACTAGATGACCTCCTGAGGTCCCCTCCAACCCTGCTATTCTGTGATTCTATATGGCAGAATGTGGGTAAAATAGAGCCGGAGACATACAGTTCTCCCACAGGGAGCTCAGTCACAAACTGGCCTGACCTTCCAGGGTGCTTACCCTGTCGAGCCGAGTACCAGAGGTTGCAGAACCCTGATCTAAGACAATCAGCAAGTTTGTGACCCAAGTAAAATATATCACTGCTGCTTCATCTTGCAGAAAATAGGATATACAAGGATGAAGTAGATATATACTGGTAACTCCTAGCACCATGGTCCTGACTGAAAACCAGTGGCGATCAATGGGGAGATTTCTACTAAGCTGGGTGGGTTTGGATCAGGCCCAATATGAGTTGAGGAGAAGAGCTGTGGAACTTGATGGTTTCTCTTCACAATGGTCCATGCCAATCTCTTCTCAGAATTCAGTTAATCTGAACTCAAGATGAAGCTCAGCTGTTTTCAGAAGCGAACTCTGCAAAACCGCCAAGGTCTACATAGTTTCTAGGCAAAACCACCAATCAGACCAAGTTTGCTCAGAACTTGGCTCAAGTTTGCAGAACAGTTTGTGAACTTTGGGGAAAATTTTGGTAAAAATGTACTGGGATGTGAGTTTGTAATGAAGCCAAAGACAGATGATTTTTTCCTCCCCAAATGGCACCTCTCTAGTTAGAAGCAGTAGCTGCATATTGGTCTACAGAACTACATGCATTTAAAAAAATGTTTTATTGGAGTCAAATTCTCATCCAGCATTAAACCAGCTTCTAATTTTGCTCATCCTCATCCCATAATATATCTGTCTGCAACTATCTGTTGGCATATGCAACTGAGTTTTGAGCACTGCAAACCTCAGAGCCATGCCTAAAAAGAAAAAAAATCAATCAGTCTTGGTCATTTTTGATAAAGCCATCTTCGCAACATCTTTGCTGAAAACCCAGAACCTCAGATCCAAGCACAGCACTCTAAAGCTTTGGATAAGTGTGGATCTGGATCAGTTCTCTAGCTCAGGCTTATCTATAGTACCAATGTGTGGCCTAGTCTACACTACAGCGTTAGGTCGACATAAGGCAGCTTACGTCGACTTAATTATGTCAGTATGTATATACTACAGCCTTGCTCCCACCAATGTAAATACACCGACATAATAACTCCACCTCCATGAGAGACGTAGGGCTTATGTCAGTGTAGTTAGGGTGACACAGTGTCCCTGTAGACACTGCATTACTTACATCTATTGACTGTCATTCTTGTCTGGAGCCGTGCAATTCACAAGAAAGTCGACTCCGGGCTGCTGCCCGGTCTTCACTCCAAGCCGGGCTGCCACTCAAGCTCCCGGCTCAGGCTGCCACCTGGGTTCCCCATTCCCCACAGGGAACCCTGCTGCCTCCCAGGGTCTCACCTACCTGCTCCCAGCCAGGCTGTCACCCAGGCTCTCAGTTTCCTGCTCCAATTTAGTCTGCCACCTCGGTTCACCACTGGGAGCAAGGCAGCTGACTGGCCTCTAGGCATGGACCTCCCTGCTGGGAGCCCGGCTGCCACCATGGGCTCTCCACTCCCGGGCAGGAATGGGACAGCTGATCAGACATCGGCGAGTGGGGAGCTGAGAAGCCTGGTGCTGCTGCCCCATTCCCATGGGGCAGCAGGGAGCTGAAGGAGAGGGGGACAGCCTGGTTATCAGCAGGGAGCTGTGTATGGAACTGAGAGCTCTGTCTCTCAGCCTCACCCCCCCCACACACACGCACGTGCACTGACCCTCTTAAGTTGGTGGAAGCGCTTCTGGTGAGGATACACATGACTGACAGAAGAAGGACAGTGTGGACATGCACCTATAAGTTGACCTAACATAGGTCACTTTAAATTTACAGTGTAAACAGGCCCTGCAAGTCCTTTGATAATCTACATTGCATGGTACAGACCTGCCCATCATCCCCTCTCTCTGTTAAACAATTTCTACTGTCCAAGGCTACTGCAAGTATGAACTACTGCTATGTGCCTAAGGCGGCCAAGTTTTCCAAAATGCTCTTTTCATGACCACTGTCTAAATCATTCTGGCAAAGCCCTTTGTGATACTTTGTGTTTGAAATACCACCTGATCCTATTAAGGATTCCACTGTCCTTGAGTTGTGCTGCTGAGAGCGCCCAATTCAGCAAACATAAATTGGGCTTCCAAGTTGCACAAATTTGCCTAGGCCAGGGCAGATTGGAAACCAGTAGCACACTTGCTCATTTGGGTCATGAACTTATTTTCAAGGACTGTTACTTGCATGATTAATGCTGTGTGAAAAGGCCTATTCCCACCATTAAAATCCTTGTGTGCACCACAGTCATCTCTCACCTAGATTGCTCCAAGTTTCTCCTACCTGTTTGCTTCCATATTTTCCTTTGCATGTTCTTTCATGCTGCTTGGTACTGTCTTCTAGTTGTTTCCTGCTGAATGCTCTACTATACTTTAATGAATCCTTCCTGTGCGGTTCTTCTTATCCCTTGTCTCATCATCCCTTCTAGCTCAATTTTTTTCCCTGTCTGTAAAGTTCTGGGAGCAGGGACTATCTTTTCTGTGCTCCAAAAAAGTGCCATGTATATTTATGGCAATGTAGAGATGTTCATAGTTAGTGAAAGTTAACTACAATAAAGTAGCCTATGCCTGAGTCATCCTGCTCCTGATGGTTGATATATCTATATAACATCTGCCTTATGGCATGGGACCAGAACACATAATTCCTCCATCAAATCACCCTTGCTTACATGCATGAGTGTGTTGAATTTCTCACTGCATTATTATGCTCATAAATCAAATGGTTCTGATTCTGATCTCACACTTCTGTAAACTAGAAGTAACTACATCAAAGCCACTTATGCCACAAAGTGAGAGGAGGATCAGTACCTAAATGTGTGGTATTTAAATCATTGCGACTACAGAGTGTGTTTATAATTAATGAGTTATTATTACAACAATGATGGTGTGCCTGGTGCTGTACAAAACACAAAGATGAAGACAGTCCACGTCCTGAGGCATTTACAAACTAAATCAAGGATTTTCAAAGGAGGCAGGTCATCGATTCCCATTGAATTTCAGTGAGATTTAGGCACTTTTGCAAATGGAAGCCTTAAAGAAATGCAAATGGCTCAGTTTTGCCATCCAGACTGGGACCTTCCTGAGTAGTCTCATTGATTTAAATGGTTCTACTTGCCCAAGTAACATCATAATTATTGTGAATGATGCTGGCAGAGTCTGGCCCTAGAGGACTAGACAGGGATCATAATGGGAAGTAAAATCTGTGGCTGTGCTGCTTATGCTTCAATGGAGGTCTCAGCAATGAAGGAAACCACAGAGAATGAAATCTACCCCTGTGCAGATGGCCAACACAAGGCCTTTGGCCAATGCACCACTGCAACATCCCTTAAGCCTTCAGGCCTTAAACACATAATTGTGTCATATTTGCTCTTTCCTTGAACACTGGAACTCTGGAACTCTGGAACCCGTGATCTCCCCCGTGCAGTAAATTTCACACAGAGAGATATGATAAAGTACTAATGAACACTGCAATGCAGCCTCCACCACAGAATCCACTCACTTTCTCTTTCCTTCTCATTCAAAAAGTCTTTTCTTTCACTTATCTAATTCATTCAAATCTTGTACCACAGGAACCAGTAAATAAAGCAGAAAAGTGATGGGGGGAAAAGATTTTAAAAATTTGTATCCAGATCCTCATCTGATGTAAATCAACTTAGCTACATTGATCTTAATGGAGCTATGTTTCTTTGCACCAGCTGAGGATCTAGCCCAAGAAGTGGGAAAAAAAAGAGTTCTGGTCACATATGTACCTGCTTACACTGTAATTATGGGCCTTTCCCATCTAGGTTATTTCCAAGATGCCTATTACCTTGACATGTAAGTGCTAATGGTCCTCTGGAGATACTGACTGGGACTTTAATCTAACCAATGGGCAGGGAGGGGGCGAAATTTTGCCAACTTTCCTTAATCACGCAAATAAAAATAGACACATTATGCCACTTCCTTTGTCAACTAAGTTTAGGAAAGGCTGTCTGGAAATATTGTCATCATATTCATTGAGGACACGTTGCCCTAGAATCTTGACTGACCGACATTGGTAGTTTGAGCTCATGTTCTGAGTTTGCTGCTGAGGAGGCCACAACACATGCAAAACTGAAATTAGCAACATCTATTTTGAGTGAGCAAGAGGCGTTTCACAGAGGATCTCAATACCCCTGTGAATGACAGCAATGGGAGCTTTGCCATGGACCATAACAGGAGTGAAGGTTAGTCCTGAAGCTTCATCTGTACTTGAGACAATATCTGTTTGCCAGCCAAGATGTAGGCTTTTCATAGTGAGCATCATGAAGGTTATAACAGTGAATGATGCACCTGGACAAATCCAGTTGGCATATTTAGCCCAACTGCTTTCTGGTGCTATTTCATATTCAGCACAGACTGTAAAAATATGTGTGATATTTCCATCACTTTACACATTTTAGCTTAACATCCAGATATTTTTTTTATTTTAAAAGCCCAACCCATTGTGTGATTACCTAAACATGAAACATAAGCTATTTTTGTGTCTTCTTCCACTCCCACTGAAGCCTAAGGCAACATTCCCATCAACTTCAGTATTCAGGACCAAGATCTTACTGATTTAGGCACAGCCATAAGTCCATCAATATTCAGGAAATCACTTAAGCACATGCTTAACTTTAAACTCATGCTCTACTTCCGTGCATAATGTGCTTATTGAATATGATTGGATGTAAGCGTCAGCAGTGTTGTCAGTTGGCTTGCATGTATGTGAGGCTTTTTGGTGTACCGTCCCAACCCTGTGCAGGCAGCTAAACCATCATACCTTAATGGTACAACCCAAAAAAGCCACAGACTTGGTTTGGCCACAAAGGCAACTGGCCAGGTTTATTGTTAACAAAGCATGGTACTAGTGCCCTATATGTTTCATGGGTCTATTAACACATGTATGCCCATTACAATGAATGAGCTCAGTCAGCAACAGAACTTTTTGCTGCCCCCTAGACTGAACAAAGGGTTACGGCAAGGTACCCTGATATTTATAAATAAAAAAACCTTGTAATGAACCACTGACGTCCCACCTTACCTGTTTTATAACATTTGTTTGGTTTTATAAAACCTGTTTGGTTTTAAGATTTTGAACAAAACAATTTTATTATTTTGTCACATCACCTTATTTTGTACTCAATTAAAATGTATATATACTAGCTGAAATATATGTACATAAAGATTTAGTGCCTAGTACAGTAGCAATAACTTTATGTCATAAACAATACACTTCTAAGCATTTGCTTTAATACATGGCCTAACTTGGCTTTAAAGCTTTTGGTTTAGGCCTTAAATGTTGCACCAGTCCCAGTGCTTCAGTCTCTGTCTCTTTACTACAAGAGTAACCAAATGATCTGTGTATGTAACCTGCCCCCATCTATGACCAATTCAGATAGGATGTGAGTACGTTACACCTTCTCTTAGTTCAAGTTGTTAAATAAGCAGGCTTTTTGTTCAATTCCACCAGTTCAGTTCCAGGTGTCAACCAAGATGATGGCCATCACATAAACATGTATTTAAATGCTTTGGTGAATCAAGGTCTTTGATCTTTAAATACAGTCTCACAGCATCAAAATATGAACTGTAGAGAATGGTTTTTATTTAAGACTTTGCTTATCTAGGTCCCGAAACAGTTACATAAACTACTGTGTCCAACATGGACTATGGATCAGCCATGCTTTCAATAATGTTGGGTAATAAAACGAAGCTATCACAAATGCATGCTCATCAGAATTCTAGAAACCTGCTCCATAAACATGTATGTTTAGCAAACGCAGCCCCAAACGTCCCAGCGACGCTACGGCTACAGAGCATCCAATTAGAAAAGAAAAAAGCTGCGGCAATACACGAATGAAATTCACCCCTGGTGCAGAGAATCAGCACAAGGACTGCACCCCACTTCAGGCCTATGGGTTAAATTAACCCCTGCACAGAGTGCCAGAACAAGGATTACATGCTATTTAAACTGTACGTAAGCCATCAGAATAAAATTCATGTGGTGCCTAGACCTCTGTTTCCACCCACTGCACTGGGTGAATCTGACCCATGAATTCCACCACCAACTTTAAACAAACAGTGTTTATTAGATAACCAAATAGGAAGTAGAAGTGATATTTATAATAAAAACATGACTAATGCTTCCATGCAAATGTGTCTGCCTAGAGCTAAAAGCATCTATTACCATGAGGAGGAAAAATCTCATTATCTAAAAGCTTCAGGTCATGAACAGGAAGAATTCAGGATGCAGTCACTAATACCAATCAACGTCAGTCACCTGCCTCATACAGATAATTACTATAAAGAGAAAAATTACCACTTAAGCAGTCAATTAGAAGCCACCGCATTTTGAAAAGACCAGAGCAACAGCCTTTGTATAAAAGACATAATCTATTACATTAAAATTCTTTTCTTGATCAGTTACTCTTCAGATGCATCAGATAACACTTATGAAGTGAAAGATACTACTGTAGGAATCACATCTGAACAACAGAATTAATGAAAGTGCTGAGGCAATAGCACAAAGGTGAGCAGGTGTAACAGGCTTACTGTCACCAAGCGTCTCACCCTGGCTGGTCCCAGCACTGCAAGCAAGACGTACCTCCGTTTGCCTCCTCATTCCTTTATCTGTCGCAACTGCCAAACCCAGAAGGACAAATGCCATACCTCAAATCCTGCTAGACACCTGTTTCCTCCTCTGTTTTTCTTTTTCTCATCCAATGGCAAATATCCTGCATATTTTGCTACCGTGAGTAACCCTTTATTGGTTCTTTAACCCCCAAAATCCCCTTTCCAAGAGGTCTCATGTTATCACCAGTACACCAGAACCACTCAATCTGTAGGTCATCGTTCATAATCCTCCTCGCTGGGTCTCCTCCCACCTACAACCAGTCACCTCTGTTTACAGTTCAACCCTAGACCCAGGACTCTCTCCATGATCTAAAACCTTCTTGAAGTCATCTTCTGTAGCCCCTTCTGACCAGAGTGCTCTACTCTGGGCAACCTCCACTCTATTTCTAGAGACTGCCCTACTTCAAAGATTTCCCATCCTTCCTTGAATTAGGGTCCTCCCCTTTTCCCCCACCTCCCTGGTCAGACACAGGTGAGGAACACCTAACTGATTGCAGGAGAACTGGACTATTTATTTCTGAATACATACATACTCTCCATTCCCATACATACTAGCTACAATTCTGTTGTTAATATGGATGTTGTTCTCTTCAGTACACCTATTTAGCAGAGAAGATATTTTCTCTGTGGCTTGGAGTTGTTAACGAGAAACTGGAAACTAGAATGGCATGAAGAGAGAGCAGTTGAAAAGAAGTACATTGTTTGCAACATGAATCAATTTACAGCCTAACAGAAAGGGTACATGCTAGGTTCTCAGAGATTCAGCACTAGATGCCAGTACAAGGGTGCAGTTATATAGTACATAGAAAACTAAGCACACTGTTTTGGTTCACTTCTTCACATAAGGCTACACTTTGTCATCTAGCCACAGCTCTTCAAAGGCACAGTGCCAAGCTCAGGGACAGGGATCCTGGATGGCCCTTAAATCAACAAGGAGAGGCTTACTTCCTTCCACACCCTATGTTGCCATGTGAAGTCACGATCCAGTTAATATTAAGTAGGTAGTATGAACGACTATTTGCATTCCTTCCAAATGCCACTAAACATAAAAAAAAATTGCTAGAGATACATGCAAAACGATTTAATTGTGTGTGAAAACTGCAATTGCAAAGGTATCATTTCAGAGCACAAAAAAAAACCCAACCAACCCTTCATTTTTTTCTCTCTTTCCTACTGACTGCGACTTCTTGGTGTGAATTTAATGCTCAGGAAACATGCCTGACTGTGAGCCCAGAAGTCTCAATTCCTTTGTTTATCCATAGAACAGGTAAGACATACAACACTGTTGCACCACCTTCAACCTGAGTGTGTGTCATCCCTCAGTCAGAGGCACTACCTTTAGTTAATTCATTTTTCCAGTTCCATTCAGTCCTCAGCCTCTACACTGGGACTGCCAGTGAGGGGACGATGAGTTCCAATGTGGGTGGTGCAGACACCTTTCAGCACTGTTGAGCATCCCCACCACCAGTTGCAGTCAAGGGAGTCAGTGCTCAGCACCTCTGAAAATCAAGCCTTTTATGGGGACTGAACTGAGACCACCAAAGCAATTCCTCAAAGACCACTACAGATAGCCATAGATAAAGGTAGAATAGTGCCAATCTGACCTGGATTCACACCAGCAGTCTACCCCTGTGACAGCCCCTCTAGATTAGACCTTTTTTTTTTTAAAAAAAAAGGGTCAATGAAAATACTTCTTAAAAACCTGATCCTGAATCCAGTGACATCAATAGCAAAGCTCCATTCAACATCACCAGGCCTAGGATCAGTCCTTAAAAGAGAAAACAGAGACATTGAGTAGGGAAATGCCATTGTCTGTTACTGAAATTAACACACTATTGACACCCTTTTCATCAGGTAGCAGAGTTCAGAGGAGGAGAAGGTGAGAATGAAGGAAATGGCAATGAGGGGCAAATGAAGCTAATCAACATCCATAGGCTGACAAGAGGAAACTACAATACTGCTTTGCAGATTCCACAGGCTGGGGAGTATCTCTTCCCAGAGGAAAGTATTCTCTTGCTTGAGCAAGGTGAGCTAGAATGAAGGCTTTTTCTTCATTTTTCTTTTCCAGGCAATGCATGTTAGGTGGAAAAAGCGGGATAATGAAGAAACTTGAATGAATCACTTGCTTTCTTAACACATTCTGCGGTTGCATGCCCCAAATAGTGAAGCAAACAGCTTTTGATTAAGAAAGCAAAAGTGTTGACTCTAATTAGAACAGACAAAAGAATTTTCCATTCTGGAGCCTTTATTTAAACATCAGCTTTTGGCAGGCATGTGATAGCTCAATGCACTAACGACACTGGTTTTTAGGGCTTCACTACATGGTGATAGTACAGCAAGTTTAAAACCAGACTTCATGCCCAGAATTGAAAGCCATGCCAGAAGCAGATAGATCACTCTCTTCAAATGATGGCACAGTAATTGTCTGTTGGCAGACCTTTCACAGATCCTGCAGGTCTAGCTAATTATTGCTGAACTCAGAGAGAGACCTTATCAGGGTACGCAGGAGTCTTTTAATATCACACTCTACATAGATAGCATGCATTGCTGGGGCTTTGCTGTGAGTGTAAAACATAATATCTTAAGCCCAGAATATAAATCAAAAATCACATGTGCAAAAAAAAATAGATTTTTTTCTAAGTTTAACATTAAAGAACAAGAGTGCAACCTTTCTGGGAGATAATAAAAGTTGCATTTCTGGACCTTCCTTTTTAATTTAACCTGACCTCTGACAGCAGTTGACGCTGCTGTGCACTGACATAATATCTGTCATTTTAAATTAGCGGTGGGGAAAAATGTTACTTACATTTAACATTAGAGGTCAGTCTGAGATTTTAACTTAACTGCTGCCCAGAGGAGTTGAGAAGCCTCCAACTGCAGATTTTCCTTCTCACACTTTTGTTGGTGGAGGTCAGGAACATGCCAGTGGCTGGCTCAGCTGGTGGGGTGGATGGTCACCTGCGGAGCAGAGAAGTGCCAACGGCTGTGCCAACCATGGTCTGGCAAGGGGCTGGTGACTCAGCTTGCTCCTGCAGAGGTGTGCCTATAACAGGATCCCTCTTGTCTGCGACAGGCACTGTGATCTTGCTTTCATGGGATGAAAATTCAGGAAAATTCAATCTGGAGATTGAGGGAAATGTCTTAACAATTTGTGGAATAGCTTCCCAAGTGGAAGAACCCCCATCACAGAGTCATTGAACTAGATCGGATACATCGCAGAAGGATGAACTTCTAAGGTTATAGATCCATAGATTCATAGACTCTGGGACTGGAAGGGACCACGAGAGGTCATCGAGTCCAGTCCCCTGGCCTCATGGCAGGACCAAATACTGTCTAGACCATCCCTGATAGACATTTATCTAACCTACTCTTAAATATCTCCAGAGATGGAGATGCAACAACCTCCCTAGGCAATTTATTCCAGTGTTTAACTAGCTTGACAGTTAGGAACTTTTTCCTAATGTCTAACCTAAATCTCCCTTGCTGCAGTTTAAGCCCATTGCTTCTTGTTCTATCATTAGAGGCTAAGGTGAGCAAGTTTTCTCCCTCCTCCTGATGACACCCTTTTAGATACCGGAAAACTGCTATCATGTCCCCTCTCAGTCTTCTCTTTCCCAAACTAAATAAAACCAATTCTTTCAGCCTTCCTTCGTAGGTCATGTTCTCAAGACCTTTAATCATTCTTGTTGCTCTTCTCTGGACCCTCTCCAATTTCTCCACATCTTTCTTGAAATGCAGTGCCTGGAACTGGACACAATACTCCAGTTGAGGCCTAACCAGTGCAGAGTAGAGTGGAAGAATGACTTCTCGTGTCTTGTTTACAACACACCTGTTAAAGCATCCCAGAATCACAATTGCTTTATTTGCAATGGTATCACACTGTTGACTCATATTTAGCTTGTGGTCCACTATGACCCCTAGATCTCCTTCTGCCATACTCCTTCCTAGAAGTCTCTTCCCATTCTGTATGTGTGAAACTGATTGTTCCTTCCTAAGTGGAGCACTTTGCATTTGTCTTTGTTAAATGTCATCCGGTTTACCTCAGACCATTTCTCCAATTTGTCCAGATAATTTTGAATTTTGACCCTGTCCTCCAAAGCAGTTACAATCTGTCCCAGTTTGGTATCATCTGCAAACTTAATAAGCGTACTTTCTATGTCAACATCTAAGTTGTTGATGAAGATATTGAACAGAGCTGGTCCCAAAACAGACCCCTGCAGAACCCCACTTGTTATACCTTTCCAGCAGGATTGGGAGCCATTAATAACTACTCTCTGAGTATGGTTATCCAGCCAGTTATGCACCTACCTTATAGTAGCCCCATCTAAATTGTATTTGCCTAGTTTATCAATAAGGATATCATGCTAGACCATATCAAAAGCCTTACTAAAGTCTAGGTATACCACATACACCGCTTCTCCCTTGTCCACAAGACTCGCTATCCTATCAAAGAAAGTTATCAGATTGGTTTGACATGATTTGTTCTTTACAAATCCATGCTGGCTATTCCCTATCACCTTACCACCTTCCAAGTATTTGCAGATGATTTCTTTAATTACTTGCTCCATTATCTTCCCTGGCACAGAAGTTAAACTAATTGGTCTGTAGTTTCCTGTGTTGTTTTTATTTCCCTTTTTATAGATGGGCACTATATTTGTCCTTTTCCAGTCTTCTGGAATCTCTCCCGTCTCCCATGACTTTCCAAAGATAATAGCTAGAGGCTTAGATACCTCCTCTATTAACTCCTTGAGTATTCTAGGATGCATTTCATCAGGCCCTGGTGACTTGCAGGAATCGAACTTTTCTAAGTGATTTTTAACTTGCTCTTTTTTTATGTTATCTTCTAAACCTACCCCCTTCCCATAAGCATTCACTATGTTAGACATTCCTTCAGACTTCTCAGTGAAGACTGAAACAAAGAAGTCATTAAGTATCTCTGCCGTTTCCAAGTTTCCTGTTACTGTTTCTCCCTCCTCACTGAGCAGTGGGCCTACCCTGTCCTTGGTCTTCCTCTTGCTTCTAATGTATTGATAAAAAGTCTTCTTGTTTCCCTTTATTCCTATAGCTAGTTTGAGCTCATTTTGTGCCTTTGCCTTTCTAATCTTGCCCCTGCATTCCTGTGTTGTTTGCCTATATTCATCCTTTGTAATCTGACCTAGTTTCCATTTTTTATATGACTCCTTTTTATTTTGTAGGTCATGCAAGATCTCATGGTTAAGCCAAGGTGGTCTTTTGCCACATTTTCTATCTTTCCTACCCATCGGAATAGCTTGCTTTTGGGCCCTTAATAGTGTCCCTTTGAAAAACTGCCAACTCTGCTCAGTTGTTTTTCCCCTCAGTCTTGATTCCCATGGGACCTTACCTGTCAGCTCTCTGAGTTTACCAAAATCTACCTTCCTGAAATCCATTGTCTCTATTTTGCTGTACTCCCTTCTACCCTTCCTTAGAATTGCAAACTCTGTGATTTCATGATCATGATTTAGTGGATCTCAAGTGTAACCCATACAATAATCGTAAGATAAAGGGGTGAAGAACTGATAGCAGAAACGCAAAAGCTCTATAGGCCTAGACCTATAAAAATAGCTTAGGCAGCTAGCATAAGTATAAGGCCTTATAACCTGAGTAGGAATAGCTGCTCAATAAGTTAGGATAAGCAAGCAAACTAATGGTAACTTTAAGTCACAAGATGGCATAAGGCTTTGCTTATTATTTTGTAATAATCACAAGTGTTGCAAGAAGGCAGTTTGTGCCAGTTTAGAGTATATTTCGTGAGGAACAGCAGAAGATGCTTAACTGCAGGTAATCATAGTAATCCCAATTGATATATATGTTAATGATCTTAACTTAATTAATATACTAATGTATGGGATAAGGACCCCCAACATTATGAGGGTGAGGAAGTTAAGATATGATAAATGAGGGAAGAGCTAAGCTTACATATGTGTGAGGGACATTGAGACCTTTATTTATAGGAGCTCAGTGTTACTCAGTGGATTCACCTTGCAATTGAAAACATCCACTCAATGTACAGTGGTGTCAAAAAAAACCTTCCAGAATGTTAACCATTAAGAAAGGGATAGAAAATAAGACAGTAAATATCATAATGTCATTATATAAATCCATGGTATGCCTGCACCTTGAATACTGCGTGCTGTTCTGATTGCCCATCTCAAAAAATATATATTCGAATTGGAAAAAGTACAGGGAAGGGCAATAAAAATGATTAGGTGTATGAAATACCTTCAACATGAGGAGAGATTAAAAAGCCTGGGACTGTTCATCTTAGAAAAGAGATGACTAAGGGGAGAGATGATAGAATCTATAAAACCATGACTGGTGTGCAAAAAGTGAATAAGGAAGTGTTATTTACGCCTTTGCCTAACACAAGAACCAATGAAATTAATAGGCGGCAGAATTTAAACAAACATAAGGAAATACTTCTTCCTTCAATGCACGGTCAACCCGTAGAACTCTTTCTCAGGAGATGTTGCGAAGGCCGAAAGTATAACTTGGTTCAAATAAGAATGAGATGTATTCATGGAGGATAGGTCCATCAATGACTATTAGCCAAAATGATGAGGGACATAACCCCACACTTTGGGTGTCCCTAAGCCTCTGACTGCCAGATGCTAGCCCTGAATGGAAGGGAATGGATCACTCAATAACTGTCCTGTACAGTTCATTCCCTCTGAAGCATCTGGCACTGACTATTGTTAGAAGACAGGATACCGGATTAGAGGATCATTGATCTGACACACTGTGGCCATTCTTATGTTGTTATGTGAAACATTAAGATTCCAGGGCCAAACCCTCGACCCTCTTGCAATCAGTGATAAAACTTGTATTGATTTTGCATCAATAGGATACAGCCCAAGGATTCTAAGTGATGATCTGAGTGTCCAAGTAGGGGATTTACGCACCCTAATAAGGTTCCTTTACTTTGAAAATTGGACCTAATATACATGTTTATTCACATCTAAAACAATCTCTGTGGGTGTAAAGGATTATGCCTATTTGATAGCACCCTCTTCTCATCAGACTAAGTCTTGTTCTGCTGTGTGGTTCAACCAAGTTTTCTCAAGAAATTCAGGGAAGCTCTTATCTGGTAGTTTCTTTCACTGAACAATAAAAAAATGAACAAAACATAATCAAGCCTTTGAAGACTCTTACTTCAAACTCTGTGCTAGCATAGCAGTACTTTCCCCCAAATTAGGCCTGGTCTACACTACGCGTTTAAACCAAATTTAGAAGTGTTAAATCGATTTAACCCTGCACCCGGCCACACAACGAGATCCTTTATATCGATATAAAGGGCTCTTTAAACCAGTTTCTGTACTCCTCCCTGACAAGAGGAGTAGCACTGAAATCGGTATTGTCATGTCGGATTAGGGTTAGTTGGCCGCAAATCGACAGTATTGGCCTCTGGGCGGTATCCCACAGTGCATCATTGTGACCGCTCTGGAAAGCAATCTGAATTCGGATGCACTGACCAGGTAGACAGGAAAAGCCCCGCGAACTTTTGAATTTCATTTCCTGTTTGCCCAGCATGGAGCTCTGATCAGCACGGGTGGCGATGCAGTCCCAAATCCAAAAAGAGCTCCAGCATGGACCGTATGGGAGATACTGGATCTGATCGCTGTATGGGGAGACAAATCTGTTCTATCAGAGCTCTGTTACAGAAGATGAAATGCCAAAGCATTTGAAAAAAATCTCCAGGCTATGATACAGAGTCCACAGTGACAAGCGTAACGTAAAACCAAAGAATCAAATGGATGCTCATGGAGGGAGGCAGGGGGTACTGAGGGCTCCAGCTATCCCACAGTCCCGGCAGTCTCCAAAAAACATTTGCATTCTTGGCTGAGCTCCCAATGCCTGTAGGGTCAAACACATTGTCCGAGGTGGCTCAGGGTATATCTCGTCAATTTACCCCCTTTTCCCCCCATGAAAGAAAAGGGGAAAAAATCATTTCTTGACTTTTTTCAGTGTCACCTTATGTCTACTGCATGCTGCTGGTAGACGCGGTGCTGCGGCACTGAACAGCAGCATCCTCTCCCCTACCTTCCCTGGTGGCAGATGGTACAGTGCAGAAGGACTGGTAGCTTTTCTCATCATCAGCCCGTGAGTGCTCCTGGCTGACCTCAGGTGAGGTTGGCCGGGGACACCTGGGTAAAAATAGGAATGACTCCCGGTCATTCCCAGCAGATGGTACAGAATGGCTGGTAACCATCTTCATCATAGCAATTGGGGGCTGAGCTCCATCAGCCTCCCCCCTTTCATGTCTAAAGAAAAGATTCTGTACTGTCTGGACTATCATAGCAGTGGAATGCTGGGCTCCTTTCCCCTCCACCTTTTAATGTCCTGCCTGGACTATCATAGCAGCGAGAGGCTGCCTCTCCCTCATTTTATCTCACTAAAAAGTCAGTGTTTCTTATTCCTGCATTCTTTATTACTTCATCACACAAATGGGGGGACACTGCAATGGTAGCCCAGGAGGATTGGGGGAGGAGGGAAGCAATGGGTGGAGTTGTTGCAGGGACACCCCCTAGAATGGCATGCAGCTCATCATTTCTGTGGGATCTGACATGGAGAGGCTGTCCTCTCTGGTACACTGGTTCTCTAGTACACTTGCCCCATATTCTAGGCAGGACTGACTCTATTTTTAGATAAAACATAAAGGATGGAATGACCTGGGGAGTCATTCTCATTTTTGTCTTTGCGCTCCTGGCCGACCTCAGCGAAGGCCAGCCAGGAACACCCATGACAGCAGCAGACAGTACAGAATGACTGATAACTGTCATCTCATTGTCAATTTACAATGGCACAGCAGACGGTACAGAATGACTGATAACCATCTCTGCCACCTTGCAAAGGCAAATGAATGCTGCTGTGTAGCGCTGCAGTACCGCCTCTGTCAGTGGCATCCAGTACACATACGGTGACAGTGACAAAAGGCAAAATGGGCTCATGGTTGCCATGCTATGGTGTCTGCCAGGGCAATCTAGGGAAAAAGGGCATGAAATGATTGTCTGCCGTTGCTTTCACGGAGGAAGGAATGAGTGACAACATTTACCCAGAATCACCCGCGACACTGTTTTTGCACCATCATGCATTCTGATCTCAACCCAGAATTCATATGGGTGGGGGAGACTGTGGGAACTATGGGATAGCTACCTACAGTGCAACGCTCCAGAAATCGACGCTAGCCTCGGTACATGGATGCACACCGCCGAATTTTTGTGCTTTGTGTGGCCGTGTGCACTTGACTTTATACAATCTGTTTTACAAAATTGGTTTATGTAAAATAGGAATAATCTTGTAGTGTAGACGTACCCTCAGTCTCTCACATCAGTAATTCCTGTAGCCAGATTTTCTGGCTTTTCCTTCAGCAATTCAGAGCTCCCAACCAGTCACCATCTCTTGTTTGGTTGGTTTTCTGGAACAGAGTTCTGATCAATAGTAACCCCAGTAAAGTCCTCCTGGGCACCACCTCTAACCCCTCAGTGTCCTTCAGGGTGTTATGGTTCCCGCTCCTCCTCTTCCATCCCCTCTTGTTGTTTTCTTTACATAATGATCAGCCAATTAAGTGCCAGCTCTGTCTTAGGTACAGCAGGTTAGGCTAATCAGACAGCCAGGCCAGCTCCAGGCCTCTTAAAGGAACAATATTGCTTATTCCTTCAAAATGGGCCAGGTCCTCAGCTGGTGTATATCATCTCAGCTCCATGGATTTCAGTAAAATTGTGTTGATTTTCGCCAGATGAGGAGATGGTCTGGTATATTTTCACAAGACACTTGGCCTCAGTCCATCACGCATTCCCACAGAAATTCCTTTACATACAGTTATTTGGTGATACACTCACTGAGATGTCAGTCTTGAAATGTTTTGAAAAGTTCAGTCAGCACCTAACAAAAGACTGGAACAGAAAGTGAGAAATAATATCAAATATTTTGCCAACCAGAAATATTCATGGCTAGGAAAATGACAAGTAGCTCTAATATTTTGAAATATTCAATTGTATGCATCTTTGTTTCCAGGTTTGGTCTGAACAACCCAATGAATAAAGAAATGAACATGTTTTATCGCTTCCACAGAGAGCATTGCCAGCATTTTGCTTTTTACTGCTGTTCAGTAGCAGCATCACCTCATACTTTTTTCTCCGAAGTGTTTCTGTTCAAGTGGGTAGTTCAGAGGTTGCAGTGGTTATTTCTCCAAGGTGTTCTTGTGCATGATTAATCAGTAAAAGCTAGAATCTTTAATTCCCATTTCCTGTTAAAAATTATGATTCATATCACAGAGCAGAATAAGTGCACTTTATCCTGCACTGGAGCCTCACATTCTATATGCTGTGTGTTATAAACACACACCACTGGATTTCAGGTGTTTGGACTATACTATAAGATCCCAGTTCAAATGGAATTCATACAGAGCTAGTTTGTACCCTTTGGGTAGTGTGTAACTTGAACTGCCCTATGAATACCTCTGGGAGACCCTAGAGAGACAAGGTGACTGAGGTAATATCTTTTATTGGATCAACTTCTGTTGGGTGGGAAAGACAAGCTTTTGAGCTACACAGAGCACTTTTTCGGGTAAGATGCTGGGAGACACTGTGCTTCGGAGATAGTTGAGTTCCTCTGAGGCCCCTTTGTTGCATGGTGGATGAAGTAGAGTAGCAAATTTTCCCACCCATTCAAGAATACAGAGTTACCGAAGAAGAAGACATTTTGATTACGGGGCACAGAATAATCCCATAAGAGACCCCAAACAACAATTCAAAGTTAAATTCTTTAACCAGGTGCTAGATTGTGCAATACAGTCAGTTGAAGAATGTTTCACGCAGCTCAAGGAACACAGCAGTATATTTGGGATGTTGTATGATATTCCAAAACTCCTCACTATATCTGAAGAAGACCTACACCAGCAATGCAGGGCACTAGAGACAGTGTTGACACATGATGACATGCACGATATTGATGCGAGTGATTTAGGTGATGAAGTGAAAGCCCTTTCAAGATACATTTCAGCAGGATCAACTCCAAAGGCTGTTCAGGAATACATGTGCACATATAAGAGGACCACCCTCTTTCCAAATGCTGTTGTTGCTTTGTGTACACATCTAACACTTCCTGTAACAGTTGCCAGTGAAGAATGCAGCTTCTCCAAGCTGAAATTAATAAAAACACATCTATGTTCCACAATGACACAGGAGGGGCTGGTTGGCCTTGAAACCATCTCAGTAGAGCATGAGCTGTCCCAGACTGTGGACCTTCAGCAGGAAGCAGTTCAAATCTTTGCAACCAAGAAGTCACAGAAAGCACCACTTTGATTATTCAGACAGATACAAATGCCAGTGTTTACTATGCAGACAAGAAAAATTACGTTTGCTGTTCAGGCATTTGAAAATTAAGTGTTACTTAAAAGTTTTCAACAAGTCATTTTAAGTTGTTAGTTCTCCTTTATTTGGGTAGGTATCAGAGCAGTACCATGAGAGGAGTAGAACAGGAAGAAGGCAGAACTGAGACCTTTCAAAGTTTCAGTCCAAAGGAGGGGGAATAGGGGTGTCATTCGAGCTCCCTGCCGCAGGTGCCAAAATGTTGTGGGCTGGCCCTGGCAGCCTGTGCTGGAGATGAGATGAAAACACTAGAGTCATTCTTCCCTTTCAAATTACAGCCTAATTAACATATAGATCAGTGGGCTAACATGTCCATGGAACACATACAGTGCTTGTTATTAAAATTTGAACTTCAGCAGTCACGTGAAAATTGTTAATTTTCTGATTCTGCCCTTTGTTTGCTGGAGTTTAGATAAAACACTGGACAGCCAGGATGTATCTATTGGGTTTCCGGGAAGTGGGCAGGCGAAGCCCGCCCACTGCTGAAGGGTCCTCCCCCAGCCTAAGGGGAGGAACCACAGGGCCACAGAACCCACTGAGTTCGGGGGACAACTAATAAAAGAACAGGGACAGGAGTGCGGTCAAAGGGTCATAAGAAGGGAACCTGACGGGGACAGCCAGGATGTAGCAGAGTGGTTACCTGTTCCTGCCCTGCAGGGCTTGAAACAGCCCAGAAAAGGACTGTTGATAGGGCAAGAAGTCTGGGCTGATTGTGGAAAGTAGGCTTAGCTGTGGCCATGCCCCAGTCAGGCCCAGCTGGTCCCTATAAGAGGCTGTGAGCCAGAAGCCTAGTAAGTCTCCCTCTGCTTTGAGAGGGAGAAGGGCCTGGCTGCAGGGACCTAAGCAAGACAATTAGATTGGGAGCAGGGCTGGGGAAGGGCTAGAGGAGCTGGGAGCTCCGGCCAGGAAAGCCCCAGGTTGCAGGCCTGACTATAGGCTGAATAGGTGCAAGGTTGCAATGGGGCAGTCCATGGGTAGGCAGAGGCGGCAGGTCCAAATCCCTTTGCCTATGATGAGTGGCTTATGCTGCAGTCTGCCCCAGTGAACAGGGGCTAGATGGAGACTGGGCAGTAGCCAAGACTGAGGTGAAGTGAGGATAATGGGTGGGGATTCCCCTGGGAGGGAGGGACCCAGAACTGTAGGGTTACTGCCAGGGGGCAGCACTCAGTTAAAGGGGCATCGAGGTCCTGGGAGGCACATGAGGGTCAGCAGTGGTGGCAAGACACTGGCATGAATTTGGTGCTCCAGAAGCCGGATGCTAATTCCCAAGGACGCCCAGCAGGAGGCGCCGCCAGGTGAGTCTGCCCATGCTTACACAGGGTTCTAAACCTAAGCAATCATGTGGATACTATTAATGTTCTGGTTATGCCTCTATTTGTTTAGTAGCATATATTATGCATTAGAAATCTCTGCTGAAGGATTTATCTAAATTGAATGTGTTATAGCAGATGACAGCAAGGGGATTTCTTTCAAAATTAGCTTATGTCTTTTTAGGCAGAGTGAATTATCCCCAGCTCCCATGAAAGCATCTACAATAGCTTCTACTGGCTCTCAGCAGGAGTGGCACCTTCTGCTGAGCAAAGCTGATCAGCCAGCACAGATTCTGTGGCTGAACCCAGACACTGCATGAGACTGGAGCCCAATGCGTGAAAAATGGAATAAAATCCCAAGGGTAATGCTACTACTCAGTTTGTCACAGATTGTGGATATGCAAGTCAAGGTGTATTTAATCCTGGTGTCATAAAACAAATGAACATGAGCATATATGCATCCAGGTGCACAAACATTAAACATTAAATGCTAGGTCTGTACTGTTTTTTCCCAACTGTTTTATATAATAGAAGGCTCTAGATGCACAGTATTCACTTCCATTGTTTTATCTGCTTTGACATGGGGGGGGGGGGAAAGCATGTTGACATGCTGAAAGGTTGTTTTATTCATTGTAGCTTCTCTAAATAACTATGTGCAGGCTGTTGCTAAAGAAATGTGGTCTTGTAAATGTCTTCACCAGATCCTCTGAATGAATTGCAATGTGCCAGTGGGGAATACTTACAATATTCTAATATTGTTCTTTTTGTAGATACAAAAAATGAGGAAGTTAGTTGATAGCAATTATTTCTAACAGGTGAATTGCTGGCTCTCCCACTACAGTTCAACAAAGCACTTAAGCAAGTTCTTTAAGTCGATGGGAGTTAAAATATGCTTAAAATGAATAATATGATTCGGTGCTTTGCTGTATTAGGGCCTCTAGCAGACATCTCAAACATCAAGTAAGGGCCCGATTTTCAAAATGAATCTCCATTTTGTGGGCCCAGCTTTACCCACAATGTTGCTCAGCCAGAATTGCAAAGGAAAGACATGAATGACCTGCTGGTACAAAACTGGGAAATAGAGGGAGGATTCATTTCAAGGACAAAACTTTACCACAAAACTGGAGGTTTGAAACCCCTTCACCTGAGTAACAGATACTACCAAAATGTACTGGAAGGGGCTAACATTCATCCCAGGCATTTAATTTCTGATGTTTAAGGATCATATGTTGCACTGAATGTCATTCTCTTACTTCAGCCAGCCTACAACACTTGCATATTTGGCTTTAGCTCTTCATTTTGGGGTTTAATCATGATAGAAGACAAATGAATGTACTTTTAGTTTTCTCATTTCATCAAATTGTCATGTAGGGCCTGATCCACAGCCTGTTAAAGTCACTGGAAAGACACCCATTGACCCCACTGGGCTGTGAATGAAGCACTTAGCACAGAGCTGGAATCATGAGTAAATTTTACCCTTGACCTTTCATGGCCTTCCCCTGACTGGCTGCTTCCCTCATTCCCTTTCTAGGTTCTCTCACCCACCCTCTCTGTTGCTTTTATATCCTAGGAAGCAGGTTCCCATGAAGATAGCTAGCAGCAGGAGACTGAGTAGATGATAACAGGCACATGGGGATGGAGCCCTGGTGTGTTTTCTCCACCAAAATGCAAGTGCTTAAGATTGAGTGGCCAACCTGTGGCTTCAGAGCCACATGCGGCTCTTCAGAAGTTAATATGCAGCTCCTTGTATAGGCACCAACTCCGGGGCTGAAGTTACAGATGACAACTTTCCAATATGCTGGGGGGTGCTCACTGCTCAACTCCTGGCTCTCCATAGGCCCTGCCTTCACCCCTTCCTACCCCCTCCCCTGAGCCTGCTGTGCCCTCGCTCCTTACCCTCCCCCACAGAGCCTCCTGCACACAACAAAACAGCTGATTGGGAGATGCGGGGAATGAGGGAGAGGTGCTGATCGGCGGGGCTTCCCGTGGGAGGCGTTGGGAGCAGGGGGGAGCTGATGTGGGGCTGCTGACATATTACTATGGCTCTTTGACAATGTACATTAGTAAATTCTGGCTCCTTCTCAGGCTCAAGTTGGCCAACCTGGCTTAAGAGGTCTTCTGGCAGGAGAAACCCAAGAGGAGAAGAATCATTTAATACCTCATTTATGCCAATACAAACACTTCTGAGCTATCCTTCTGTCTCACTTTAGTGACAGTATGCTGGAGGAACAATACTTTTCCCATCATTTGGTGTAAATTTCCTTTCTACTTTGATTTCAGTAGGCCCCGCATTAAAAATATAAGGGCTTAATCCCGATTATGAACCAGAAAGTCTACTAATTAATTTTGTTTAGGCCTCCCCGCCACCTCCAACATTTTCCAGCAGGGATGGAATCCACAACGTTTAGCACTGAAGTACAGGTTTCAACTGCTTGAGCTAAAAGATTAACTCCACTTGCTGGCAGTAATAGCGAGCAGTTATCCTGTATGTGGACCAGCCACGAGAGGGAACAGAACACATATTTTACAAGTGTTTTACATAATACCACCTGACCGGGAAAGCATCTGAAGTTCCCAGAATGTCAAGACTCTGTCTGGGCTCCATTTGATGGGCACCCCACAACTAGTTTCTAAAATAGCCTTCCTGTTAAGGCAGGATGGCATGACAGAACAACCCAGTGTGCTATGACCCACTAGAAAGAAGAAGGATGGATGAATGGTTGGGGCACTGTCTTGGGACCTAGAAGATCCTGGAGTCAATTCCCTGCTCCATTACATATTTCCTATGTGACCTTGGACGACTCATTTAGCCTCTCCGTGTCTCAGTTTCCCATCTATAACATGGGCATAATAGCACTGCCTTACCTCATACAGTGTTAGAGGGATAAATACATTTAATTTTGTGAGGTCTTAGATATTACTGTAATGAAGGCCACATAAATGCAACAAATAGACATTATTTACCATTGAGGACGCTGTTGTAATAGTAGAATAAAACAAACAACTTGTGGTTAAAATAGCAGGTTTAAAATGAACATAAGGAAGTACTTCTTCACACAATGAAGTTAACCTGTGGAACTCATTGCCCAGGGATATTGTGAAAGCCAAAGTATAATGGAGTTCAAGCAAGAATTAGATAAGTTCATGGAGGATAGCTTCATCAATAAGTATTAGCCAAGATGGTCGTAGTGCAACCTCATGGTCCAGGTTAACCTAAACCTCTGATTGCCAGAAGCAGGAACTGGATGACAGACTATGGATCACTTGATAATTGTTCAATTCTGTTCATTCCCTCTGAAGCATCTGGCACTGGCTACTGTGAGAAGACATGATACTGCGTTATATAGACTATTAGTCTGATTTATTATGGCCATTTTGGCACACAGATAGCTCAAGCCTGGAAGAACTGGGCATTCCTGTAAGGTGCTGAGCCCCCTCAACATGTGCCATATTCAACAGAAGAAGAGGGTGCTCAGCATTTTGAAGGAGGGAGCCTATAGGTTCTAATTCAGTACCCAGTGAAGTATGTGGAGAGCCTTTCATTGACTTCACAATCTCATTGACTGTAAGGCCAGGAAAGACCATCATGATCTTCATGACCTACACATTGGAGGTCACAGAACATCACTCACCCATGCTTGCAATAAACCCATAATCTCTGTCTGAGTTACTGATATCCACAAATCTTCATTTAAAGATTTCAAGTTACAGGGAATCCACCATTTAATGTAATTCAAACCAGCAAATGACCTGTGCCCCACACTGCAGAGGAAGGTAAAAAACACATCAGAGCCATGGGGCACAGTATGAAGGAATGCACAGACATGGGAATGGGAAAAGGAGATATAATTATTATACTTTTTATCTTTTTATTGCAGAATATGAAGAAAGCAACCAGGGAAGAGCCTATACTAGATTTGATTCTAATATACAGAGAGGAACTAGTTGAGATTTTGAAGGTGGGAGGCAGCTTGGGTAAAAGTGATCGTGAAATGAGAGAGTTCATGATTCTATGGAATGATAGGAGAGAAAATAGAAGAATAAAGACAATTAACTTCAAGAAGGCAGACTTAAGCAAACTCAGAGAATTGGTAGGTAAGATCCCTTGGGAAACACAGCTAAGGGAAAGAAGGCGTGCAGGAGAGTTAGCAGTGTTTAAAAGAAGATTATTAAGCGCACAAGAGCAAAGTATCCCAATGTGTAGGAAAGATAGGAAGTAGGGTAAGAGACCATGATGGCTTAATCAGGAGATCTTCAGTGACCTGAAATTCAAAAAGACTCATATCAAAATAGGAAGTGAGGTCAAATTACAAAGGAATACAAAAAATTCCCCACAAAACAACAAAAGCATGTAGGGACAAAATTAGAAAGACAAAGACAAAAAAACTAGCTAAGAACATTAAAGGTAATAAGAAAACATTTTACAGATACATGAGAAGCAAAAGAAAGACTAATGGTACATACGTGTAACCCTTTTGCCAGTCAGAGATGGCAGCAAAAAGAGTTCTAAGATGCAGCTGCAGAGTTCACCTCCCATACTGGGGTGAAGGGGACAAGGAGGCATCTTACTTGCTCTGCTGCTTGGGCACTCACTCTGCAGGACTGTGCTCTGGCACTCTCCACCAGCCAACCCACTGGACACACCAAGATGTCTTCAGTGCCTCCTACTTAACACAGCTGTCTGTGATTTCAGTTGTTAGTGGTAGAGCCTCACTGCTGGTGCACAGTCTCTTGCATCAGAGACACTGTCCCAAATGAAGGCTAATACTAAGACCTAGGTATGAGTGATTTCAGCTCTACAGCATGTAACAAGACTCTCAATTGAGTCTAAATTAGCTCTGTTATTACACAATGGAAAGAGGAAGGCTCAAGTAATGCCTAGAACCCTTAGGTAGGGCCTACACCACCCTCTCTGAACTCACTGGGCTTTGGAACCCATGTCCCCTGGCTGGTGTGTGCCACTTAGTTGAGGGTGAGTCCCTCAATCAGGAAATGTCAAATACAGTTCTGCTGTCCTTGATTCACACAAGAAAGATAACGACACTTTATTATTCCTGCCCCAATAACAAGGAGACTGGGGATCCCACACCAGCCGAAAGTGACCATTTAGGCAAGCAATCCCATCATGCTGAACACCTAGGCAGGGTGGGTGTGCCCATACAAATGAGATCAGCTCCTGAAGTCCTTTTCCACAGCTCATCAATAGATGTCAGGAGAGAGCTCATTCAGACTCTGTTTACGCATGTTGCTCAATGAGGAGGGAATGACAATAACAGAAAATACAACCATGACCAAAGCGTTAAATGCCTTTTTGATTCAGTTTTCATCAAAGAAGTTAGTAGTGATTGGACCACTAACTAGGGTGACCAGACAGCAAATGTGGAAAATCAGAACAGGGGATCGGCGGTAGTAGGTGCCCATATAAGAAAATTCCCCAAATACAGGGACTGTCCCTATAAAATTGGGACATCTGGTCACCCTACCACTAACATCAGTATACATGGAGTAGGATCTGAGGCTAAAATAGGAAAAGAACAAGTTAAAAATTATTTAGACTAGTTAGGTGTTTTCAGGTTGGCAGGGCCTGATGAAATACATCCTAGAATACTTAAGAAACTGTCTGAAGAGATGTCTGAACTATTATGATTAACTTGAGAACTTGAGGACAGGAGAGATCCCAGAGGACTGGAAAAGGGCAAATATAGTACCTATCTCTAAAATGGGAAATAAGGACTGCTCAGGAAATTATTGACCAGTCACCTTAAGTTCAGTGCTTGGAAAGATAAAGGATCAAATAATCAATCCATCTGTAAACACCTCGAAGAAAATAAGGTAAGTAACAGTCAACATGGATTTGTCAAGAACAAATCATTTCAGACCAATCCAGTCTTCTTCTTTGACAGGATAACAAGCCTTTCAGATAAGAGGGAAGCAGTAGATGTACTTTAGTAAGGATTTTGAACCCATTATGAGGGGGTGGACATCTGGTAGAAAACAGTGCTCAGAGAGTAGTTTTCAGTGGTTCACAATCAAGCTGAAAAAACATACAGAGTGGGGTCCTGCAGGGATCCATCCTGAGCTTGGTTCTCTTCAATATCTTCATAAATTATTTGGATAATGGCATAGAGAGTATGCATATAAGGTTTGCAGATGATACC
Organism: Gopherus evgoodei; assembly: GCF_007399415.2. Taxonomy (NCBI): domain Eukaryota; kingdom Metazoa; phylum Chordata; order Testudines; family Testudinidae; genus Gopherus; species Gopherus evgoodei. Next base: position 284,823,792 of record NC_044323.1, on the reverse strand, counting down.
AAGCTTGAAAGGGTTGTGAGTACTTTGGAGGACAGGATTATAATTCAAAATTATCTTGACAAACTGGAGAAATGGTCTAAATTAAATAGGATGAAATTCCATAAGGACAAATGTAAAGTGCTACACTTACGAAGAAATAATCAATTGCACAAATACTAAATGGGAAATGACTGCACAGGAAGGAGTATGGCAGAAAAGAATCAGGGGGTTATAGTGGATCACAGACTAATAACGAGTCAGCACTGGTAAGGCCTCAACTGTAGTTTGTGTCCAGTTTTGGGTGCCACACTTTGAGCAAGATGGGGACAAACTGGACTCGATGTTCAATGAAGTCTCTTCCCATCCTACATTTCTATGAATAGGGTTTCAAGGCTGGTGGATGAGAGAAGATAAAAGACAAGGTTTGAGATGTATAATGGGAATGGAGATGGGGAACTCCTTGAACTCCTGATGAATTATTCATGAAGAACACCAATGTGTAGATTAGTCAGATAAACATTCATTACCTGACCTAAACATTTCAATAAGATCACAATATGCTGTTTAGTATTCACTATATTTTCACTAGTTGACCTCTATCCACCAGTGCCTGCATGTGTTGAGATCTCTTCATGGACATAGCAGAAAAATTTCCCACAAATTCTGAAACTTGCAAAGGCTCTGAGGATGTTAAAGCCCACATAGACATTTTCAAATTAATTAAACTGTTAAGTAAGAGTAACCCTGTTTTAGTTCAAACACCTCCAGCGTGGTGCAACTTTCAGTCTTCAATTTTTCATTCATTATGTCTGGCGCAGTGGGAGGGAAAAATGTCAGTTTAAGGGTTAACAAGTCAATCTCGCAGAAAATATGATCTCAGCTCTGGATATTTTTTAAAAAAATCTATTTTTGCCCAAGGCTGCTGTGTGTTATCAAATAATTTGCCCATACTAAGGGGTCCATAAATCACTCTGAAAGAAGGCAGACTTCAAAAAGTAATTGTGGCAAAAATTCACAGCTTATAAGTTCCTAATACAAAAGAGTACACAGTACATTTACAGTTCAGTCCATTTATTTGGGTAAAAAATTATGATTCATATCCTACATGTTCACAGATGTTCTTTCATGTACATAAATAATAGATGCTAGACAATGTAAAAATCCCTCTTCCCCCTGAAACTTCTCTTTAAATCGAGGAAGGGAACATGAAGTAATCTCCAATTGGCCATTTAAAAAAAAATGCACTTCTCAGTGAGTTATAGTCTGAAGTCTGCCAGTGAAAAACTTTTCATGACTTTATGACAGTCTTGCTCGATTAAAGACTGCAGGATTTAGCCCCTATGTTAGCAAATAGGCTCCTAAAAACACTTTCAAGAGCAAGAATACAGCGGAAGATAACTGAGTTTTAACTAACAGAAATTTTCAGAGGTCTTCTGTAGAATTGTCTTGTGGTGAAAACACTAGACTATCCACACATCACATTAAGGCACTTCTCAGAACTCCTGGATGAAGAGTAGGGATGCCAGAAAATGTATTACTAATTAAAAAGAAGCTTGTGCTCTATATCCCTATATTCCAAGGCCAGAAGGAACAATTGTGATCATCTTGTCTGACCTTCTGTATAACACAGGCCAGAGAACTTCCCCCAAATAATTCCCAGAGCATACTAGAATTAAGATGTTACAAGTAGGTGCCCTAAATACTCTACAGTTGGGCTGCCGCTTGTTCAGAGAAAGCCCCTGGTAGTCCTGGCCGGTGTGTTTACCTGCTGCTTCCGCAGGTTCAACTGATCGTGGCTCTCACTGGCCGTGGTTCGCCGTCCCAGGCCAATGGGGGCTGTGGAAAGGGCAGCCAGCACATCCCTTGGCCCATGGTGCTTCCGCCAGCCCCCATTGGCCTTGGACAGCGAACCGCGACTAGTGTGAGCCGCGATTGGCCAGACCTGTAGATGTGGCAGGTAAACAAACTGGCCCAGACCGCCAGGGGCTTTCTCTGAACAAACAGTGGACCAGCTTTGAGAAGAGCAGCTCTACAGTGTGTCTCTACAGTATGTGTGCCTCTCTTTTCTATCTTTTTCACTATCTATTTTCCTCTCTCATCTTTTTCACAACTCTAAAATGAACCATGAGCCCCTTTATTTTATAAGATGCCCAAACTTTTTACTAGATGTCCCCCCTGAAAATACAATCAAGAAAGAAGGCCACACTGTTAAATGAACCAACCTGGCTTACAGGGGATGAGAAAGAAAGAAAGAAAGAAAGAAAGAAAGAAAGAAAGAAAGAAAGAAAGAAAGAAAGAAAGAAAGAAAGAAAGAAAGAAAGACAATAAATTTTTCCAAGTATATTAGCAACAAAAGGAATCTCGATGGTATTTGTCCATTACTAGATGGAAATGTTAGAATTGTCAATACGAAAACCAGAAAGGAAGAAGTGTTCAATAAATATGTCTGTGCTGCATTTGGGAAGGAGATCAATATGTCATCATATTTTAGGATAATGTTGAAATATTTTCCATTCGAAAGGTAACTAAGGAGGATGTTAAACAGCAATAACTAGAGCGAGACCTTTTAAAATCCGCAGGTCCTTATAACTTGTATTCAAGCGTTTTAAAACCACTGACCAAGTTGCTTTCTCAACTGTTAATGTTGTTTTTCATTAAGTCTTGGAACACTGGAAAAGTTTCAGAGAACCAGAAAAAAGCTAATATTGTGCCAGTATTTTAAAAAGGGCAAATGGGATGCTCTGGGTAATAATTATAGGCCTTCTTTTTATTATTTCATATGACTGGAGTAGAGCAGCAACTACAATTTCACCTGAAGCTGAACAAGACAAATGGGTACATTAGGGGTAGCAAGATTTACTGCAGTAATACCTCCGTCATATTTATAAATTGGGCAGTAGATAGTCATATGTTCAATAGTCTGTTGTGGGGACCCACACTCGTGCACCGGGGAGTCCTTGTTTTTCCATTTGTGTATTAGATAGCGACATCTACCATGGTTGGTTCAAATTTGGTTCAGAGTTGACCAAGATCACCATGGAAGGTAAAACCCAGGAATCTTCTGCATGGGAATCTGGCATAAGGTGTTTATTTTTAAAGTCTTGTTTAGCCCAGTCTGCTTTTCAAGCCTCTTTCTGATCATAGCGTGATTGCATGAGGCTAAACAAAAGTTCCCAGAAAGGTTTGCAGGACTTAAGATGTTATGGGCGGGGCGTCGTCAAGGTCTTGGTGAATGGGAAGATATCTGTTTTCCTGGATTCGCTGAGCTTCACTGAATGTGGTACCAGTTCCATGTATCGACAGAGGAGTGATGTTAGACAGCACAGGTAGCCATGGTGTTAGAGCCAACTTAAGGATTCCTGTGATGCATCACATCACTTTATTTAGCTGGGTATGTACAAGTCATGTGTGGCCTGACATTTGACCACAGGCAAAGTAACAGAATGGTGGCTATGGGACTTGATTATTAAGGAACTAGAGGAAAGCAATATAATTAATGCCAATCAACATAGGTTTATGGAAAATGGACATTGTCAAACTAACTTGATATCTTTCTTTGATGGAATTACAAGTTTAGTTAATAAATGCAATAGGGTTGATGTAATATAGATAAACATTGTAAGAAATTTTGATTAAGAAACTAACAAAATTATGATGCAAAATTAACATGGTACATATTAAATGATTAAAAACTGGCTAAGTGACAGCTCTCAAAATGTAATCATAAACAGAGAATCATCATCAAGTGGATGTGTCTCTAGAGGGACCCCACAGGGGTAGTTCTTGGCCCTATACTATTTAACATCAATAATGTGGAAGAAAACATGAAATTGTTAGTGATAAAGTTTGCAGATGACACAAAGACTGGCGATATGGTATATAAGCACTACAACATCACTGATATAGAGCTATCTGGTTCAAGATTATACATCTAGGCAGAAAGAACGCAGGCCATACTTATAGGATGCAGTATTCTATCGTGGGAAGCAGTAACTCTGAAAGGACTTGGGGGTTATGGTGGAAAATCAGCTGAATATAACACCCATTGAAATGCTGCGGCCAAAGCGATCCTTGGATGTATACACAGGGGAATGTCAAATAAGAACAGAGAAGTTATATTACCTCTTTATTTGGCACTGGTGTAATCATTACTGGTATAACCACGTCCAGTTTTGGTGTCCACTGTTCAAGGATGTTGATAAATTGGAGAGGGTACAGAGAAGAGATATGAGAATGAGTAAAGGACTGGAAAACATGTCTCATAGTGGAAGAGTCAAGGAGCTGAATCTGTTTAACTTAGTGGACAGAAAGCTAAAGAATGACTAGATCACACTCTATAAGTACCTACATGAGGAACAGAGATTTGATAGTTGAGGGCTCTTTAGTCTCGCAGACAAAGGTTTAACAAGATCCAATGGCTGGAAGTTGAAGGTAGACAAATTCAGACCAGAAATAAGGCACACATTTTTAACAGTGAGAGTAATTAGCCATTTGAACACATATCCTTCACTGGCACTTTAAAAATCAAAATTGGATGTGTTTTTTTTTTCTAAAAAAGCATAAAAAAATGCTCTACTTCAAAGAGGAATTAATTTAGGGATGTCCTGGTACCTGTGCTATACAGAAGGTCAGACTAGCTGAGCATAGTGATCCTTTCTGGTTTTATTATCTATGAATCTATGTTTCTTTTAGATTCAAACGTTCAAACCAGTGATCAACATTAAGCCAAATGAGTCCAACAGACCCTAATGAAATATATGTAGTCATTATTACTGTTACTGGCTTCACTGTTTAGTCATGACTTCTTCAGGTTTGCTGAAAGGCCACACATTTGATACTTAAAAGAACTCATACGTACGTTTCTATCTAGTGAATACAAGCGTCCTTAGGGTAGTAGCACTAGAAAGAATTAAAAAGGTGTCAGGGTCATTCACAACCTTTCTGCCCTTTCCAGATGGCTAAACGGAAAGAGGGGTTCCACTTTGGTCCTGCCTAGCTAGTAGGGGTCCCAACAGGGAAGCAGTTGAGAACCATTTGAGTAATCTCACCTCTCTGTCGGTCTAAGATTTTTATATAGCATCTATCACCGTTCAGACAGGAGGGGGAAGCTTGGATATGTGTGTGAAGGAGCATCAATTATGGGAGAAAGCTTTATCGGGAAGGTGTGTTTTAAACCTAGATCAGACCGCAGAGAAAGAGATAATAGAAACAAGAACAGGAGAGCTCCTTGAACCCTTAGACAGCCAACACTGGAGTTTTCAACAGAACGGAGCCCAACCAACTCAGTGCCATTCCTTTATCGCCTTAAGATTCTGCAGCTGAACTCCGAGATAAATTGCCAGCTCTTTTCCTGCATGCACTGTACATTTTTGACACCTGAAGAATAGTAAGATTAATGCTCTGTTTAGGAAGTGGATAGGACTATGTCAAGAAAGTAACTCACTCTATAAATGTGTGTGAGACCATTCAGCTGAGGTTTCTTGTAGGGAAACAGTATGGTAGGAGGATTGTGAATGGAGCCAATTGGCCTTCCTGAGTTCTAATCCTGCCAAGGGTTTACTTTGGGGACCTCTCCACCTCTCTGTGCCTCAGTTTCACCAGCTGTAAAATGGGAATAATATTTATCAACTTCCCTGGGATGGGATGTGCAGGGCCTGTCCCTGTGTTGGCAAGGAAGAGTTAATGCTTTTGGCCTATAAAGGACTACAGCTGGTGCAAAGTGCAAAGACCCTCAGTAAGGGCCAGAGGACTATATAATGTATTTTTCTGGGACTCAGAAAGCTCTCTACAGAGTCTGGAAGAAGGCTTGATGCCTTGAGGAAGAGAACAGGCTGAGGGTCTCTAGTGTGAGCTCAGGGACTGTGATGAATTGGGGTAGGAGCCTGGGGGAAGGACAAAGGCTTTTTGTTGATTTATACTAATAAATATACCCTGGAAAAGGAGATTTTCATTTGAAACACCAATTGTGTGCTGTTTGGTTCACAAAAGGAAGGGAAACTGAGGCTAGTGGTGCCTCCCCATATGGAAAAAGTAAAGCAATCCCAGGACACCCTCCCCCACTGTTTGTAAAGCACTTGAAACATGTTAAATACTGTATGTTATTGGTACTTCCCTTGAACAATGCAGGTGATGGTCTACTGGACTGTGAAGCAAAGCTGTATGATTGTATCCAGCACTAACCGAATAATACACGTTGTGTTATGAGTAAAAAAGAGGGAAACCCCTAGAGAAGCACAGATGTTGGGGAGCAGTAGCTTGATGATGTGTCCCCCTTTTCCATCTGAAATTCTGGAAGCCCCTTCACTCCCAATTCACAGAGTCTCAGATCCACAGGTATAGGGAGGTTATATTTGGGAATGACCAGAATCATCTCCATGGCAATGTTCCCCTCTTAAATGTAGACTTTCCTCATGGAATAAATGGTCCTGCTAGCCCTACTCTGGTCACTGAGGGAGATTCTGGATCAGCTGCCTCTGGGAACCCCATGGTAGTACAAGTCTGAGCCACAGCAGATGGGGAGACCTAGAGTGTTGTGTTGAGGTAATGGGTTCATGAAGAAATATCCCTGCACTTCCCTTGTCCTGAGGTCTATGGGATCCACAACATTCAGGGTGTGAATGGATTTGGGAGGTCTTGCTCCATGCAAAAGTAGCAAAGAATCCTGTGGCACCTTATAGACTAACAGACGTTTTGGAGCATGAGCTTTCGTGGGAAAATACCCACTTCCTCAGATGCATCTGAGGAAGTGAGTATTCACCCACGAAAGCTCATGCTCCAAAACGTCTGTTAGTCTATAAGGTGCCACAGGATTCTTTGCTGCTTTTACAGATCCAGACTAACACGGCTACCCCCTGATACTTGCTCCATGCAAACACTGTTCACATCCCAAGCAAAGGATGTGCGTGAAACGCAGGGGGCCCCACTGAAGTCAATAGCAACATTTCCACCGACTTCACTCATGCAGGATCAGGCTCCATGAGTCAAACCTCATATACTTTTCTGATTTTTATCCAGGCTGTGTTACTATCTTACACAATGGTGTTGCCCATTTGCTGAGTATGTGCAGATGTTTGGGGCTTTGCTGGTCAGTTTCCCATTTGGATCAGAAATCGCAGTCAGATATTTCCTTAGTGTAATCTGCTTATTCACAAAATGTACTCAAGCCTGTTTCTTTGAACCAGGATGATAACAAATGGCACAAAGGTAACTCCTTCTTACAGATAGCTCAGGTCAGGAATCATTATCTTGTCTCCTGAAGCCTCTGTCTCCAGTGCCTCACCCAAGCCGTTATCCTGTCTCCTGAAGCCTCTGTCTCCCCTAAGTCTCTTTGTTTAACAAACTACGTCTCTTCTTCTCCATGCATGAAATTTTTCTTAGCCCTGGGTGGTGTGGCCAGGTAGACCCAAGTTTTAGGTGTAGACCAGGCCTTGTGCAGTCTTGAAGCTTCAGCCTGAGGTAACTATAGGCCTTACACACCACTCTTTAGTCAGGCAGAAGAGTTGTTAACAATGAGCCTATGATGGGGTGTCTGCTCAATGCAAACCCTGAACAGGTTAATGTGGGCCAGGAGGGGCCGATTAACCTTAGATGCTGCACCTGAAGGGGAACTAGGCCTTGATAGAGCAAATGGAGTTCAGGTGGGGGAGGAGCAGGGCTAGAGTTATAAAACCAGGAGGTGAGAGCAGGAAGGGGCTGTAGGAAGCAGGTTTGCAGTCACTCCCTAGAGGGAAAGGGATTTGGCTAGGGACAAGGAGGCAATCCAGGGGGATAGTAAAATCTGGGTTCCTGGCCTAGACAAGAGAGTCTGACAAGAGGCCTAGAGGGGTGAAGTAACAGTAGTGGAGGAAGGTCCAGTGGTAAAGCAGAGATAGGGAAGGAGGAAGACAGGTGGGTCAGGAAGGAATGCAGAGAAACAGTAAAGGGATCTAAGACTAAGCAGACCTGGATTGCTAGTCATAGAGTCCTTGGGCTGGAATCCAAAGTAGCAGGAGGGTCTGGGTTCCCCTACCAGCCACTGGGAAGTGGCAGAGGACCTAGAGGTGGAGCAGAAGTACATCTCAGGTGGTATCAGGACAGTTTTCCTGTGGACATTTGTTACCCTGGTAGGATGGGACTATATAGCAGCCCCGCTGGAAGATTGAGTAATGGAGGGAGAAAGAAGGGGGGATATAGGGGTCACAGTGAGAGTAACCGATAGCAGGGGTTGCCAGGTGGGGGAGAAAGCTAATTCTCAGACCTAGCCATAAGTCAGTGACCCCCTTTATAGAGCTTTTCCCTAACCATGTAGTAGAGAACAGGGCCCTCCAAACTGCAGTGTTACTGAGCAAATAACACTATGAACTACTAAACAATATGGAGAAGAAGAAGAAAAAATATCTTCCTCTGGCTGGGAACTCCTAGCACTTATAGAGCCAGAAACAGACAGAGCTGAAGAAGAGCTACCCAGGCTTTCTCTGCCACACACAAATCACTGGCAATGCTCAGTTTAAAATGAAGAGGATTAAATCATGTATTTGTATGTAAGGAGTCTGCAGTCCCTCAGGTGTATTAATTGTTGTGAGGGGGAGACTAGGGACCAGATTGATCTATACATGCTAGCGAACAAGGAAAGAGCAGAGACTGATTTACTGGGGATTGGACAGTCTTGAGAATAAAGGATACCTTGCTCCTCCCCTACCCCATTTCTGTGCTCAGCCCAAAGATGCTTGCCAATCAGGCCTCAATATTCTTGAGAAGCCCCAAATGACTATTGTTTTAGTTCAGATAAAATGAGTTTCCATCATTCCTTTAACTATGCCTGTGCTTTCCATCGCCAGCAATTTACATGGTCTCTTTATAGCTTCCACTCAGATTTCTGGAACCTCGCTCCCACCTTGGACTATTCAAGATTTCATCCCAGGAGGGGGTTCATCTCAACACCCTGAAATGGAACAATGGAGGAATCTGAGAGCAGTCAGTTCTACTGGACCAGGCACCCTGTATGTTAAAAATACCTAGCAATGCAATGTGTCTGCTTTACAGCCAGGGCTGCAGGGTGAATGGTTGATTGTTCCTGAGAATCTTAAAATCAGTTTTAAGTCATTCTTTTGAAATCAGGAACTATTTATTTAAAATGACAAACTACACATGATTTTTTTTTTTAATTGGCATTCAAACCAATGGCTGGGAATACCTGTGACTGGAGAAAAAAACGTATTGCCTGCAGTCTCAGATGAACCAAAAACAAATAGCTTATCAGGTGCTGCCTGCTAGCATTTTACTGTAGAATTTACTGTGTGTCAGTTGAATCTCCTTTTGAAGTCTTTTTAAAGGGAGACAGTCATTTAACACCTGACTTTGGGGCCTAAGAAAATAACATAAATGTTCTTGTTTTACAAAAGCTATTAACAATAACATTTTAGAAGTTCCAGTTCAAATCAAGACCCAGTTGTGCACTATAGATGCATAGTAAAAAAAAAAAGTCCCTTTCCTGGACACCTTATAAGTAGACAAAACAGACTGAGGTAGAATGGGCCTATTATATTACAGATGGGGAACTGAGTCACAGAAAGATTAAGTAAACTGCCCAAAATCATACAGAAAATGTGTAGCAGGGCCAGGCATTGAACCCACCTATGCTGGGGCCCAGGCCAGTGGCTGGGTATTTCACCACAATGCAATCCTTTCTTTCCCTGACATCCTCCTTCTGTTACAACTCCTATTTCGACAACTTGTTGGAATAAATTTTAGTTCCAGATAAAGTTCCTTCTGTACCAGATCCAGATGTCTCCTTACCTGTTTTTCAGGACACTGCTGCATTGCCATCACCACTTTATCCCAAGAGAATGGGAAAACTAGTAGGGTGGCTGAATGTATAAGTAGTTTAGTTAGTAACTTGCTATTCTAGGGCAGAATGATCCCTTGCAGTTTAAGTCTGTGGTAGTCCACCCACAACTTTTAGTTAGATTATATAGTGTTTCCTGTTAGCCATATAAACAGTAACGCATATGTGTATAGAAAGTTTTCTAAATGAGGATGGAGGACTTTGATGTCCTGTCCCTGTAAATGTTTGAGGACACCCTCACTCCTCAGCATAAAGTCTCATTTTCACATCAGTTTCAGTTTTGCATCTTGAGCAGTAAAGGCAAGACAACAGACAGTTGGGTTTCTATCAGCTCCCTCTGGGGGAGTATGGTCCCATTCAGCATGAGTGAAGGTGGTAGACTTGGGCCCTTTGGAATAGGTAGGTATTGTTATGCCCATTCTACAGAGAGGGGAACTAAACTGTGGCATAGAGAATAGGCATAGGTTTCAGCTCTGCTGTACACGGGTGCAGCATCCTTGGAGTTAACGGAAATGCTCTTGCTAATATCAGGATTGAATTTGGCCATTTGTGAATTGCCCGAGATCAGGCAGTGCTGGATTGTTCCTAGTCCTCCCACAGCTTCTCAGGCATGTAGGAAGAAATAAGGATTCCTAGCCAGTTGTGGAGCTGCTTAAGGGCTACCAGCATTGCAGATGTGAGATCTGCATCCTCAAGGAGCAACTAAATGGGGAGTGAGTTGGAAGTGGAGGGTGCATTCTGGACTGCAGAACTGGGTGGCTTCATGGGTACAGAGGGTAAAGCTCAGATAACTGAGGATCCCCTTTCATTCTCTTCAGCCCCTCTGAGACCAGAGAGACACCCTCTTGCCTCTGCAGCAGTGACTTTGGCGATGGTCTGATACCACAGCGTGGAGGAACTCCCTGATCTTCAGGGAGCTGGGCAGCATGGCTCTGTCCTTTGGGCTATCTGCTGCTGGCCTCAAGATTTGCTACACAGAGAAGCAGTTTCATTTTTCACCCCAAAGAACATGCTCTCTATAAGCTTCCAAGTTCCCTCTAAGAGTTAATGCAAGTGTCGTAAACAGATAGTTAAGGGTTAATGTCTCTTTTACCTGTAAAGGGTTAACAAGCTCAGTGAACCTGGCTGACACGTGACCCAAGGACCAATCGGGAGACAAGATACTTTCAAATCTTGGTGGAGGGAAGTCTTTCTTTTGTGCTTTTTGGGGTTTTCTTGTTCTCTCTTGGGATTAAGAGAAGCCAGACATGTATACAGGCTCTCCAATCTTTCTGAAAAAGTCTCTTCTATTCAATACTGTAAGTACTAAATAGCAGGCGAATTAGGCATTTTTTTTGTTTTCTTTATTGCAAATGTGTATTTTGCTGGAAGGATTTTAACTCTGTTTGCTATAACTTGTATACTTAGGCTAGGAGGAGGAGTTCTTCTGGTCTAGGTGAAGCTGAAAGACCCTATAACATATTCCATCTTGATTTTACAGAGATAATTTTTACTTTTTTTTAATTAAAAGCTTTTCTTTTAAGAACCCAATTAATTTTTTTTATTCTTGTGAGAGACCCCAGGGGATGGGGTCTAGACTCACCAGGGATTGGTGGAGGGAAAAGAGAGAAGGGGGAGGGAAAGACTAATTTCTCTCTGTGTTAGGATCACTGTCTCTTTATCAGGGAGAGTCTGAGAGGGGGAGAGAAGGGGGGGAAGGTGAATTTCCTTTCTGTTTTAAGATTCAAGGAATTTGAATCATAGTGATCTCCCAGTGTAACCCAGGGAGGGGAAATCTGGGAGGAAGAAAGGGGGGGGAATGGTTTATTTCCCTTTGTTTTAAGACCCAGGAGGTTTAGGTCTTGGGTTCCCCAGGGAAGGTTTTGGGGGACAGGGAGTGTACCCAAACACTATATTTTGGGCAGGTGGCAGCATGATAAGAACTAAGCTAGAAATTAAGCTTAGAAGGAAACAGGCAGGTCCCCACTTTCTGGATGCTAAAGTTCAAAGTGGGAAACAGACCCTGACAGCAAGTATCTCAATTATGTGCAGTAAAGCAATCTATTACTTTCTCTCTGCTTCGCTCCCTGCAGAATTTCATTAAAACCCACTTCACTATTAGTGGTTTTCACTAGGAGTTTGATCCAAAGCCCGTTGAAGTCATTGGGGAAGGACTACAGTACCTTTCATTTAAAAACCTCCCAGTGTTCTAATTTTGAAATGCAAAATAACAACCAATGTATTGCATTTATATAGGCTGGGATTTTGAATAATCTCAGGGGAGTTAGACACCCACTTCCATTGAGTTTGAACAGGAGTTGGACACTCCCTTAGGCGACTATGAAAATCCCTTAACAAAGTGTTTATTAATAAGCCTTACAACACATGGCTAAGGCAAGGATGATTATTCCCCTCTTTCTTCAGAGGGGGAAACTGAGGCACAGAGTGGTTAAGGGATTTGCCCACAGTCACCTGGTGGCTGAGCCAGGCTTAGATTCGCCAGCAGTCCTGACTTCAACTCCCTTGTCTAACCAAGGACAGCACTGACTGCTATGAAAAGGTATCTAGATGAAATCCTTTATTAGATCTGACTAATGTGGTGGTATCAATTTGGGGACCAAATAGGTGCTCTGAATTCATTTAGTGTGGGCTTTGCATTTTTGTTTTATTCAAAGTGGGATTCCAGTTCATATTCTGACAGTGCTTTATAATCCTTGAATCCCTGATGAGTTGCAAGACTGCTCCCACACTGTTTGCACATACATTATAGATAATTTGAGAAATTTCCCTATTGCTCTCAACTTGTGTTGACTAAAAATGAGTAGCTCCTCTGGCATGCTCTTCCCTTTAGGTAAGATAATGGGAGGCTAGACTGAAGCCTTTATGGGAAAGAGGCTGTGTACTTCTGAAGGGAATGACCTGGAAATGCCCAAGGTACTGTCAGTTTATTCTTGCAAGGGAGGTTCTAATTACTAATGTCAGTTGGTTTCTTGCATGTTTTTGTGTGCAGTTCATGCAGCAAGAGGGAAGGTCTGGATTCATAGACCATGCCACAGCAGATGATCTTTCATAGGTATTCATATGGCAGGACCTTGCAGCATTACTGTAATGAAGTTCCATTATAAAACCCCATTTGCTAGGGGTTTAACACACAACTCTTTTTAAATTTTCATCAAAGTAGAATTTGGCACAAAAGTTCTCTGCCCACAAGTGATTGTTTCAATTTAATTTAAATCAGTTTGACCACTTTGTACATGGCGGTTACTATAGCATTAAGCTAGCAATGATGCGACTATGGCTGCTGACACCCTTTTGTGCTAAGGCTATTTTCAGTTGCCTATAACTTCTGAAACCCAAGACACTCTGAGCTGAAATTTCTCATGCTTAAGCCCAGAGGTAAATGAATTTGTTTAGAACGTTTAGAAAAAAAAATCCTGCAGCTATTGCTTAAGTTACCTGAGTATGGCACAATAATAGTTTTGGTTAGCTCTCATTGAGGGATGTAGTTTTGTTGAGTTTGGGAAAAACGGGGCTGAGAAAGGAAGACTATTAAGAAAGAGATAAAAAAGCATATTTCAGCGTAGCAGCCATGTTGGTCTGTATCCGCAAAAAGAACAGGAGTACTTGTGGCGTCTTGGAGACTAACAAGTTTATTTGAGCATAAGCTTTCCTGGGCTATAGCCCACTTCATCGGATGCATGCAGTGGAAAATACAGTAGGAAGATATCTATCTATCTATCTATCTATCTATCTATCTATACACAGAGAACATGAAACAATGAAAAAAAGCATGTTATTTTCCATTATGGCTTCCTGTAGGCAAATCACATCTGGCTATGCCTGCATGAAATCATAGATTCATAGAAATGTAGGGACACAAGGGACCTCAGGAAGTCATCTAATCCATCCATCCTCCCACCCATGCTGAGGTATGATTAAGTGCACCAGACCATCCCTGACAGATGTTTGTCTAATTTGTTCTTAAAAACCTTCAGTGACAGGGATTCCACAACACCTCTATGTACCTTAGGGCTTGTCTACACTTACCAGTGGATCGACGCTGCAGGGATTGATCCACTGGTGATCGATTTAGCAGGTTTAGTGAAGACCCGCTAAATCGACTGCTCTCTCATCGACTCCGGTACTCCACTGGAGTGAGAAGAGCGTCTCCCATCGACATAGCATAGTGTGGATCCCGCAGTACACAGATCTAAGCTATGTCATCTTGAGTTACGTTACTAATGTAACTCAAATTGCATAGCTTAGATCAACTTTTCCATAGTGTAGACCTGCTCTTAGTCTAGTGCTTAACTTTCTAATGATAAGGATAGTTAATCAGTGGAACAGGTTACCTAGAGAGATTGTGGGATCCCTGTCATTAATGGTTTTAAACACAGGTATCCTTACTTGGTCCTGCTTCAGCACAGGAAGATGGATTAGATGACCTTTTGAGTTCCCTTCCAGCCCTATATTTCTATGATTTTGCATGTGTGCATTTGCGTGCTCGTTGTGTCCTTAGTCTTTAATGCAGGGGGTTTCCTCCCTTGCTGGCTGGTATCAGTCAGCTAACTCAATGAGCCGTGTTATTATATTTTTGTATTTTAGGACTTGTCTATATGGAGAGAGTTAGTGCACAGCAAGCTGGGATGTAAATCTGGAGTGCACCATGCTAAGCTACTGTGTAGACCATGCTACCAAAACAACAGTATTTCAAAGTGCCCTGTGGAACTTTTAGGGCACAGTGGTAGGTCTGTGTGGTCAGTTAATGCACAGCAGGCTAGTGTGCCCTAGACTGACACCCTAGCTTGCCATGTGCTAACTCTGCATATAGACAAGCCTACCGTAGTGCTTAGAGGTCCCAACCAAGACCAAGGCTTCTACCTGCAGGGTGCTGTACAAACACATGATGAGAAACAGCCTGCCCATTCCAAAAAGCTTATGGAATAGAGAAGAAAGACAAAAGGTATGTGAAAGGAATCACTTTTATTCATATTTCACAGATGGGAAACTGAGGCACAAAGAACTTAAGGCCATATAGGAAGTCTGTGGCAGACCTAGGAATGGAAAATGTTTTTCCCCCTGTGTCCCAGTCCTGTGCTTTAACCACAAGACCTTCTTTCCTGTCTCTGTGCTGAGCTCAAGGAGGGGTGGCCCATCAGCCTTACAATCCCCTTTTGATTCTGCCTAAACAGAATGAGGGAAGCCCCACAGTGTTACTGGGGAAACCTCAGTAATGTGATGGACAGGTTCTCTGTGATTCTTCCTGGATACATGGGACAGCAAAACAGTTTTTCCAACTCAAAGTTTGCTTGTTTGTTTATTGGCCAATGGCTGGCCAGGCAGACTCGTCTTTTCCACCTAGGGGTTTTACCTAGAGGTTGCTCCCTTTCTCTCCAAGAGACTGCGCAACTCCCAGCCACACAAATAAGTTTTAGTCAATCCTGTGTGTAGAGAGAATCCAAGTCTTCCACAAAGTGTGCTGCTCAGAGATAGCAGGTGTTTGCTGGGGCTATTTACTGCAGGAGTTTCATTCATGTTCTGACATCCCAAAAGCACAATGAGAAGTCCAGTGTTCAAAGACAGATGCCCACATCTTATATTTGAATGATTAAAATCAATAGTTAGGTCCAAAAAACATGACCTCCAGGCTTCGAAGTAGCCAGTTAAAGGTGCGATCTATGCATCCATTGTAGCCCCCAATTAAAAAAAAGAGCTAAACTGTCAAAGGCAGGTGATTATTTGAAAAAAACATACTTCATCTTTCTTTTGGAAATTGCTTGTTGTGACCTTTAGAAAAAGAAAATATTGAAAACGACATAACATTTAAAGGTCTGACTTTAATCTGTGGAAACAAGAAAATTCCACCTTGCGACCACAAATGCAACTGTAAGTCACTTCATTGGGCCAAGGTACTGCTGGGCTCGCCAAAGATTTAGTGCTAGTTTACACAAGCTGTAATAACATAGGTAGACATAACTAGGTGAATTAAGGACAGGGTAGCAGCTTAATGTGGAATTTGCTTGCTTTTTGTCAGTTGAACTCACACCCTGAATGTCATTTTAACAGAGATTGCATGTTTAACATTAAAAGTCTCTTTTGTTTCACATTAATGCATTCAGTGCATTTCTTTGTAAATTTAAGGCCCTCTCAGGTATCTATAAAGAATTAAGGCGTGTTTATAAATCGAAATATAAATTTATTGGGCAACCATTATGATCTCTTTAGTTTTATCATCCCCACAGATTATTTACATTACAAACATTTTGGTGAGGGGAGGCACAGTAATGAGCACCCTGGCATCTGCTGGGAGAGCGATAAAGCAGTGCACAGACAATTCAGGAAGTTTCTGGAGAGTGTTGGGGACAACTTCCTGGTGCAAATGCTGGAGGAACCAGCTGGAGGAACCAACTAGAGGCCATGTTCCTCTTGACCTGCTGCTCACAAACAGGGAAGAATTGATAGGGGACGTAGAAGTGGGTGGCAACCTCAGTAGCAGTAACTATGAGATGGTTGAGTTCAGGATCCTGACACAAGGAAGAAAGGAGAGCAGCAGAATATGGACCTTGGACTTTGGAAAAGCAGACTTTGAATCCCTCAGGAAACTGATGGGCAGGATCCCCTGGAAGAATAACATGAGGGGAGCTGGCTGTTGTGAAAAATGGGTCACTCTGCTCTGTTCCTCTCCCTTCCCTTCTCCATCCCTATAACAATAAGCATGGGAAGGGGGAGAAGGGGATCCCTGCTACAGCTGAGCTTCCCCTTCCTAACTCAGGCCTGGGGGAGGGGTGAAGAATCCCTTGAGCTGCCCTCTCAGGTCTGATAAGGGATGAAAAGCTTCCATATCTACAGGAGGAACAGAGATGAGGGTGGGCCTCCTGGCAGCTGTGGGAGCTGAAGGGGATGCACCAAACTGATATGGAAGCTGGAGGGGGGGGCACAATATTGATGTAGGGGTCAAAATCATATTATTCACTGTAAAATTGCATGTGCCGGCAGCACTGACACTGGAAGCAGGAGAAAATCAGAAGCCAGAGTAAACAACACATTTGTTTTTTTTAAGTTTAATGATTTTTTGGTGTCTGACTCATGCTTTTTAAACTTGCGTGGTTGACAGTACTGGGAATCTGTCTCATGCTGCGTGCCAGCTCTTCCTGTGTGTACAACGAACTTTGTAATCTTGAATGAAATATTATTAAGTAGCAGAACATGTTAGTCATGATCATTATGAAGAAAAATATAATATTAAAAGATACTTTGGGCCCAGTAGCTCAGACTAAACCAATATACAGGGGGGTTTAATGAGCATCTCTTGTTCAGAGCAACATTAAAGCTATTACTTACATTATCTTGTTAACAAAGAAATATTTTGTAACCACTTTTTCACTCCAGTTATTTAGTCCTCAACTTTTTTTTGAAACAGAACAAGGGTTTTGGAAAACGTGAAATGACTAATAAGCTGCTGGCTGACCCAACACAAATTCAGAAATGAAATATCAACTGTTGATCAAAAGTAAAGGAGCTCGGTTTATTTATTTTTATTCGTTATCTTTCCATCCAAGAACATTAGGTAATATTTCACCAATTATATTACAATTGTTATTTCTGAGACAAACCTCACTGAGTCATAATAATTCATTATGGCCCTGGTCCAGCTATGTACTAAATTCTTGACTCTGAGCATGTGAATAATCTTAGCTGACTCCTTAGGTGCCTAAATATCTTTGAAAATCTGGTTAAAACATTGTACTCGGACTTAAGAGACATGAGCTTGGTTCTTCACTCTATCACAGATTTCCTGTGTGACGTTGGCAAAGTCATTTAATCTCTCTATGCCATCTTCTATTTGTATCTTGTATCTCTTTCTCCCACTGTTTGCCTTTCTTCATGGTCAACAGGAATAAGAGCCCAGAGGAGGCTAAAACTCCCCAAACAGCCAGCATGCCACCTTTGGAGCATGCCACAGCCAAAGGACCACCCCAGCTGTGTCCCTGCTCCACCCCAAGGCACCAATCCCTCTTATCCTCTCCCCCCTCTGAGGCCTCATTCTCCCCCTGCCTCTTCCCATCCCCACTCCATCCACATGGGGGCATCCGGGGAGAGGGAAAAGAGGCGTGCACAAGCAGTGAGTGGCCAGCCGGCTGGCTGGCCGGTAGGCAGCTGGGGATGGGGACCTGGGGAAGTGGGCAAAGAAGCATGCATGAGTGATGAGTGGCTGGCTAGTGGTAGGGGGGCCTGAGGGAAGGGGTGCAGAGACATGGATGAGGGATGAGTTGCCTACGGGGTGTCCGGTAGATTTTCGAGCAGTTGGGCAGGCGGGGGGAGGGGACGAAAAGGTGCGAGCAGCAGGTGGGGGGGGCCTCGGGGAAGAGGCATGAGGGGCCAGACATGGGGGGCCTTAGGGGGAAGAGGCTCAACCAGGCCAGAGGGTGGAGCATTGGTGGAGCTTTTGCGGGGAGGAGGCTGAGCAGGGAAGAACCTTGGGGCAAGACCATGGTCCGGGCTCACCCAGCCTCCCAAAATGGAAGAGTCACACACCACCCATGCCTTTCTTGTTTATTTAGATAGTAAACTCTTTGAGACAAGTGTAGTCTCCTACAATGCATTGTTATAGCCTAGCACAATGGAGTCCTGAACTTGGTTTGGGCTTTATGTGCAACTGTAGAGACCTGAACTTGGATCTCTACGTGCTACCGTAATACACATAATATTATTTCCTGCTTCCCATGGTTAATTGTTACTGTCATGTTCTGAAAAAGGCAAAGGACAAAAACATTCATTTACCAACATCACCATGTTATGGGCTGGGGGCGGGAAGCAGGACAATGCCTACTCTGCAGGGGTCACTTCCCTGCTGATGCTTGTAGCCTATAGGTTCCCATCCAACCAGTAATTTTAATACTGGGCCTGATCTTGGGACAGGAACTAACCTCAGAGTGTTAACTGGGAATTCTTAAGTAATCAATAGAATTAACACATAGTCCATAGATCAGGCAACATGCTGATCACAGGCCTGTATCAGTCAGAGGGAAGGCTGGATCATCTGACTCCCTGAACCTTGGGTAGTGATTTACACCAGGGAAGAGTGAAGTGTTCTGATCTGGTAGGATTTTACACCAGCTTGGCACTGATGTCACTGGCTACCCAAGGTGTAGAGAAGTGAAGGATCAGAGCCCAAGAGGGGACTGATGTTTTGCTCCCACTGCCTCCATGGAGAAAGGATTTCCTCTATGCTGCTGGCCTGGAGGTTCTCACCTCAACACAGAGCAGGGAACGTTCTCCACAAGGTCACATGCAGAAGGGCAATTATGCAGCACTGCACAGGGAGATCAGCTATCAGGGAGAGCAACACTGCACAGGGAGATCAGCTATCATGCATGAGCCTGGCATAATGTTAGCCTTGATTATACCCATTGCACAGGTAACTATTCTGGGGCACAGAGAGGTTCCCAGGGATCTATGCCCAACTGCCTTACACCTTGTGTAGCTATTACAGCTGATCAGAATAGTAGAGTTTTACATTCACTCTGCACATGAGTAATTCAAGACACAGTGTGCACCAGGACATCACAGTGGCTGCAAAGTTGAAGTCAACAAAGTTCAAACTAGAAAGAAGATGCAGTATGTTAACAGTATGGCTATTAATTGTTATAACATCTTACCAAGACATGTGAGGAATCCTCCTCTCTAACTCAAAGCTGGATACTTTTCTATAAGAGATGTTGTTAGGTCATTCCAAGATATTGAGCTAGATCAGGGGTCTCAAAGTCCCAGCCCATGGGACATCTGCGGCCCAAGAACTGCTCCAATGTGTCCTGCGGGGATCCAGCAGTTTTGAGGATAGATCTCTCCCTTGGCCCTGACTGCTGCCCCCCTGGCGCTCACCCCATTATATGTCCCCTGGATGATTTAAAATGGCCTGGGTCCCTGCCCACCACTGGCAGCACATCAGAGCTAAGCAGCTTCCTGCATGCTTGCTCCACATGGCTGCCGGCCCCTCCCTGCAGCCCCAGGGTGGAGTGGGATGGGGCTGTGCCTCAGTAAGCTTCCCCCTTCCCAATCACCCCTTCAGCCAATGGGAAGCTGCGGGGGTGGTGACTGGGGGCAGCAGTGCGCTGAGGCCCCCCGGCCTGCCCTGTCTTGGAGCCCCAGGTAAGCGCCGCATCCCCCAACCCCCTCCCAATGTCTGCATCCCCTCCCCATTCCCACACATCCCCTCCCGCCCTCAAAGTCCCTCCCAGATCCTGCAATTCCACCCCCTCCCTCTGCCCCTGACCCCCTGCCCCAGCCCAGAGCCTCCACTCAGCACCCAAACTCCATCCCAGAGCCTGCACCCCAGACCCCCTCCCCCACCCAAACTCCCTCCCAGAGCCCAACCTTTCACTCCTTCTCCACTCAAACTCCCTCCCAGAGCCTTCATCCTGCACCCCAATCCCCTACTCCTGAGATATATGACTCCAGTGGGTACAGCCAGGAATGGAACTCCCATTCCTCTATTCTAACCATAGTCAGCCTTTCTTTATATGTATAGCAACTATATAACCAAAGGATGCCCAAATCCATCAGTAGCTAAGTGAGTAACCGGAGTATTAAGCCTGACTTTCAGTCATTACAAGCCATATATATTGATATACCTTGTTTGACCATTACATTTCCCTCCATCTCCTACCTCCAGCCCAGTCCTCATACAAATAACTTTCATTCTCTGAAGATTTCATCCTCTCAGTAAAGGCTGGGCAAGTGCCAGTTTAAAACAACAAAAACCTGTCCCTTTTTCAAGTGCAAAGCTTTCTTCTCTAACCCTTCCCTTTCTAACACCTTTGATTAAACAAGCTGCTCTGATCTGTCAAGTAAATCTGTTCTTTAGTCTTCAATTTATACTAAGTTAACATACTGTGTAACCCATACATCACATGCACAAACATGGCCATGAAAAATATGTATTTAACAAGTTGGCAGCCATGTCTGTGACAACTATAGCAAAATATCCAACATCAGCTAGCCAAAGAAGAGTGAAAAATAATAGACATTTTATTTTATTTTTTATATTTTATAGGTTGCCCCTCATCTGATTTTTACCCAGACAGTCTGTTTTTTGACTTCTGTGTCCGGGTGCCATTTAGGATTACCAAGTGCCCAGTTTTCAGGGACACAGTAATCCTAAATGGCATCTGAACCAAAAGCTCTGTTACCATGGAGTAGGGGAGGCATTGGGTCATTGTGCCAGCCCCTGCTCAGCTGGGTCTGTCTCCTACCTGCAGCAGTCTCCTACCTGCAGTAGGCTCTTTGAGATGATCCAGTGAGCAACAAGAGGAGGCGGGAAGAGGAGTGAGTGATGGGGGTAGGGCCTTGGGGGAAGAGGTGGGGAAGGAGGTGGGGTCTCAATGGAAGAGACAGAGAATGGGAGGGGCCTTGGGGGAAGAGATGGGACAACGGACAGGGATTTGGGGGTCCAGTTACCAGGAATTAGAAAGGTGTCAACCGTAGTAGATGGTCTCAAATGAAAATCCTAGATCTGAACAGCCAGAACTTTAAAGTCAGATCAAGGTCTGGATCTACAGTTTGTGACTCTGGCCCTTCTACATTGTGATAAAATATTGTTATACCTGCTGCAGGAGCTATTATGTAGCTCAACCACAGGGAATCACTGGGAGAAATTTCAGGCCTGAGTTACGAGGAGGTTAGAGCAGCAAAGAGTCTTGTGGCACCTTATAGTCTAACAGATGTTTTGGAGCATGAGCTTTCATGGGTGAATACCCACTTCATCGGATGCAGCGTCGGAGGAGGTTAGACTAGCGAATCACAATGGTGCCTTCGGTCCTTGAATTAAATCTGTGGTGGGGCCCTCAAAGTTGTCACTGTCCTGCATACTCTGGCTACTTAGAACTTCATGGTGCTCCACAAGCAGATGCTTGAGCTAAAGGGGAATCGCCATTAACTGTTGTTACAGGACTTATGTCACACAGTTCAGCAGTCTTGGTTCTGTCTAGTAGAAGGTAATGAGATACAAACACACACACACACACACTGGCAGGTTCAAAGCAATGTGATTACCTGTGGCTGAACATTTGGGCACCATAGCCATCAAATAAGACTTGTTGCTTAATTTCTACAAGCTACATACATTGTGGCCTGCTTTACAAAGGTATACTATTTAGGTGCCTAAAGATGGAGATAGACACCTAGTGGGCTCTACAAAAACATATAGACTTGAAGGTCACATGGACCTAGACCCTCAAAGGTATGTAGGCTCCTAATGCCCATTGAAATCAAAGTGGTTCATTATCAAAATGAAACATTGATTTTTTGGGGCTGTAGTCAAAGAGGGATTGTAGGTGCCATTCACAAAACAGGAGGATGGGAGGTTCCAGTTGGGATGTGGGAAGCCCAGATTGATATCTGCACTTTGGAGCAAGAATTGGATCCCTGCTTTTTCCCACCTGAGGTGAAAGTGGGAACCACTAGGGTACTGTAGTGTGTGTTTCTCTCCACTTTGTATAAATAATCAGTAATTCAATTTACTGAAAGTTCTCTCCAAAATTGCTTTTGATTTCACTCAAACCATTTTTAAAATTATTCTTCAGGGCTGCCAATGAACCTAAAACTCAGTTATATGCACAGCTCTACCATAGCAGACTCCCTTTGATCTTAGGAAAATGCTGTGTATTTAATACCATGTTTAGCTGTGCTCCTGCTTGATTATAAAATGAAAGGAGAGTTCCCTTTTTCTCCCAGCCACCAAATGGGAAAGAAAACCAGTGAAATCGCAAGCAATTTGTGCCATGTGTGGTTAACACATGAGTATTGACTAGTGGTGTGTGGAAATTTATGACCGTAACTTTTTCTCAACAACAAAGTAGAGGTGGTGACACCAAACCACTTTGCAAAGTCATCTCTGTTTAACTGATTTGTTTCAGTGAAAGACAACAACAACCACAACAACATTGCTGAGGAAATTAAAACATTTTGTTTAGACAATGTCAAAATTGAAATGTTTCCATTTTTTAGTTCAAAACAACTTTGCTTCAAAACTGTCATTTGAATCTAAAAGTTCTTTTTCCAACTTTTCAATTCCCCAACAACTTGAAAAAAAGTGTTTTGGGTTTGGCCCATATCTATTTTCCTTTTCTGACATCGCCAGGAAAATGGAAAAATCAATTATTCATACAGCTCTAGTATTCACCTTTCTCATGGTTCAATTTTACTATCACATCTTACTCTTCCACTGGCAAGTTGGATAGACTCACGTAATAGATCTGATTTTACTTTGTGACAGCATTTTGCTCCTGCAAAACAAACACAGGCCGAATAAAGTACAACTGATGTAGGCAGCATAACATAACTTTATTGATTTAAAAGTTATGTACAAAATGATGTAATGAACTGCAGAGTGTGGGAATGGACTACTTGCACCTACTGCGTGGAAGCAGAACCACTCATTTGTGTCACACATTCTTTATTCCAGTAATAGCTAGTAGACATTGTCCTTTGGCTGAAATGGGAAAAGCTCATGCTTCCAGAGGAAAAGGAGGTATGCTCTAACTTTGATGGTTCCCAAAGCTAACTTATACCACGACAATTCTGTTTTGGTTCAACAAAGTATAAAGTTAGGGTAACAAAATCTAGAATTCAGGTCATTTATCAAAAAACTTTACATTTTTTCTTTTCAAGCTTCTGGAATAATACTAAATACCAACCAAAAATAAAGCTCTTCTGCTGAGTATTCAGTTGGCATAAACAAATGAACAATAGCCTCGTAGTCCTTGCCTATTTTGCTTATGCAATGGAAGTTACTTTGCTAAGTCACACAAGGAAACATTTTTAAAAACAAGTGAAGGATGCTTTGATAGGTAAGGAATATAGGAACATAGGACAGGAAAGGAACTCCGAGTCATTAAGTCCAGTTCCCTGCTATCATGCCAATGATCCTTCTGATTATAGCTGTGTGAAGTTCTTAGGTGGTGTTATAACCTTATTCCCAGATTGGACCTTAGCGTCCAAAATATGGGGGTTAGCATGAAAACCTCCAAGCTTAGCTACCAGCTTGGACCTGGTACCTGCTGCCACCACCCAAAAGATTAGAGTGTTTTGGGGCACTCTGGTCCCACTGAAAAACCTTCCCTGGGGACCCCAAGACCCAAATCCCTTGAGTCTCACAACAAAGGGAAATAATCCTTTTTCCCTCCCCCCCCCCTCCAGGTGCTCCTGGAGAGATACACAGACACAAGCTCTGTGAATCCAAACAGAGTGACTCCCCCTCTCCGTTCCCGGTCCTGGAACAAAAGGGACTTTCCTATTCCCCCAGAGGGAATGCAAAATCAGGCTAGCCAATTCAACACACACCGATCTCCCCTGATTTCTTCCTCCCACCAATTCCCTGGTGAGTACAGACTCAATTTCCCTGAAGTAAAGAAAAACTCCAACAGGTCTTAAAAGAAAGCTTTATATAAAAAAAAGAAAGAAAAATACATATGGTCTCTCTGTATTAAGGTGATACAATACAGGGCTAATTGCTTAAAAGAATATTGAATAAACAGCCTTATTCAAAAAGAATACAAATCAAAGCACTCCAGCACTTATATTCATGCAAATACCAAAGAAAAGAAACCATATAACTTACTATCTGATCTCTTTGTCCTTACACTTAGAAACAGAAGATTAGAAAACAGAACTACTTCTCCAAAGCTCAGAGAAAGCAGGTAGCCAGAAAACAAAGACCTCAGACACACAATTCCCTCCACCCAAAGTTGAAAAAATCCGGTTTCCTGATTGGTCCTCTGGTCAGGTGCTCCAGGTGAAAGAGACATTAACCCTTAGCTATCTGTTTATGACAGGTGGCTTATTCCTTCACCCTCTCATTTCCCTGGTCCTTCTCGCATGAACAGAGAGCAACAATACCCGAAGTCCAAAGGGACAAACAATTCGATGTTTATTGGGGTGAACTTCCAACAAGCATGATTCTAGTTTCCTTCCTCAGTGTTCCCCTTCCCAGTTCTGACACCACAGAGCCTTGCCTGTGTCCCTGTTCCTGTTCCCATGCCCTGTTCCCATTTCCCCCTTACTTCCTGATTGACTGCAGACTATATAGTAAAACTTGAGTTCTGCTTAGCTATACCTTAACCAATCATTTTACTGAAATTTAGCTAACCAATCCTAACATATTGTAACATGGTTATTTAACCAATTATATCCCTCCATCTTAATTGGTTTACACCCAACAAAATTAATTATACAGCAGACAGAAACAATCACAGAATCAGACAGAGATTATACAGACAAACAACAGGGAAGTGGAGACTACAGTGCTAGAACAATACAGAAATGAGGATTTCACAACCCAGCTATTGATAAGTGAGTTCTTGCCAGACAGGATGCTATCAGACTAAGTTTCCTTTTACATCTCATAAGCTCTTCCCTTTCTCTGAAGGTGATAGGAATATCAGGACAGGTTGTATTCCTAACAGCCCAATAGCACCTTATTTCAATGTGACCAGGTTGGAATGTGAGATGTGATCGTATATTTCCCAGTTTATGGCTGGCCTCTGCTGC
Source organism: Gopherus evgoodei (assembly GCF_007399415.2). Taxonomy (NCBI): domain Eukaryota; kingdom Metazoa; phylum Chordata; order Testudines; family Testudinidae; genus Gopherus; species Gopherus evgoodei. The sequence goes on along the minus strand of NC_044323.1, from coordinate 284,798,465 downwards.
TTAGCTGAAGGCCTTAGCCTAAGAACCAGGCCTCAGACTGTCACAGTAAGAGAAGGCAATGCGTTACACAGACAGACAGTGATTTTGATTCTTTCTTTTATACCTGTATAACTAGCTAAGTGATAAGAATACACCTAAATTCTTAAAGCATAGGCCTTTGCAGACAGGTCTGAATATCTATATCCTAACAGATGTATTTGCAGTGAAATTCTAAATGACTGAGAGGTCAGCACTGAGCATTCATTAAAAATTCAGAATTGGTTCCCTTTTCATGACATTTATATGGTCATAATGAATCCTTTTCAGTGAAAATGGGCCCATTTTTGCCCAGAATTATTGACATGATCAAATCATGTTAATATATAGCAGGGATATTACCACAATTTGTGTGTGTGAAATTTTACACCAAAAACATGAAACATCAGGAGCACCAGTGAAATGATGTTATGAAATCATTCATAAAAATGCTTGCAAAGAAGTTTTCATCATAATCCCTGAGAACATAAGAAGTGCCATAGTCGGTGAGTCCAGTGGTCCATCTAGCCCAGTATCCTGTTTTCCCACAGCAGCCGGTGCCAGATGCTTCAGAGATAATGAACAGAATAGGTGAATTATTGAGTGATCCATCTCCTGTCATCCAGCTTCTGGCAGTCAGATGATTAGGGACATCCAGAGAATGGGGTTGCATCCCTGACCATCTTGGCTAATAATCATTGATGGACCAATCCTCCATGAACATATCTAATTCTTTTTTTTTTAACACAGGTTCAATTTACATTGTGTGAAGAGCTACTTCTTTATGTTTGTTTTAAATCAGCTGCCTATTAATTTCATCCGGTAACTCCTGGTTCTTCTGTTATGTTAAGTAGTAAATAATACTTCCATATTCACTTTCTCCACACTATTCATGATTTTACAGACTTCTGTCATATCCCTCTTAGCCATCTCTTTTCTAAACTGAACAGTTCCAGTCTTTTTAATCTCTTCTTATATGGAAGATGTTCTATAGCCCTAATAATTCTTGTTGTCCTTCGCTTAACTTTTTCCAATTCTAATATGTCTTTTTTGAGATGGAGAAACCAGAAATGCGCACAGTATTCAAGATGTGGATTAACCAAAATCTCTTTCTAGAGTCGTAACAGCTAATTTAGACCCCATCATTTTATATGTATAGTTGGATTATGTTTTCCAATGTGCATTACTTTGCATTTATCAACATTGTATTTCATTTACCATTTTCTTGCCCAGTCACCCAGTTTTATGAGTTCTCTTTGTAACTCTTTTGCAGTCACCGTTCGAGTTAAATATCTTGAGTAATTTTGTATTGTCTGCAAGCTTTTCCACCTTGTTGCTTATCCCTGTTTTCAGATCATGTATGAATACGATGAACAGCACAGGTCCCAGATTGTTGGGAGACCCCATTATTTAGCTCTTTCCACTAGGAAAACTGACCATTTATTTCTACACTTTGTTTCCTATCTTTTAAGCAATTACTGATCAATGAGATGACTTTCCCTTTTATCCCACGACTCCTTACTTTGCTTAACAGCCTTTGATGAAAGACCTTCTCAAAGACTTTCTGAAAGTCCAGATATGCTATATCCACTGGATCACCCTTGTTCGCATGTTGTTGACCCCCATATAGAATTCTAATAGATTGGTGAGATATGATTTCCATTTACAAGAGCCATGTTTACTCTTCCCTAATAGATTGTGTTCATCTTTGAGTCTGATAATTCTGTTCTTTACTATGGTTTCAGCCAATTTGCTTGGCACTGAGGTTAGGCTTACTGGCCTTGTACTTGCCAAGATCGCCTCTGGAACCATTAAAATGCATTATCTACCCTCTAGACTTCTGATACAGAGGCTGAGTTAAGCAATAAATTAAATGCCACAGTTAGTAGTTCTGCAAATTCATATTTGAGTTCCTTCAGAACTCTTGGCTGACTAGCATCAGGTCCTGGTGACTTATTACTGTTTATCAGTTTGTTCCAAATCCTCTGCTACTCGCACCTCAGCCTGGGATAGTTTCTCAGATTTGTCACCTAAAGAGGAATTGTGTTGACTTCAGCTATAAAAATAAACAGTAGTTCAAAGTACTTTGCTTTTTTAACAGACAAAAGGAGACAGCATAGATGTTATAGCCGTATACATCATAATTTGGACCTGATCGTCAAAGATGCAAAGAATCCATAAATACTGCAGAAGGCAAAGGGAGCTGCAGTTGTCCAGAATCTCTCAGAAGCAAGTATCTAGTCAAAGATTTTTGAAAAGCCCAACTCTATTATCATAGAAGTCAATGTAAAATTCCCATTAACTATAATAGTTCAGAATCAACCAAAATGACCTGGCTAGCAAACTAAGGTTCCAATTTTGCAAACATCAACCCCCTGGTCTTTCTTATGTCAGTACAGAATAGTCACCTGAGTAGGTGTTTATAGTAATTAGGCCTCATTAGTTGTACTTCTGCTTGCATGTCTTTATCAACATTCACTTTAAGTATATTTTTTGTAGTTTGCTTATATTAAAAATAAGGAAAATGGAAAATAAAATATATTTATATTTTCAGTGGATTTTTTGATTACATAATAGTGTTGGCATATATTTCATTTTTCCAGGTATCCTAAAAGAAACACTCAATTATTGAGATTTTAATTTGATTAATCTGAGAATCAAAACATCCCTGATTAAACACATGAAGCTACAGGTACTCTCTAAAGGGAAGAAGTTAATTAAATGACTCCAGAAATTTTGTTAGGTGAGTATTATCATTCAAAGTAAGTTCTTTTGTAATACTGAATTTTTGTGACCCTCTACAATTATACCCATTCAGCTTTTATCTGAACATAGAGTATCTTTCAAAGTTAAATTGAAAGCCAAAGAATAAAACAGAATACAGCTTTGTATTTCCATATTACAATGTCTTTTATCCAAGAATCCCAGCGTGGTTTGAAAATATTAATTAACTGAGCCTGCCGACACCCCTGAGTTGGATAAGGAAGAATAGTTTATTTCACAGATGAGTAAAGTGAGGCTAAGAGAAAGATTAAAGCCTCACTGCAGGAAAACATCCCTATTCAGGACTGTGCTTAAGTATGTGCTTAATATTAAGCACACGCTTAAGTCCCACTGAAGTCAATGCACTTGCAAATGTGCTGTCTTTAACAGAAATGGACTTAAATACGTGCTTATGTGCTTTCGTGATTCAGAGCAAAGCTGATTTGCTCAGCGTCACATGGCAAGTGAGTGAGAGTTAAGGGCTCAGAATCCAGCAATCCTGGCCCCTGCACTAAACATGAGATTACACTGCCATTGTTTGCTTCAAGAGATAGGCTATTGTACCTGCAATATTGTATCATGGGGCTGTGCAACAAGCCTTTCATAGCTTTTCAGTGTATTCTCTAAGACATGTTTTAAAAGAGGTCGGCAAATGTTTCTCTGGTGAGCCTTCATTTGCTTTTAACTTTCTCTACAAGGGAACAGGCTCTTTATCTTAATGAGCCCTTTCTGTACCTTAATGCAGAAGGTTGATTTGCTCCACCTTTCTGGCCCTACAATGTCAGTTACACTCACCAATGTGTAAGCGACAACCTTCCATTTTCATCTCCTTTGAAACTGGCCTTCTGGGTCTCTGTAGTTCTATCCCTGTGTTTCAGGCATAACTCCCCCACAGGCCAGTGGGAGAGACACATAAGGGGAAGGATGATTCATTCCAGAAAGGCACTGATGTTTGGCTAGCTGGATGCTGACTGCACCCCCATGGCTGCATGTGTGCTGTCATTTCTGGTGACAGCTGCAGACCTCAGTTTAGTAGCGTCTAGGGATCTGAGTGGGCCTCCCAATAGACTCCTCTTTTCACTTTAAACAGATGATGAATGAAAGCAAGTTGGAGTGTTCACTCACGGCAGGCCTCAACCAGGCACTTTGTGTCCATCGTTGTGATTATTATAACATCCCAGGACCGTCAGTTGCTGTTGCCACAGGGCAAAAGACCAAAACCCAGGAAAAAAACAAATATCAATCTCTCTGAGCACAGACCAATCACTCCTGTCACATCAAACCATCAGTTCAAACCTAGCGTGACACACACAGGAATAGTGCAGCCTGCAGAATGTGCCATCTAGTGAGTCAACAGGATCCAGTGCTCGGGGCACTAACATATAACCCAGAAGACTAGGATTATATTCCTGGCTCCGTCACTGACTACCTGTGTTACCATGGGCAAACCACTTCACCTTTGTTCCCTCTTCCACCCTTTCTCTCTCCTGTCTGTTTAGACTGTTTGGGACAGAGATGGTCTCTTATTGTTTGCACAGTACCTTAGCACAATGAGGACACTAGGCATTTCTGTAACAGAAATAATGGAGTAATTTTGTCCAAGATATGACAATGCATAGGGCAAACATGTCAGTGATTGAACCAGTCATTGCTGAATTTAGGTTTTGTGCTGAAAGATGGACAATCCAGGTTAGCGAGATCTGAGAATCTGCTCCATTTACTTCTACAGGAGAGGCGAGTTGTCATAAACAGATAGTTAAAGGTTAATGCCTCTTTTACCTGTAAAGGGTTAAGAAGTTCACCTAGCCTAGCTGACACCTGACCAGAGGAACCAATGGGGGGACAGGATGTTTCAAAAGGAAGGAGGGAAGTTTTCCTTTGTTTAGAGTCTCAGTTTCAGCCGAAGTGAAAAAGATCAAGGAGCCAGCCTCTTATCAGAGTAGTAAGTTTTAGAAAGGGATAAATAGGTTTATGTTTATTTCCTTTGTAACTTGTCTTGGTACCATTAAGGGAATTATCAAATATGGGTATTCTTGTGTGTATTAAGATTTTTGCCCAGGGGAACATCCTCTGTGTTTTGAATCTATTGTCTGTGAGAGTAGCTGGTATGCTAATCTCTCCCAGAGGGTTTTCTTTTACCTTTCTTTTCTTTAATTAAAAGCCTTCTTTTTAAATACCTGATTGATTTTTTCCTTGTTTTTAGATCCAAGGCAGTTGGATCTGGATCCACCAGGAGTTGGTGGGAGAAAGGAAGGGGGATGGTTAATTTCTCCTTCTTTTAAGATCCAAGGGGTTTGGATCTATGTTCACCAGGAAATTGGTGAAGTCTCTTAAGACTATCCAGGGAAGAAAAGTAGTGTTTGAGGGTGGTGGCAGCGATACCAGATCTAAGCTGGTAATTAAGTTTAGAAGTGTCCATGCAGGCCCCCACATCTGTACCCTAAAGTTCAGAGTAGGGAAGGAACCTTGACACGAGTCAACATTTCTTCAGCGATAACACACAGAACGGGCCACTGAGTCAGAATTAGATGCAAGCAAGCAATTAGATGCAAGAGTGTATATGTTTTTTTAGGTGTCTATAAAACACCTGATATTGTGTGCATGTATCTTGGGTGTTTGCAAACACCCATTCAAATACCTGGTTTCAACATTGGGCATTTGTGTGTATATATAAACATTAGGCGTGTGCCAAAGTAGTCATACAATTGTGTGCGCATTTCAAGCCATGAACATCAGGCTGTTTTACACGAGGAAGAAGAATATGGTGAAAAGACTGATGCAGTCAAAGAAAAGGTAAAAGAAAATAAACTTTAAAAAAGGAGGTAAGATTTGTGCTTAGAAACATAACTGAGACAACAGACAAGGCTTTGGAAATACCTAAAGAGGTAGATTGATAAAGTTCAGCAGCATAATGGGTCTCATTCTCCTCTGATTAAATCCAATAGGATCCTGGACACAGGAATGGGAACAATATGGCGCAGCTGTGCAGATAAAAATGTACCTGTTCAGTAATTAGATGCTACAGTGCTGGACAACATAAATAGAAAGACGTGTGAAATGCATTATATGAATCACAATGAGTTCAAAAAGGGATGGACAGTGTGGATCAGAATTCAGTTGTCCCCTTACAGGCATTCTGGGTGCAGCAGAACAGAGTTGTTATTGCATACTGAAAAAAAAAACAAAACTCAAAGCAGAACAGAAATCATGTAAACTGGTGGCAAAGTATAATGGTCACATATATCTTTATCAGGTAGATGCAGTTTCCACATGGTTTTCTAGGAAGTTACAAAATACAAAATAAAAAGGCATCATATAAAAAATGGAAACTAGGTCAGATCACGAAGGATGAATATAGGCAAATAACCCAGGAATGCAGAGGCAAGATTAGACAAGCAAAGGCACAAAATGAGCTCAAACTAGCTATGGGAATAAAGGGAAACAAGAAGACTTTTTATCAATACATTAGAAGCAAGAGGAAGACTAAGGACAGGGTAGGCCCACTGCTCAATGAGGAGGGGGGAACAGTAACGGGAGACTTGGAAATGGCAGAGATGCTTAATGACTTCTTTGTTTCGGTCTTCACTGAGAAGTCTGAAGGAATGTCTAGTATAGTGAATGCTTACGAGAAGAGGGTAGGTTTAGAAGAGAAAATAACGAAAGAGCAAGTAAAAAATCACTTAGAAAAGTTAGATGCCTGCAAGTCACCAGGGCCTGATGAAATGCATCCTAGAATACTCAAGGAGTTAATAGAAGAGGTATCTGAGCCTCTAGCTATTATCTTTGGGAAATCATGGGAGACGGGGGAGATTCCAGAAGACTGGAAGGGGGCAAATATAGTGCCCATCTATAAAAAGGGAAATAAAAACAACCCAGGAAATTACAGACCTGTTAGTTTAACTTCTGTGCCAGGGAAGATAATGGAGCAGGTAATCAAAGGCATCATCTGCAAACACTTGGAAGGTGGTAAGGTAATAGGGAATAGCCAGCATGGATTTGTAAAGAACAAATCGTGTCAAACCAATCTGATAGCGTTCTTTGATAGGATAACGAGCCTTGTGGATAAGGGAGAAGCGGTGGATGTGATATACCTAGACTTTAGTAAGGCATTTGATACGGTCTCGCATGATATTCTTATAGATAAGCTAGGAAAGTACAACTTAGATGGGGCTACTATAAGGTGGGTGCATAACTGGCTGGATAACCGTACTCAGAGAGTAGTTGTTAATGGCTCCCAATCCTGCTGGAAAGGTATAACAAGTGGGGTTCCGCAGGGGTCTGTTTTGGGGCCGGTTCTGTTCAATATCTTCATCAACGATTTAGATGTTGGCATAGAAAGTACGCTTATTAAGTTTGCGGATGATACCAAACTGGGAGGGATTGCAACTGCTTTGGAGGACAGGGTCAAAATTCAAAATGATCTGGACAAGTTGGAGAAATGGTCTGAGGTAAACAGGATGAAGTTCAATAAAGATAAATGCAAAGTGCTCCACTTAGGAAGGAACAATCAGTTTCACACATACAGAATGGGAAGAGACTGTCTAGGAAGAAGTATGGCAGAAAGAGATCTAGGGGTCATAGTGGACCACAAGCTTAATATGAGTCAACAGTGTGATACTGTTGCAAAAAAAGCAAACGTGATTCTGGGATGCATAAACAGGTGTGTTGTAAACAAGACACGAGAAGTCATTCTTCCGCTTTACTCTGCGCTGGTTAGGCCTCAACTGGAGTATTGTGTCCAGTTCTGGGCACCGCATTTCAAGAAAGATGTGGAGAAATTGGAGAGGGTCCAGAGAAGAGCAACAAGAATGATTAAAGGTCTTGAGAACATGACCTATGAAGGAAGGCTGAAGGAATTGGGTTTGTTTAGTTTGGAAAAGAGAAGACTGAGAGGGGACCTGATAGCAGTTTTCAGGTATCTAAAAGGGTGTCATCAGGAGGAGGGAGAAAACTTGTTCACGTTAGCCTCTAATGATAGAACAAGAAACAATGGGCTTAAACTGCAGCAAGGGAGATTTAGGTTGGACATTAGGAAAAAGTTCCTAACTGTCAGGGTAGTTAAACACTGGAATAGATTGCCTAGGGAAGTTGTGGAATCTCCATCGCTGGAGATATTTAAGAGTAGGTTAGATAAATGTCTATCAGGGATGGTCTAGACAGTATTTGGTCCTGCCATGAGGGCAGGGGACTGGACTCGATGACCTCTCGAGGTCCCTTCCAGTCCTAGAGTCTATGTCGGGTATGTTCTCTTGAGAACATTACAGATGCAGAGATGTCGAAAAGTTATGTTTCTGAAAGTAATTAGATTTCCTGCTTTGTCAATTATGTCTTCTAGAAGATTGTGACAAGTTTACTTTGTGGTGGTTCTTTTAATAATCTACCTTTAAATGTCTGAATCACTAGACAAATTAAATGCTATTTCCTGTAACAATAGCCATAATCTCAGCTGTTCATCTGGAATCCCATCAATACTGTACATTTGGCCAGCAAATGATTCATGTCGCATTAAATTACATTTCTGCTTTCCTGTGCTGCCTCTTCACATTTTCTTGACACTTCAATTCATTAAGCAGACGGAGATGGAACATGTGACTGAAATATTTTATTCAATAACATGTAAGTCCGTTCCCTGCAAGCTAGCACAATCTAACTCCCCTACAAGAAGTTTGTTTCACTTCAGTTTCCCTAATGACTGATTGAAGCCTCGGTTACAGAAATCCATTTCTGATGACTCATGCATAGTTGATTAAATATCTCTTTAACCCTCCCCCTTTCTGAATAAATGCAAAGATGCTACAACCAGAAAGATGTTGATTAAGATGATATCGGACAATTAATTATGCATTGTAATAACCTTTGTCCTAAGCTAGCGCCCTCTTTTTTTTTAATCAGTTGAAACTAAACATGATCAGATAATTACACATTCTTCTGTTCTAATCAAGCTGTGGGCAGAGAAAGGATATCAGAGGAAATGGAGCAGATCTTAAGAAATAAATAACAGGAAATGAAGAAAAATCAGCAGCTCTTTAGATGGATGATTATATCATTATTTCACTTATTGTAGCATCATATCAACAAGTGGGTTCTTCCAGCAGAGGTTTTTGTGGTCAGCTGTAAGTCAGCTAATGCGTGTGCCAAGAGGAGAGGTGAAGAACAACAGTATTAATATCTGTATGGAAAACAAGCCCCTCATAGAGGAAAGCTGCAGGACCTGATTCTCCACAGCTATCTTCTATCATGTACACCTAGCAAATTACATTCTGTGCTGAGGGCATTTTCACCCACTTTGCATATTAATGACAAGACAAAGTGTAAGGCTTGTGTGTGTGTGTGAAAATTAGCTCCTCCCACATTTGATATAATACAAGAGAAATGTTTATGCCAGCACAACTCCCTTGATGTCAGTGGAGCTATAGATCTGGTGGCAGAAATTAAATTAAAAATCAGGCTCAAACTTTTTAGTCAATGTGGGCTCTTTGGATCTAATTCTGGTCTTGCTCTCACTAGTGTAAAACTGGCCTAACTTCACCGAACTGAGAGTGAAACAGATTGACATGAGATCGGATTGAAGCCCTTTGAATAGAACTAGGTCACTACCAGTAACAGTGGGTCAGTTCCTCAGATTGTGTAAGTTGGCATTCACTTCAGCTGAGGATCTACATAAGAACATCAGAGCAGCCATACCGGCTCAGACTAAAGGACCATCTAGCCCAGTATCCTGTCTTCTGACAGTGGCCAATACCAAGTGCCCCAGAGGGGATGAACAGAACAGGTAATCATCGAGTCCATCCCCTGACACTCATTCCCAGCTTCCAGTTCACACTGAGCAGAGTCTCCGGCATTGCAGTGTAGTGAGACCGGGTTACAGTGGAGCAGACCATAGCACAACTTGGCTCCAAGACCTTGCCTACATTTATAGTGGTGTGTAGGGTACATATGGCTATGTGCCACAACGAAAGGCAGGCCACATCCACTCCTGGCACTGCAGTGGATTGCTACATGTGACAGTGAAAGGCTCTGGCAGCTGGGCACCCATGTGGAAAAGCTCCAGAAGTGGGGAACTGCTAGAGTGTTTCCCTGTTTCCAGGGCCGTCCTTAGGATTTATGGGGCCTTACGCAGTATTATTAAACTGGTGCCCCTATGCTGGATAGCAGCCCAAGCTCACAGCCTGGTGGGGGAGGGGGAGGAGGGACCTGACAGCAAAGGATAATGAGATGCCCAGCCTGCCTCATGGTGGCGGAGAGCCACAGTTCCCCGCAGAGACTTCCATGCACTCTCATTCATTCAGAATGGACATAAAGAAAGTACCTAATTAAAAGCACTAAAATTTGGGAATAAAAAATGTCAGTCACAGGTTTTTTGATATGCCCTGAAGTTTGTCAGAGATTTATTTGCAAAAACTTCATAGTAAGGGTGAGTCAGCTGTCCTGCTGAATACAACATTACATATAATGGAATACATGATGCAGCTCTTCTCTGTTTTACATTTTCTTCATCAGTATTTCTAAGTTGAATTTTTATTTTAAATGTACTCAAATCTTAAGTCAGCATTCCAGATTACTACATATTTAACTCACTGAAACAAAGACATTCTTTTAAATTAATCAGAGAGGTTTAGTGTGTTCATAACAATGTTCATTGCTTTTAGAAAAAGGGAACAGTAATTTACTTTGTGTGATCTCCATAACAAGAGACATGGTTATGAAATTTCACCAACTTAAAAAAATATGTTTCCAAAGATTTTAGGTATAACAAGGATTTTGTCTTACTAAGGTACTGATTTTGCTGGAGGGTTCTTTTAAAACTAGTTTGTCGGATAGTCAGAAGTAAAGAAAGGGAACTCTTTGTCCAGCTATCTGGAAGGGAAGGTCTGTTGTCCCTTTAAGGGCTCTCTTCAGTGGGGAGTGGGGGGAGAGGTGGTGAAGGGATGGACAGAAAGGACAGGAAGACTTGGAAGCACTTTTTTTTTTAACTATAGTAATTAAAATGTGTATTTTAGATAAGGGAGGTCTTTTGAAGGATTTATTTAAAAAACTATGTCTGAAGATCCACACATTTAAGGCTAAAGATGATTGTGCATCTAAAACTCTATGTAAGCATTTTTTAGAAATGTGATTTTATAATCTTCACCAGCTCACTAATGAAATATTTTTAAAGCAAATTTTAAACTAAGGTCCTGTAGACTGACATGTTCTGTGTAAATATTGCATTAATGCACAACTGTTTTTGTCAGTAAAGTCAGAAACTGACAGTATAAAAATTTATTTGGGCATAAGCTTTCGTGGACATCTGATGAAATGGGTTCTAGTCCACAAAAGCTTATGCCCAAATAATTTGTTAGTCTTTGAGGTGACACAAGGACTCGTCCTTGTTTTTGCTGATACAGACTAACAGGACTACCACTATGAAACCTGTCAGTATATACCTTGGGGTTGGCAAATGCCTGTTAAATGGCTTTATTACCCCTTGAATATCTCTTTAACAGTTTCAATGTTGTGCTAATAGGTCTGGCAGGCTGGAGGTTTTTTCACTTTTAACTACTAGATTCCCTCCCAAGGAAGACTCACCAGGCTAGAGCAGCCATCTGTGGGAGCCTGCAGGAAGGGTCAGAACAGGGATAGGAAAACAAGCGGCGGACACTAAGACCCAGTGGTGCCCCAAATTTTCAGGTGCCCTACGCAGCTGCCTATGTTGCCTATGCCTAAGGACGGCCCTGCCTGTTTCCTCCCCCGCGCACCTGCCAGAACCTCTCCCTGATACTAGAGTCTTTCACTGCGGTGGAGAAAGGCTCCGGCAGCAGGGCAGCAGCAGGACACTACTCTGCTAAAAGGATCAATGTAGATGCAGAAGGCATTGAGTGGGCATGTAGAGAGCTGTTGAAGGTACTCTCCTCTACTTGTCTTAGCCTTGCCTCCTTGTCTACGCTGCTATTCATACCCATCCTACCTGGGCACACAGTGTCTGCACCGACACGCTGCTGTAGGTGTAGAGGTACTTTCAGAGTCACAGTTCATTTCTTGTTGATTCCCTACTTCCTCCACACATGGGAGCAGTCTGCTCTTGGTCTATGCCAGCCTGAGCTCACTCTACTGTGCAGGGTCTCTCTGCTGTGCTGGCTGGTGCCTTGGGGAACAGAGTCTAAGACTCTGCCCATTCTGGACCCATCTGCCTTGGGGAAGGAACGGTGGTGCCAACAGCCCTGTAGGAGGGGCCCTCCCCTCCATACCAAGAGTTGCTGTGTGTGTAGTCTGTGCTGGGCCACAAGGGGACACCCTCATCTCCCTTATCCCCTCAGTGGAAAAGAAAAACAAGCAACCATCTGCCCCCCCATATGCAGGAATAGAGGGGATCCTAGCCAGCATGTTCAGATCAGAATCAATGTTTGGGGCTGTTTAGTTCCAGGGATTTTGTTTGGGCCCATATCTGACCCCAAATCAACAAAGTTCTTAAAATAGCCTGACTTCAAGCACAGGAATAGTCCCATTGAGTTAAATATGACTGACTACTCACATGCTTAAAGCAAGGCAGAGTGCTTTAGAGCTGCATGGGAAAGGGTTTTCCCATCCTGAAGTAATGTTTAAGGTTTCATTCCACCCCCATTTTGCACTGGGATAAAACCAAGGCCTTTTGCAATAAAGTAGAGAGACAAGCTTGGCAGTCAGGGACCCTCTTGGGATAGAGGTCACCCAAGTTTAAGTCCCTATTCTGAATCGGAGCAGTGATTTGAACCTGGGTGTCCCATATCCCAGTTTTTTTTCTCTCTTGTGGTTTGACCAGAAATTCCATCCTGGACCTGAGAAACCTCTCCCCCGAAAAGTTCCATTGAAAAAATCCTGACCAGTCCTTGCGTGCCACAACTGAGGCCTCTGTGTCAACACAGGGTTTTCTTGCCCTAAGAGCTGCTCAGAGACTGGATAGAATGAAATCAACATAGGGAGCCTGATAGAAACATGTTGCTCCTTTCTCTGTGTAGCCATTGTGCTCTATGCCTTCGTGCAGAGGGGTTTTGGGTTTTTTTCTTTACGAGCTTGAACAGAGCGCATAAGACAACAGAGCCTGAGAAACGAGGGTGAGCTGTATTGTTCTCTCTCATTAATATCACTTCTGATCACATCATTAAGTACACAGTCCCACCATATGGGTGAGCGGTATGTGTGTGACCTGGTGAGACAGATATTAATGAGCATCTTTTTTTTTTGCATCTTACTTTGATTGAACTTTTCATTACCTTTGCTGTTTGGAGAGCCTTGTCTCCATCTCAGTTAAGTCCTTATCCTAGAGCTTGTTTAATTTATTTTGCGGGACTGACCTTTCTCACACATGACTGGCTGTCACCAGGGAAGGAAAGTAGGTCCAGGTTTCTGAATTGGAAGCCATCTAATGGCATAGAAGGGTATTTTACTGGTGTATAGAAAATAGGGCCCAATTACTCAACTTATTAAAATTTGAATATGATCCTGGAAGGTTAGATAACAAGAAATAAGCAGCTTTTCTTCAGTCTCATTTTTCCCCTTAGTTAGTTTTTTTTCTTTTTCTCAAAATGAATGTTTGTTTCAAACCAAATGAGAAACTCACATTATAATTACAGCTTGATTCAGTGTGGACACAAATCTGACATCAGGAATCATAACATTTAAAAACGAGTGGGAGAACACTTCAACCTCTCTAACCACTCAGTGACAGACTTGATGGTGGCAATTTTACAACAAAAAAACTTCAAAAACAGACTCCAAAGAGAGATACCATTAACGTAGGTTTGAACAGAGACTGGGAATGGTTGGGCCATTACACTAATTGAATCTATTAAGTATCCTCACACCTTCTATGGGTCATCTTGATTAACACTTCAAAAACTTTTTCTTCCTGCTGATGATAGCTCATCTCAATTGATTGGCCTTTTATAGTTGGTATGGCTACTTCCACCTTTTCGTGTTCTCTGTATGTATACATATCTTCTTGCTGTATGTTCCAGTGTATGCAGCCAATGAAGTGGGCTGTAGCCCATGAAAGCTTATGCTCAAATAAATTTGTTAGTCTCTAACGGGCCACAAGCACTCCTATTCTTTTTGTGGATACAGACTAACACGACTGCTACCAGCCACTTAAACTTTGTTAAAAGCAGCAAAGAATCCTGTGGCACCTTATAGACTAACAGACGTTTTGGAGCATGAGCTTTTGTGGGTGAATACCCACTTCCTCAGATGCATGCAGTATGCATGAAGTGGGAAGTGAGTATTCACCCACGAAAGCTCATGCTCCAAAACGTCTGTTAGTCTATAAGGTGCCACAGGATTCTTTGCTGCTTTTACAGATTCAGACTAACACGGCTACCCTCTGATACTTAAACTTTGTTGACTGTCAAAGATGCCGATTTATGCCAGCAGGGATCTGGTCCTCTAACATTTATTCTCTTTTTCTACTGGGCTGTACAGTGGTCACCCTTAAAACCAGCCAGTTTTGCCTTAGATGAATAGATAAGATTAGTGTGGTGTTTGTAAGATACGTTATACTCCAGTATAGGTAAATTAACCATACATCCAAGTTTTAGTGGGGATGTCTCAGTTTTACATGTGATGTCTGGGTGCCACACGAAATTCTTTTAGGTCCCCTGAAATATCCCAGCTGTCATCATCCATCAAACTCTTTGGGGGTTTTGGTTTATTCAGCACATATTGCTGCACCCAGTAGCATTTCCTCTGGGTTTACCAAGAAAACAAAGCCCAGTGCAATGAGTATTCAATGTGATGAGCAGTGTTTGTACAACCACTATCAGAGTTGTCCTTTTGCTCAAAGTGAATATATTGAGACTGCTTCAGCATTCATCATCAGCACCTTCAGAACGCGAAGCGGCTGGAAAAATCCTCCAGGCTGAGAAATATGCACAAGCTACTTTTGAGCCAGAAGCTGGCAGTACTGACACCAACACACATTGTGTTGAAGTGTATTTTTGTCACGTAGGACTATTTTGAGCTCTAAAAGAAAGACTCCATGGAAGTGCTCAGATTTATTTATTTTTATTTTGAAAATATGATCACTGTAAGCACGGAGTATGCTGCAAAACCCTGACCTATCCTCATCCATTTCCTTATGAGATCCGGTACAGAACAACAGAAAATAGCTTTTATCAAAATGGAGATTTGCAGAGAAAATATCAATGTCCGCAGAATTTTTCAGGCTTTCATGATAAAACCCAAAAATTCAAGATGAGGAAGGTGTGGGGTTTGCTACACATTTTTTAGTTTTGGACAGTGGCGGCTCCAGGCACCAGTGCAGTAAGCGTGTGCCTGGGGTGGCAAGCTGCAGGGGGTGCCCTGCCAGTCCTTGCGAGGGCGGCAGTCAGGCAGCCTTTGGCGGCTTGCCTGTGGGAGGTCTGCCAGTCCCACAGATTTGTCAGCAATTCGATGGTGGGTTCGCCGAAGCTGCCGGACCAGCATACCTCCCGCAGGCAAGCTGCTGAATCCACAGGACTGGGGACCTCCCACAGGCAAGCTACCAAATCCACCAGACTGGCAGACCTCTCACAGGCAACCGCTGAATCCGCGGGACCAGGGACCTCCTGCAGGCAACTGCCGAACCCCTGGGACCTCCCACAGGCAAGCCGTCGAATCCGCGGGACCAGGGAACTCCCGCAAGCAAGCCGTCGAATCAGCCGGACCGGCAGACCTCCCACAAGCAACCTCCAAATCCGCGGGACCAGGGACCTCTCACAGGCAAGCCTCCGAAAGCAGCCTGCCTGCCATGCTTGGGGCGGCAAAAAAGCTAGAGCCGCCCCTGGTTTTGGACTTTCCATTTTTCAACAAGAACGTGAAAAAATTATGAAAACATAATTGTGTGAATTGTTATAGACAATATTTGCTGTGACCAGTTCAACAGTATTTTCTTGCAGCTCAGTTTATATACTATGCATATATGGCAAATGGATCCAAAGCCTATTCATTGAATGTGGTAGTTTGGAGTCAGACCTGTGTGCTGAAGAACCCAGATGAGTGGTCAAGTACTGGAAAATCAGAAATTTTCTGGGTTTGAAATGCAGATACTAACTCAGCTCTGAATTTTGCAGGGGACTCTGTTTAAGTTGTTATCCTCTTGACATGATTCATATTTTGTATAGATGAAGAGGGAAATCTAAGAATATAAGAATGGGCATACTGAGTCAGACCAATGGTCCATCTAGCCCAGGATCCTGTCTTCCGACAGTGGCCAATGCCAGGCCAAACAATTCATCACCTGTCACTCATTCCCAGTTTTTAGCAAACAGAGAGTAGGTACACTTGAGACCATGGTTTTGCTTCCCTGCCCATCCTGGCTAATATTGTAGAATCATAGAATATGAGGGTTGGAAGGGATCTCAGGAGGTCATCTAGTCCAACCCCCTGCTTAAAGCAGGACCAATCCCCATCTAAATCATCCCAGCCAGATAGGACTGGTGGCTCTAGCTTTTTTGCCACCCCAAGTGGCGAAACGGGAACAAAAAAAAAAAGATAAAGCAGCACTTTGACGGCAGCTCTACTGTGCCGTATCATTCTTCGGCGGCAATTCGGCGGCGGGTCCTTCGTTCTGAGAGGCATTGAGGGACCCGCCGCAGAATTGCTGCCAAAGACCCGCATGTGCCAGTCCTTTCCATTGGCCGCCCCAAGCATCTGCTTTCTTTGCTGGTGCCTGGAGCCAGCCCTGCAGCCAGGGCTTTGTCAAGCCTGACCTTAAAAACCTCTAAGGAAGGCGATTTCACTACCTCCTTAGATATCCCATTCCAGTGCTTGACCACCCTCCTAGAGAAAAAGTTTTTCCTAATATCCAACCTAAACCTGCCCCACTGCAACTTGAGACCATTACTCCTTGTTCTGTCATCAGGTGCCACTGAGATCTAGGTCCATCCTCTTTGGAACCCTGATTCAGGTAGTTGAAAGCAGCTATCAAATCCCCCCTCATTCTTCTCTTCTGCAGACTAAATAATCCCAGTTCCCTCAGCCTCTCCTCATAAATCAGGTCCATATCCCGATGGACCTATCCTCCATGAACTTATTCAATTCTTTTTTTGATCCCACTTATATTTTTGACCATTACAACATTCTCTGGCAAAAAGTTTAGCAGGTTGACTGTACGTTTTGTGAATACCTTCTTGTTTATTTTAAACCTGCTGCCTATTCATTTCTTTTCGTGACCCCTAGTTCTTGTATTATGAGAAGCAGTAAATAACACTTTCTTGTTTCCTTTCTCGGCATGTCATGATTTTATAGACCTCTGTCATATGCCCCCTCAGTCGTCTCTTTTCCAAGCTCAAAAGTCCCAGTCTTATTAATCTTATTTTCTGTACCTTTTCCAATTTCAATATATCTTTTTTGAGATGGGACAACCAGACCTGCCCAAAGTATTCAAGATATGGGTGTACCAGGGATTTATATGGTGAAATTATGATATTTTATCTTTTATTTTCTGTCCCTTTCCCAGTGGTTCCTAACATTCTGTTAGCTTTTTTGCCTGCCGCTGCACACTGAGAAAATGTTTTCGAAGAACTATCCACAATGACTCCAAGATCTCTTACTTGAGTGGTAATAGCTAATTTAGACCCCATCATTTTTATATATAGTTGGGATTATATTTTCCAGTGTGCATTACTTTGCATTCATTAATATTGAATTTCATCTGCCATTTTGTTGCCCTGTCACCCAGTTTTGTGAGATCCCTTTGTAACTCTTCACAGACTGCTTTGGTCTTATCTGTTGTGACAGACCCAAACTAGTGGGGTATGGGAGTCTGGTAGAGGGCAAATATACTGGTCACTGGATGAGTAGTTTTCTGTTCCCTGAGTGACCAGAGCAGGGGCTTCACTAGAGTAATCAGGAACCTGCTAGAACCAATTAAGGCAGACAGGCTGATTAGAACTCTTGCAGCCAATCAAGGCAGGCTAATCAAGGCACCTGGGTTTAAAAAGGAACTCACTCCAGTCATGCCAGGGGGGAGCCAGAGGAGAGGAAGTGTGTGTGAGGAGCTGGGAGCAAGAGACACAAGGAGCTGAGACTGAGAGGGTGCTGGAGGACTAAGGAGTACAAGCGTTGTCAGACACCAGGAGGAAGGTCCTGTGGTGAGGATAAAGAAGGTGTTTGGAGGAGGCCTTGGGGAAGTAGCCCAGGGAGTTGTAGCTGTCATGCAGCTGTTACAGGAGGCACTATAGACAGCCGCAATCCACGGGGCCCTGGGCTGGAACCCAGTGTAGAGGGCGGGCCTGGGAGGCGGGGGGAGGGAAAGATCACTGAGGTGAGCAAATCTGCCAATAAGCGCAGGACCCACCAAAGTAGAGGAGGAATTTTGTCACACTGTCTTGAGTAGTTTTGTATCATCTGCAAATTTTCCCCCTCACTTTTTACCCCTTTTCCAAGATCATTTATAAATGTGTTGAACAGCACTGGTCCCAGTACAGACCCCTGAGGGACACCACTATTTACCTCTCTCCATTTTGAAAATTGATCATTTATTCCTACCCTGTGTGTCCTGTCTTTTAACCAATTACTGGTTAAAATTATCTCATGACAGCTTATTTTACTTAAGAGTGTTTGGTGAGGGACCTTGTCAAAGGCTTTTTGAAAATCTAAGTACACTATATCCACGGGATTGAACTTGTCCACATCCTTGTTGACCCCCTCATGTTCCATGATATTGCAGATTAAGAGTAAAGAGGCCTGATTCTCTACTGTTTTATAGCTTTTCTATTCACTTCCACCAGTGCAAGCTGAGAGCACAGTAAGTGTGATATACTTCTAGGCTGATCTGATAGCCTTTTACACCTGCTCTGCATCCCTAAATGACTGCACAGAGCACAAGGTAGAGGAGAATTGTGGCCACTGAGTCTAGACTCCATGTGTTCAGGGAAATAAAAGTACCTTTCTCTTCCAGATTTTCCTAAGCCTTGCAGTAGCTGTGTAGCTACAAACCTTCTAGAGCATCCATGGCACACATTGTGACACTCTGTAACTTGTGATCAAGTTTGAGGCTGTGCACACTTCCAAGATATCACTGAACCAAATCTAAATCTAGCCCTGTTGTTATTAACTCAGTGGCGGTTTATATCACCACCCAAATGAGGATCTTTTATGCATGGTGTCAAGGAATATTTCTTCAGCATCTCCTTAAGGAATTAGACAACAAGCAAAGCCTATTCTTTCAAGTCTATCGGGGGGTGTTTGGATTAAAGATAATTGGAAAGAAAATAACTGACAAAAGGCCATGGAACGACATTTTTGCTGCTCCACCTCAGTGGGATACTACAGATAATCACTTTTTCACAGCTGCAAGGCAGCAGGAATTAAAAACAGCAAGATTCAGCGGGATGACTTAAGTCAACTAATCATCAAAATAACTCAACTGGAAGATCCGTATTTGGACAATAGCCAGGCAAGTAAATTCCCATCTATGCCATTATTTTCTCACCAGAAACCTATGGGGACACGTGTAGCACATTGAAAAGATCAAACACACTCAGACATTGGCTCGATTCATCTCTCTGGCTAATGAACCTTTTGCTACTTTTCATGCCACTGCTAAAATTAAAGCCCACACACTCCAGGAAGCCTGTATCAAAGTATACACAATATGTTAAATTCACAGTAAAGGAAATAATGAACATTTTATCCTTCAGATACTGGTCAGAGAGGCATATATCTGGATTTCTTCTTAAAGCCAGTTTATGAATCTGTCCATTGAAAAAGGGAGATTTACTCAGTTCCCCAACCCCAGTAAATCAGGAACCATCATGCATCTAGCTCTTATCTCTCTGTTCTTGAGTTCCCAGGGCCAGATCCTCAACTGGTTACATATTGGTATAGTTTCACTGGTGCCAGTGGAGGTATGCCAACTTACACTACATGAGGAAGGGGTTCTTAGAATCACATTGACACATCCTCCATCTACATAAATAAAGTGATCTCTTTGCTCATGGACCTTTTCCCCATCCCATAACTCTGTGGAGCACTCCACACTGAAGTGGATGAAAGTCCTTTATGGTTCAGGCCATGGCTCTGCGAGATCCGATGAGTATCAGCACTCAGACCTCACATGCCTGGATATTTGGCTTTACTATGAAAAGGGGCAGATGGGGATTGTATTTAAATATATCCTGCACCATAAATACCAAATACTTCCTCAAGAAAATACTATAAGGAGTTCAGATGACCCACGAGTATGTTAATCCTACTGAAAGTGAAAAACAGAGATTTTATTCCTGCTCTAAATTCAAATCTGACTTGAACCTTAAAAATGCTGCTGCTACTGCACTTCTATAAAACAGTGCGCTAGGATGTAAGTGAACCCAGGAGAAAAAGCAAACAATAAACATCTAGAGGTACCTACACAAGGTTTCCAGTGATTTCATTCGCATTTGCAGTGTTTCATAGGCTACAATAGAGACCAAAGAGCCTTTGCCGGGCTCATTCTTGATCTGACATTCTCTCACTCCCAAGCTTGGGTTCATTTAGTGGCTTAGCATTTCAATTTTTGTCACAAAAGGCTTAAAGGAGAATAAGAACATAAGAACGGCCATACTTGGTCAGACCAACAATCCATCTACCCCAATATCCTGTCTTCTGACAGTGGCCAATGCTAGGTTCCCCAGAGGGAATGAACAGAGCAGAGAATCATCAAGTGATCCATCCCCTGTTGCCTATTCTCAGCTTCTTGCAAACAGAGGCTAGGAACACCATCCCTGCCCATTCAGGCTAATAGCCATTGATGGACCTATCCTCCATTAATTTATCTGGTTCTTTTTTGAACCCTGTTAGAGTCTTGGCCTTCACAACATCCTCTGGCAAGGAGTTCCACAGATTGGTGGTGTGTTGGATGAAGAAATACTTCCTTTTGTTTGTTTTAAACCTGCTGCCTATTAATTTCATTTGGTGCCCCCTAGTTCTTGTGTCATGAAGAGTAGTAAATAACACTTCCTTATTTACTTTCTCCACACCATTCATGGTTTTATAGACCACTATCATATCTCCCCTTATTCATCTCTTTTCCAAGCTGAAAAGTCCCAGTCTTTTTAATCTCTCCCCATATGGAAGCTGTTCCATACCGCTAATCATTTTTTTGCTCTTTTCTGAGCCTTTTCCAATTCCAATACAACAGAACATTTACCTTGTGAAATAAATCTGGGGAGTACTACAGGAGTCAGAGTCCCTAGAAGGAGAGTTCAAACTGCTAGCAAAGAGCTCACCGTGACTCTCCAAGGAACTGATATATGGAGAAATGAGCTGAACTCTTGACAACAGGATTTCCCCCAGACCATTTGCTGTACTTGTGAAAGAACCTCTATTCTCAGCTATTGGCAGAGTCTTTCAAAATCTAGCTGCCTGCTCTGTCTGTGGGTGAAGTGTGGTTATTTGCGAGCAATTATGGTCCTCATTCTCATGGAGAGAAACTCACCCTTAGAGATCCCACCTTTGAGAATTTGTCAGATGTTACAACTAATGGGCCAGTTTTGTTGACACATGATCCTGTAATTTCTTGACATCATGTTTTGTGAATGCCAAAAGGTATTTCCCACTGGAATTTGGATGAACCTGGAGACGGTCAACTAGTCAGAGTCGGTCTTCAGCCCCTTAGCAAGGCTTGTGCCAAGATTCTGTATGAGAGACAGCAGAATGAAATCCTCCATTGGCCACAGAATACTACTGTGACTACAGCTTCTCCCTCCTGGTTATGCGGAGGAGACAAAGGAGTTTGCCGATGGGAATCCATAGCTGTAGTGATATAACAAGGGGCACAGGGTCTGCCTCCATGGCTGCTTCTGCTCCTAGGCAGGGGAACCATTTCAAATATGACTATCCAGGCCCCATTGGATGGAGACAGAATTTTGACCAAAAGCAGCAGACTCAGAAAGAAATGGGACTGACAGATTAATTGTCCATAAGGATTTTTTACCGTGTATTATGCTGTCTTTTTAGAGCTTCAAGAAACGGGTAGGAAGCAAATGTCTTGACTCCCAGCCTCCAGCTCTAACAAGAGCCACAAATTAGCTCCTGAATACTAGGATGGAAAGAGTGAATTAGCAGTGTCTGCCTTTTCACAGCATCACTGGTTGCCACTGTTGTGATGAGCAAGGTCAGTTTCTCCTTTCCTAGGAGGATCTTCAGTTATGTGCATATGTACATCCAAAGATGCACATATCTTTCCTAAACTTTTGAAGGCACTAGCTATAAAGAGTGTATTATGGAAAGGCAAGAACTGACATAGCCTCTTGGTCCAGCCAAACTCTGCCTTTAATATCGCACAGCAACTATATAGCTTCAAGGAGAAACACTGACTTCTCTCCCAAGGTCTGTCCTCTGGTTTAATTAGTATTGACATTGTCACTAATGTTATAAGAGCAGTGCAGATGGTAAATTCACCCCTGTCCCATGTTTTGCACCTTGTCAGATCTTACCACTGCATGATTTCCTTGGGAACGACAGTGTTATTAAACATCTCCTGGCGGAGGCGTCTGAAATCTTCACCCGGCTCACTCCATAAAGAGCTGCAACTTTCTTTGACAACAGAAGAACAATAAGTCGTCTCTACCCTGGTACAGATTTAAAGGAGGACAAGGCACCCCATGGGAATTCTACTTTTTATAAGATGAAAAAGTATGTTGCGTGCATTGCAGCAAAAAGCAAGTGCTGTATGCTAGAGGAAGGAGAGAGTGAAAAATATGAATGATTAAGACTCCTAGGATAATTGTCACAATACTATAAGCTTTGGATCGGATCACACCTGTAGGAAATGGACAATGGTACAAGTCAGATAACCACTGTCGGGACTAAGAAAATCATCCCTATCCATGGAGTATTACAGACAGAAGAACATATTCTGATTTGACTTATCCTGTTGTGACTCTGGAGTCACTCTAGCTTCACAGCAGAGTCAGTGAGATCACAACCAAGTCAACAATCTTGAAAATAACAGGGCCATTTCCACTGGGAAGGGGATAAATACTTCATCTGCCAAGCACGGAGACATACATGCTGCAAACTCAAGAGGAATCTACTGTTAAATAAAATTGCTCTGATTTCGTAGGTGGAGTTTTAAGTAACCACATTTAAAGTGAATGTTGGTCCAAATTCAACAATCCCAACTCCCTACACAGTACCAGGCTGCCCGCTTCCATGATGCAATCCCAAGAAGGGCACTAAGGGGAGGAAGACCCCACAGAGTTGCCTTTGCAGACCTTCATTCCATCTGTATGGAACCCTATATCATTCCTTTTGGGCAGGGCTCTGTATCTACTTCCTCCTGCCAAACAAGCTGCAGTTTCATCTCCACACCCAGGAATCCTAAGGAATTCACAGGAAACTTCTCATCTCCACTTCTCCCTGTCCCCGCCAGTTGTACCTCCAATGGAGCTGTTTTATCAAGTCTTCCCATAACCCTCAGGAACCCTGTTAAAGGGGAATTTCCTACCATGAAGAGAGCTGAGGAACACTGAACACAGCCTCAGGCTATATTATCCTTCCCTGTACGGCTCCATGGGCTTGGGAAATTATGTGCACTCCACAAGGTCTATATCACCCCTGCTTTCACCTCCTGCAATTATCGCCATCGTGAGAGGGAGGGCCCCCCCTCTGTACATGGAGCTCTAGGAAATGATCTGGTTCACAGCCCTCACACCATCAATATCCTGCTACCATTTTCCCCCTATGCAGTTTGCAGTAGCAGACACAGGAAAAAGAAAATGGTTCTTGGCAAGAAGTCAGGTTGTAAACTCGCAATCTAGGAGGGCATACTGCAGAGTTGGGCACGTTGTTCTAGGAAAGGCTCCCAGGCATGGAGAAGCACCAAGTGTCCTGGGAACTGGGAAGTTTAATGAGCTGTGCAAGATCTGTGATAGAAATTGATGCAGATCACAGCACTTGTTCCTCCTTTGGCTCCTCTAAATGCCTCTAATTTTCCTTCTTTGGTCCTGTGAGTGATTTTGTTGCTCATGACAAGGGACGCTGGCTTTCCATACAGCTCTTCCAATGCCCCTCCGGCTCAGACTCCGAGCCCCATGTTATTCAGGTCCTGAGCTTCTTGCCAGCAGACACCAACATCTGTGACATGAACGAGCAAGCAATAAGCTGGGGGAAAACTCATTGCCACTTATGTCTTGGGCAGGGGTCAAAAAGATACTTTCCCAAGCTTCTCCCACAAAATCAGCCCCACCTAGTGGAGGCACCAAAATGAGATGCCACGGTCAATAGCTAGTGTAGAATACCACATGCAATCCTGCGTGGTCATGAGGCTCAGCTCTCCCTAATGGCAATTGAAACACCCATGGATTCAGCTCCCCTTCATGGGGCTCAGATGCCCCGCTGGGCCCCTTAAGCTTATTCCACTGCCCACCAATCAAGGAGAAGATAAGAGTTCTCTTCTCAACATCATTTTAAAGTGTCATCACTGACATTGAGTTAATGCCCAGTGATATAAATGAGCCAGGTCACATCTCACAGAATTATCGTTCCAGGTTCCGTACATTCAGGCAGATGTTACTGTATCAGTTACGCTCCCTTGACATAGTCGGTGTTCTCTCCACAGCCATAACTGCTAGAAATATACAGTAGTTTAAAAAATATGAAAGTGGAGTTCCTGAAAAAGAAAGCAGTCTTGGGAGGTGCTGATATGTTCTACTGCTGCTTAATGTGCCGATTGGATGCTGCCGTTAGGTAAACTTTTAATGGTGCTATCTACATGTAAAAAGACTATTGTACCATTGACTGCAGCACCCAGCCCCTAGAATGGATGGTTTTCTAAGCAATTAGAAAACATCAGGGATGAGTAATCTGAGAAAGTAGGAACTGACCCAAATTTCAACCCAGTAGTCCTTCCCGCAGATTAATCCCATTTAAAACAATGAGATTACTCACTTGAGCAATATTTTCAGGATTGGGCCCTAAAAGAGTTTGCAACATCAAGCTAAAATAATTGCAGGATTGGGCTAATTATTTTAATAAAAGAAGCAAGTTTCAGACATAAAGATCTTGCTGAAAAACCAATTATTTTTCAACAGCAGAAGCCAGTTATTAAAGTTATTTTTAATTAAAATCAACTCAAGTGAATTTGTCCACAAATGGACAGTGGAGTGCTTTTAAAGTAATGACTCAGAACATTCCAAATCGGCAAAAGTTCAGTTAGAGTAAATTGGATTTATTCCATCTCTCGAGATAAAAATTGTTGCTTACAGCTAGAACGTTTGTGTGTATGTGTGTGCGGGGGGCTTTATTTATGCTTTATAAATTTATTTCCATAAATGTAATGGGGGCAGTTTCTCTTCTGCCCATTTTGTGTTGCTAGGGTGGTGCAAAGTTGGGAGAAATGGTCCCTAAATGGCATCCTGAGAATTCTCCTAGTATAGAAAGCTTGTCAGGGGTGGGGTGGAGCTCATCTACATTCTGCCAACTTTTAAGTGCAGTATGGGCCTTTATGGGCTACTGACAACTGCTCTAATATACTCAGGTATAGCGCCAGGGCAGCTTGAAAATCTCAAGAGTTTTTGCAACTCTCTAACAGCTCTTTACCCTCTGCTGCAAGCAGATCTTGCAGCAGAGGGTAAAGAGCTGTCTTGGCATGGGAAAGAATCTGGACTTTTGTTTGAATTAAGGCTACTCTCTTTGCAAGATCTGTATATATATTCAAACTGCCTACAATGCTGTCAGTAACACTCTGACGCTCCATCAGGCTTGCACTTTTACCTCATATACCAAAAAGCAATGTGAAGCCAAACTTAACTTGCACTCTAATGCAAAACCTTAAGAGTGACTTGTGCTACACTAAGGCAGATTAACTTTCCAAATACTCAGAATGTGCGATAGTCAGCTGTGCTGATCTGTTGATACATGTGAGGTCACCATTAAGGTTTTGCTTTTCCAGGCATGTTTGATGAAGCTGGGGTACGTATCTGTTGGAGATGAAAGTGAAAACCTTATGGAGTGTTGGAGTGCATTAAAGAATATTGAAAACTTTCCCCATAACTTCTTTTTTCCAGGCTTTTAAGTTTGTGGTTGTGGACGGGATGTATCCTGATGTAATCTTAACCGTTACTAAATACAGTTTGCAGTTTTGTTGTAGCCATGTTGGTCCCAGAACATTAGAGAGACAAGGAGGGTGAGGTAATATTTTTTATTGGACCAATTTCTGTTAGTGAAGGAAACAAGTTGAGCCAATAAAGGACATTACCTCACCCACCACGTCTCACTAAATATGGTTTTATGTGTGTGAAAAAACCATAGTCTCCCTTGAAGTCCAATACACAGTCCACCTGGATCTCCCTTGAAATCCAATATGCTGTAATTAAGCAAATGTTGCAAAACTCCTGTTAACTTCAATGAGGCTAATAATATTTCACCCCTACAGTGTATAGATTAACATTATGTGAGTGACACTGGAAATGATGGAATCAATGTACATTTCTTAAAAGGAAAAGAAGCCAGATTTTTAAAAAAATCTATTTTATAATTGAAATAAATGTGTCACAAAAATGCATATGAAAAGGGTCTAGAATCAAACAATGATATAGTTAAAAGCATAACATGAGCCTCTGATTCTTATATATTATGGCTGATATATTAACATAAGATCTAAACAGCTGTAATATTTTATGTACAAAGATAAATTAACAGGATACATTTTCTTCTGCAAATATTCTCCTCTTAACAGGATAATCTTTGTGCACTAATAAAATAAACCATAAGTCTTATTTACTCTTGGTCTTACTCTCTTATTGTAATTTAGCCAAGCTTGAGACAATATGGCAAAATCGATTAACAAAAGCATAATTTACCTTTTTTCTTTCCTCCAGAGAATCAGGTTTTCTTTTTAAGATGGTTTCAGATAGATACCATTGCTCTCAAAGTCAATGAATTCATGATAATGAATATTTAATTATTAAATTAATTAACTCCCTTCATGCAGCGGAATTTTCAAAATGCACCCATCCATTGCTCTGGGAGCACATAGGTTAAAAAATAGCAACTCTTTACTTCAACTGCATGGCACCAATTCAGAGAAGCAATTAAGCACAAGCTTAAGTGCATCTGTATTCCGGACAGTAGTCAAGCATGTTGTTAAATCCTAATCTAAATAGGGATCCTTTCCTGAACTAAGGCTTATGTCAGGAGTCAAAAATCTGTTTCCCCTTTTGAGTAGCATATTTCCCAGCACAGCCATATTAGATGATGAGACCATTCAGCACCTGGCAAAGGCCAGCTTGGCATTTGGCAGGCTCGCCCACAGGATCTGGAGGGAGCATGGAGTCTGCCTCAGAACTAAGATAAAAATCTACTGTGCTGTTGTACTCACCTCGCTCCTCTACGGCTGTGAGATGTGGATGCTCTACCAATGTCATATCAAACAGCTGGAGAGCTTCCACCTTTACCGCCTACGACCATCTGCAACATCACGTGGCAGGACAGGATCTTTAAAACTGCAGCCCTTGTGAGGAGTCAAATTCCTGTTTGCTCGTAAGGGCCCAACTTCGCTGTGTCGAACCCATGGTGTGTATGGAAGTTTCCCATATACTGAAAGTAGCATTCTACAGCCAGCTGGTCCCAGGAACCCTCTCTAAGGGTCAAACTATCCTCAGATACACAGACCCCTGGAAGGCCCACCTGAAACCAAGCAAGATAGACGTTAGAACCTGGGAACGTGTTGCCCTCGACAGACCCAGGTGGAGAGGTCTGTGCCATGAGGCCCTGTCCGCTTTTGAGGAGTGGCGTCTGAGGTCTTTGCAGGAGAAGAGAGCATGTCATAAGGCCAATGGTCCAAACTCTCAGCAACAATTATACTTGAAAGACATGGAACTACATTTGCAAATCAAGGATTGGACTCACTTCCCACCTGAGAAGCCACAAAAACAAATAAATCCAGAACTTAGATCAATACTAGGTGAACTCTCATCCACTGAATCAATGGGAGAATCCATCATCAAAGTCATGTCCATACTAACCATGTCCATCACTGAAATTTCTGTGATGCCTCCTACCACTGTGTTACTCCTGGTGCAACTCCAGTGGAGGTAGCAAAGGTCGGAGCATAAGCATAGATAGGACTTTATCACCATTTTGCAGGATTTGATGATGATGCAAAAATTATTCCTTATCAATAGCAGTGCTCCCAACATTAATCCCACAGGGATAATTGCACTGGTGGGAAATTTCATACAGTTACAGCCTTTTTGATAGTGTTCTGGCTGCCCCTATGGAGGTGAACAGAAGTTAGAGGGAGGGAGTTGTGAGCCCTTCCCTCACTTTTTCCCACTGGAGCAGCCAGGATACCTCTGAGCTCAAGGTACTGGTGAATTTTAGAACCATCTAGATACATGACCCTAGCAGGACTCAGATGCGTGATGTAAACATATGACCATGGTCCTACCAGTCTTCCACAAAACTAAGCTGACCAGGACCTGTGCTGGGAGAACACATGAAGCATCTCCAGAAATGTAGTGTGAGCTGCTCTCCTCAGTATGTTCCCTAAGATGCACATAGAGGTAGCCTATCTGCCTGCATAGTCCTCTCTTTCCTTCCTTCCTTCCTCTTTCAAAGGCACCAAACAAGTCACCCAAATACTTGTCCTCACCAACGGATTCCACTGCATCAAGCATAGAGTGTTGAGAAAATGGCAGCAGCTCTGTGGTTGCAGTGGTTTTTTAAGGGTCTGAAATCCTACAAATGATGCTCATGTTATATTGATCTCAAATTGTATAAGCGTTCCATCAAATCCTGAGCAGCAACCCCCCACCTCACCCCTTGCAGTTCTGGATCTGACCTGAATCCAAACCTAACAAGTTTAAGATTCAGAATCTCAACCCAGCAAAGGTTCCGAACAGTTCTAATTCAGGGTATTGATCTAGGCCAGTGGTGGGCAACTTCGGCGCAGGCCGCAGGGATGTGCTGGCTGCCACTTCTCACAGCTCACATTGGCCGGGAATGGCGAATCACAGCCACTGGGAACTGCAGGCAACTGTGCAAATGTAAAGAAACTGTCTGACAGTCTGCCAGTGGATTACCCTGACAGGCCTCTTGTAGCCCGTGGGCCGCAGCTTGCCCACCACTGATCTAGGCCACCTCCAACCAACTTCCAAGTGTATTCACCCTGGTTTCTGCCCATTAGTTCCTTGGTTTAATTTAATTCACCCAATTTAGTAGACAGAGCCACTATCTTGTTAAAGTGCAGCAATCACACACTACGTTAACGCATAGGGGATTAGTAATAACTTCCCATATGAGAATGGTCTCTACCACCTTGGCTTGTAATCAGGTGAGGGTAGAACAGGTTCCAATTTTCTCTTCTAAACAGGG
Source organism: Gopherus evgoodei (assembly GCF_007399415.2). NCBI lineage: Eukaryota > Metazoa > Chordata > Testudines > Testudinidae > Gopherus > Gopherus evgoodei. Next base: position 284,769,395 of record NC_044323.1, on the reverse strand, counting down.
GTCTCCCTCTCTCCTTTTTCTCCTAAAATGAACTATTATGCTGCAAATGGACCTTAGGGGGGAAAATTCAATTTTTTTTTTCAAACCGGAAAAGGAAAACCAAAATTCACTTTTCAACTAACATTTTGGGGTTTTATTTTTTTTAAAAAAGATGGTTTTTATTGAAAAGGAATGTTTGAAAACTGATTTCTTTTAATTGGAAGCCTAGAAAAAATTAATTTTAAAAAGTGTCCTGCAAAAATAACTGGCATTTTCCAGCCAGTTCTTCATCAGGGTCTGTGAACAGCCTTCTCATCCAAAGCTTTTCTAAAGCATAGGCAATTTCCTTTGCCTTTTATGCAGGATCCTGGCTCTAAATTAAAATGTTTTGAGGAGCTCTAACTAGACTCTGTGCTGCATATTTGATATTATCTCAGCCACACTGATGTGAAGCTACAGCAGAAAGAGGCTGGCACACTGATGCCATGTGTGTGACATGCAAAAGAAAGTTTAAGAACTCCAAGCCAAATCCTCAGCTGCTGCAGTGTAATGTAGCTCAGCTGACTTCAGATGAACTCCACTGATTCACACCAGCTCAGCATCTAGCCCTCGATCCTCTGGGCCAGAAAGAGAAACCATTTTAGCACTTCTGCTTGAATCTGCCATCTGATGATAGCACACCATGCGTCCATGCATGTGAGAGACACATGACATTGCATATGGATGAAGAGGGGGCAGCAGGCAAGTCTCACAGATCTGTTCAGCGAGATCAGAACATTTGAGATGAAGAAAAGCAGTGGATACTTCCACCACTGCTGTCAGCTCAAAATGCACATCCCTCGCTCCCATTCTTTATGACCCCAGAACCTGAAACTGATTGACAATCCACCAGTGGCTCCAACAAAGAGATCCATCTGCTTGCCTTAGGACATGCAACAGCTGTCTCTGAAACAATCTATAGGAAGGAGTGAAAATATGCCTGCACTCATCCTTTCACCAAGCAAATTACAGTATTCGGGAGCAAGAAGCAAGCCATCTGTTATCTCTCTTGATAAAGCACACAGAACATGACCTTTTTTTTTTTACCTTAGAAGGTAGCCTAAGAGACAATGCAGCTCACCAGTCAGCAGCTGTGCCACTTACCCAGCTCCATTCTCTCTCTTCTCATTATTATATTTACCTTGTGCTCATCTGTATTCAGCTTTGGTTTTCTTTTGTCAAATGCACACAATGCATTGTTGTGGGGGCTAAAGGAGCGGCTATATTATTTTCTTTTCAGTGACTTCATTATATTAATCTATACTAATTATTCTCCCTTTTACATTTTTCTATCACTGTGACAGCCTTTAGTGACTGGGCATATGGGAGTCTAGTGGGGAAATGAGCTAGGTTAGCTCTGTCTTAACTGGTATTGCTGATGCTGCATATGCATGTGATTTTGTATGCTATTGATCCAATAAGATAAGGTCTTAACTACATGCTATTTAGAGTGATTGGCATGCCCTGATACAATTCTTAGAACTGATGACATCAGCTGACATGACAATGGCCTGTTGACTTCAATGGAAATAATATATAAGTCTTTTATATACAATATGCTATTGCCCGAATAAGTTAAGGTCCTTGCTAAATTCTATTTAAAGAGAGAGGCATTTCTCTATGGCACCATTAGAGTTGATGACATATAATGTTGTATTATGTTGCACCACTCAGCCTGCATTGTGTACATGCAGCAAGAAACATGTCTTTCAGTGTTTAAAGTGGGGAAAAATAAAATAAAATAAAAATAAAGCGGGGTAGCTGAGAGACGCAGTTCTGACACTGACTTGCCAAAGTTGCTGCTCCCAGGTTATGCTAGGACCCCTCCACACATGCTTTTTTCAGCCACTTTAAGCATTTTCTCATTATATGGCAAAAAAAGACAAGAAGACTTCATTTCAGAAGAAGGTCATTTGGCTGCCAAACATCACCTCTGAAGGAAAGAGGAAAAATTCACAAGAGATAAAAGGGACAGTACATAATTTCCTCCAGTTTATCAATTTCAGGCTTTGGAAAGGGAAAGCTATATCTAATGGGTTTGCACTTCTAAGAATATTTCAGATCACCATCCTGCTCTCATGTGTTATTAAATGTCTTAGATATTTGCATCTTAATGTGCAAAAGCGTGATTGTTAGTTCTCTTGTTTCCAGCCACTGTTAAAGATGTTGTTTGTTTGTTTACTTTTAAAGCAAAAAAATTGATCGATGATTTTTTTCACATTTGCAATAAAAAAAAAAAGTTGCATGTAAGTTTAGCCTGAGATACATTTTCTTTTGCAGCCAACTTCTTAAGGAGCATTTAATAGAAACCCTGACATAAAATTAACTATAATTACATGAATTCCACTGCTATAATAGCAGACCTTATCTACTGAACCTGGCTGGGCTTTTCGTGGAAGCTGCAGGATATGTATTTAAATATAAATCTGATATAGAAGGAGTCGCCGCTTGTGGAGATGGTGGGGAATTATCTGAACATTCTGTGTTTGGTGCAAAAATGGAACTTTTTACCTCCACTTTCTTGAGATAAAATTTGAAGATTATATGAATCAGGTAGTTCCCACAGTGGGGCTCCCTCCTTTTAAGAAAGGTCAGCCTTTCAACTCTTGCTGTGCATTTCCTTTCAAAAGGCTGAAATTTCTAGGCTTGAGAAAATTACATAGGTTTTTCTTTCCATTCCCCCACCTTAAAGAGGTGTAGCAAAAAACCCTACATTATTTCGTTGTGGGAGGGAGGAGCGGATTGCTCCTTTGCCTTACATCTTTGAGATGCCCTTTGAAACATCTTTCATCTTGCTGTATTTGTGGAACTTAGCCTGACGAATACAAGATGATGAAAGAGGAAGGTTAGGTCAGTCTTGTTGGAAAACAACATTTGTCTTCATTAGCCGGAACAACAGTTATTGTAGAAGAGCAGGTGTGAAGAGTGGTGTGCAAAGAATAACTGCATTTCCCAGGTTCTCAAAGAGCATTCCTTGCTTCGCATTCAGCTACAGAGTCAGTTCTCGACTACCTGGCTTGCCTTCCATAAACCACTCTACCAAACACATCTTGTTTCTCTATAGTCCCTTTTCTATTCCCTCCATTCTCCCACTTCTGGTCTACTCTCTCCAGTCACACACTCTCACTGCTGTTACAGTTAGAACTTGTTAGGGTGAGAGTATGAAGCCTTCTACTGTAGCTTCTGACCTTTTTGGAGCACTCTTCCTCTATTTCTAAGACCATTAACTCTTGCAATCTCAGCTGAAGACATCTTTTCTCCTTTGCCTGTTCTTGTTAATCTCTCTCCCCTTCAGCTTTATTTTCTGTTTGTTGCTGTATTGTTTAGCTCTGCAATGTGTTATGAGATCCAGTTTGTATGAAAAATATTATACAAGATAAATTATTGTACTTTATTTTTTTCCTGCTTGGATTGATGTTAAAATACTGTTCTGCTTGATCTTCCTCTGGATAACTCACGTAAAAAAAGACTTGATCTGATCAAAAAATATAAATAAAACTGGTAAGAAATTCACACTTTTAAAAAAATCTGTTGGTTTTTTTTTTAAGTTGTAAATTTTGGGAAAAAAATTAACAGCAGTTTGTTAAAAAATTGCCGTGAAGTTTTAGAAGACTTAATGGAAAAAGATTATCTCCTGCACTGCTTGATCCACAAGCTAGCAGAAACCTCCTGAGGAGAAGAAACAGATATTTTACAAACCTCAGTACTGGCACTGGTATTCGCTTCAGCAGAATACTGTGCAACAGTTCAGGACAGGAGGTGGCATAGTTGATTCGCAGCTGAACATGACAACCTGTTTAGTGGTTACCTTAGCCACACATTAATATCTAATGTATATGCTGGCTCACCTAGTTCTGCAAAACTTTGGTGAGATGCCATTACTCTTAAAACTGCAAGGAGAGCTATGATGGATGAAAACAACCTTCTGCATCCAAGGCTGACAGTAATTCTAACAGGTGCAAATAAGCAGCACCCACTCCCTTCTGCTTGCCTCTAGAAGAAAACACATGGAGAAGCATTGACTCAGAGGGGGACACGATAACAGTTTTAAAGTATATAAAAGTTTGTTACAAGGAGGTGGGAGAAAATTGTTCTCCTTAAACTCTGAGGATAGGACAAAAAGCAATGTGCTTAAATTATAGCAAGGGAGCTTTAGGTTGGACATTAGCAGAAACTTCCTAACTGTCAGGGTGGTTAAGCTCTGGAATAAATTACCTAGGGAGGTTGTGGATTCTCCATCATTGGAGATTTTTAAGAGCAAGTTAGACAAACACCTGTCAGAGATGGTCTACATCAGTGCCTCTCAAAGTCGAGCCACCACTTGTTCAGGGAAAGCCCCTGGCAGTCCAGGCCAGTTTGTTTACCTGCCATGTCTGCAGGTTCAGCCAATTGTGGCTCCCACTGGCTGTGGTTCACTGCTCCAGGCCAATGGGGGCTGTGGGAAGTGGCATGGGAAGAGGGATGTGCTGGCCATCACTTCCCACCACCCCCATTGGCCTGGAGCGGTAAACCGCAGCCATTGGGAGCCACGACTGGAAGAACCTGCAGACACGGCAGATAAACAAACTAGCCTGGACCACCACCGGCTTTCCCTGAACAAGTGACGGACTGACTTTGAGAAGCACTGATCTAGATAATACTTAGTCCTGCCATGAGTGCAGGGGACTGGACAAGATGACCTCTTGAGGTCGCTTCCAGTGCTACGATTCTATGATTATATACCTGCAGTGCCTGCTGACTTATAAACTCATAGACTTTAAAGTCAGAAGGGACCATTATGATCATCTAGTCTCACCTTCTGCACAATGCAGGTCACAGAATCTCACCCATCCACTCCTGTAGCAAACCCTTAACCTACTTGCTACGACTAATGTTGTAACATCCTTTTGCAGTGACTTTCATGACTTCTCACTAGTGCTGCCAGCCCTGTGCCAGTTTTGGATAAATAGAAGCATATCAGGGCTGTTAGCTGTGTTCTTGGAGAGTGGCAGCAACTCTGCGACAGAGAGACAGGCATGCTGATGAATTTCAGAAGCCCTGACTTACATCCGCCCTGTTTGCAACGTGGGATGCAGATCCTGGACTAGATTTATCAGGCTGCTGACTGGAACAGTTGCAGTTGCTGCCACAATGAAGACCTTCAGACAGGCAGTGGAGGAGTGTAGAGTTAGAAGACTGGAGGGTGGAATGCAACAACTTGTTACTCTCAATGTTCAGTCCTCTAACTGCTGCATCAATCTATATCAGAGGTTTCCAAACTGTTCTTATTGCATGCTGCCTTCCAGATCTACCAGCTGCCTGTGTTCTCGCTTCCGCATCTAGCAGCTGCCTTTGTACCCCCTTCCAGCTGCCTGCCTACTCCTACGTTTCTCTCTTCCCTGGTGCTCCCTTGCTGTCTCTTTATCAGCCTGGGGCTGATGGGGTAATTGGCTCCTTAGACCAGAGATTCCTAAACTTTTCTTATTGCATACTCACTTCCATATATACCAGCTGCCCGTGTACCCCCACCCTTCTTATCACAGATACTTTGTGTGTTCTTCTTAATACTACCTGGCTTTAGCCATCTGTCCATATTTCACTGTTATATACAGATATAGTGTCATAAACAGATAGTTAATGGTTAGTGCCTCTTTTACCTATAAAGAGTTAAGAAGTTCACCTAACCTAGCTAACACCTGACCAGAGGAACCAATGGGGGAACAAGATGTTTCAAAAGGAAGGAGGGAAGTTTCCTTTGTTTAGAGTCTCAGTTTCAGCCAGAGTGAAAAAGATCAAGGAACCACCCTCTTATCAGAGTAGTAAGATTTAGAAAGGGATAAATAGGTTTATGTTTATTTCCTTTGTAACTTGTCTTGGTACCATTAAGGGAATTATCAAATTTGGGTATTCTTGTGTGTATTAAGTTTTTGCCTAGGGGACTATCTTCTGTGTTTGGAATCTGTTGTCTGTGAGAGTAGTTGGTATGCTAATCTCTCCCAGAAGGTTTTCTTTTACCTTTCATTTCTTTAATTAAAAGCCTTTTTCTTAATACCTGATTGATTTTTTCCTTGTTTTTAGATCCAAGGCAGTTGGATCTGGATCCACCAGGAGTTGGTGGGAGAAAGGAGGAGGGATAGTTAATTTCTCCTTGTTTTAAGATCCAAGGAGTTTGGATCTATGTTCACCAGGAAATTGGTGAAGTCTCTCAAGACTACCCAGGGAAGAAAAGTAGTGCTTGAGGGTGGTGGCAGCGATACCAGATCTAAGCTGGTAATTAAGCTTAGAAGTGTCCATCCAGGTCCCCACATCTGTACCGTAAAGTTCAGAGTGGGGAAGGAACCTTGACATATAGTTATAGAGTGACATTACAAATGAAAAAATCCAAACAAACCCTGATTAAGTTCTGAGATCAGTTAGACTAGACGGTCACTGGGCAACTGAACCTGCACTGTACAGTGATTGGAGGTGAGGGCTCTGTATATCAGCACCACTGTGTATCTGTGTCCTCATTGGTACATGTTGAAGTCAATTAACTACCATATTTTATATAACAAATTTCCACGGTGTTTTAAAGCTTTGTCTGGGTAGCCTATTATGAAAATGCAATAAATAAAATAATTAATAAATAAAATCCACCATTTCACAATTTATCCTGCATACCTCCTGTGTAACACAATTTGGGAACCCCTGATCTAAATACCAACTTGTGACACATATGAAAGAAAAAGTTGGCTGATTTCTTGTAGGCATCCATGACCATCAAAAATATTGATATTTCATTCCTCTTCTCAGCTCTCCTTTCACACAGGTCCTTTATATGGTGAAAATGAGATATTTTCTTTGCTAGTAACTGTGATATTCCGTGAACGGTGCTGTACAGTTGGCAAAACCCTTCCAAGATGTGTATTTGCTACCAAAGACTTTTTCACTGACTATCATGCAACCAACACAACCTACTACATCCATAGTAGAATCATGAAGCAATAAAATTGTGCATGCATAAACTAAATATTTGTGAATAGAGCCCATAATATTTAGCAATTAGCAGATTAGTAATAAAGAAGGGCTGGCTAATTGCTCACCTGACTGAAGTTTTTTTTTTCCCCGTTGATTAGAAATAAGCAGTTTATATTTAATAGACCCTATCAGTTACTGCATCTCTGAGATTTTAGTGAACAATTAAGGTAAAGCACTAGAGACATATTATACTGTAGGGAACAATCCTGTAATGGCAGAGAGCCAATTCAATGAATAAGCAGCAGTGATCGTAGCAGACCTGAAAAAGAGCCCTATGTAGCTTGAAAGCTTGTCTCTCTCACCAAGAGAAGTTGGTCCAATAAAATATATTACTTCACCCATCTTGTCTCTCAAGCACCAGTGGGTCTCTTCCATCTGGGAATTCTATGAATCTATGATTAAGTTCAACTTAGGAAATAGAATTGGAGTGAAATCTCTGCTCTTAATCCTAGATCTAATCTAGATCCACAAAAGTATGGCCTATGGTCCTGATCTAAGTCCACTGAAGTCAAAGCAAAGACTCCCACTAACTGCAATGGGCTTTGGATGAGACCTAAATGTGTCAGCAAATGTGTTACTTCTCCGGTCTGCAATGAGAAACTTCTACGCCTGAAATAATGGAAGTCCTCAGATCTGCTTTGTTACCTTAGTCTTATGTTGGCACATTGTAATGAGATATGAAAATGTTAATTTGCTTTGTGCTGAAATCAAATACCCTGTTCTGATAGAATAAAGTAAGTTCAGAGCCAACAAATTTACATTTGAGTATAGTTTACTCGGGAAATATTTACATGATATTAATATATTAACATAATATGACTTTCAGAGCACACATGGCCACAGCTAGGGTCCTCCTGGTTATCACAGCTGTGAAGTGGAAAGCGCAAGACATTTAGGTGCTGTTACTTTCCTAGGCTGGTGGGCATTTCTGAGCTGCCCAATAGCAGCTCTGCCAGTAGCTATCGCTGAAATGCACAGTAGGAATCACCTGGTTTTCAATTATTAAATCCCAGTGGAATTCTTGTCACTTTGCTGATGGATTGTGTGTCATGAGCAGTGAGGGACGCTTGTCTGTTTTTATCTCTTGCAGATTCCTAGGAGCCAAAGCTGGTTGAAGGCAATCTGGGGCTTTAGGCACACCATGATACATGGATCACACACCGCTCAGAGTGGCAGCGGCAGGGAACTCCTCTCCCCTCCTAGAGAGGCAGGGACAAAATCAATGTGCTCACTTACTCCCCAACAAAAAGGCAATAGGGGTGACTTTCTCCTGCCTGGAGAAGTAGAGGCATCAACAGTGGGGTCCCTCGTTGCTCAGCCATGCCCATTACATTCTTCTACAGTACACTGTGTTCTTGTGTTCTTGCTGAAAAGTCCTCTGCTGGGGTCATGTTAGCAAGGCCCCCAGAGCAATGGGTCTTGGAGTTAGCACCCCACTAAAATGAGTGTGGCAGTTCTCCACTCTCAAAGATACTGAGTATTGGACCATAGGTCTGATACAATACAGCAATTCCTGTGCTCCTGTGTGTGCATCTTACATTATTAAATGGCTCTTCTTCCAAGCTGACTTCTCTCATGGATGGGATTGGAAGTGAGGGGCTAATTCCTTTTGTGTCGGGTGTCTTATGACAGCCGTTTGGGAGAGCACACAGGTGCACCTTGCAGCACACTCTGAAGGCTATGAGATTCAGGTTCAGCCTGAGCACATATAGAAGTTTGTTCTATAATCATGAGGGTTTTACTAAGATGCTCTGCTCTCAACCATCACAAGTTAAAACCGGGATACTGGCAGTCAAAGCATCCCTATAGAGCACAGCAAGCATGGTGGAGAGTGTAAACAGGTGATCCCTGGGATGACTGAGCTCTATCCCATTCAGGATTTTGAAGATGAGGACAAGGACAAAGAACTGGACCTGGAAATCACCTGGGAGCCAGTGCGGTGTCCTCTCTATGTGCTGGGTGGAGGAGTTGGCTGGAAATGTAGGATGGGGCTGAGCAGAGCCAGAAGACGAATTTAGCAAAGTAGTTGCATGGCAAGGTTTATTTGCTGTTCAGCAGCATTTGCAAGCAGGAAACCCAGGTAGGAAGCTATTTATCACCTCAGCCTCAAGTCAGATCTTCTGCTTACTTACACAGCCAGTACTTTTATGTGTAGCCTGTCCGGAGGGCAATGAGCAATTACATTCCTCTTGTCTGGATGAGGATTTTGGTAGCAATGGGCAGCCTGGCAACAAGACTCCTCCTAGCCTCCTGCATGATGACTGGCAGGTCTATGGCCACGTCCAGACTAGGGTATTAAAATCGATTGTAGATACGCAACTTCAGCTACGTGAATAACGTAGCTGAAGTCGAATTTCTAAAATCGAGGTACTCACCCGTCCAGACGGCTCGGCATCGATGTCCGCGGTTCTCCATGTCGATTCCGGAACTCCGTTCGGGTTGATGGAGTTCCGGAATCGATGTAAGCGCGCTCGGGGATCGATACATCGCGTCCAGACTAGATGCAATATATCGATCCCCAAGCAATCGATTTTAACCCGCCGATGCCGCGGGTTAGTCTGGACGTGGGCTATCTGTGATGTCACATGGACAACAGCCAAAAGCAATCTGATTAGAACCAGTTGGATTAAAACGCTAACAAGTAGTCTTCTGCTTCTGCTCTCTTCCTTGTCTAACAACCAGGCTTTTCAGTGCAATAACCATGCAGCAGGGCACATAAATAATTGGTATCATACATCCCTGGAACAAATCTTTAACTCCTTCCTGGGCTGGTGAGCAGTTACTCACACAACTAATCCTATTCGGGTGTATTTGGCAAATGAGTTTGGCACAAATCAGCACAGCCCTCAGGATTATGACATACTGAGAGAACATTCTCTAGAGCATGTTCATCCACTGCCTGGTATCTTCTGCTCTGTGTTGCACCGGAGGACCTCTGATCAGTTCCAGAACTGGGAGAACAGGAAAGGTAGTTCAGAGCCACCTCCGCATCTTCCCCCCACCAGAATTCTGTATCAGCACACCAATGGGCTTCAGTTCTGAGTGGACTGTGGGGACAAGGGCTCTGAACCCTCTTACTGTTCTTCCCATCCTGCAAATCTTCCTCTAGTGTAATTTAGGGCAGCTGCAGGCACAGTGTTTGCCCTCCTGCTGCTAGCACATATTCTTAGCTAGAGCAGAGAGAGCACTGAATGGCACAGATCAGCCTATGCCATTTTGGGCACAACCCAAAGGTTCCCCTTGGGCAGGGGAGACCTCTTTAAACAGTAGCATTTTACTAGTGCCCCCTTTGTGTAGCCGTAAATGACTAGGCTAGGCATAGGGCTATGGGGAATTAGACCTGGTCCACACACAGATTCTGTACCAGTATCACTAGGTCGACTGGAGGAGGTGATTTTTTATTGATGCAGTTCTACACATGTGTGACATGGTTATACCAGTATAAAAGAAGAACTGGATTATTTTTTGTTGTTGTTTTGGCAAATAGTAAATTTGCAGGAAAATCCATTTGTCTTCGCATTAAAATTATTGATAAATCTGGGTTGTATTCAGCAAATCATTTTGGACAAAGAAATGTCAAAACATTTTGTGTTGACCATTTTGAAATGAAACATTTTGATTTTTCATTTTGAATTGGTATTTTCATTCATAATTTGGCTATTTTTTTTTAAAAGGGTGAAAAAATACCCGAAAAAAATTGGAAATGAATAAGTCCCAGAACTGAAAAATTCTCAGCTCTGTATCAAGGTGTCTTATACTGGCATAGCATATTATTTCCACTTCTCTTTTGGGACCAAACTGTATTAGTATAAGCACTTTCATATCAGTATAATGCCACCACACTATGGGTTTTGTACTGCTTCAACTAAAGCGGTAAACTTGTGCGTCTAGACAAGGCCTCAGTATAGCCACTTCAAAAGATAGTTTGGGCGTTTTGTATTCAAACTTCCTTTTGGGTCTCAGTTTTTATGTTTCATTTGCAAAATCTGTAGAGAATATTAACTCATTTGCTCTCTCGCTTTGTATTCTGTATTGAAAAATTGTTTGGTGGGAAATGTTTCTAATTGTAATGTTGTAATCTGTCTTTTATTTCATTGCATTAAAGGAGTTTGGATTAGGTGTCTCATAGGTCATATAGCCCCACTTCTTTTCATTATTTATGTTTGAATTCTTGTTTTATTTAGACTTGCTAATCGAAGTGATGCTGAATGAGTTCTATTATTTTCACTTTAGCTTAACCTCTTTTCTGCAAGATGCATCTTCAATATTGTGACAAAAGTCACATTCATTCACTATGATTTTTTGTTTCTAATGAAAACGTATGTTATTTAAGAGAGCTGGAAAGACTTTGACATCTGATTAAGGAGCCTAGAAGGGAACGCAACAAAAAAAAGGGTTATAAAAATGTGTCAGTCAGACAATAATAAAATATTATGCACCATTCTCACTTCAATATAATCCTTGGTAAGAGTACCTAGGGCTTTCTTCTGATGGTGATTATCAGAGTTTATGAGACCTCTGTATTTTGCCAAGCTTTCATGAATAAAATATGGTGATTTCAGCCTGATATTTTTTAGATTACTAGCTGGCTAGATATTTATATCGTTCTCATCACTGTGGTATCTTAATGTAACCTACATTGCCAGCATTTGGTCTTTTTTTTTCCTGTAGTGGCTGGTCCACATGAAGGGTTGGTGAGTTGGGCTGGCTGGAAATTTTCCATCACCCCTTTTTTTGACAGAAAATTGGGTTTTCAACAAAAGTTTGGTTTTTTTCCCCAAAGGAAAGTTTCTGTTTTCTGCAGAATTTTTTTTTTTTTAGCATTATGAACTATGTTTATTAGTTTAATTAGTTAAGCCTATTTTATTAATTAATGGATTCTATAAAAAAAGTGAATTATTTATCCACAGTAGTACAGCTTCAGCAAAGGAGGCTGAGGGAGCCCCCATCTCTTGCTACACCATAGCTCAATGGTTAGACCACTCTCCTGAGAGATGGGAGACATCTGTTCTCCCACTCTGTCTGAGGGGGCAATTGAACTTGTGTCTCTGACATCCCAGGTGAATTCTCCAACCACTGGCTAAAAGTTACAAGGGGGGCACCTCCTTTTCAGGCCAGATTTTGAATGGGACCCAATTCGGTAAACAGCCTCTGAGCACACCTAATGGATCAGTCCCTTTATAAGACTTAGACGGACACGTTTCTATCTTCTCCCAGTCTGTGAATTGCTCTGGGATTCAGTTGGGAGATAGATGAATGGATGCCTAAAGTGAGGCTGCAGTGTTCATGCAATGGTTTATCCTGAAAAATGTAGGATATCACTTACCAAGTGAGTTTAAGTGCCTTGAGAGTTTAGCGGGAGTTTCTGTATTGCACTGGTGCCTAAATCTGGGGTTTCCACCCATGCTTCTAACCAGTGGTGCAAGTTTTTTGTTTCAGGTTCATACTATATATGGTAAATTGGGGATAATGGTGTTTCGCTTTGCAGCATGCTCCACAGATTCATTAGTTAATGTCCACAAGGCAGGGCTGCCCAGAGGATACAAGGGGCCTGGAGTCTTCAGCAGCAGGGGGTCCCCGTTGCCAAATTGCCACTGAAGACCCGGAGCAGAAGCAGCTCCGGGGGCCTGGGCCCCGCGAGAGTTTTCCAGGGGTCCAGGAGCGAGTGAAGGACCCTGCTCCAGGGGCCCCCAAAAACTCTTGTGGGGGATCCTGCAGGGCCTGGGGCAAATTGCCCCACTTACCCCCACCTTTGGGAGGCCCTGCCACAAGGCACTATGAAGATGCTTAGTGCTAAATATTGTTCCTATTATTGAAATAATTTATATTCACTTTAATTCCTTGTTTTGGGACATTTCTCAATAATGACTGTGGGTCAATTTTCCTCCTCAGGCTCTTATGTGGGACACTATTCTTCCAGCTATCTCAAAGCGCATAGAGAAGAGGACAAATTTCATTATCTTCATTTTACGGATGGGGAAACAGGGATGATGAGAAGATGGGGGTTGTGGCAAAATTCACAAAGCTAGGAATTGTACTAAGGTCCCTTAATCCTCACCCCAATGCCTTATCCACAAGGATAGTTTTCCTAGGCTCTTTATGTGGAACCTATCATTTGGTTTTCTATAGCACTCATCCCAGTATGATCTAAGATCTTCATTAAGGACGCTATGAAAAATTGAATAAACTACAATGTGTAATGAGCATTCACTTTCTCTGTCCCGTATATAAGACAGTTGTTGGGAAAAAGCCTTAATAAATCATGAACCCCTAATAAATTACAAAGAAAACTCATGTTTCTCACCGATTATTGTCATGAAAATGATATGCTTGTACCATAAATAATGTCCTAATTGTCAAAAAAGACAGCAGGTGACTGAAAGTAATATGATTAGCTCAAGATGTAAACAAGAATATAAAAGATAGATCAAAAGCATTTAAAAGTTACAGGGTCTAATAATTGGCGGGATTGGACTCATTATAGTAGGAAGTGAAAATGATAAAGAAAACATTCAGCGAGTAATGATCTTTGAATAACACAAGGCACTGAACAAATGAAGTGATTTCACAGTATAGAAGGTAAACAATGGTGAAGTAAAAAATCAGTTCTCTTAAGAATAATTATAGGGAATTAGAGACCAGGGATAAAAGAAAAGGCAAAAATATTAAATAATTACTCTCCATCTGTCAATGCAAATGAGGACGGTGGAGAATAGAGATGTGCTGAAATGAAGGAGAAGATATCCAGGGAAGAGCCCCGGAGGACCTGGGAAACACAGAGATAAAACAAGTCCTGGCTAGAGACGTTTAAAGTTGTCAAAAGGTTAGTTGCTTCAAAGAATGCTAAAGTGCCAAATGCAGAGAACACTGAATAGCTACAAGTATCAGGGGGTAGCCGTGTTAGTCTGTATCCACAAAAAACAAGGAGGAGTCTGACGGCACCTTTAAGACTAACAGATTTCTTTGGGCATAAGCTTTCATGAGTAAAAGACCACTTTTTCTGGATTATTACCCACAAAAGCTTATGCCCAAATAAATCTGTTCGTCTTTAAGATGCCACCGGACTCCTTCCTGTTTTTTCTGAATAGCTACAAGACTTTAAGGAATGTTCAGCTAAAAAAAAAAACCCCTGAGATTAAAGTAAGAAATATCACAAATTCCAGCCATTCATGTACAATGCCTGTGGACTGAACTAGCTAATACAACTGATTAAGAACAGGGTAGTGAGGACCAGAAGTGACAGACCGGCTGTTTTTCTTACTGGGGAACATTTCAGAAGTTATGTTGGACATTGCTTGAAAAAGCACCACTGATTATCAGTTTGGGAGCTCCTGAGTAGCTGTGTGACAGTCTAAGAGGATATTTATCATTCTGTTAGATGATAAGGACGTTATCAGACAGCACTGGAGAGAAAGGATTGTTGTGGTAATCTAATCATGTAACCTAATTATGAGCTTAACAGTGCGAAAGTGGATAGATGTGCCACAATAAAATAATGTGGGGATAGGCTATTCCATCCATTCATTTTGGGGTCCTATAAGCAAGAAACTTGGGGAGGGAAAACTGCTGCTGGAGCAAACTTCACCATCATGGCTCCACCCCATCCTCTCTCTCCTGAGACCCCAGACCTTCTTCATCCTAATCTTGATAGAAGTCCTGACCAGACTGGGCTAGAGAGAGGGAGCCAGATTAAATCACCACTTCCACCAGCACTGCTTAAATGCCACCTATGATACCAGATTTTGTCACACACAGGTCCACAGAGTGTCCTATTCCTTACCCACCTTATTTCTCCTCTTTCCGACCCTCTCCTTTTTTCTTTCGGTCTAAAGTAAGTCTGCCTTAGCCAGACAAGATTGCATATTTCACAGTGGTACTGTAAGCCTGTGACCAGAAAGGGGCAGATAAAACAGTGCCCTAAACTGCCAGATGCTGGTATGAGTTCGCCAGAGTAGCTAACTAGACCATGTGCTGTGCCTGTGTTTCTCCAGCAGCGAGGCTCCAAGTGAAAGCCAATACCAGAGAAAGGAGCTGCATTTTCTCTTTGTTGTTCTTTTTTCTTCTCTTTTGTGCGTTTTTGTCTTGTTTTGTTGTCTAAGAAATGGGCTCGGTTTTTAACAACAACAACAGCCCCAGATCATCTTAGCTAACTCCTTCTCTTTTCCCACAAAAGGATCATTCTTACCACCCTTAATACCATCTCAGAGATGGTCGAACAAGGTGGGCATTTTTTTCCTTCTAAAGATGCTCTCCAGCTAAAAGGAAAGAGAACAAGGGATGTTGTTAAAAAGAGAGCCTGCCTTAAAGCTTTTGAAATGTAAATTAACTGTTTCTCCTTTTTGTGTGTCTTTAATAAAAGGTTTAGAGGGATTTTTAGGGATTTCTTTTTAGGTACCTTTGACTCTTTGGGCCTCTTTGTTCAGTCTAAATTGATACAATGATGTTCTTCTGGTTAGAACACTGGATTGTGACTCAGGAGATCTCGGTCCAATTCCCAGCTCTGCTGTGGACATCCTGTGTGACAGCAGGAAAGTCATTTTTTTCTCTGTGTGTGAAATCCTAGCTCCACTGAGGTCAATCAGAATTTTGCCATTCAATTCAATGGTGCCAGGATTTCCTCCTTGGGTCTCAGTTACCAGTCTGTAAAACTGTAGATAATAAATTGTGTTAATTTGTTTTTTTTCCTTCATGGCTTGTTTATTTAAGTTGTAAGCTCTTTGGGCCAGGGACGTCTCTTATTATGTGTCTAGCACGAGTCCTCTAGATGCTACTGTAATGGAAATAATTACTAAAGTTCTACTGCAAGGGTTACTAAGCAAATGGCTGAATCATGAAGGTGGATGAAACACTGTATTCTGAATTAATGTGGCACAGAAGAAGCAAACCACAAAAGAGAATGAGAACAAAATGTAGAAAATGTCCCTTCAATCCGCAGTCAAATATATTGCTCCAGTGGAGAAAATAAACACAATGCCGGCTTAGAGTGCTATTGGAGAATGAGATAAATCTTAGGAGGTGGTATTATTACTATGTAAGGCACTTGTTATACCTCACCTAGAGCATTTTATGCAGTATTTGTCACAATGCCTCAGCAAGAACATAATTGCCCTTGAGCTGGTAAGGAGCAGAGCAGCAAGAATAATATCATTTGATATGTGTCAGAGAGAAAGGTTAAAGTAGTTTGGTTTAGTGCACTGTAAGAGGAAACTTTGTAACAAATTAATTGAGGCTATAATCTGAGAATTAGAAAATCCTGGGAAAATCAGATTTTGGCATAACTGTTTAATACTGCTACTGAGCAGTTAATGCCTCTAAAGCACACTACACACAACATGCCACATCCTCAGCTGGTATAAATTGGCATCACTCAATTAAATTCAATGGAGTTATACTAATTTATGCCAGCTGTGGATCTGCCCTTATAACCATGCTACATTATTTTCTCAAAAAGTCAGTATGGAATAAGGTTCTTACACAAGCCAGATAAAGTAGAGAGCATAAATATTCTCAAGGGAAAACTTCCCAGAGAGTGGAGTTGATAGACACAAGGCAGTCAAGTGATATCAGGAGAAAGTGTTATGATGGACAATAAATAAATAGGAAGATGTTGTAGATCTGTTGGTTTCTATGAGTCTATAACAGTGAAATTACTATATTGAGCTTGGGGAAAATACTTTGCTGTTAAAGTTTTCATCCTTCGGATCAGATATTAAACTGATCTCCTTTCTGGCAGTCTCTGGTGATTCTACAGATGGATTGTTTGATGTGCTTCCAAAAACGGAAGATACGATATTGGATAATGCGTATTTATCATCAAAACATGCCCTATGGTCCCATAATGGCACCTGCATTTGCCAGTGGCTAAGTC
Organism: Gopherus evgoodei; assembly: GCF_007399415.2. Lineage (NCBI taxonomy): Eukaryota > Metazoa > Chordata > Testudines > Testudinidae > Gopherus > Gopherus evgoodei. The sequence goes on along the minus strand of NC_044323.1, from coordinate 284,752,513 downwards.
TTTATGGCAAAGTACTCCAGGATACCTAAACAAAATAAATTTCTTCCCTTTCTAGATAACATTTTGGGTAAGTGCTTCCAAGTGTTCTCCTCACAGCACATGCACATTTATTGATTGTAATAACCCACTGGAGATCATCCACATGGAAGTGCACAAATATTTAAAAGGTGAAACTACAATGGATATAGTCCATGGTAAAAGCAAAAAAAAGTGCAATGAGATAACATGATCAAAGTGACTTGCCACCATCAACATTGGCCCTGATGTCATCAAAGTAAGGAGAGATGGGGCCGGGGTAATGTTGGGATGGCAGACCTCTAAAAGAAATTTCAGGGTGCTGGATGAATTGGAATTTGCAATTCCATAGGGATAACTCTTCCATCCATGTCAATCCAGAACCAGTGCCCCTTTATGTTATTGGAAGCCACAGTCCTTCTGGCAGAACTGCATTTACATCTCATCTGAAAGACGAGATTTTGATTAATAGTCATTAGATTCTGTAGGATGCTTTCTGGAAAAAACAAAACAAAAAGGATGTTAGCTCTTTTAGCCAAATTCTAATTTGGAAATACCAGGATGTTCTGCCAACCTAAATTCCCTACCTTTCCAGCAGTTTTAAATGTGTGGTTTTCTTCATCATTATTGTTACTGTCTCTATTACTGTAGCCTCAATGGGGATGAGGTCTTATTGTGCTGCCTCTGTCTAAAATATCATTGTGTCTATATAAAATAGAAGAAAGTACCCTGCCCCAAAGAACTAACAGTGGAATATTGGAGGATTGGGCCAAAAAAATCTGATGAGTTTCAACAAGGACAAGTGCAGGGTCCTGCACTTAGGACAGAAGAATCCCAAGCACCACTACAGGCTGAGGACCGACTGGTAAACAGCAGTTCTGCAGGAAAGGACCTGGGGATTACCGTGGACAAGAAACTGGAAATAAGTCAACAGTGTGCCCTTGTTGCCAAGAAGGCTAATGGCATATTGGGCTGCATTAGTAGCCTTGCCAGCAGATCAAGTTAAAGTGATTATTCCCCTCTATTTGGCACTGGTAAGGCCACACCTGGAGTATTGTGTCCAGTTTTGGGGCCTCCATTAGAGAAAGGACATGGACAAACTGGAAAAAGTCCTGCACAGGGCAATGAAAATGATTAGGGGGCTGGGGCACATGACTTATGAGGAGAGGCTGAGAGAACGTGGGTTATTTAGTCTGCAGAAGAGAAGAGTGAGGGGGGATTTGGTAGCAGCCTTCAACTACCTGAAGAGGGGTTCCAAAAAGGATGGAGCTAGGCTGTTCTCAGTGGTATCAGAGGACAGAACAAGGAGTAATGGTCTCAAGTTGCAGTGGGGGAGGTCTAGGTTGGATATTAGGAAACACTATTTCACTAGGAGGTTAGTGAAGCACCGGAATGGGTTACCTAGGGATGTTGTGGAATCTCCATCCTTAGAGGCTTTTAAGGTCAGGCCTGACAAAGCCCTGGCTGGGATGATTTAGTTGGGGTTGGTCCTGCTTTGAGCAGGGGCTTGGACCAGATGACCTTCTGAGGTCTCTTCCAACCCTAATCTTCTATGATTCTATTATTCTAATATAAAGTCATGATTTCTGCAGGTCAAGACTCTATACCATAGTCCTATCATTGATACATTTTGAAATCAGAATAGAATGGAACTACCATAATACAATGCAGAAGAATTAAAGGCTTGTGATGAGAAAAGTAAATGAGAGCATAAGTGCAAAAAAACAAACTGGAACAGTCTAGGTTTGAGGCCAGCTTCTGCAAACTGCACTCACAATGGGCCAAATCCCTAGTAGACGGAAACTGTAATAGTGCCAAGGACTTGGTTGAATCATTGCCAGTTTTGCATTGGCTGATGATACAGCTTATTGAGTGCTGCTTTATTCCATTGAAATAAACGGAGCTACCCACAGAGGAAAAAAAGCTGCTTAGCGGGAGCAACGGTGGCAGAATCTGCCCCTTGGATTCAGTCTTCTTGTTGTTCATTCATCAATTATTTGTCTCATTGTAGGCCTATAGTCAGACTATATAATTTACTTTCCAGTTTGGTACTTTTCTTTCTCATCAGCAAAGGATTCATGCAACAATGGCTGTTTTTGCTAAGCAGGGTGAGAAAAAAAGCTAAGTAAAAGATAAATGCATTTGCAAGTGAACCTGCACATCCTATATCCAATTTGAGACATTCCTTTTGCTCAAAAATTAAGCTAGTGATGCAGATGGAAAGGCAATGACTCTATGGAGCTTGAATCCTCACAGGCAAGAATGAGGAAGACTGGAGCTTATTTTTTTCCCCTTGAGTAAGTGCTACTGCACAGACTAACCAAGCATTCCTAATAATTTTTATGGAACTGGTGTGCTCAAAACAGATCCTGTTGAGAAGCAGAGTGCAGCAAATAGGACCCTGTACTCTGTTCATTTCAAGGAAATTCTACAATACGATGAGCAGAATTCAGACATAAATGGAGAGATTTTGTGGATGATGGAGGGTGGGGACATGGGATGAAGACAGCTTTAAAAGCAGGTTTCATTCTGGAAATGGGAGGTAATTTCTTCCACTTAGTTGACTCCAGCTCAAAGCTTGTAAACATACATTCTGATCAAGTCACACTGGCTATTTAAATTAAAAAAAAAATCTCAGCCCCTTATCCCACTCTCTGACACAATTTAAACTAAACACACAAAGAATTCCCTGGGTTTGTTTTACCAGAACCCCATATACAAAAGACTGAGAGGTTCAAAAGCAGCAAGTGATTTGGGGTGCCCAATTTGAGATAGCTTAAAGGTGCCTGATTTTCAGAAGTGTGGTGTTCACTGATTTTCTGAGAATTAGGACCTATGAAGATGTCTCAAGTTGAGCACCCAAAAACTGGGGCCCACTTCAACTCACTAGCCATTCTTGAAAATCTTGACCAGTAGAATATAAATCCAGCAGCCTATCTCCGTCATTTGGCCAATTCCTGAAGATTCAGGGGATGATAGGGAAAGGAGGTGCCTTTCTCAACCCCAAAATACATCCAAGTAATGATGCTGAAAGGGTGGTGGCAGGGGGCTAAGGAACTCCTTGATTCCTGGGGTAAGCAGCATGTGTTCTGATACTTGGGTGATAATGATGATAGTGGGAATACCCTCCATGTCATTCCTCTTAACGACAAATTGGTCATAAAGTTACGCAGTCCATTTCTGATGCTTATAGAGAACTGGCTATGGTAGGCCTGAGTAGCACAATTCAGAAACCAAAGTGAGAGAAATTCTGACCCCTTTGTAGTCTATGGTAAAATTCCCATTGATTTCAGTGGTACCAGGGTTTCACCCATTAACTTTTTAATGGTCATTACTGCATCAAGAACCATGGACTGGGGCATTCAATTTCTTCTAAGCAGCTTTTCACAGTGACATTGTGGCCCAATGTCAAACAACTCTCCCATGGTGGTAATTTTAACTACTTTTGCTTAAAGATCATATTAAATTTAACCTTCAGGGACTCCAGGGGTATATTCTCCCCTTGAAGTACACCTTGTTTCCCTATGTGTTGCTTATGAGTAGGTAGGCTTTAAATAAGTACTTATTTTTTGTGTTTTAATTCACAGATAATTGTTTCAGAATAACCATTCCCAAATAACAGTACAGTCACCTTAATGTAAATGGAGTGACAGTCACAAAGGTGCCTGCTATTTTTTTAAGGCTTGGAATTCCTCAAAGGACATTTGTCACTTGACTCTTAATTGCCAAAACACTACTGTATTTTAGCAGGGTCATTTTAACTTTACTTGTAGTTCCACATTTTTAGAAGCCTGGGTAATGCAGTGGGACTGATCAAAGTTGGGATCTGCTCACCAGAACAATCATCACAGGGAACATATTTGTCCCCAGATATAGCTAAAGCTATTTAAAAGAATCATGATAAAACCCTGGATCCTTAGTACATTGTTAAAACCCATTTATTGAAGTATTTTATTGTTGTTGTTGTTGTGTGTTTCTACAGAATGAGCAGAATAGGCCTCGGGCTCATGAGTGGGGAACTTTGGGTGCTACCACCATGTAAATAATAATAATGTAGACTTCAAAATGGAGCCACAAATTAACTGTTTCAGGACCAGGGGACAAATGTAATTGTGTTCCCCTTCACAATTGCACTTGTAGTAGAGGTGGGTCCTTAAACTGGGTGATTTTGCTTGTAGAAGTTTTGATGGTACTGAAATATTCTGGGGTAAAAATACATGTCTGTTGCCTCCCAGGAGAGTCAGGTACAAAATGGACTGACTCTTTCCAGTAGCTTTCTCAGAAAGCAATATTCTAAAGTATATACCTATATTTCTCCTGCTACTCCAGTACACTGGAGCTCTAGTCCTTGTGTGTCATTGACAGAAGCAATGCTTCTACTAATGCAGTCAAATATACGGCTAGCCTTCTTGGTAATGAGGGCACACTGTTGACTTTTATCCATCTTCTCGTCCACTGTAATCCCCAGGTACTTTTCTGCAGAACTGTTGCTTAGCCAGTCAGTCCCAAGCCTGTAGCAGTGCATGGGATTCTTCCTTCCTAAGTGCAGGACTCTGCACTTGTCCTTGTTGAATCTCATCAGATTTCTTTCGGCCCAATCATCCAGTTTGTCTAGGTCACTCTGGACTCTATCCCTACCCTTCAGCATATCTACCTCTCCCCCTAGCTTAGTGTCATCTGCGAACCTGCCGAGGGTGCAATTAATCCCACCATCCAGATCATTAATGAAGATGTTGAACAAAACAAGCCCCACGACTGACCCCTGGGGCTGATACTGCTTGATACCGGCTGCCAACTAGACATCGAGCCGTTGATTACTACTCATTGAGCCAAATGATCTAGCTAGTTTTCTATCCACTTTATAGTCCATTCATCCAATCCATACTTCTTTAGCTTGCCGGCAAGAATACTGTGGGAGACCATATCAAAAGCTTTGCTAAAGTCAAGGTATATCACATCCACTACTTTCCCCATATCCACAGAACCAGTTATCTCATCATAGAAAGCAATCAGGTTGGTCAGGCATGACTTGTCCTGGGTGAATCCATGTTGACTGCTCCTGATCAACTTCCTCTACTCCAAGTGCTTCAAAATGGATTCTTTGAGGACCTGCTCCATGATTTTTCCAGGAACTGAGATGAGGGTGTATGTCCCCAGAGTCTCCTTCTTCCCTTTTTTTTAAAGATGGGTACTATAGTTGTCTTTTTCCAATCATCCAGAACCTTCCCCGATCACCACGGGTAGTGACAGAATATTTAAAAACAACCCACTCCAACCCAGAGGCTCAACGCAAGCTGTGGGATTGGCTGGTATAAAGATCACAGAAGTTTTAAATTCAATCATTTTATACAGGCAAGGCCTGGTTTCTGTCAGACTAGTTATTATCATTTATTATTTGTATTAAGGCGGCACCTAGCAGCCCCAGTCATTGACCATGACCCCATTGTGCTAGGCTTTGTACAAAGACTGTCCCTGCTCCAATGGAGCTTACAGTTGAAGTGATGCCATGTTTAAATAAAAAAGAATTCAGTTGTAAAATAAAAGCGTTGTTTTAAGGCAAAGAATAACCCAGGGAGGCGGCACAGCATGGCTGGGGTGGAGCTTCATCTTGGCGCTTCTGCACTCATTCAAAGCACTAGAGGGGCTAGTGAGGCAGCCAGAAACAGCCGCCTCTCTGTCCCTGCAATGGGACCTGCACCAGTGCAGGAATGAATCTGGCTCTTCCAGCCTGACCGGTGTTCATTTTATATTACGGACAACAGGGAAGAGCAAGTGTAAAGACTCCAGAAGAGGACACAGTCTGCACGGCCCCTTTGCAACAGGCTGCCTCTGAAGGGAGCACACAGGACAGGCTCCTGCCACAGAACACCAGACCATTCCTAGATATTTGAAGGTGCAGTACACAGGAAACACAAAGTTACAATACGCCAGCATTTGTTAATTTGAATCAAACAATTCCAGTTCAAAGGATACCTTTACTGGGAATCACTAATTAAATTAGCTCATTTCCAACTTGTGAAGGAAAACCAGTATAGCTCTTCTTTTCTCTCTCTCTCTCTGTCTTTGCATGGGATTTATATCAGACAGCTGTACCTTTAAATATGTAATGACTTGCCTTTGACTGATGCTGCAAGAGCTTTTCATGAGGGAGAAGGTATCAGAAGGGTGGTTATCTGCACCTCAGGATATAGTGGAAAATGTAGTGGTAAGTGGCATTTACTGCTTTCTCCACTAGCAATAAGCCAACCATTGAAATGTTACTAAGATTGCTTCTTTTGACCCATTTTAACAAGATCACAGCTTTCAGCATTTCAAGTACCCTTATCAACCAGACCCAGCGGTGACTTCAGGGAAGGCATTACCTGGTGCTGGAAGCTTTAAGGTGCCAGAGAGAGTCAATCAGCCTCAGTGCTAAGTAATTCATGTCAGAAATCCTTTGCTCTTTACTTTGTGTGATTGTTCCCCTCCTTGCTGTTGGGGGAGGTGGGAGATGGAAAAATCTAGTAAGTTATGCACAGGCTTTTTCTCTGCTTAGGTGACTCTTACAGAACCTTGGCTTGTTAAGGCTGTTTGTGTTGAGTGCCTGAAGCAAAGGCTGTTAGGACCCAATCCAGAAAGAACCTGAGCACTCTCAACTCTGATTGAAGTGGGACTCACACCTCTCATCAGCAGCAGTAGTTCAGGCTTTTAGCCCTGGAGGTTCCTGGTTCAATCCCTGGTCTGACAGCTGTTGCACTTGTACAACAGTCGCTTTGCATACTACCTCCTATAGCATGCCTCTTCTCTACCCTGGAGTGCAGTAAGGGCAAGGGATCTCTGCACTAGAAGGGCAAAGGCTCATATCTGCTCTATATCCCTCCCCACCTTTTTTTAAAGCAACCTAGCTGACACAAAGGGTCCCCAGAACAGTGATGAAGTGGGCCCAAAGTATTGATCTGCTCCTGGAGTATGGAAACCTAACCAAGCAAGGCTTGGCAGCAAGCTGATGGAGGAGAGAATTGGACCATCTAAGACAGGGATCTGCAACCTTTGGCACTCAGCTCATCAAGGAAATCCTCTGATGGGCCGGAATGGTTTGTTTACGTGCAGCATCCACGAGTTTGACCGATTGCAGCTCCCACTGGCCACAGTTCGCCATTCCAGGCCAATGGGGGCTGCTGGAAGCTGTGTGGGCCAAGGGATGTGCGGGCCACTGCTTCCCACAGCCGCCATTGGCTTGGAGAGGCGAACCACTGCCAGTGGGAGCTGCCATCGGCTGAACCTGAGGATGCTGCAGGTAAAGAAACTGTCCTGGCCCACTAGTGGCTTTCCCTGATGGGCTGCATGCCAAAGGTTGCCGATCCCTATTCTAAGATTTTCTTTTTATTACACATTTTTTTTAATGTTTTCATGAGATTTATTGGGGAGGTGAGGCGGAGGAGTTTGCATTCAAGTTTAGGTAGATTATTAATGTCTTCGGATTTACTTATACTTTCATCTTAGTCACTTACTAACCAATAATGTAGGAAAATCTTTTTTACTGTAGAAGAATCAAAAGGTTAAAGCATTTCCCAGGCCTTGTTCACCATAGGTAGCACTCAAAATGTAAGTAACATTTCCAAGAAACAAAAAAGCAAGTAAACACAGTTCACCAAATATAACTTCAAATTGGATCATTCTAGGGTTGCAATTAAACCTTGCATGGATTTGCATTAAATATATTAACCAACAGCTTAATAGATATTCTGCCATTACAGTCTATAATTACAATTTCCCATGCAACTTTGTGAGACTAATAGTAATAACTAGTAAAAATTGACACCATGAAATGTGGTCGGGCTCGCAAATGCTTGGTTTAGTCTAACATTGCCTTGAAGTGATACCATCTTTTCTCAGAAGCTTTTAAAGCTGTGACACACTTTGTGAATAAATATTGCTGATCCCACATGGAAAATTTACATCTGACACTTGGTCACATGTGAAAATAAGCATTTAAGTAGAGATGGGTCCAAAGTGTGATACATGAGAGGAAGGATAGTTTTGTGACAAAGACACTTGTTCAGGCTTCAAAAGATCTGCATTCTAGTCCTGACTTTGACAATTGTGTTTTACATGACCTTGAGTGAGTCATTTTAATCCATTTGGTCCTTTTTTGGATGAAGCTCTTCTGTCATATCACTTTAATATGTAATTTCCAAATGGAGGTAATAATAACAATACCTTTTTTCTGCCTTGCCTGTTTACATTATAAGACTTTTGGAGCAGAGAATTCTGAAAATGCTGCCTCTTATTATGTGCATATGCAGCACAAATCCTGATACAGCCCCAGTCTCAGTTAGGGCCTAAAGGTGCTACTGTAATATAAATAATTTTGATCTTGGATTATCTGAGTCAGTGCTTTTAGAATGTAGGGTTTCAGCTGGGGCCCATCCCTAGTTTTAAAGCTGTGAAATAGAGTTTGTAAAACTGTGGCTTTAGGTTGTGTGGTCATTTCTTGTATTTCACCACTTTTTGTATCATAGCAGTTCAGTTTCGAAGAAAAAAAGAAAAGCCGCTTTTTCTCTCTAACTGCCTGCTATGCCAACTCTTCTAGGACTCTGAATGCCATCCATGATGAGTTCTTTCAATCATACACATCACCATGAGTAAAAAATCTGTTTTCATGATGGGCAAAACTCAAGAAAATCAGAGATCCAGCTTTCAAAAGTAATTCAAAACTTTGGATATTTGTCTGAACTGCTTATGAACTTATCCAGACTTCTTTGTGCTTTTAGGTTGGTGAAAAATATCATGATAACAGCGACTGTTTATGCCCATGTTAGAATCAGAAAACATGAGAGGGCATGTGAAAAAACAAAAGCAGTCAGAAATTTTCATATCTGGAAAGAAGTTCGCTTTGAGTTTTGTATGAAGCTTTTAAGTCAGTCATATCACTTTAACTTGTAATCTCCAGTGAGTTGATCATCCTACCCAATTTTAGCAGATTGCTTTGGCCTAATTATATGGAGGAATTTTTTTTATTGTGTTGATTCAAGAACACAAGAAATGAACTGGTAAAACATTTTGTCACTGTTTGTGACTAGCCATATTAATTGCATTCTGCCTAGATCACTGCCTGTCATTTCAACTGCTTCCAGTCTTGAACTGCTGCGTAGAATTGCTTCTGCACTGAGAAATGTTTGCTGGGTGAGATCTTTGTCTAGTATATATCAATGGAGCTCTATAATGGGACAAAGGTTAGTTTCTTTGAGGAGAGGAGTGGGAAGAGGCTTGTGGAAGAGATGTAGTCAGTGTGGGTCATAAGGAGAGCCATGGGGATAAAGGAATCACAGGGATTCATGTTTGGTTCCCTGTGGACAGCTTGAGATCATGGACACTGAGGGAGAACTTGGCTCCTTCTCTGTCCCTTATACTTCTTGGTATGTCCCTCTCGGCTCTTGCTGTAGGAGACATCAGGGGAACAGTGGTAACAGAGGGGAGTGGGAACCATGAGTGGGACCATTAGGACAGAGGGGAGAGCAACTCTTTTCTTAAGGGTCTCTTTTCCAGTAAGTCAGAGGATCTCGGAAGGCTATGTGTACACTCTGGTGAATTTTAGATTAATGTCTTCCATTTTTCTAAGAAGGTGCTGACTGTGTGCTTGACCAGACACTACATAAATGCATTGTAGTTACATGCCTGATGATAAGAACCTTACCTGCATCGATTTTGCTGACAACATAGTGCTATTTGTCCAATCGATGGGCGGACTGGTTGTGGCACTTACACCCTGGAAAACTCAAAGGCAAAGTTGGTCTAAAAATTAAATGAGATAAAACAAAAAATTCTTCCAGTAGGTGATTTGAAATGCACTGCAGGCTCTTGGACCGTGGAGGGTGACCAACCAGCTGAGATTATTTAGTGACTGCACCAACCTCGCCTCTGTTGCTGATAACATGGGTGGTACTGAGAAAGATCTTGAAGCCTGCACTGCCAAAGTGCTGTCAATAATTGGGCGCCTCCTCAAGAAATGTTTTTTAAGGTACTATAGTTACGTGCTTTGAATGCCTGCCAACTTCCTGCAAGAATCATCATCAGCTTTTGTCAAAAACCAGGATCTGCAGCACAGCCAGTAGGAGAGCCAGTCTCCAGGCAACCTAATGAGTGAAGCCAACCCAACCTGTAGTAGTCTGCTTGACTGGCTACGTTGCCTGACTGGTGGGAAGAGTCAGCAGACCAGCTTTTAAGCCTAGCAGCTGTTTGACAGCTGCTCAAAGCATTCACCCTCTACTGTGATGGCTCCTGCACCTGCTTGTTCCCAGCCTTGCTCCAGCCCAGTACTTTCCTCAGACCCAGCCCTGCCTCATTCCAGGTAACCTGGCTTGGAGCCTCAGTTCTAATTCCTGTCCTCTGAGTTTGCTTCTGACCCACTGCTCTGAGTCCTGGCTTTGAACTGCAGCTTTGATATTTGGCTTCTGACTCTGTTCCTGGGCTCCCTTCCTGGCTATTGAGTCCTGTTCTAACCACTAGGAATGACTGCCCAGGTCCCAGTCTCTGATAACTTTGACCCAATGAAAGAAGTATGGAAAAGACCCCCTGGAAGAGCAGAAACACAATGACTAGACAGCACCAACAGACACCTGTCGCTCACAGCCATCCTACCCCATAACACACCAGATTTGGCTCAGGATAGAACACAATGGGGGTACATAACACATTCAGTGGTCTCCGCACTGTCCAAGCACCAACATGAGAATGAATGTAACCTAATCAACCTTGCTAAGAAAATAATGCAGATTTTGCCAGGACACATACTGGACTCTCCAGTAGCTAGTTACCTTTTTACAACCAGGCCCCAGGCAAAATTCATGGCACGTTGGCAACATGTTTAGAGGAGGCTGGAAGTGATGTTTATTAAACTACAGCTGATAAGGCTTGGACTATATTTCTCTAGGAAGAGTTAATAAACCAAAAGGTCACAAGGTCATCAGAGATACCAGGCCAGATCCTCAGTTCTCATGATTTAATGAAGGCAATGGAAGTAGATTGATTTACACCAGCTAAAGATCTGGTTCTCTGTGCCCAACTGGGAAGTCAAATGGGAGCTAATTGCTACTGATCAATGAGTTCACCTCCGCATCATCAAGTCAATTTACCCTAACTGAGCAGAGTGAGTAGGGCTGAAATACAGAAATCAATTACTTGATTCTGCTGTTTCTATGTGGTAGTTGCCTCCGAAGGGAGGGATAAAACTGGAGCTCTCACTAAATCAAGAGGCGCTTTACTCTTATGAGTTGATTGGAAAATAATGAAAACACCCCTTGCCTCAAGCACACAGACATGCTCACCTGAGCTGCTTGTAAGCTGTAAATAGTGACTCAAATGAGGATGCTAAAGCAGGTGATCTCTCAGGCCCCGATGGAAGGATTTGTTACAGAGTGTTCTTCTCCTGTGAATCACTGATGGAAAAGCTTTTTAGACGATACTAAGATGAACAAAACTCAGCAAACTGATGGTTAACACGGAGGCTTTTGCTTTGTGGTGGGGAGGTGGTGGTGAAAAGGAATGACAAGTTAATGATGGCACATCTGTCTGAATACTCAGGTTGTTCCTGGCTCTTGTGAGAGTTCATGGAGGGAAGGCACAAAGGCCAGGCTACACAGAAGGGACTTGGGGCATTGTGATATGCCACATTACAGCACCTAGCCTCTCTGAATTCACTGCCTAAGTGTAAGTTACCAGGAGACTCCAGTCTCTGCTCATGATTCATAAAAAGGGGGAAGAATGGCATTCGGTTGCCTAAGTCATATGCAGAGCCTGATCAGAGGCCACCTACTTTGGCAACAAACAGTCAGGGGAGTCTTCCTTTCCAGCCTTTAGGCTAGTAGTTAGGTTACTCTCTGGATGTGGGAGACAACTGGTTCAATTCCCACCTCGCCTAATAAGGAAAATGGTTGTGAACAGGGTTCTACTACCCTACAGGTGAGTGCTCTAACTGCTAAGCTATAGAGTCATTCTAACACTTTCTCTGGCTAATTAATATTTATTCAATTAAAGTTGAACCACTTCAATAGGAGAGATTGAGAGAGCATCACATCAGAACATCCCAGTGATCATCAGCCTACGAGGTGGAAAAGCCTTTTTTCAAATCCTGTCTCCTCGTCAGGTAGAGGGGGACTAGAGCCTGGGGTCTCCCACGTCTTAGACGTGTGTGCTAAACACAGGGCTAAAGGTTAAAAGGAAGGGCCTCCCTCCCCCTGATATGTTTTGTGGAGTCAGGTGGCCTCTGAGCCTGTCTACTGGATCAGTCCCCGCACACAAGTTAGGGGGCTGAATGCCTTCTTCCCCTGGTTTGTGACTCACTCTGGGGCTTAGGTGGGAGAGAGGGAAAGGACTGGTGCAGCCTGCGCACTTGCTTGGAATCTCAGGAAGATTGGGAAGGGGTTTTGCTGCCTGCAGGCTCAGAATCAGGTTTGCTCAGTGCTCATCCACCAGTGCAGGGGGAGAGGGAGGAAAGCAGGTAGACGAGGAGCTTTTGCTGCATAACTGGAAATGTCTATCCAGTGCTTCCTCATTGCAGCGGAAGCTCTGTTCCCTGCTGCTTGCTCCACGCAGTTCTAGGACCACTAGCCCTTCCAGCAGCGCTGACTGGCTCTCTGTTGTTCCTATTGTGAGCAAATGGGTTGTTTCTTCTGCTGCAGATGAGGTTTAGCTCAGGTTTCAACTTAGTCTTGGAAGGAGATAACCCTGAGTATTCTCCTATTATAGCTGCAGGACTTCCCCCGGGCTTTCTGTGTCCTTTACCCCTTCCCAGAACCTCCTGTCCTCATCATTCCCCCCCACACCAGCTGCAAGTGCATGGCATGTTGGATTCCACTGTGAAGATCTCACAAATGATCTATCTAGCTGCCTACATTAAGAGCCAAATCCTCCCAGCTGTGCTCCTCCTAGTCTGTGCTCTGGATTAATTCAGGGTGAGGAGGCAAGATGGATTCTCAGCCCTTTTCTACAAGCTGTGGAACCACACAGGTATTCTTCTCTGGCTGCTAATACAGCCTCAAGTCTCCAATGGCCCAAAGTGCTCCTTCCACTGGGACAGCCAGAACAGAAAGAATTGTACAGCAGTGGCTAACCTGATCCCAACTCACTTCTATCTATCCTCTCACCAACCACACACAAGACATGGTTCCATCTTCAGAGAAACCTCCACACCCACAAAGAAAAAGATATGACCGTCAGTGATTTAAAGACTAATCTTGCAAGTTGTGTGTTCAGAAGATTGTCAGCTGCAGCCAAGATATGCTTGGCACATCCTTATCAGGGAAAGGGGGTACAGGTGTCTCTGAGACATCTTTGCTGTCCTTCCATTGTGAGGATGGCCTGAGGTCTGCTTTAAATTATGCCCCATTATCCATAGGCCCAAGGATCCATGCCAGCAGATGGGGATTATCAGTGCCTTGGGCACGCTGGTCATGACCCCTTTCTCCTGGGGAGTTCCCTATGCAATCTGTGCAGGAGAAGCCCTCTACTTGCTAATTAAGCTAAAGCTTCAATGCTGTTGTGAGATGGCTGATTAGGGCAAAAACAGCTTAAACAGAGCTGAGGATCTGCCCCTAAGTACTAATCAAATAAAACAGTAAGGTAGGAGGAGTCATAGAATCAAATAAATGTAGGGCTGGAAGAGATCTCAAGAGGTCTTCTAATCCAGCCCCTCTATTCTGAGGCAGGACCAAGTAAACCTAGACTATCCCTGACAGGTGTTTGTCCAACCTTTACTTATAAACCTCCAGCGATGGAAATTCCACAACCTCCCTTGGAAGCCCATTACAGAGCTTAATTTACCCTTATGGTTAATAAGTTTTTCCTGATATCTAACCTAAATCTCCCTTGTTACAGATTAAGCCCATTACTTCTTGCGCTTCCTTAAATGGACATGGAGAACAATTGATCCCATGTCCTCTTTATATCAGCCCTTTACAAATTGGAAGACGGGTTTCAGGTCCCCGGTTCCCTCTTAGTCTTCTTTTCTCGAGACTAAACATGCCCAGTTGTTGTTTTTTTAACCTTTCCTATAGAACCTATAGATTGGTACTATGTTTTCCTTTCTCCAGTCCTCTGGGATCTCACCCATCCTCCATGAATTCTCCAAAAAAAATTGTTAATGGTTCTGAGTTTCCTTCACTTAGATTCCTTAAGTACTCTGGAGTACATCAAGAGCTTTAAGATGAAGTTTTCAAAGGGGACCTAAAGGATATAGGCGTCTCATTCTCAATTACGTCCAATGACTATGTAGCCCATTGCCCACTTACAGCTAACTCCATTGACTCCTACTCCTACTCACCACCCAAGGATCCTGCTGTGATGAAAAGCTCCTTCATCAGAGGGTTAAACTGGCTTTAAGACCAACTGGTACCACAGAACACTGCAAAGTTGCCATAACGCAAAGTTGCCATAACACAAAGTTCTGCCTCCAGACGTCCTGAGATCAAATCCAACCCAGGGGCCCAGAATATAGCTTTGGGATGCCACAGCATGTTGGTAGCTGTAAAAGTCTTGAAATGGATTGTTCCTCCACAGATTTCCTACCATACGCACACGCACACACACACATATTTTCCTAGAGATGTAGAAAACCAAACAGAGTGTTTGTGAACTGCCTGCCAGGCACAAAATACATGGACTTCCCAATATCACTGACACAGCCTATCCACAGATTCGGTGACAAATTGGAGATTGTACTGATAATCACAAACAAGCTGGGGAGCTTTTGGCATCTCGTGTGCTCCTTGAAGACCCATTCTGAAGAAGCACATCCACTTATACACTAGAATGTGTTAAAAAAAGACCAGATGCTGCTGTTAATTTACTGCAAGAGGTCTGATCTGAAGTAGCACCATGGCCCTTTTCTAATCCCAGCAGTTCCATTCTCCCTAGTTTTGTTTTAACTGGCATAAATGAAAACCATTACATTCCATAAAAAGGTGTCATTATAATTAAACACCCTGCCTTTCTGTGCTTAATTGAGTTGTGATTGTCTTCAAATCCCATCTTAAGACTCATCTCTTCTCCCTGGCCTAGGATACCTAACCTAATCCTTTCTCTAATAAAATTGCTCCCAGGCCTCCGTGCTGAATTATTCTCCCCGTAACTTGGCCTTTGTACCCTTTTTCATCCCTCAGTGCCATAATTGGCAGTTGTTAATACATGTGCTTATAAGGCTACCAAATCACTATCTTGTATTGATTATGTTACTGTTTGTTTGAGGGAGGACCTGTGATGTGTAGGCACTTTCTAAATATGGAAGCAGGGATGGTCCCAGCCCCAAGAATGAGTGGATGGACAGAGAGGTAGGCAGAGGTCAGGGAAGTGGAACAATAAAAGGGATTGGATTCACTCCAGAGGACGTATGTCTGCTGGGGCTTTCACAAGGACTTTAAAGGTGGAGGAGATAGGGGCCTTGCTGAGGAGCTCAGGAGTGTCAAACTCTCCATAGGAGCCATGCTGAAGAAGGCACTGAGATGACTGTTTGAGAGGCTGACAGGCAGACAATATAGCAGAATGTCCCATTACTCCTCCAATGTATCCCTGTGTTTGGTGTATGTGTATGGGGGTGAGGAGGAATCAAAGACTCTGGAAAACAGGATCTGTCTGCAGAACACTTGTGCCAGTGAGGAGTTCTCCGCCCACAGGGAATTCTCTGTTGGCCATTTGCAGCCAGATCCCAGCCCCTTTGCACATCCTGAGTAGTACAAAAAGTTCTATAGGAGAATCTGCTGCATTGACTAATCAAGCCTCTCAGCACCCTGATGAATAAGTATTTTTTCTCCATTTGACACATGGGGGAAGGTGAGGCACACAGCAGCTAAGTAACTTGTCCAAGGTCACACAGCAAATCAGCAGCAGAGTCAGAAATTGAGAGGGGCATGCTGTTTGCAAAGAATGGTTCATTCAGTGAGTTCAAACATTTTCCCGGTTCACAAACTGTCCACAAGCAGGATATGAATTTGCTGTTAGAAAAAAAATGTTTTGTGTGAACAGATTTCAGCCTACAGATTGCTTGTGGTTGATCATTACCCTTGTGCAGTAACCAATGTCCTATGGCACCATTCGTTCCCTGATTAGATTATCTAACTTCTAGAAACTACTTCCACCCAAAACAAGTTTTGGTTTGTCAAGAAATGTGTTTCACAGCATGATTGCAAAGAGTTTGGGACAGGGCTTCAATGGAATTGCACCCATTTACACCAAAGTTTTAACTTGGGTTGGGTTTAAAATCAATAAGCCTTAACAATGGGTGTGAAATCCCACAAGCCACAATGGGCAAACAAAAATTACCACTAACACCCAAGCAAAGCAAGCCCACAAATTTCATGCAGCTCTGCAAAAGCCCCACGCTTGTGAGTTCAGTGGATAAATGCATAAGATCAGATTATCAACTAGCTTAAACCAGTACAGCTGCATTGATTTCAATAGGCCAGTTGAGTCTCTGGCCCAGCAATGTTTGATTGTTTAGTGAATCAGGCTAGGCATACTCAGGGGAATCTGGAGCAAGGGAAAGCTTTGTTGGCAAGTATGCCAAAGTATGCCCAACAGGTTCTGGAATTTGATTCCTCAGTCAGTGCAGGTGCAGATTGTTGCCTATGTAAACACCAGCTGAAAAGTGAGAAGCGAAACAGGGAGCACAAGGGAACCTGAGCTTGGATTAGTGAGAATGCTGCTGTACAGTCACCATTTCATCCCTGTCTAGTAGTAATAGGGGCTAAGAGGTGAACACAAGACTAAGGCCCACAAAGGGACTCACACATTGCAATACTGAACATCACGATGACTAGAAAATCACAAGAACACACTGCACTCCACAAAGCTGATTTAGGGACCTATAGACTCAGAGACTTTAAGCTCAGAAGGGACCGTTATGATCATCTAGTCTGACCTCCTATACAACACAGGCCACAGAATCTCACCCACCCACTCCCGCAACAAACCCCTGACCTATGTCTGAGCTACTGAAGTCCTCAACTTGTGGTTTAAAGACTTCAAGGTGCAGAAAATCCTCCAGCAAGTGATGAATGGGGAGAGACAGGCACCTTAGAATGCAATCCACAAAAGCCAGCACACGAGGTGAGGCGCTGCCTAAGTACCCAGTAGGAGATGTGGAGGAGAGGGGTGTGTGCTAATATAACTCACACGCCTCCTGGGTGGGGTGTTCTGTCCCATCTAGTGGCACTGAGACCACTTAAAGAGAGAGAAAATGAGTCTGCTCTACAGCCCTAGCTAACAGGAAGCTGGCATTTAGCTCATGCCCCTAAGTTCATGCTTCTGGGATGCATCGGTCGCTGCTTGAGATCCACAAATGGAACCAGTCAGGTGGCTTAGGCACCTAAAGAAACTCTTGGGGGAACAAGGCATTTCTGCCTTTCTCCAATAGCCAAAGGAGGAGGGAGTGGAATGGTGCCAACCCTAGTGGTTGCAGCACTCACCTTAGCGGTGAGACACACCCCTGTTCAAATTCTCCACCCACCAGCTGAAGGGGGAATTGAACATGAGTCTCTCACATCCAGGTGATGCTCTACCCACTGGGCTAAAAGTACTAAAATGAACAGCACCACCTCCACTTCCACTTTCAGCAGCCACCTTTTGAATGGGACCCATTCTAAGAGGCCGTCTGTGAGCACACCTACCAGATCAGACCCTGCATTACTTAGGCAGCTGAACATCTATCTTTCCCCTGCTTCATGAATCACTCTGGGGCTTAGGCAGGAGATGGGCATCCAGACACCTAGAGGGAGTCAGCAGTGTGCGTGCTCAGAGGCAGAAATATAGGTACCTAGGAAACTTACCCCAAAAACATAGGTACCAAGTGAGTTTAGGTGCCTACAGGGTTTAATTGCAATCTTAAGGAAGACTCCATTAATGAAGCTATCCTATTTACAGTAGCTGAGGACCTGGCCCACTGGTCTCCTCTCAGACACCTACTTTCTCTGACTACACTCCACAGCATCTTTATACTACATTCTTGCAAAAAAAGGAGCAGATCTGTACGGAGTCAGCTTTTTAAATCCACTCAGAGGGGAAAACGTAACTTTTTGCCCCCACTGAGTCTCCTCTCACTTCTCTGAGCACCCCACAAAGACATGCAGTGCCAAGACCATATAAGAATATAAGAATGGCCATACTGGGTCAGACCAAAGGTCCATCCAGCCTGGTATCCTGTTTACCGACAGTGACCAATGCCAGGAATCCCAGAGGGCGTGAACCTAACAGGTAATGATCAAGTAATCTCTTGCCTGCCATCCATGTCCACCCTCTGACAAACAGAGGCTAGGGACACCATTCCTTACCCATTCTGGCTAATAGCCATTAATGGACTTAACCTCCATGAATTTATCTAGTTCTCTTTTAAACCCTGTTATAGTCCTAGCCTTCACAACTTCCTCAGGCAAGGAGTTCCACAGGTTGACTATTTGCTGTATGAAGAAGAACTTCCTTTTTTTTGTTTTAGACCTGCTCCCCATTAATTTCATTTGGTGACCCCTAGTTCTTGTATTATGGGAACAAGTAAATAATTTTTCCTTATTTACTTTTTTCTACATCACTCATGATTTTATATACCTCTATCATATCCCCCCTTAGTCTCCTCTTCTCCAAGCTGAAAAGTCCTAGCCTCTTTAATCTCTCCTCATATGCGACCCATTCCAAATCCCTAATCATTTTAGTTGCCCTTTGTCATGAACAGAAAGCTAAGGGTTAATGTCTCTTTCACCTGAAGCACCTGACCAGAGGACCAATCAGGAAATCGGATTTTTTTCAACTCTGGGTGGAGGGAAGTTTGTGTCTGAGTCTTTTGTCTGTCTGCCTGCTTTCTCTGAGCTTTGGAGAAGTAGTTTCTGCTTTCTAATCTTCTGTTTCTAAGTGTAAGGACAAAGAGATCAGATAGTAAGTTATATGGTTTCTTTTCTTTGGTATTTGCATGAATATAAGTGCTGGAGTGCTTTGATTTGTATTCTTTTTGAATAAGGCTGTTTATTCAATATTCTTTTAAGCAATTAATCCTGTATTTGTCACCTTAATACAGAGAGACCATTTGTATGTATTTTTCTTTCTTTTTTATATAAAGCTTTCTTTTTAAAACCTGTTGAAGTTTTTTTTTTACTGGGAAATTTCAGGGAAATTGAGTCTGTACTCACCAGGGAATTGGTGGGAGGAAGAAATCAGGGGGAGATCTGTGTGTGTTGGATTTGCTAGCCTGATTTTGCATTCCCTCTGGGTGAAGAGGAAAGTGCTTTTGTTTCCAGGACTGGGAACAGAGAGGGGGAGTCACTCTGTTTGGATTCACAGAGCTTGTGTCTGTGTATCTCTCCAGGAGCACCTGGAGGGGAGAAGGGAAAAAGAATTATTTCCCTTTGTTGTGAGACTCAAGGGATTTGGGTCTTGGGGTCCCCCGGGAAGGTTTTTCAGGGGGACCAGAGTGCCCCAAAACACTCTAATTTTTTGGGTGGTGGCAGCAAGTACCAGGTCCAAGCTGGTAACTAAGCTTGGAGGTTTTCATGCTAACCCCCATATTTTGGACGCTAAGGTCCAAATCTGGGACTAGAGTTATGACACCCTTCTCTAAACTTTTTTTAATGCCAGTATATCTTTTTTGAGATGAGGAGACAACATCTGTATGCAGTATTCAAGATGTGGGCGTACCATGGATTTATATAAGGGCAATAAGACAGTCTCCATCTTATTCTCTATCCCTTTTTTAATGATTCCTAACATCCTGTTTGCTTTTTTGACTGCTGCTGCACAATTCACTTCATGGGCCTAAAAGTTAAGGTAGTGTGAAAGTTGTTTCATTTGATAATGTAACACATGGGCTTTTTTACTGCAGCATTTCAGTGTGTTTCTCCAGGGGAGGAGACCTAGATCATAGGTGGATATCTTGTATCCATGCGCACAGGCAGAGAGCAAGGCAGGGCAACTCAGCTAGAATGACCCAGTAACTTCTAGAATAGGGTGTTGCAGTTACCTGACATGCTCAGTGGTTGTTCTGAGGCTTTAAAGGAAGTTTTCATTGTGTGACACTCACCTGGCAGGTCACTTGCTAGTCATCCTCTGACAGGTGAGCCAATCAGAGTGCAAGGGCAGAAAGGTTATAAATACAGGTGTGACACTGGGAGACCAGGTGCCAGCTCATGCCAAAGTCCCCATGCCTCAGTTGAATACTAACAAATACATAGCTGGAAACAGTCTGGCTCACCTGCGTGTTGTATTGTTAAAATAGATAGTAGAATTATAATCTTATACATTATAAGAATGTGTTTAGGGTTTAGACTTTATTGAATTCTTATGAGTTGCTGCATGCATTAATCTCAGCTGTATCTCATATTATAAGGTAATAGTTAAGCATTTGTATTGTGAGCTTCTGTGACTGTGCAAATCACCAGACAAGAGAGCGACATTAACTAGTGTGAAGTGCTGATGTCCAACATAAGGTGTTACATCCTGCCCAATGGGGAAGGCCCTTCAACACCAGATGGGCTATTGTGGGACATTAAAGAGGGCAAATGTTTTTGTTATTCTGTTTTTTGCCCAATGAAGATGAGTCATGAAAATGGATTCCTCCTATCAGATTAATTTGCAGCTCAGAACACAAGGGGATTATCCCCCACCCCCTTGCCCTCAAGAGCTGCTTGGGCTGTGAAGGGCAAGGTTTTCTAGGGATAAACAAGCAGTCCCCAGCTGTTTAGCCTGGGTTAGCCCTAAAGGACATACAGAGCTTTCTTATTATAGAAGTTTCTGTTACCTTTTGAATTTAAGATTGAATTTCATTTGTATATCTATATTTACCCGTTTTAACCTTTTAAATAACTCTTGTTTCCTTTTCCTATTGATAAATCTGCATATAGTTTATTATAGGATTGGCTTCAAGTATTGTCTTCGGCGTGAGATCTAATGTGTGATTGACCTGGGGTAAGTAACTGGTCTTTGGGATTGGGATTAACCTGAATATTGCTATGATTTTTGAGCAACCATCGGTCATAAAGGCAAGACAGGCCAGAGTATCAAAGGGGGTGGTCTCTGTTTAGGTTGCCAGAGTGCCTGAGGAGCTGACACTTGATAATTGATCGGTGAACACTTAAGTGTACAGCTCACAAACAGTTTGGGAATTGTGCCCTGGTTCTTAACAGTCTGCCCTAGGGTTGGTACTCATGCTCATGAGGCTCTGCAGACAGCTTGACGACAGACATTACAGACAGTCAGGTTGTGGACTCAGCCGCTGATCGAAATGTGTCTGCTGTGAGGGCTGGGTCCCAATCCCTGTAGCACTTTAAATATAGGCTACAGTCTTCTGTTTCACCAGCAGCTGAGAGGCCCAATCAACTATTAACCCTAGGAGTGGACTTACTAGCTGTGGAGATTCCCACATGTTTACTTGCTGACAGGGCTCTGAAGTGTTTGGAAGGACTCTGATGCTACCATTTCTCAAGTTCTGAGACACCAGTTGCCCCACACTACATGCTAGGGTCATTCTATAGAGACTGAGAAATCATCTCTGAGAGAAGATTATAGGGGATGTGTTAGTGTGTGTGCAAAAGTACAGAAAATGTAATGTTGAAACCTTGTATTTGAATCTTTGTAGCAGAAACAAAAGGGGGAAAGTCTGCAGAAGGAGTGCCACAGATTTACATCTAATAGTGGCTGTTGAAAAGTTATTCATAGTATTCCAAACACTATTTACAGTATTCTAGGCTATTTACAAAGTGTGTTGTGTTTTCTTAAGTTTTTGTTTTCCTAAGAAAGCGTATAGTATTCTCTCTTTAAAAAGTGACTGGAGACTATTAACATCCATTTCTCAGGGTCTTACATGCAAGACCCTGGAGGTTTAACTCTGTGCAACATTTTCTGAAAAGTCCTAAGACAACAGAACCCTAGTCTGGGTGTCAGCAAAGAGTTAAGCTGAGACGCAGGAGGAAGGGGAATGTATGATCTACAGAATATTACCTGACCATTCCCTCCCCATTCCTCCTTACAGCAGCATTTACTTTCATGGTGAATTGAAATACCTTAAGAAATATATAAAAAGCTCAGAGTATCGACTGTGATCCCCAATCACATTCTGGAACTGAATTATGTTTGAAAACAAAATTGTTTAAAATAAGTTTTCTTCCTTCATTTAACCGTCAAGACCTGGCCCTCGGGAGTCTGAATTTTCCCTGCTATTAGGCACAGGGTAAGCTTTCATGAGGCAAAGTGGATTTCTGTATTTAAGGGCAGGCAAGCCACATACAAACTCTGCTGGAAGGCAAACTCCCCACCAGATTGGGAGTAGCCTAGAGCAGCAGAAACTTCAGATCACTAAACATCGGACTTGCATCCTTCCCTTCATTTTGTCAGGCTACTTCTTGTTATAGCTGATGACACACAATGCAGTTAGGAATATACTTTTTATACATCGCTTTAGATGTTCATGGTGTGATCACCTTGCAGGCGAAAAGCTCTTATCTGAGAGTCATGAGATCGGGAATCAGCTGGTTTTGAAATGTTCATTGACCTGAAAACCACTGTGCAGATGGTGAATAGGGTTAGTAGGCTGCCATGGGTGAAACTGCGGCACTGCAGCTCCATTACCTGTCTTTGGGCTGTGTGTGTGGTGGGGAGACGCTTCCACTCCTCCATCCCTAGCGCTCCAATTATTCATGCCTTGTAGGTGAGGAGAGATGATTTTCACATGGCACATTCCGGCTTCTTTCACACTCTTTGCATTTGTTGTTGAAGCATGTTAGAATGGTTGCCAAAAAAAAAAAAAGTCCTCGCTTTACCAGAGTACAGTGTCACTGTGCAGTACATGCTGGGAACAGGAAATACCGCTACTACATGGCACAAACTGTGAACTATGTACATTTTAAGGTCCAACAAATAATCTGATGGTGTCCCTTGGACTGTCATTGTCCTGGCTGAAATATTTAGGTGTGATCAAAGCCCAGTGGAGAAGTGGCATCTTTGAAATAAGGTTGTAGACAATAGGAGCTAAGTTCTAGAACCTTGCAAATGGGTCCCCCCAAGCAGCTCCGTATATACCATCCGAATGCAGCAGTATTCTAGCCCTATGATCAGCTCTGCTATATGAGTTACTCTTACCAGGAGCTACATAATATGTATGTCATGGTTTGTGAAAAGCTCATTTATGGTTTCATCTCTCTTTACCTGATAGTTCCTACTATTCTGTATTTTATACTTGCATAAACACCCAGAACAAATCCCCCAACCACCAATCCCCATTCTGGAATACTCCTCTCTTCCCAGTGTCGTGAGAACCCATGGGAGGGCCGGTACGCTGATTTGGTGGGGATTGGGCATGGCAGGGCTTTGATTGTGCCCTGAACAACACTTTTTGAAGGCTCTGGAAGGATTCAGATTCAGTTCCATTACTAGACATGGGCATTCTACTGGGTGCGTATGCATAGCGCCAGCCAACGTTTGGTTCAATGAGGTGTCTGAATGGGTTTTCCCAGATTTAGCAGGTGAATGTAGCAAGATGCCAAGTTCTTGCCATTACCACAATTAGCAGATTGTGTCCTGAGAGTACCAGGTATCTACTGCCTGATCAAAGCAACAGCTACTGGTCCTGCTTTTCTAAACACGATTCCCTCTGCAGCTCCCTTCCTCACCCCTAGCCATCATAGTGGAGCTGAATGAGCGAGAAAACACTCACGTTTGCAACATTACTGACCTTTGGCTGGATCAGACTCAGACCCCCTTACAGCTGCGGTTACTAAGAGACTGAGCTGCCATTTTGGAATGGATCAGTAAACCACTAGGTCAGTTTCCATTTGTCCTCCAGGTACTAGAATAGGGGGCTCTGGAACTATGCGTCTCTTCAATAGGAGAATGCCGCACTAATATCACAAAGTGTCATAAAATTAACCTATAATCTCACCCTTATTTGAAGAGACAGGTATGCAGGACCTGCCACAATTAATCATCTGCTTTCGAACCAGCCTAGGTCAACCTGAGCACCCTAGGGCAAGAGTTGCCCTAATTTTGTTCAGCGAAGGGATCTGTGTTCACATTCACATGCAAACTGGTGATCTGCACTGTCCGAATCCGTCTTTAGTACCTGGGGAAACCAACATGACGGCATATTCATCCAACCTGAAATGGCAGGGCAGAGAGCATTTCACTGCAAAGCCCATGAACTGTTTTTCCTCCACTTCCTCATGCAGCTCTTTGGGTTTAAAATTTTTTTTCAAATGTATTCTTATGCTACCTGGTACGTGTTCTTATTTCTGTCAGAACATTTATACAGTGCTGTAGGTGTACCTATGTAAAGCCTTTGCCCCATCCCCCACCCACAGAAAGTCTGTGTAACTTTTCCACCCCCTTTGCAGGATTCCTCGGTAATTCTGATGAGGAGAAAGAGACAAGAGAAAGAACGGCTCAGTGGTGCTTCACTTACAATCTCACATGACAGAACACCAGATGCAGAAAAAAAGCTAAATAAGATGAACCCATGGAACAGTCAGTGGCTGGAATCACTGAGGCTATGTTTATACTGCAATATAAACCCAGGTCTGTAGAATCAGTGGGTATGTCCCCATTGCAATAAAACACGGCTGGCCCAGGTAAGCTGACTTGGGCTTGTGAGGCTTAGGCTACAGCTCTACAAAATTACAGTGTAGCTGTCTGGCCTGAGGCCGGAGCCGGGGCTCTGGGGCCATTCCGTGGCACGGGGTACTAGGACTTGGGTCCTGAGTGTTTGCTGATCTGAGTAGGACTGATGTGAGGGTGGGTGAAAGTGGTGCTTGGCTTCAAATGTGAGGCAGAGTCTGGGCTTAGTTTGCATGGTAGACATACCCTTAAGGACTTGGGATGAGGGTAGGAGAGGCTATACAGGCATTGCATGTCCTCAGTCTGGCCCAGGAATCTGCCTTCAGACACTCCAAAAGGATCTTTTGTAGAGCTAGTGAAAACATAGTAAGCATACTTTGCAAAAACAATTTGAAATGGCTACTGCAGTTTATTTGTCTCCCTCATAGCCCTCTTTTTCTAGCCATATCCTTTGCCATCTCTTGAATCTGTGGTGCCTTCCATACCACACCAGATGCTCAGAGCAGCCTCCCAACTTGATATGTTCGTAAATTCGTAGATTCCAAGACCAGAAGGGACCGTTGTGATCATCTAGTCTGTCCTCCTGTATAACACAGGTCAGAGAATGTCCCCAAAATAATTTCTAGGGCATACGTTTGAGAAAAAAAATCCAATCTTGATTTTAAAATGGTTAGTGATGGAGAATCCATCACCACCCTTGGCCAAATTGTTCTAACTGTTAATTACTTTCACTATAAAAATATGCCTTATTTCCATTCTTAATTTGTCTAGCTTCAACTTCCAGCCATTGGATTGTGTTATATCTTTCTCTGCTATATTGAAGAGCCCATTATTAATTATGTAGTGCTCAAACAGTAATCAAGTCACCCCTTAAGTTAAATTAAATAGATTTGGCTCCTTGAATCTATCACTATTAGGCATGTTTTCTAATCCTTTAATTATTGTCATGGCTCTTCTCTGAAAATTCTCTCCAATTTATGAACATCCTTCCTGAATTGTGGGCACCAGACCTGGACACAGTATTACAGCAGCAGTCGCATCACTGCCAAATACAAAAGTAAAATAGCTCTCCATATTCCTACTTGAGATTCATGTGATCATGCTTCTGTTTAACAATCTCCATACAAACTAGTGGAATGGAAAGAAAGTTAACATCCCCATATGATGAAATTATATAATCTGTTTTCCCCAAATACAGAACCGAAATATTTATGAATACTTCTGCCTTTTCTGCCTTATTATTGATAATTCTACAATTTCTATCCAGTAATGTACTCTTACCAGTGTCAGGATTCTTTTTGTTGCTAATATATTTTTAAAAAACCCTCCTTCTTATTCTTCTTAACTGGACACAGAGTTCTTTGTGTGTTCCTTTGCTTCCCTTATCAATTTTCTACAATACCTACTTTGTAATTTATATTCATTTATGTTAACTTCCCATTTGTTATATATTGCTTTTTAATGTTTACAACTGCTTTCACCTCCCCTCTAAAACAGATTAGTTTTTTAAATAGCATAGCCTTCTTCCTCACTTATGGGATTGTGGCTTTTTGGACATCTGGTTAGGTGTTCTTAGATGATTCTCAATTATCATTCACATTTTTTCTGATTAAATTCTTCCTCCCAGCTGATTTGGATCATAATTGTTTTCAGCTTTGTGAAATTGACTGTATTAAATCACCAATACCTACATTACTGGCCTGGTTTTCATTCTGCTTGCTCATTATAAATGTGATCAAGCCATGATCAGATGTACCAAAGCTTCCATTAATATTTAGTTCTGTGATCCATTTCTCTTTAGCTGTTCAGACAAGATGTAATAAAGAATTTCACCATCTTAGTTGCAACCCAAGTGAGGTTGGATTTTGAGTGAGGAAATTGTCATCTACAAAGTTTAGAAATTCCAAGGATGTTTTAGTACTGGCGCATCAAACCTCCTGTGTATGTCACTAAAATTGAAATTCCTCATGATCCTACAGCTTTTCTTCCTACATATTATAGATAGGTGCATAAGTAGGCAGTCGTCCTGTTCCCTAGTATGATTTCGTGGTCTGTAGCAGACAACACCTAATTCCCCATCTTATGCTCTATCTGTTAGGACATTGATCCATAAGCATTCATAATAATTTTATTCTGAGTTATCAGTGATACAGAAACAAGTAATTCCATTTTTTGACAAAGAGTGCCATTTCCCAACCAGTTTTGCCCACTTGATCCTTCCTCATTAGATTACAAACATTTATTTGAACATTCCAGTTTTGTGACTCATCCCACCAGGTTTCAGGAATGCCAACTACATCAACTTTATGCTCATAAATAATCAACTCCAATTCCTCTTGTTTGTTACCCAGGTTCCTAGCATTGGTGTATAGGCAAGTCAGTCATTTATTCTCTTTGTGTCCTTTAGTTTGACTAATTTTGTCCTCAACATCTCAGTTTTGTACTGAATGTTCATGTCTTTTCCCCTTTTTACCTGCCTCTTTTGCTCTCATTTTAATGCTGTCCTGACTACTCTAGCCAATCTGTCCCCAAAGAGACAGGTTCCTCCACTGCTGAGGTGGAGGCCATCCAAACTATACAGCTTTGTGGTGGAGTTACAGATCCCACACTAAACCAGGGCAAGGGCTAGAGCAGTACTGAGCTAGGGAGGTCCTGCCCCTCAGCAGCTGTAGGGCATGCTCCAGGTGGAGGGAAAGTTCAAGAGGACCTTGGTAGCACAGGGCAAGGAGCTATAGGAAGGGAAGCTGGTGCCTGGAGCTGTGAGAGGAGAGACTGTACCATTTCTAAGGCTATTCTGGAAGCTGTGATCCAGTTTCCCCACTTCTCCCCTTCTTTGGGCAGCTGGACTCTCACAGGATGAGGCATTATCCCATGGACATACTTCTGAGGCTGTGGGCACAGCGTGGTAGGAAGTGACGCGGGGGGTAGTATAATTTGGGGTGAACCAGCTAGTGATACTGTAACACCCCTCTAGGGACCTAGGTTGGGACCCAGAGGAGTGGGAGGGCCTGAGTCCTCCTAACTTACTCCTCTATTATCTCTGTCATGACAGAACCCTAAGGGTAGTGGAAGAGAAACTCAGGAGGTCTTGAGGCCTTCTGCATATGATTTGCAGATGGCTCCCTCTAGAATGATTAGGCCAGAAAGAACGGTGGAGCACTTCCTGAGCGCTAGGCCAGCTGGCTTTCAGACTGATGCATTCAAGTAAAAAAATATAATAAAATAGCAAAAAAAAAAACAACCCAGATTGGATTTGAGGTGGTCAAAAATGCTGAGCAATTAGTGCTTCCCATTGTATTTACATTGCCTTCTGAAGCACTACAAAGTTAATTAAGTACAAATGATAATACACTGCATCATTTACTGCATCATGTATTCTGTCATCTCATAGTGTAAGTAAAGCACCATTAAGCAATTATCTCTGGTCTCTTTCTCTTCATCAAAATGACCAAGGAATCCTGTAAAGTAGGTGTAAAAGTTACACACATGTTCTGTAATAACACTTGTACTTTATTTTTGATAGATTGACACTCTATCAGAATATCATAACAAAATCCACCCCTCTTCCCCCTGAAACTTAATATCATTTATTCAGAGAATGTGTTCTCCTATCCCCTAGTGCCTCCTTTGGATAAATCTTGATTTTTACAATCTGACTAATTGATTTTAGGGAATTAGTTAGTAATAGTAAAATATAACTAGTTAATTAGCTAACTACTCAATGCTTCCAGCGTGTTGTTCCCTGGTGTGCTGTTAAGGCTTTAATTTGCGTTTCTGGATGGACTTGCCAAATCTAAACAGTGCAATTTTTGTGGCATAACTAAATGTAAAGACAAGCCAGGTAAGCTCAATTAAGGCATCTTAATTTTTAAACAATTTTACTGCCTGGCACTTTACCAGCTTACATGGATCTAATTAAAATTAACAATTCTGTGAATGAGTGAAGCAGACTTCCCTCTCCCCCTTTCCTTCGCTTCCTTCCATAAAATATACCTAAATCTACCAATCATGCACCATTTGAGTTTAAGCACGTGACCAGTCCTATTTCAATCAATTGAACTGCTTGTGTGCATAAAGTTAAGCATGCACTTAAACACTCTGTTGGATTGGGTCTAGCATGCTCAGTACCTTGCAGGATTGACCCCTTTAGAGAAAAACAATCCAGCTTTTGCCAGGTGGTCCATTTTAACCTTGACATCTCTGCATCCCCTCCCCCCACAAGTGTCCATTCCTCTGTTTATCTGAATGACCTATGATAACATTCTGCATCACATCAAATGTTGCGTGCATCTTTCCTTTTCCCCTACTGCATGCTGTAGGAATGAGGGGGCGGCCATGTCTGTTCAAATAGACAGTCCTTTGTCAAACCAATGAATACACAGTTTGGCACTCCACTATGGAGAGCTGGGTGCGTAATCCGAGGCAGAGCGTGAGTCTTCTTTAAAAAATTGTTTTAAAAATAAAAGCTAGCTCCCATGTTTGTTCCTTTGGCTCTTTAAATAACAAAAACAAAACTAGGAAGCCACAGGGCTTCAGGTAGTTCCTAAATAACTATTTACTAACCTCACAGAAACATGAAAGGCTTAACTACACACTGCCACTCTTGATTGCTTACTGGTAGCTTATAGAAAATAAAACACAATGAGCCTCACTAGACGGCTCACAAACTTTTTAAAGTGCTACTACCTTATTTCTATACTCAGACTCTTCCGTTTGTACTCATTTGAGTGACATATAGTCTTGCAGTATTCCTATTCTAATAGAACGTCAGATGGGATGATCGCAATGGTCCCATCTGGTCTAGGAATCTATATGTTCTCAATCTAGTTGGTAAAATTTGGATGTGTTCACTTTGAGATGTGCTAATCAGACATGGGAACACCATGTCCGCCTGTTAGAACCAACCAAATGGTTAATATCTGCTAATGATAAGAAGATGTTGCTTTGATACAGCCCTTACTTTTCTGCATGCAGTAACATCGTGTTGCATTCTCTGAAGGCAGAAATATAACTGTAGCATGGGAAAAAATGGTGCATTTCTCACATTAGCCCTTTGGGACTTCCTTCCCTTCTCCCCTAAAGGTTATTCTTTACCTAGTCTGCTTTTAAATCCAATACAAAAGCCCTTCACATTTTGAAAGGGGAAAATATAGGAAGCTGCTGAGACAGAAGCTAGTGTAATAGCTAGAGTGGAAGAGAATTGTTAGGAGTCAACATTAAAAGCACAGTATAAATTATGCTTGTTGGTAAAGTTTGTCTCTAAATGTAAGTAGTATATAAATAGAGCCACTTTATTGATTTTCTTTATGTACGTATTTCTGGGTAAAGACATTTCGTATCTCAGAATAAGATCATCGTGTCTCTTGATCTGCATATTTACACTAGAAAAGTACATGTATTTTTATAGGGCTAGAGCATCATGTTGGGAACAGAGGACTTGCCAGACTGGATCATACCCAAGGTCTGTCTAAATCGACATCCTGCCTGTGACAAGAGCCAGCAGCAGATGCTTCAGGGGAAGGTGTAAAAACCGCACAGTAAGTGCATGTAGGATAAGCTGCCCCACACATTAGGTCTCATCCTGATCTCTAGTAGTGATTGGTTTAAGCTCTGAAGCATGAGGTTTAACATTGCCTTCTGCAATATTTGCCAGCATTAAGTTAACTCCGGATATTCTTGTTATGCATTTAAATGTCCCATCTGTTGTCATTCTGTCCTTGGAGCAGCCCTTGACGGAGATGGTGACATTTCCCCCCCCCCAACTACTTTTCCTACTACTACAGGGAGGGAGTAAAACTGCACTGCATCTATACCTGTTGCAGAGTGTGATCTACAATACCCCTGTGTACCTGCACCGCTGAATGTGTTTGAAGGGCGGAGTCAAGTCCCTCCTGACCCTTCCTGCCCACATATGTGAGCAGTGACTTAGCAGCTCTGTGGAGCTAGCTCCTCCCAATCCACTGAGAGTGGTGATATTACCCATCTGAATGGGGCGGGGGTCTTCCTTCTTTCCTACCTTGCATGAATGCAGGACAAGTCCCAATCCGGCCCTTAACTATCAGGGTGCAGGAGATAGGGAACAGCAGCTTTTGTTAGGAAAAAGTCATGACATTGAATCAAAAAGGATCACCTTGTAATAGGGTTTCTTTTTTTAACCATCTTGTAGACTTTAATAGTGAACGGTATATACAGGAGAATTCAGTACAGATCAGCTGCTAGCTGGAGCATGCTCCAGCACCCTCCCAACTAGTACTGGGGGCATGTTGTGAGTGGTGAGGGACATGCCCCTGCACAACAGGCTGTGGGGAGGGCGGCATAGGCACCGAATCCCCCACCTAAATTCCCACTCAAGACTCCCCTATATTGGGTATCCCTAACTAGAGGGTTGAAGCCAGTATTTGATCCCTTCATGCAGGCTGAATGGCTTGAAGGGAGAGAAAGCAGGGCAGAAAATATGCCCCAGTCATTTCCAGGGAGCAGGTCCAACAGGCTGTCAGTCCATGGAACTTCTGCTGAATCCAGTGGAAGGTCCACAATGCGGGGGGCTTGCAGGATTAGGCTCTGACCCCATTGATTTTAAGAGGAGGCTCTGCTATGAAAGAAACCAATAAGGGGCCTTGGTGGTGCAGGTAGCAATGGGGAAGATCAAATAGACATGCTATAACCCCCAGAATAGTTCATCCCTTTTCTCAGAGAATCTGCAGGAGGTTTCAAATACCACAGGGACTTTACTTAATATCCAGTTTGAAAAGGAGGCAGGTTTCCTGATTTTACAAGAGAGAGGAGGAAGAGAACCAAAACAGTTGCAGTTCATACCACCTGCCGTTTTGACTCTACACTCTCTGTGAAAAGGCTGAGAACAATAGTGAACTGTGAAAACATCCAACGATTAACAAGACCAAAGTAGAAGGGATTGTGTTGTAAATGGGACTTTATGATCCTCTCGTCAAAAATTCCAGGAAGAGCTTTTGAAAGTCATAACTCTGACTTGTTTTATAGGTAGGGAAGGATAACTTCATCTCACGGAGTCATGGGGAGTTCAAAAGAAATTATCAAATGAAAGCAAAGTGGGTCATTGCCTCCAGTGAGTGCATCAGCAGATCAAGTATACTGATCAAAATTTTTTACCAAATGAAAGGAGATGGGTCTCTTTATTTATTTATTTTTTGTCTTTGCTTATCAAGATGCTGCAATTTTTTAAAAAGGAGCAGAGCTGAAAGTGGAAAAAACTACCACGGATGGGAATAAAATCGAGTCCTCGAACCACGGATACGTAACCAGCATTCAGCCCTTCTTGCACTTTCTTCCTTCAACAGCTGTCGTTTCTCAGTCAGAGGCAGCTCAAATGTGGGCGGGGGTGCTGGAACAGGTTATACAGAGGAGGTGCTGAGAGCCATTGAACCAAACTGTATACCCTGTATATAATGGAAACCACTTAAAGCCAAGGGGTGCAGCAGCACTCCACACAACCCTAGTTCGAGTACCAATGGATGTGGGTCATGGATAGTTCAAAAACAATTCTAAAAGTCAGCCCCTACATTAAACAGAAGATAAATAAATCTGTGTTGGATGGAAACGGGTAGGTCATATCTACCTAGCTACAGGAAATATAAGTTAATTCTTTAATGAAAATTAATAACTTATTTGGTTAATAACATAGTAAAAGCATGCTGATTGGTTAATAAGTCAATCACACAGGATCTTAATATGATGTGCTGCAAAGAGCTGCAGGAGACACATTAAAGAGCCACTTGCAGCTCGCGAGCCTCAGTCTGAGTCTCACTGTATCAGTTGAAGAGCACTGCAGATTGGGAGTTTCCTGATCAGGGGTCCTTAGGTAGAAGTTTTTGATAGTTTTGTCCACGTCCTCACCCTGTGAAGTAAGGAATTTAAATTCCCATTTTATAGAAGGAAAAGGGAAGCAAAGAGTTATGTAAGGCCCAGTTCATGAAAACCCTTGACTTGGTTGAAAAAATTCCAATGAAATATTTCCTGTGGGAAATTAGCTTTGTCATAATTCAAACTTTCAGTGGGAAAAATAGAATCTGGTGAAATTTTCCACTGGAAAAATTGTAATGAAACGTTCTTTTTCAAATCAATTAAGAATTAATCTCTGCATCTTCCTGAGCTGCTGCAGTGCCTCACGGCAACTGAGGTTTCAGGTTCCTCATGTCCCTAAGCTCCCTATGTGTCCAGCTCCCTGGCCAGATTACGTCTCCCATGAGGCACTACTGTTTCTCCTTGTGAAAGGCAGTCAGAAATGAAGTGTTTAGTTTCAGGAATATTGAAACATTTCCTTTTGAACAAATACATTGAAATGAAATGTTCTGCTATTTCTGTTATATAAAAAGCACTTGATATTTCAACTTTTTGTTTCAGTTTGGGATGAAAACAAATGTCAAAATATCAGAATTTCCCCATTGGATGGGGTGGTGCTGCACTTCATATGCTTTATAAAAATAAATTTATAAGTTTGAATATGATGTAACCGGAATATGCTTTATGCAAAAGGTCTCTTGTAAGGTATCATTACAAATATTATGATCTACTGAGTGTGTTCATCTCATTAGTTTGCATGTATTATTTCTTTGTCTGGAGTTAGGAGAATAAATTATAAACATGTTAAGAGGAAACCCTTAAGCGTGCTTCAGAATCAATCACTCTGTTTACTTGCAAACTTTCCTGGGTATACGCTGGCCAGCCCTGGAAGAATGGAGACTAGGGGTCTCACAGGACTTGTGACCATGTCACATGATACTGAAATCCATCTTAATCCTGGCGCTTTTCCATTTAGAAGGAAGGGTGGGAACCCAGAGAGAGACAAAAGAGTCCTGCCTTGCGCCAAAGCTATAAAAGGGGGTGCAACAGAACAAAGGAGGTGGCCAGTCATGAGAAATCGCCTAGTTACAACCTGATATGGAACTAACAAGGACTGTACCAGGGGAAGGGATTGGGCCCAGACTAGAAGTGTAGTCTGTTTAAGAAGCTTAATGTAACATCTCTGAGGGTGAGATTTATCTGTATTATTTCTTAATGTATTAGGCTTAGACTTGCATGTTTTGTTTTATTTTGCTAGGTACCTTACTTTGTTCTGTCTGTTATTACTTGGAACCACATAAATACTATTTACTATTTTTTATACTTAATAAAATCACTTTTGCTTATTAATTAACCCAGAGTAAGTGATTAATAACTGGGGCAGCAAAAAGCTGTGTATATCTTTCTATCAGTGTTATAGAGAGTGGACAATTTGTGAGTTTAACCTGTATAAGCTTTCTATAGAGTAAACCAGATTTATTTGGTGGTTTGGTTCCCACTGGGAGCTGGGTGTCTGGGTGCTGGAGACTGGAGTACTTGCTAAGCTGTTTTCCGTTATGTCTGCAGCTTTTGGGGCGCGGTTCAGACCCTGGGTCTGTGTTACAGCAGGCTAGCATATCTGGCTCAACAAGACAGGGTTCTGAAGTCCCAAGCTGCCAAAGAAAATGGGCTCAGAGGTAGTTTCACCACATCAGGTGACAGTCGCAAAGAAGGTCTCTGTGACTGAACCTGTCACAGATGGAAATTCCATTTTTGATTCAGCTGCACTCATAAATAGCAATGCCCAGTGTGAAACTTAATGTGTTGAAACTCTTGACTTTTCTTAATTAACCCATTGTCGTACAAAACATCAGTCACAGAGACACGATTTAAGCCCATGTGTCTTGAGCTCCAGTCCACAAAACTATCCTTCTCCTTCTTGCATAAGTGATCAAGACATGATAAATATCCTTTAAAAATGTTAGCCGATTTCTTTTTAGAACAACATGCTGAAATAAAATAGAGACCTTTTACAAGAAACTTGGACCAAGGCTCTGTTGTTGGGTTTCCTTAGAAACTCAAAATTCAGACCAAATTTGCCTAAATGTTTGCTAATGTTCACAAATGCGTTGAGCAATCTTAGGCCCTGCTGCACTCTAGTCAAGGCCAATATATTGTAATCATGTAACAATCATGATTTTTCCCTATAGTTATGCTTGTAAGGATTAGATTTTTTCCTGTAAATGTTGAGTAATGTCAATCTCACTCACAAACTGATTAAAAATAATTGCATTGATCACTGAAATTTACAAATAGGCAAAGTAAGAAAAGTGCTGCTTGAGAATGTGTTAGTTTGATTTAAGGATAATTACTTTGTGTATTTTGACATATGATATAGACAAGTTGTGTTTTAACAGTTATAAAGCTTTAACTTTCTGAATCTACAGTAATTAAATAATTATTCTCTGACCACACACCTTATTATCTGACCTCTCCATAACTTCCTGCAACTTTCTGAAAATATAAGTTGATAAAACTTGAAGAAAATGCTTAAAAATAAACATTTTTATTATCCATGGAAATTTAGAAGAATAAAAATGAAATGAATTCTGCCAAGCCTAATTGGTTTTGATGGCCTCTGATCTTTAGTGGCAAGGCTTTACAGCTACCAAAGTGTAGGTATTGGCATCAGTAGGTGCAGAATCCCTTAAACATGGTGAGTAAAAACCTGGCTCCAATGAAGTCAATTTGCAAAATTGTAACTGGCTTCAGTGGAGCCATGGTTTCACACAAGGGCTTTATGAAGTGGAGAAAAATATCACAAGAGAACAAATGAGACTATTTATTTCTCTCTGGCCAAATTAGCAGTTCTTTTCTAAACAGTGTATGTTCAGCTTTCATTCAGTTGACTCTGAAATGAAAGCCTAGTATCTAATTTCGGAAGGTAGTAAATAGGAAAACAGTGTGAGAGAGTGTTAAATTGGACACACAACATAAGGAATTACTCTCTCCATAATGGTGTGTTCAAAGTCATCCGGTCTTCCTGCAGAAACACCAAAGCGGCAACCCATTTGTTCTTTACGTCTCAACAAACATTGTTTCAGGAGCATAGATAATTATAAAACAGTCACACTTCTATGCAGGCATGATGAACTTGTTCAAATATATAACACGTAATTATATTCTGAGAGAAATTCAAATAATTAAACCAAAGTAAATTAATTCTAAGAGAAAAGTATATATTGTTTCTTCAATGTAACATCTTGGCTGTAAGTATTTAATACATATGTAATCTTTTGATGGCCTTTAATTGACAAACATTCACCTGTAAGAGAAACTGACAAATGTAGGAGTAACAGGAGACAAAAGAACTCATGATAGACATGTCAGGGTTCTATGGCCTGCCCTGGTGCAGCCTAATCTATTGTGTGATGCTGGAGAAGTAATTTTATATCTTCCCCCACCTGCTTCTTCCAAAAGTTTTTGTCTGGCTGGTCTATGTAGACTGTAAAATCTTCAAGGCAGGAACTTTTTCTCACTACGTGTTTGTACAGCACCTAGCACAATGGAGTTCTGATCTCAAATGGGACCTCCAGCCTTTACTATATTACAAAATAATATTGATAATATATAATAAAATAAATACAATACCAGTGTTTCTCTGTTGGAAAAGTTATTACATAGAAATGGCACCTCCATGCTCCTCTCCCTGTGTGTTTTTCAGTCATATCTGCTTACTTTGCAGACAAATAAGTCTGCACTCCTGTTTGCCCTGCTGAGCAAACACAGCTACAGGAGAGCCCAAGGGATCCTATCCTACCTTGAACCTTCTAGTAAATTTTGAAAGCAGAATTTCTAGCTTAATAGATTTTAAGGCCAGGAGGAAACATTATGATCCTCTAGTCTGATGCCTGCATAGTTCAGACCATAGAATTTCACACAGAAACTTAGTTGACTTCAACTTCCATCCACTGGATATTGAAATGCTGTTCTCTACTAGACTCAAGAGCCCTGTAGTGCCTTCTTATGCAGATTATAGGCCAAGATTGCATGACCTCTTAAACTTCTTTTTGATCTTTCTTCTTTGTGTTGATGTAAGATGCAGAAAGAGAACAATGATTTGGGTTTTTTCCTCATTCCTTGTAGTGTTTGCAAAACTGGCAATGACAAAATTGTCTTTTGACTGAGAAAATTTGATATGATCACTGAGAGAATAAATGTGGAACCCCATAATCAAATGTTTATGTGGTCTTTTTCCAGAAAAAGGTCTCATGAAAAATTGTACCGTGCACTAGAGATGCACTGATCTGCAAAATTCCCCCAAAGTTCAGGGATGTTCTGGGCTTTGGTTGGGACCCATCTCTACTTATAATGAGGGCTCAACAAAATACATTGGATTACATTTTCTGGGATTAGTGAGGACATTTTGTTTGGTTTCAGTTCATGTGGATTTGACCCCTTGAATTTTCAGAGTCAAGGTACCAAAACTAAATTTAGTGAAAACCATCAAGTTTCACCTGTTTTCATGTCAGAATCATGTTTCATGTGGTTGGAATATTGAGGTAAAGAAAAAAAAAGTTCACTTGAAAATGGGCACATATTTGGTCAAAAAGTTTGAGAACCTTAACAAATCTGAGCTGAATTTCCTGTATGTAATGAGACATGAAAGTTTCAGCTAGTTTTGGATTTGGTTACAAATATATTTTTCCAGCTCTGCTATTAATGCGTTCCCTGCTATACTCCTTCTCTATATCCTGCGACAAAAATATATCCTTGCACTACTGAAGTTTGGTTCCAAGTTTAGTTCCACAAATGTTTTTGTACCCAAATAGCTGTATGAAGGAGGATGATATATGGTTGTGTGAAAGCAATGAAAATGGAGATCTTAATAAATGTACCCCAGAGTTTGGCAAGGGTTTAAGCACATATCTAAAAGAGCATGCCTGTCCTGTATGACCCCTTCTGCCCGGGGTGGCTTTATGGACTCCTGCCTCCATTTTCCCGTCTGCTCAGGGCCCCTTAGGAAGTCTAGTCCAGATGTTAAAACATTCCCTTTCTGGGGTTCAATTTATTAAGTCCTACACACAATCTTTCAAAATAGAATTCACACATAGAGTATTCACCCCAATTTCAAACGGGGCCTAACTCCTTCCTCCCTGAGGGTCTGGCCTCTCTTTAAAGATCCTTGTTTTTGCCCCAATCCGATGCTGGGCACAGCCACTCCACCATGAGGGTCTGTCTTGCTGATCTTCCAGCACCTTTTGACTGGAGTTTGGCTTTCTCTGTCTTTGCCCCAGGCTGCCTTCCCCATGGGTGACTTTCCCCCCTGCTGCTGCAGAAGACTTCTTACTCTCTGCAAAGTCTGCAGGCATCTGCCAACTCCCATCTGCAGCCCCTGCTCTCTCCAGGCCACTTCCTTATCTACTCCAGGCCTGACTGGGTCATTTGACCCATCTATCTCATGATCTTCTGTCATAAACAGAGTGTTAAGGGTTAATGTCTCTTATACCTGTAAAGGGTTACAAGCAGGAAACTGGACACCTGACCAGAAGACCAATCAGAAGACAAGATACTTTTACATTCGGGTGGAGGGAAGTTTGGGTGTAAGTTCTTTGTTCTTTGTTCTTCTCTCGGAGGGTCTGAGAGAGACCAGACATTACTACAGGCTCTCTAAGTTTCTTTTCAAATAGAAGATATAAACCAGGCGGTTTAGGCTTTTTAATTGTTTTACTCTATTTGCAATTGTGGATCTGCTGGTTAACTTTTATGTGTAGTTGCTGGGAATATTTTGATTTGTATTGGTACTGGGGGGAAAGTCTCTCTCTGGTATCTGTAAGCTATAGGACCCTATATTTACATCTTGAAGTTACAGAGATAATTCTTTACTTTTTCTTTCTTTTATTAAAAGATTTCTTTTTAGAGAACCTGATTGATTTTTTTTCTTGTTTCCCTTGTTTTATCCCAGGGGATTGGGATATCTCACCAGGACTGGTGGGGGAGACGGGAGGAGGGAGAGATAGAATCTCTCTCTGTTTTCCTTGAATCTGTTTGCCTCTTTGTGAGAGGGAAGGGAGTTTACAGGTATAAGAGACATTAACCCTTAACACTCTGTTTATGACACCTTCATTTGCCCCAACCTGGGGAGGTGACGTAAGCATGTCACATGTGGACCGAGGCCCCTGTCCTTAAGGAGACAACCACCCTGTGATAATACCATGGCTAACTTTAATTATATGCTTGTGTGAAAGAAATGAATCGGGAGACCTTAAGGAAGGGGGCTCAGATTTAGATTCTGATTCAGGAAAAGGCTTAATCACATGCATAATTTTAATTATACTTAAGTCCCATTGAAGCTTATAAGGTCTTGGTTGAGTCAGGGCCATAATTTCCAATTCACTCATATAATGGAACATCCAAATTCTACCCCTCTAATAGTTATCTTCCGGATCTTTTTTTCTCATGATACAATGACTGCAGCACTTTTTAGCTTTCTTTACATACTGCCACCTTCTGCCTTCTTTGTTGTTTGGTATTATCATATGCTGTCAGTAAGTACCATCGAATAAAATGTAAAAACAAAGTAAAAGAACCCCCCTCAAGCCCTCAGGATAAAAAAATAATATGTACTTTTCTGTTTTGCTTGTTACTAACATAAATAAATAATAAATCTGTAGAAATACACTGTATGGATTTGTGTTGGCCCATTTGGGTTCATATGCTTCAAAACATCCTTACTTTATCCTATTTTACAGATGGGAAAAATGAGGCACAAAGAAGCGATGAAGCCTTTTTGAGGTCATGCAGGAAATGCATAGCATGAACAAGAAATTCTCTAGGTTTTCTGAGGCTCAGTCCTGAGTTCTAATCTCAAGACCTTTCCTCACCCTGACACATGGTGATTCGTGACCCTCTTCCATTATGTTCATTTTTCACTGACATTAAATCTATTGACTCAGTCCCATCCAGTGTCCTCAAGGGAAGTAGGGGGCTAGAGGGGCTTGTAGGATAATTGGATAACTTTCCACCTTTTCAGAACAGAGTTCAAATGTGGACCACATGTGAATTGTGTTTGAGCTATGCAATATCAATGGAAAGAGGGAATGAGTGGTAAGATGTGGACATCAGCTGTTCTTTTTCAGGACAGAAGGGAACACTTCTGCAGTCTTTACTAAAAAGAACAATCCTGAATCAGGCAACAAACCCATTGAACTTTACAAAGTTCCTGAACTCCTGTGAGCAATGGTTCCAGAAGCATCACCAAAGACTACAGAATATCAGTGATTATTCTTTATGCTGTTAATATGTTCTTACAGGAAGTGGATTGAGACAATTAAATTAAGGATGGACATAGAGAGCTGTCATGGTATAAACCCCCACTCTGAACCTTAGTGTCCAAAAGATGGGGTACCAGCATGAATTCCTCTAAGCTCAATTACCAGCTTAGAACCTGTAGCTGTCATAAACAGATAGCTAAGGGTTAATGTCTCTTATACCTGGAAAGGAGTAACCTGAAACACCTGACCAGAGGACCCATCAGGAAACCAGACTTTTTCAAATCTGGGTGGAGGGAAGTTTGTGTCTGAGTTCTTTGTCTTGTATCTGTCCCTCTCGGCTATGGGAAGGATTTTTCTATTTCCTGCTTTGTAATTTTCTGTTTCCAAGTTGTGAGTACAAAGATTATAAAACAGTAGGGGTTATTATTTTTTTCTTTTGCATTTACATGTGTGTAGTTGCTGGAATGTTTTGAATTGTATTCTTTTTGAATAAGGCTGTTTATTCATATTTCTTTTAAGCAATTGACCCTGTATTTGTCACCTTAATACAGAGAGACCATTTTTATGTATTTTTTCTTTCTTTTTATATAAATCTTTCTTTTAAGACCTGTTGGAGTTTTTCTTTAGTGGGGAACTCCAGGGAATTGAGTCTGCAGCTCACCAGGGAATTGGTGGGAGGAAGGAGTCGGGGGGGAAATCTCTGTGTGTTAGATTTACTAGCCTGACTTTGCATTCCCTCTGGGTGAAGAGGGAAGTACTTGTGTTTCCAGGATTGGGAACAGGGAGGGTGGCGTCCCTCTGTTTAGATTCACGGAGCTTGCTTCTGTGTATCTCTCCAGGAACCCAGGAAGGGAACACCTGGAAGGGAGAAGGGAAGGGAAATGGTTTATTCCCCTTTGTTGTGAGACTCAAGGAATTTGGGTCTTGCGGTCCCCAGGGAAAGTTTCTGGGGGGGACCAGAGTGCCCCAAAACACTCAAATTTTTTGGGTGGTGGCAGCTTTACCAGGTCCAAGCTGGTAACTAAGCTTGGAGGTTTTCATGCTAACCCCCATATTTTGGACGCTAAGGTCCAAATCTGGGAATAGGTTAGGACATGGTGTGCAGTGGTGGGATAGATAGATAGAATCCAGAAGCCAGTAGGAATATTATATTTTTCTTTTCTCTGCTAGGGGCTTTTTAGCAGAGAGGGTTTGGTTTTAAAAGGAACCAGAGATCATTTTTTTTTCTCTGCTCTCTCTGGCAGTTGTGGCTTGCATATTAAGCAAGGAACCATTAAGGAGCTATTAAGGGTCTTTTGTGACAATAGCACTCCCATTGAGAGTCATTACCAGCACAATACACATGCAAATAAAGTGGTTTTTCTGGTTTACTTTATATTTAAAAGATTAGTTAGAGGAAGAAAGGGAAAAAGGCACTGTTGCTAGGCAGACCCCAGGAGGCAACAGAGAACTTGCAGTTCAGACAACAAACACTGGAGGGCATCCCAACACAAGAAAACAGGATGTCACGAAAACCAGAAGCAGTACAGCTGGAAGCAATGGAAAAACAGATAGAACTCCTAAGAACACAAATGGTCAGAGATGAGGCAACTCACAAACAAGAGATGGAAAGGCTACAAAAACAAGAAGAAGCCAACAATGCAGTCCACCAACTAGAGTTGGAAAAACAGAGGGAGACCCACCGACAGGCCATGGAATTAGAAAAGGCTAAGCAACCTGCTCCAGCCAATCCTAACAACCCTTCCCCAGTACTTGTTCCACAGCACAGGAAATTTCCCACCTACAAGGCAGGTGATGACACCGAGGCCTTCTTGGAAAATTTTGAAAGAGCCTGTCTTGGGTACAGCATCCCTGAAGACCAGTACATGGTAGAATTGAGGCCACAGCTCAGTGGACCTTTAGCAGAGGTGGCAGCTGAAATGCCTAAGGAGAACATGAACGACTATAAACTTTTTTAAACCAAGGCCAGATACAGAATGGGGATAACCCCGGATCATGCCCGTCGGCATTTCAGAACCCAAAAGTGGAAACCAGATGTGTCATTTCCCAAACACGCCTACTATGTTGGAAAAAATTATGAGGCCTGGATATCAGGACACAATGTTTAATCCTTGGAAGAACTGCACCTCCTCATACAAATGGAGCAGTTTTTGGATGGTGTTTCTGAGGACATAACACGGTACATAGAAGATGGAAAACCCAAAAATCTCACCCAGGCAGGGGAGATTGGAGCCAGATGGATGGAAGTGGCAGAAAGCAAGAAAGCTACTGTCAAGGGGAATGAATACCCCAGAGGGCACACCGACCATAAACCCTACAACCGAGGGCAGCCAAAAACCCCACCTACAACCCAAGTAAAGCCCCAGACACACTATTCTTCCACCTCCTCAGTCTCCAGTAACTCATCTCGACCCAGTGAGCCATCAGATGGAAGATGCTTTAAGTGTAATGGACTGGGACATATCAAGGCCAACTGTCCAAAGAATGCCATTCGAGTGCAGTTCATTACACCACCATCACTCAAAAGATCCCCAGGCCCAGGTGCCTCTCAAATACCCTTGGAGCGAAGGTAAAATTTGAGAGTGGGCGGAAAGAAGGTTACTGCGTGGAGAGACATGGGGGCACAAGTGTCAGCTATCCACCAATCCTTCGTTGACTCCAAATTCATCAACCCAAAGGCCCAAGTGACAATTTACCCCTTCATGTCACAAGCTGCAGACTTGCCTACAGCTGAACTGCCTGTCCAGTACAAAGGCTGGTCAGGAAAGTGGACTTTTGCAGTTCATAACAACTATCCCATCCCCATGCTACTGGGGGAAGACTTGGCCAACCAGGTGAAGCGGGCCAAGAGAGTGGGAATGGTTACACGCAGCCAAATCAAACAAGCTTCCAAACCCATTCCTGTTCCTGAGCTGTCCACAGACACCCTGTCTGTGTTACCAGAGACCCAGACAGAGGTAGTGGACCCGGATTCCATGCCAACCACTGAAACAGCCACAGCACCTCCAGTCCCAGGCCCGGAACTGGAATAGCAACCAACACCAGCAAGTGCAACCACATCTTCAAACTCAATGCCAGAGGGCACCAGCGAGCCAAAACTGGCAGAAGCAACAGACAGCCATACCCAAAAGGCTCAGCCAGAGCCTGAAATACCCTCAGGTGCACCAGCGGAGAGCGGTTCACCAGCAACGGAAACAACCCCATCTCCTACCTTGCTTCCAGAGGGACCAAGCCCAAGTCCACCGTCTGAGGAAGAACTGGTGACCCCAGCCTCAAGGGAACAGTTCCAGACGGAGCAGGAAGCAGATGACAGCCTTCAGAGAGCTTGGGCGGCGGCATGGAGCACCCCACCACCTCTCAGCTCTTCTAATCGATCCCATTTTGCTATAGACCAAGGACTTTTATACAAGGAAATTCTTTCTGGTGGACACCGGGAAGAATGGCAGCCGCAAAAACAGTTGGTGGTTCCAACTAAGTACCGGGGGAAGCTCTTAAGCTTAGCCCATGATCATCCCAGTGGCCATGCTGGGGTAAAC
Organism: Gopherus evgoodei; assembly: GCF_007399415.2. Lineage (NCBI taxonomy): Eukaryota > Metazoa > Chordata > Testudines > Testudinidae > Gopherus > Gopherus evgoodei. The sequence continues at coordinate 284,709,336 of NC_044323.1, read as the reverse complement.
AGAACCAAGGACCGGTTGGGGAAGTCCTTCCACTGGGAGGGGATGGGCAAGGACGTTGCCAAGTATGTCCGGTCTTGTAAGGTATGCCAAAGAGTGGGAAAGCCCCAAGACCAGGTCAAGGCCCCTCTCCAGCCACTCCCCATAATTGAGGTCCCATTTCAGCGAGTAGCTGTGGATATTCTGGGTCCTTTCCCAAAAAAGACACCCAGAGGAAAGCAGTACGTACTGACTTTTGTGGACTTTGGTACCCGATGGCCAGAAGCAGTAGCTCTAGGCAACACCAGGGCTAACACTGTGTGCCTGGCCCTAACAGACATTTTTGCCATGGTAGGTTGGCCCTCCGACATCCTTACTGATTCAGGATCTAATTTCCTGGCAGGGACCATGCAAAAACTGTAGGAAACGCATGGGGTGAACCACTTGGTTTCCACCCCGTACCACCATCAAACCAATGGCTTGGTGGAAAGGTTTAATGGAACTTTGGGGGCCATGATACGTAAATTCATCAACGAACACTCCAATAATTGGGACCTAGTATTGCAGCAGTTGCTGTTTGCCTACAGGGCTGTACCACATCCCAGTTTAGGGTTTTCACCATTTGAACTTGTGTACGGTCACGAGGTTAAGGGGCCATTACAGATGGTGAAGCAGCAATGGGAGGGATTTACGCCTTCTCCAGGAACTAACATTCTGGACTTTGTAAGCAACCTGCAAAGCACCCTCCGACACTCTTTAGCCCTTGCTAAAGAGAACCTAAAGGATGCTCAGGAAGAGCAAAAGGCCTGGTATGACAAACATACCAGAGAACCAGGTAGGAGACCAGGTTATGGTCTTGAAGGCGCAAAGGCCCATAAGATGAAAGCATCATGGGAAGGGCCATTCATGGTCCAAGAGCGCCTGGGAATTGTGAACTACCTCATAGCATTTCCCAATTCCTCACTAAAGCCCAGAGTGTACCATGTTAATTCTCTCAAGCCTTTCTATTCCAGAGACTTACAGGTTTGTCAGTTTACAGTCCAGGGAGATGATGCTGAGTGGCCTGACGGTGTCTACTACGAAGGGAAAAAAGACGGTGGCATGGAAGAGGTGAACCTCTCAACCACCCTGGAACATCTGCAGTGGCGACAAATCAAGGAGCTGTGCACTAGCTTCGCCCTATTGTTCTCAGCCACCCCAGGACGGACTGAACGGGCATACCACTCCATTGACACAGGAAATGCTCATCCCATTGGAACCCCACCCTACCAGGTGTCTCCTCATGCCCAAGCTGCTATAGAACGGGAGATCCAGAACATGCTACAGATGGGTATAATCCGCTCATCTACCAGCGCATGGGCATCTCCAGTGGTTCTGGTACCCAAACCAGATGGGGAAATACGCTTTTGCATGGACTACCGTAAGCTAAATGCGATAACTCGTCCAGACAACTATCCAATGCCACTCACCGATGAGCTATTGGAGAAGTTGGGACGTGCCCAGTTCATCTCTACAATAGACTTAACCAAGGGGTACTGGCAAGTACCACTAGATGAACCTGCCAAGGAGAGGTCAGCATTCGTCACCCATGCGGGGGTGTATAAATTCAATGTCCTTCCTTTCGGGCTTTGACATACACCCGCCACCTTCCAGAGGCTGGTAGATGGTCTACTAGCAGGACTGGGAGAATATGCAGTTGCCTACCTCGATGATGTGGCCATTTTTTCAGACTCCTAGCCCGAACACCTACTACACCAGGAAAAGGTCTTTGAGTGCATCAGGCAGGCCGGACTAACTGTTAAGGCCAAAAAGTGTCAAATAGGCCAAAACAGAGTGACTTACCTGGGGCACCAGGTGGGTCGAGGAACCATAAACCCCCTACAGGCCAAGGTGGATGCTATCCATAAGTGGCCTGTCCCAAAGTCAAAGAAACAAGTTCAATCCTTCTTAGGCTTGGCCGGGTACTACAGGCGATTTGTACCACATTACAGCCAAATCGTTGCCCCACTGACCGACCTGACCAAAAAGACACAGCCAAATGCAGTTAAGTGGACTGATGAGTGTCAAAAGGCCTTTACCTAACTTAAGGCAATGCTCATGCTGACCCTGTGCTCAGGGCCCTGGACTTTGACAAGCCATTCCTAGTAACCACGGATGCATCTGAGCGTGGTATAGGAGCAGTTCTCATGCAGGAAGCAACGGATCACAACTTCCATCCTGTCGTGTTTCTCAGCAAGAAACTGTCTGAGAGGGAAAGTCACTGGTCAGTCAGTGAAAAGGAATGCTACGCCATTGTGTACGCCCTGGAAAAGCTACGCCCATATGTTTGGGGACGGTGGTTCCAGCTATAAACTGACCATGCTGCGCTAAAGTGGCTTCATACTGCCAAGGGGAACAACAAGAAACTTCTTCGTAGGAGTTTAGCTCTCCAAGATTTTGATTTTGAAATTCAGCACATTTCAGGAGCTTTTAACAAAGTAGCTGATGCTCTCTCACGTGAGAGTTTCCCAGAATCCAGTAGTTAAAAAGTGTTCTTAAAATGTAGAAGTCTGTTAGTTATATACTTAGTGGTATATGTAAAGGTGCCTGTGTTGTATTAATCTGTTTATTTTCAAGTTCTAGAAGGAAATCGCTGCCAGTGAGCTTCCCCACTGTCTGCAACTTGGGGGGCATGTCATAAACAGATAGCTAAGGATTAATGTCTCTTACACCTGGAAAGGAGTAACCTGAAACACCTGACCAGAGGACCAATCAGGAAACCAGACTTTTTCAAATCTGGGTGGAGGGAAGTTTTTGTCTGAGTTCTTTTTCTTGTATCTGTCCCTCTCGGCTATGGGAAGGATTTTTCTATTTCCTGCTTTCTAATCTTCTGTTTCCAAGTTGTGAATACAAAGATCATAAAACAATAGGGATTTTTTTTTCTTTTGTATTTACATGTGTTTAGTTGCTGGAATGTTTTGAATTGTATTCTTTTTGAATAAGGCTGTTTATTCATATGTCTTTTAAGCAATTGACCCTGTATTTGTCACCTTAATACAGAGAGACCATTTTTATGTATTTTTTCTTTCTTTTTATATAAACCTTTCTTTTAAGACCTGTTGGAGTTTTTCTTTAGTGGGGAACTCCAGGGAATTGAGTCTGCAGCTCACCAGGGAATTGGTGGGAGGAAGGAGTCAGGGGGGGAAATCTCTGTGTGTTAGATTTACTAGCCTGACTTTGCATTCCCTCTGGGTGAAGAGGGAAGTACTTGTGTTTCCAGGACTGGGAACAGGGAGGGTGGCGTCCCTCTGTTTAGATTCACGGAGCTTGCTTCTGTGTATCTCTCCAGGAACCCAGGGAGGGAACACCTGGAAGGGAGAAGGGAAGGGAAATGGTTTATTCCCCTTTGTTGTGATACTCAATGAATTTGGGTCTTGGGGTCCCCAGGGAAGGTTTTTGGGAGGACCAGAGTGCCCCAAAACACTCAAATTTTTTGGGTGGTGGCAGCTTTACCAGGTCCAAGCTGGTAACTAAGCTTGGAGGTTTTCATGCTAACCCCCATATTTTGGACACTAAGGTCCAAATCTGGGAATAGGTTATGACAGTAGCACTGCCACCAACCAGGAATTTCAGTGCCTGGTACACTCTGGTCCCCGCAAAACCCAGAATCTCTGGATCTTAACACAAGGAAAGTAAACCCTTTCCCCCACCGTTGCCTCTCCCAGGCTTCCCCTCCCTAGGTTACCCTGGAAGATTACTGTGTGATTCAAACTCCTTGAATCTAAAAACAGAGAAGAAAATTCACCTTCCCCCCTCCTTCTCAATCCCCCTCACAGACTCTCTCTGAGAGAGAAAGTAATTCTAACACAGAGAGAAATTAACCTTTCTCTTCCCCTTCCCTCCTTTCTCCCCACCAATTCCCTGGTGAATCCAGACCCAGTCCACTAGGGTCTCACAACAGAATAAAAAAACAATCAGGTTCTCAAACAAAAAAAGTGTTTAATTAAAGAAAGAACAAAGTAAAAATTATCTTTGTAAATTTAAGATGGAATATGTTACAGGGTCTTTCAGCTATAGACACTGGGAATACTCTCCCAGCCTAAGTATACAAGTACAAATCCAAATCCTTTCAGCAAAATACAAATTTGAACTCTTTCCAGCCAAATACACATTTGAACTCCTCCCAACCAAATACACATTTGCAAATAAAGAAAACAAACATAAGCCTAACTTGCCTTATCACCTAGTACTTACTATTCTGAACTTATAAGAGCCTGTATTGGAGAGATTGGAGAGAAACCTGGTTGCACGTCTGGTCCCTCTGAGCCCTCAGAGTGAACAACAAGCAAAAATTAACAGCACACACAAAAACTTCCCTCCCTCAAGATTTGAAAGTATCTTGTCCCCTGATTGGTCCTCTGGTCAGGTGACAGTCAGGCTCACTGGACTTGTTAACCCTTTACAGGCAAAAGAGATATAAAGTATTTCTGTTCTGTTAACTCCTACTATCTGTTTATGACAAGAGTGATCATGTATGGAAAGGGTGGATGGATTAGACCAATGTCTCTGAACTTTTCCAGACTACTGTACCCCTTTCAGGAGTCTGATTTGTCTTGTGTACCTCAAGTTTCACCTCACTTAAAAACTGCCTGCTTACAAAATCAGACATAAAAATACCAAAGTGACACAGCACACTGTTACTGGAATTGCTCACTTTCTCATTTTTACCATGTAATTATAAAATAAAATTGGAATATAAATATTGTGCTTACATTTCGGTGTATAGGATATAAAGCAGTATAAACAAGTCATTGTACGAAATGTTAGTTTGTACTGACTTCGCTAGTGCTTTTTCATGTAGCCTTTTGTAAAACTAAGCAAATATCTAGATGAGTTGATGCATCCCCTCGAAGACCTCTGCATGCCGCCAGGGCAGGACGACCAGATGTCCCAATTTTTTAGAGACAGTCCCGATTCTGGGGTCTTTTTCTTATATAGGCTCCTATTACCCCCCACCCCATCCTGATTTTTCACATTTGCTGTCTGGTCACCCTATGCCCGGAGTACGCACATCCCTGGTTGAGAACCACTGGACTGGACCATTTGAGGAAGTGTTTTCCATCTCTGATCTATACAATGCAATGATATTCTACATGACTCTTACCTGCATATCTGGTGGCTTCTTTTAACTGTATGTTTATGGTGTGTTTTCCTGTACTGTTTCTTACCTTACCATCATTTAGAGCTGGAGAATGAACACAAACATATAATGAACCACTTTCTGGTTCAGGCATCTCTTTGTTAAAATGTTGCCCCTTGAAGGCTTGTTGTGAAATATGAAAGCCACACGTTGGTAGTGTTCTTTTGCGCTACTCTCGTTTTCTTTACCGGAGTGAAATATGCTGTATAGATTGTACGTTTCTATGCTAATCGTCAGCAGCTGCTCATAATTGTCTCTCAGTTACAGCTGCAGCAGCTTGGTACTTGTGCTGTAGGTCTGCAATATGCTCTTCTAACACAGCTCAGCAATAGAAGTTGAGTTTCCTCCTTTGCAAAGAGTCTAGGAATTCATATGTAAGGACTCCAAAGGGAGAGACAACATAATTCTCTTTGATGTCTCACTTTTTAAGGTGAATCAGATACACAGAGTTAGGTAATAGACAGTGCTAGTCATGACTGGTTAAGAACTGCATGCATCCTATTATTTTTATCACTCATCCTGGCCAGCTTGTTGGTATCATCCACCTGCTTTGGCTTGTTTTGGGGCTCCGAGTCAGGAAAGTAGGAAAGTGCTTAAGTAAAAGCTGCATGATCTCTATCATCTCTGCTGATCAGGAAGTGGTCATGACATGCAGCAGAACAACAAGCAGGAATAACCTACAAGGACGTACCAATGTGCTGTGGTAATGAGCGCATTAGACAAATGATAGATAGCTGATATGTGTGGTCTCCAGCTCTCCAGAAATATGTGAGGTCATCTTTGATGGTAAATCCCACAGAATAGCACTGACCAGTTCTTTATTGTGGATTGAGTGATCCATCTGAAACTCAAGCAGGGTTCTGTGGCACACAGAGGGATTTGAACTACAGTATGACTTAGAGCAGTGGCTTTAAAACTATTTTTCTGGTGACCCAGATGAAGAAAATGGTTGATGTCCACAACCCAGTAGAGCTGGGGATGAGGGGTTTGGGGCGTGGGAGGGAGCTTAGGGCTGGGGAAGAGGGTGGGGTGTGGGGGTGAGGGCTGTGGAGTGGGGCCAGGGGCATGGGAGGGAGCTCAGGGCTGGGGCAGAGGGTGGGGTGTGGGGGTGAGGGCTGTGGAGTGGGGCCAGAAATGAGGGTTTCAGGGTGTGGGAGGGGGCTCCTGGCTGGGGCAGGATGTTTTGGTGTGGGAGGGGGTCAGGATCCTGGGCTGGGGATTCTGGGGTGTGTCCAGGGATGAGGGGTTTGAGGTGCAGGAGGAGGCTCCATGTTTGGTGGGGGGCTCAGAGTTGGGGCAAGGGGTTGGGGCGCAGGCTTACCTCCAGCAGCTCCCAGTCAACCGCCAGCAGGAGGTCCGGATCCTAGGCATAGGCGTGCAAGTGGCTCTGTGTGGCTCTCACCTGAAGACACCCCCCCGCCCAGCCCCCAGTGGCTGGGATCAGGTGCTTGAGGTGGGGGCAGCGCCCAGAGCCCCATTCCCCCCTCCTCCCCACCTATGAGCCAGACCTGCTACTGGATGCTTCTGGGGCGCAGCACGGTGTCAGAACACATAGGGACTACTAGTTTTTACTGGCCGGCCACCAGGGTCCCTGGGTGCTGAGCAAGGTGACCCAGTGCCTTGCATTCCGTGACCCAGTACTGGGTCATGACCCAAACTTTGAAAACCACTGCCTTAGAGAAGGGATTGGCAACCTTTGGCACATGGCCCATCAGGAAAATCTGCTGTTCGGCCAGGATGGCTTCTTTCCCTGCAACATCCGCAAGTTTGGCCGATCGCAGCTCACACTGGCCATGGTTCACCATTCCAGGCCAATGGGAGCTATGGAAAGCGGTGCGGGCTGAGGGATATGCTGACTCCCGCTTCCCACAGCCCCATTGGCTTGGCATGGCAAACCATGACTAGTGGCAGCTGCGATCGGCCAAATCTACAGGCGCTGCAGGTAAAGAAACTGTCCCGGCCCACCAGCGGATTTCCCTGATGGGCTATGTTCCAAAGGTTGCCAATCCCTTCCTTACAGGCTCTACGGATTGCCACCTACTGGCCAAATTAAATAATCAGAATCCTTCCTAAGATCTATTCACCCTACCTATTACAAGCCTGTTCCTACTGAAGTTAATTGGGCATGGACCTTTGCCATGGACCCCAATTAGATGAGTCTTGGGTCCCCCCAAGTTGTTAATATGTTTTTTATGAAGGACAGCTCACTCACATGTACAGCACAGCAACCTCCCTGCCAAACCTACTTGTGGGAGAAGGGAAGAAACTTACATATTTTTTTTAAAGATTTGTAACCTTCTGTGATTTATTTATTTATCTATTTATTTATGTAGGTGGTGCAGGTTTGTGACTTTTAGTTAGTATTGTAACATTGCAAACAACTGACCAGACTATTTCCTGCTTTTGGTGTTGGTGATAATAATAAACACAGAACTTTGCACTCCTTTTTATCTGTGATTCTCAAGGCACTTGACAAAGATGAATGATAGATTCAGACTCCCTGTCTGTTGCTTTCCCCTGCCCGCATTGTCAGCTCTATAGAACACACACATGCAGTCAGATTACAAGGTGCTTGTCACCAGGGCAGCTAAAATTCACGTTGCTGATTTAAATAACAGCCTGCCCTCCTATGCCACAAGGCAGGGAGTGGGGGATGCACCTCCTCCTGCCTTCCCCCAAGGGATGACAGATTTAATCCCCATGTTGGGAGCACCACAGGGGTACTGATAGCTGCTATTATCCAGGATGTTTACTGAATAAGAGTAATCACTGACCACCCTACCCACACTTCCATCCATGACCACTTCAGGGGCTGGGCTGACCAGCAGATGTTGCTGAGGATGTATACTGCCACAATACCCTCTCCTGGATGACTTTCCTCTTCTGGAGAGCCTTCACCAAAGGTCTGTATTGGCGTCCTCCAGCTTTGACCCAAAGATGCATCTTTCACAATAGGGCTTATTCCATTGGCTCGGACTATGATTTTCAGCCAGTTTACTCATCACCATTAATCACATCCTTAAACTTAAATCTTCCTCTCTGTCAATAAGAAGTAAAAAACTGGATTAATAGCTCAAAGATAGGTTTAACTGCTAATAAATATTCTTCATTTCATTATCTGTCAGAGGATAGAACTGATATATTGTGGTTGCCCATAAAATTACAACTACCCAATGCAGGAGCAGCAGCTTAAATGGAAGCCAGGTACCATTTAATGAGCAAGGAGGAAGAAATCATTTGAGTCTATTAGTGCCCAAAGGGCTTTATTCATTATAACACTGAAGAAAGGGAGGTAGAGGAGAAAGCCAAAGAAACACATAATGTTTAGAAGGAAGATGAAAATCAGCTGCCATCTTAGAACAGGGCCAAAGCATGAGCTGGGTGAAGTGTGAGTTGCAGATTATCATTCCTCATTTAACTTTGCTTTGCCTTTTTTTTTTCTTTTTTGGTCTCATAGACTCATAGACTTCAAGGTCAGAAGGGACCATTATGGTCATCTAGTCTGACCTCCTGCACAATGCAGGCCACAGAATCTCACCCACCCACTCCTGTAACAAACCCCTAACCTATGTCTCAGTTACTGAAGTCCTCAAATCGTGGTTTAAAGACCTCAAGGTGCAGAGAATCCTCCAGCAAGTGACCCATGCCCCACGCTGCAGAGGAAGGCGAAAAACCTCCAGGGCCTCTGCCAATCTTCCCTGGAGGAAAATTCCTTCCTGACCCCAAATATAGTGATCAGTTAAACCCTGAGCATGTGGGCAAGACTCACCAGCCAGCACCCAGGAAAGAATTCTCTGTAGTAACTCAGATCCCCCCCATCTAACATCCCATCACAGACCATTGGGCATATTTACCTGCTAATAATCGAAGATCACTTAATTGCCAAAGTTAGGCTATCCCAGCATACTATCCCCTCCAATGGTCATGAATTTATAATTGGGCATCAAACTTTCTTATAACTGGCTGCAAATTCTCTTGATGTGCCAGGATTTCCTTTCAGGCACGCTGACAACATTAGAGAAAGAAGATCAGACTGGATCTACAGGGTCATTAGCCATCACTGGAGGCATCATAAATATCCCCATCATGAAAATGAGGATTAGTAATGTCTTTTTTTCTCTTCTGAAACTTGCTGGATACAACAAAGAGAGACGGATAGGCGGGAGCAGAGGGGGAACCCAATGAGGAGTCAAAGTAATTTAGGAGATGGATAGTGTATAGGAAGTGTCATTTTAAAAATACCATAACAGCATGAAACCCAGTCTAGGATCTAAAATTCCATCATCCATCTGTCACTAATTAAAAAGAATGTCAAAGAACATATGGCCATGGAACTATAGGGAGTTAAAAAAGAAATTCAAAGGAACTACATTAACTGTGCACCTAAACAACACTGTTTCCGGTAAGTGCTTGACAAATATTCCAAAAGAGGGGAAAATAACTTGAAAAGAAGACCACACAGATCTCTTCTGACAAGCTCCTTTTATGTTCCTTTCCAGGTGTAACTATATATCTTCGCCTTTGGCATTGTCATTATTACTCACAGAGTAACCTAATCAGGTTTTTATCGGGGTCTTGTCAGCCACCTTTCTGTTGATAGAGGACTTTGGGACATTACATATAAATATTTAAGTAATGCATATTATCAATGTCCAAAATAAATTGAAGCAGCAAATAAACCCCCCTTATTAAAAACATCAGGTAGATGTGCTGGGAAGGGGCAAGCTTATCCTTGTCATACACTGTACATAATTGTTTTCTGTGAATATTATCCTTTTATAAATATGTTTTGTTGTTCTTCATTACCCCTAAAATTAAATGAATTTCCTATTAACACAATCATAATTGCCCTTCTCTGTGTCATTCCATTAAACCCATCATTAAAGTATATGTTTGAAGAAAGAGAAAATGTTCTTACTTTTTCAGCAATAATAGTCTCTATGCCTTACAGATTAAACAGATAGCAATAGAGTGTCTGATAATTCAGCATAATAAATAACACAATGTTGAAAGTATTAGACTAGAAATAAGAAATGAAATATTCTTTTTTATTACCACCACATATCATTTATTGAGTATAATTCAATAGCCACCTATAATGTTTTGTTTTTTAGTACTTTGCATAATGTTTTTACATCATAATCATATCTTCATCATAATTCAATCATATTGAATTGTGACAATGCTCAGCAGTTTATCTGTTTTTACTTTGCCTCCTCAAATTTATTGTTGCTATCGGCCTTATCCTACCCTTATTAAATACTCCTTCAGAGATCTTACCTCTGATTCTCATAGATGTTGAGTTCTCTGTGCACTGCCAGAGTGATAGAAAGGGGCCTTCATGTAAATAAAAATAAGGGCCTCATAGGGCCTCCTGCCTAGCATATGCCAGAGATTTCACACCATGATTCCTGCTTCTAGCCCAATAGCTTGTGGATGAACTAGAACAGAGGTAGGCAACCTTTCAGCAGTGGTGTGCTGAGTCTTCATATATAGATTCTAATTTAAGGCTTCGCATGCTGGTAATACTTTTTAACGTTTTTTAGAAGGTCTCTCTATAAGTCTATAATATATAACCAAACTACTGTTAGATGTAAAATAAACAAGGTTTTCAAAATGTTTCAGAAGCTTTTGTAGCAGAGTGGATCTCTGCTCCTGCCCGGAAGGGGTTAAAAGCAGCCCTGGATAAGGGCTGGGGCTGGAGAAAGCAGCCTTTTAGGCTAGGTTGATTGGGGAAGTGGCTGCAGCTGGGGGCCATGCCCCAAACTGAGCGGCAGGGCCTAATAAGAAGGCCAGGGAAGCCAAGGGCAGACTGTCTCCCTCTGCCTGTAGAGGGAGAAGGGCCTGGTGGCAGGGAACTAAATAAGGTACCTAGAGTAAAGCAGGGCTGGGGAAAGGCAGAGGAGCTGGGGAGCTCCTGCCTGGAAAGCCCCAAGCTGCAGCCTAGCAGAAGGCTAAGAGGTACTGGGTGTTGCAGGGTGCAACCCAGGGGTAGGCCAAGGCAGCAGGTCCAACCCCCTTCACCGATGATAAGAGGCTGATACTGCAGTCTGCCCCAGGGCATGGGGCTAGCTAATGACTGGGCAGTTGCCAAGACACTGAGGCAAAGTGGGGCTAGAGGATAGGGGGTTCCCAGGGAGGGGAAACCCTTAAGAAAGAGGAAGGGGTTACTGCCAGGGGGCAGAACCCCATGTAAAAGGAGCACCGGGGTCCAGGGAGGGACCTGGGGCCGGTAGCAGGAAACAAGGTGGATCACCGGCCTGCAGAGGGTGCTCCAGGCTGAAACCCAAGCTAATTCCTAAAGCGACCAGCAGGAGGTGCCGTAGGGGTGAGTCTGTTCATTTACACTTTATTTAAAATTAAATTAAAATGCAGATCTTAGCTTCTGAGTGATCAGTTGTTAACCAGCTGGAATCCCAGATCGGGAGCTGAGGTGCGTGGAGCTGGCGGCTGGTAGGGCTGAGCAGGGCTGGAAGCCTGGACCCTGTCTGGCAGGGGGGCTGTGCTGGAACTCCAACTGGAAGCCAGGTGAGTGGGGCTGTGGTGGGAACCCCAGCTGTCAAAGGGCCAGCAGCTGGAACCCCAGAGCAGCGACTGAGCAGCTCAGCCCGCACCAGCTCTGGGGTGTCAGCTGCTGGCTCCTGCCAGCCAGGGTCTCAGCCCACTGCCAGTCTGGGGTTGCTTCCCTCAGGCCAGCAGCAGGTACTGAGTGGGACCAGCGGTGGGACCCCAGCTGGCAAGGACCCCGCAGTGGGAACCCTAGGGCGGCAGCAGGCTGAGTGGCTCAGCCCACCCTGCTGTGTGGTTTCGGCCACTGGCTCCTGCCAGCCGGGGTCTCAGCCTGCTGCCAGCCTGGGATTCCTTCACCCAGGCCTGCAATGGACGCTAAGTAGGACCAGCAGTGGGACCCTGGCAGGCAAGGGGCCAGCAGCAGGAACCCCAGAGCGAGAGGACAAAGGAGGTCAGCCCATGGATTTGTGGGATTCCTTTGGCGAACTCCCAGGACCCAAATGCGAGGAGGCTGCATCTACACTGCAAAGCAGTAAGGCTTGAACCCTCAGTGTCAGTTTGATTTGGGGTGAAACCTTCCACCTTCATTAGGTCCTAGGAGGTCCAAGTCTGAATCTGAGAAATTTGTGTGTGGAAGGAAGCAGGGTTTGGGCTCAAGCCTGAGTCGGAGCCTGGGCTTACAATGCAGTGTAGACATACCCATTGTGTTTTACAATAGCCAGACCTTGATCCTCCACTGAAATTTGAGGGAGTGGAGCCCTATTTTCTTCACAATAAATTCTCATGCATGCTTCAGTATATGGCAGTGTGTGAGCTGCTTGAAAGTTTTCTTATGCTTGAATCAAAAATGAAAATTTCCACACACACCCCCATTTTCTGTTTCTTTTTAAAAAAAATATGACTGTTTTCCATTTTCCTTTCTCCCTTCCCTACTTTTAGTGGAAAAATAGGCAAAATGGAAAAAGGAGGTATGTGGTGACAAACGGGGGAGGAGGGAATTAAAAACTAAACATTTTTAAACCAAAAATGTCCAGTAAGCATTTTTACAAAACATTTCAAAATCAGTTCTGGAACATTTAGAAATAAAAAACTTGTTTGCAATTTTAAAATATTTTCACATTTCTCCTCAATATTTTGGCCACTTGTCTACACACCCACGCTACAGACTCCAAATGGCTAAATGAGAGACATACAGGCTGGAAATTTAACTAGTGTCCTGATCAGTCCACAAATTGAACAATAGATCTCTGCAGTGCAACTGAATAAGTAAAATTTTGTTCCAGAACATTAAGATTGACATCTGAAACTGGTTACATGAATAATAAATGTCTGTATACAACCACCTCACTCACACTGCCCACTACCCTCTAATATTAAATCCCCACCTCTTGTTTAAAAAGACCTAATTTTCCACCTGTCTAACACCCTGTTGATTTAAAAACCGAAACCAGACAGGTTCTGCTTGCCCTGAATCTTAAAGACTACTTAATGCGGGTTCTTATGGAGTGCAAAAAAGCGGCACAGTGCAAGACCACTACCCCTCTGCTATAAGTACCCTCCCAGAAGTTCAGTCCTGAAGACAGACACCAAGTCTACTTACAGGCCACATAAACATTTTTTTGCAACCAAGCCTCAGGCTGAGCAACAACATATTTTTGCTAAAGAGCCACAGCTTTTGATTTTACTCTCTTTTGCTTATTCATTGGCAGTTGAGTTTAGCTGGCAACCTTTCAGTTAAGGGGGAGAAACCTGATCAATATGCATTGTCTGCTGGTATTGCCTGATCTTTTGATTATGCATTAATTAGACAGATTATATAAAAATCCCAGTTGACATTCTGAGGTTTGATTGGTTCTCTTCCCAAGATCCGGCCCAACATTATTAGAATTCCCATTTAATTGGGAACACCAGTGTGCATAGTTGCAATATTCACTTAGGAAAAACCTTCTGTAATTGTACTAGTTTTATTAACACAGTTAGCAAAATTACAAACACTTAGCAATGTAGGTAGAGATAATACAGAATGAATTGAGCATCCTTATACTCACATTATACCTTGCAGAACAACCTGAAGTGTTAGTCATTATCTTTCTCATCATCATCATCATTTTCCTCGTCATCACCAGTGGTCATCATCCGGCACCTCCCAAGAGCTATATCTCCCAAGGCACACAGGCTGGGATACAATTTTTATTATGTGTCACACTGATGCTACTATGCCTACTGCATATTCAGTAGGGGGTTTTCTCCTTTTCCTAATTTGTAGTTCCTCACCTTACTAGCCCTGGGCTTACCTTCTCCCAGAGGTTACTAGTCAATTTACCTCAAACTTATTAAAATAGTAATCAATTAATTACCATGGTGCTCTTATGGTCAGACATCAGCTGATGTTCTTAATTTAAAATGTCCCAAGTTGATATAAACTAGCATCTTGTGGTTACCTGTCACCGGTGTAGTCATAAGAGGAATCTATCTTGTGATATCTTATGACCTAGGGTTACTCTTGGTTAGCTACTTCTGGGTAAAGCTTTTGAGACATTGTGCCTTGAGTAGTTTAGCTAAGCTAGTGTCTTACAGGCATTGAGGCCTGTAGGTTTATTGCATTACTGCCCTAACTTATACCTATACATCTATACTAGGCTATACTGGTGAAGTAACAAATCTATATGCTACAGACAACAGATGTTCGATGACTAGACAAAATAGACACAGAACCAACCCTGGTCATTCAGCTCCAAAAAACATAGGCCTCTGCTAGCTCAGCTAAAGGAGACCAGCTCTTAGAAAATATGTTCCCTGTGAGGTAGTCATTAGGACATCCTTTTTATAGCTGGGAGGTAGTAGAAGAAGGTGGCTTAATAAATAGACAAGGGACTTTCTAAACAAGGGCAGTGGACACAGAGGGGAGAAGGAACAATTTTGCAGCTACATTATTTGCCTGATGGTATCGTTTAAGTGTTGTCCACATGCCCAGGTACCGTGTCAAGGGATTATAATAAATGAATAGAAACCAAGAGGCAGATCCTCCCCTGGAACGAATCAGCCTGGCCCCACTGAAATCAGTGGAGTCATGTTGATTTACACAAGCTGAGGATCTGGTTTGACACATCTGTAAGCCTCAATTCCCTTTTCATCCTTTGCGCGCCCTCTCAGGAGTTTCACGTGAAGAGTTTTACATCCCCAAGCTGCCAGTTGTGTCTTCAATGCCTGGCTGTGAAATACAGTTCACCTGCTCACATACAAATGTTCCACAATAAGCATAAAACAAAGTTAATTTCCAAATTTTCCCAATCACCATGGTAACTCACATTCACAGGAGCTGAACTGAAAAACAGACAAGATCGCCCAGAATCCCATCTATAAAGCTAAAGCCCAGTTGTGTTCTAACATGCAGGTGTCGCTGGTGTTATATGCTCTCAGGACATAGCTCTGGAAATGTTATCCACATCACAGTAAACAGTATGACACCTGCTCCAGCCCAAGTCCCTTCACCTTCCTATGTTCTCCAGATCAGACATACGAGATCTGCCTGTTCATGAAATATCAGCAAGATTTATTAATGTTGAGTTACAATCTGACCTGGGATTATCGCCCGTGTGGGATTATATGGGAAAAAAATGCCACCATCCCACCACACAATTTATGTGCTTGTGCAGGTCTAACGCCATCTCCTTATCCCCCCCACAGAGCAAGTGAGCAAGCCAGGGTGGGGAATAGGAAAGGGTTGACATTAACTGTGTTTCCACACTGATCCGTGCAGGAAAACTGAACAGGTACATGACAGGGAGCAGAGGGTTAGTACTTTACTGCTGATGAAGGACAGCCGCAAAATATTTCTCCCAGATAAAGATGGGGACAAAAAGGAAATTAGAGCTTTTCTTGGGGATCCACTGTTCCTCCCTGGGGTTGCTCTTGAGGCAGATAAGCAGCACATCCCCTTTACTACATACAGAGTGTGTCTATGGCAGCCCTTTGTGTTAATTAAAGGCTGATTCCCTCCTCTCCTTTGCCCGCCCCCAACTCACATTGAACAGGCTGGACTCTCTTCAGAAAAAAATATTGGAGGTGTCTGTACCAAACAAAGCCTGAGAATGCTTCACACATTCTTTCTGTGTGCCTGAAGGATGAATAAATACCCCAGACATTTGCAAAGATCTCTTGCTCTTCTGGCTTTTGCTACCACGACTACAGTTTGCATACTTGGCGTCGTGGTGCATAACTTGCATCTCAGCTCATTAGCCTCTAAGTAGGGATCTGTTGCCTTAACCGCTGCCAAAATGGTACTCTCAAGATTTTTCTTTTCTGAAGCTCTGTGCGGCAGAGCAAAACAAAATGGTTGGTCAAATTCACTACTATCTTTTTGATGGAGGAAGTCTCATTTGCTGAAAGGAACAATAGACGTGTATGTGGAAATAAATCGGATCTCATGTTGAGTTAATTGAGGCTATTATATAAACCTTCATGCTCTGTTTCTCCCAACTCCATATTCTGTAGGACACAAAACGTATGAAAATGTTATTGTTTGATTTCTTCTCCTTTTAGCAAGTCCATGTGGCGGGAGCTTCCCTGGGGTCTGAGGAAGGAGTAGGGAGGCTATGAAGGTGCCGACTTTCTCTCTTCCATTGCTTCACATGGATACAGTAACACAGCCACTAGAGCAAGACTCCATGACAATCCCATAACAATCTCTGGATACTCGGAACCCTCAGGAGAGTTTTCTTTTTTCTGAGGGCTGGCTGGAAGTGCTTCATGTGCTATAGATGTGCAGCTGTGCATCGCATTTGCATGCAGTTCCTGGCATGTGAGGATTTAGGTGCAGCTTCTGCATTTAACCGAGAAGGTTTTCACATGACACATCAGGGTTCTTGTGCAACAGCTGATGGTGCATAAAAATTACCCCTTTAGCAGCTGTACTTACACCAGTGCTGGTTGTCTGCCCCCTTTGCATGAACTGAAAAGCTCTCAATTAAGCACTAAAAAGTAGGAAATTAATATATACATAATCCTTTGGGGTGCAGCAGAGTTGCTACACAACTGACACACTATGTAGAGTAAACAGAACCCACTGATGAATGAGAATTATAAATCCCATGCTGTGCCACTCCACACTGTATCTGAGTTGTAACAGCTAACATCTGTAGAAGCTTGGCTCCAGCTCACCGAGCTGCAGCTTATACTTTTAGCTCTAGACGTCCCTGGTTCAAACCCTGATGTGTTAGCCAAGAGGAAGACCATCACCTATAGAAATAGCTTTTTGATTCGTTTGTGAGCCATCAAGTAACACTAACTTCTTCTACATATTAGAAGTTGTCAAAAACCTGCTAGAGCGGCAGTATGTGTGTAGTTAGATCTTGTATGTTGTCTATACTTACTATGCGATTACTTGGCTATTTGGTAACCCATTGTGCCCATGTGGTCTTGTCATACTAATTTTGTTTTGTAAAGAGCAAAAGATACAACACATACTAGACTCAACTCCCCTCCCCTCGCCCCCAAAAAACCCCCAAGGAAATGAAAAGTTAAGGCAGGGAATATAATCACTTTTAAGAGGGGAGTGTTTTTTTAATTTCCTTGCATGAAGAATTTCTATTCAATCTGAATTTCTTTCATGGGTTAGGGAGAGCAGAGAAATACCCAAGGGGTGGAGGGCAGGAAATACTACTCACTTAAGTGGTTTTCTTGCCAAAATTTATTATTTTTTCTTACATCTGACACCCATCAGGCAGAGCAGCAGATATCAGAGAACCTGAAACAGAACAACATGCTAAGTGCTTCGTATATCTCCCCCTCACACACCCCTCCAACAGCTTCTTCACAGATGTGCTTTGTAACATCTCTCAAACCTAGCAGGGAGAAGGAAAGCAGAAAAGATGCTGCCTCCATATGCAACAGAAATTGTGATGAGGGAAAAATTTCAGTGCCATTAGTAGTTCCGTGTTTAAAGCAAAGAAAACAAGTTACAGAAGCACTCTGGCAAAGTGATAGGAGAAGAGTGGCTTGTTAGAGGAAAAACAAGGATGCTCTGAAGCAAACTGTCAGGAGGTATGCTGGCAACAAGGCAATGATTCCTGTACTTGTTAATAGACACTTGCAGCACTAGAGCTAAGCGGGGATGGTGTCTGCATTTATTTCAGCTGCTTGGGAAAGGCTTTTTGGAATCAGAATGAGCCAAACCCTAGTCCCATTGGACTCCTCTGCCACACTATTGCTGATTTCTGCCTATTGAATGTGATATGCAGAAGTCAAGACAATGAAACATGTGGCTAGCATTGTTATTTTTTATTTATTATTCATACTACAGGCCCTAGGATACCTAGTCATGGACTAGGACCCCATTGTGCTAGGTGCTGTACACATCAAGAAGAAAAAGATGGCTCCTGCCACAAGAACTTAGGGCTAACAAAGAGACTTGGGTGTTTTGCCAAATAATGAAATTCTACAGTCTGACATGAAATTTTTAAATATCAACACCAAACTGGATTGTTCTGGAATTTCCAGTTTACTGGGAATTTAAAAAAAAAATCATTCCAAAACTTTTAAAATTTCCCATCAACTGGAAATTCTGAGTTTCAGCCCACTCTATGTATAACCATCAGCATATCTGAAAATGTACTCTCAGCCTATTACCCTCCCCTCCATCAAATGTCTTCTCAAGACCTACCTTGGGAGCAGGTCTACAGCTGGTCTACATGCAGGTACATGCACTCTGTTCATGGAACTCCCATCATGCATTGCAACAGTTCAGCAGGAGGGAAGACCGCAATGCATCATAAGAGGTGTAGTTCATCCAGGGAGTCAGGCCCATACAGGACAATGGGGGCGTGAGGCACCCAGGCTACATCTCCCATCAGGCATCATGGTGGTATTTCCAAATTAATGTTTGGTTTTTAGGTGAAAGTTTTTGTTTTTTGATTATTTGCCAAAATATTGAAATTTTCCACAGTGGAAAACAAAAACATTTTCAGATCAGCTCTCCTCAGTCACAAACTTAGTCACACGTACAATAGAGGTTAATGTCATTAACTATGAAAAATCTGGAGGTCAGTGAAGAACACTACAAAAGATCCCAATGGATATTTTCCCCCATCTCCTCCCTGGGCAAAATTAATCTTATGACAGCAAAACTACACCAGTTTTGATTATTTGGAATGGAAACGGGTGTACACAAAGGGGAAAAGCAGTGGCATGGACTTCCTCAATAATGGGCAGTGGCACAGAACTCCTCTGGCTTCGGGGCTATGGCAGGGAGAGCAAGCTCCTCTGGCCATGGGGCCACAGCAGGAGCTGACAGTTCCCCTAACCCCAGGGCCACTGGAGTGGCACAGAACATGCCCCCACAAAAGCGGTCAAATTTAAATTCCCAATCATGACACTGAATGGAAATAACATGTACATACTCTGCACTACTATAAATAGCTACACAAGAGTCAGAGCAATAGACAATCAGGCCAGGTATCTGTATTGTTGTTCATCCAACAGATATTCTACCTTAATTTTCACAAGTCACTAGTGATTTTGGGTGTCTCCATGTCTGGCAATTAGGATACTTTAAATGGGCCTGATTATTAAAGAGGGGATACTCAGCACTTTCTGAAAACCAGATCCCTTTAAGGTGTCTCACGCTGGGCTCCCCAAATCACTCTCTTTTCCCAAAATGAATGAAAATAATATGAGATGCATTTGATAATTTGCTGTCAAATTCTACCTGAATGGAATTGCAAGTACCTAAGTGAGGGAAGAATTTAGCCTTTAATAAGAAAAACATTTTTTCCCCAGATCCCTGATAATTCAGGAACATTTTTCAAAAGATCTTAGTTCCTTTTCTGTTTTTTTGTTTTCCCCTCTTATCTTCTAATTTTGCCCAAAACATATCGGTTACCTAAAACTGTCATCCAAGCTGCCTTCTGAAGGCATTTTATTTTTTCTATTCCTTTTTTTTTCTTTCTGAAGTGATTCTAGTGCTTTTGAAAGCCACTAGATTGACAGTCCTGGAGAACAAAGCCCTCTATTTAGCCACAGGAAAGGTTCCATATACTACAGGCCATGGCAGTTCAAGACTTCTCCGATTGTGCTGCCAGCATGCATCACTGCTGTCTTGGGAGAGGACATTTCTAGGGGTCAGAGGATTGTGTGTGGGTGGGAGGGGCGGTAGGGGACACACCTCAGTAAGAGCCCAGGCTAACTGCCGTGAAGATCTACCCTTAGAACAAACTCTAACCCTGAGTCCTGACCTGCAGCAGAGTGTTGTCAATGAGTTTGTTCATAGTGAAGGTAAATAACTCCATAGCTTATCTTCAGGTGCCTTTCTCATAATAAAAATGCTTGGCTGAGACCATTTACATTTGCTATCTATGGAGCAAGACACGTTTAAGGACCCTGTAATGAGACGGAGTGGCCTCATTCTGGTAGAGAGGGGGTTAATTCACCATGCTGGGCTCAGCGAACCCCACCCCACCCCCCTTGCAGGAAGTGCACGGGTGAGGCAAGAAGTATAGCTCAGTAGGCCAGGCCAGGAAGGAGCCACATGTCCTTCCCAGTTAGCTGAACCACCAGTGGAGCCTGCTCAGAATCCGCTGTGGTAGGTGATGAGTCCCCTGAGCTGGCCTGGAGAGAAGGCCAGCTGCTACTCTGGGAGACTGAGAAACCCAGGGAGGAAGCAGAAAGTGAGCCACTTGACAAGGGTACTGGGAATCAGGCACCAGACACCAGTAGGAAGTAGCCCAGGTATATTAGATATTGGGCCTGTTGTGGCGAGGCAGTCACACCATATTTGCCCAACAACCTTGCGATGGGATCACTTGTCATTTTGAGAGCCCTGGGCTAGGACCCAATGGAGCATAGTGGGCCTGGGTGCCCCTATCCCCGGCCATGCACTCAAGGCTGGATGAGCGCTAAGCCTTAGCTCAGGAGGCCTGGGCCATGGGCTGTTTGCCTGCTCAGTCATCACCCCAACTGCCTGAGCTACCAACTGTTTATTTGCTCAACTTCTCTTCGGGAAGCCTGAGCTATCACTTTCTTGGTTGCCAAGCCACAAGTTAGGATGCCGGATAGACCAATCCGGCATGAGAACTGGTTCCCT
The DNA here is from genome assembly GCF_007399415.2 of Gopherus evgoodei. NCBI lineage: Eukaryota > Metazoa > Chordata > Testudines > Testudinidae > Gopherus > Gopherus evgoodei. Next base: position 284,688,592 of record NC_044323.1, on the reverse strand, counting down.
GCCACCACAGAAGGGAGTGTCCTGGTCCTGAGAAGCAGAAAGCTTACAGTCTAAAACCTGTACTTTCTCCTCGGGCCCAAAGAAATCCAATATTTGATTATGTCACCACCCTATATGAAGAGCTGTTGATATCTCTGTGGCATTCTAGGTTCCACCAAGATCTTTAAAATAAGCCTACATGGTTTGGTATTGATTTTATATGAGGAAGTCACACAAGCTTCAACAGAAATGGTTTAGCTTATGTGAGCCCAAATGAGATGAAAATCTGGACACACAATAATCAAATTAGTTGACAGCCAAATATTAATTGGCATCATAACCCTGACAGTGACACTTTCTTTTGTTACCATTTTTGTTTTGTAACAAATGCCAAAAAGTTGATTTAACTTCCAATCCCACTAAAAGCTTCAAGCAAAAATGTCCTAGGTCACTTCTCAATGTCCAATGTGAGTTTTAAAGCCAGGATGAAAATGGAGTGCTGCTGTATTGTCAATATGAAATAAAGGATACTCAGTGACATCGCTCCACCTTATACTTTGATAAACCTTAAGCCTTAAGAGTGCATGTGGTCCCAGAGACATAGACAGAGTCATTGGGAAGATGTGCACTTCTTTATCCTATTTAAATAAAATAATTTGCTTCATAGATATATAAATCTATGGTACACCCACATCTTGAATACTGCGTACCGGTGTGGTCTCCTCATCTCAAAAAAAGATATACTGGCATTAGAAAAGGTTCAGAGAAGGGCAACTAAAATGATTAGGGGGTTGGAATGGGTCCCATATGAGGAGAAATTAAAGAAGCTAAGACTTTTCAGCTTGGAAAAGAGGAGAGTAAGGAGGATATGATAGAGGTATATAAAATCATGAGTGATATGGAGAAAGTGAATAAGGAAAAGTTATTTACTTGTTCTCATAATATAAGAACTAGGGGACCCCAAATGAAATTAATGGGCAGCAGGTTTAAAACAAATAAAAGGAAATTCTTCTTCACACAGCACACAGTCAACCTGTGGAACTCCTTGCCTGAGGAGGTTGTGAAGGCTGGGACTATAACAATGTTTAAAAGAGAACTAGATAAATTCATGGAGGTTAAGTCCATAATGGCGATTAGCCAGGATGGGTAAGGAATGGTGTCTGTAGCCTTTGTTTGTCAGAGAGTGGAGATGGATGGCAGGAGAGAGATCATTTGATCATTACCTGTTAGGTTCACTGCCTCTGGGACACCTGGCATTGGTCACTGTCGGCAGACCGGATACTGATCTGGATGGATCTTTGGTCTGACCCACTATGGCCATTCTTAATAGCAATTAACAACAAATCAACACTATCTATTTTATCCCATCATGCACTTCTCTCCTGTAATGGTAATTAGCAGTAATACATATGAAGTCTCATCCCCTAATTCTTCTCCGAGATTTATCAGATTTTTGCCAGGTTGAAGCATGCTTCTCTCCTGATTTAAAGTCGTAAAATGTTGTAGTATATTGATCTATCATTGGCTATAAGTGAATGGATCAGAGTGAATTCCCACTGCACATTGAGTGTGCACTTACTACAGGTCAGCATTTATACTTCATCCCTTCTAGAAAGGTCCACTTTCTTTCTGCATGTCTTTTTCTGACTACATGTTGTATTGACAATAAACCAAACAAGAGACTTGATGCTACCTGTTAATTACCTATCACTCAGGAACTACTGCCCAGCTATTAAATGATTCACCCATGGCACAGATACATTTTACAGGATCACTTTTCTTCATTTGGTATTCTGAAAAATAAATGCTAAGCTTTAGCCACAGAAATTGAAATTCTAAATTTGTGCTTAGGGCTACAAAGCTTAGATGCTCTATCATTAGAGTTAAATATGGCAGACAATTTTGTTGAAGCCAATTATCTTCCAGTGTTTCTACATGGAAATTAGCCAGAAAAAAGTTAATGTTTTGCCTAGGGAAGGAGAAGAGGGTCTGAGTCAACTTACTGAAAAAATTCCCAGCAACAGGAAAATGTGAAACCAGGTGCCTCTGGCTACTCAAATCATTATCTTCACTTACAAGGATACCAGAGGTAAATCCCAGCCCTAATGAATCAATGCGAGCTTTTCTATTGACTTCAGTGGAGGCAGGTTTTCACCCAAGCACTTCCAAAGGCCTGACATTTCCCATTGTTAGTAAAAAGATTTTGAAAAAGGAATGAGCATATAAATGCCCCAACAATGAAATAACAACGGCCCTAAATCTTCACCCAGCACTTGAATTAGCAAATATTTTAGAGACATAATGTTTTCCCTTCTGTGCCCCTCTTCTGAGGGCCGGGAGCAGAAAAGCTGAAATACCATAAGGAACACTGTTCTTGGGATTTTCCAAGACAAGAAATCTTCCACAAATGCCTGCGCTTGTGAGACTGTCAGAAAAAAAGTCCCTATACTGCAGACCGAGCCACATGACTAGAAGGACCTGGATCTCATTTCAGGATCAGGGTACAAGAGAAGAAGGTTTGGTTCCTTCTTAGAGAATCACCCGAGTATTGTCCGGACATCTGAAGTGAAGCAAAGCTCTGAAATGTAAATGTTTGTCAAGCTCTCGTCAATTAAAGTTGAAGAGGACTCTTGGAGTGTATGTCAAATGACTTGTAGATAATAGTAATTCTAAGACCGTGTGGAAGTGAAGCTTATTTAGGTGGGAATGAAGGGCATTGTTTGCTGTTTCCCTGTACAGTTATGCAAATTCACTTCTTTCCTGACCTTTAGCATGCCCTACTTTTCTCCTCTGCGGTCAGTCTGGAGCCCTGTCTGATGATCATGACGTGGTTTTGTGACATGAACAACTGAGGATTATGATGTGACCAGGAAACCAATTTTATTTGATACTCCTGAGTATGGTTTTGAACTGAAGTCTCCAGCAACAAAAGGCTAATGCATTCAGGCCTCAGAAAAGGACTTCAGTGAAACCACTTATAGGCTTAAAGATAGGTTGTCCAGGATTTTCCCCCCACTTTGAACTTGGGTCTTAAAACAAGGAGAAATTAACCATCCTCCTCTTTTTTCCCCCCAGACTCTCCCCTCCCTGGGTTGCCCTGAGAGGCTACACAGATCTAAACTCCTTGGATCTTAAAACAAAGAGGAATTAACCCTCCCCCTTCCTTTTCCCCCACCAATCCCTGGTGAGTTTAGACTCAAGCCCTTGGATTCTAAAACAAGGGAAAAAATCAATCAGGTTCTTAAAAAGAAAGCTTTTAATTAAAGAAAGAAAAGGTAAAAATTATCTCTGTAAAATCAGGATGGAAAATGCTTTACGGGGTACTCAGATTCATATAGACTAGAGGGACTCCCCCCCCCCTTCCCTGAGATTCAAAGTTACAGCAAACAGAGGTAAAAAATTTTCCAGCAAAAGACACATTTACAAGTTAAGAAAACAAACATAAGACTAATCCACCTTGCCTAGCTATACTTACAATTTTGAAACATGAAAGACTGATTCAGAAAGATTGGGAACACCTGGGTGTAGGTCTGGTCCCTCTTAGCCCCAGTATCGAACAACAAACAAAACAAACAGCACAAAGAAAGACTTCCCTCCATCAAGATTTGAAAATATCTTGTCCCCCCATTGGTCCTCTGGTCAGGTGTCAGCCAGGTTCACTGAGCTTCTTAACCGTTTACAGGTAAAAGAGACATTAACCCTTAACCATCTGTTTATGACATAGGTACATGCTTCAGCGTCTTCCTGAACAGGGCTTAAAGAAAGAAATATGGTGTCATGGTACAGGCACTGGACTGGGACTCAGGAGATTTGATTCTCGTTAGTGCCGCCACAGGCCCCCTATGTGACCATGAGGGACTCATTTAAACTCTCTTTACCACTGTGTCACATCTGTAAAATGGGGATCATAATATTTCTTTTCCCTGAAACCTTTTGCTGGCCTCCTTGATTTAGATTGTACATACAGCGCTTAGTACAATGTAGCCCTGATCTCAGCTGGGGCCACTAAGTGCTACTGTCATTTACAAAACAACGGAAAGAATAAAAACTGGACTACAAAATCAGGTATGGGAAACATCCTTGACGTGTATAGAATACACCAGATCACTATGTGGATTTTTTTTTAAAATGAATGATTGAAGATTGGTTTAGAAAAAGCGATGCTGCTTTTTATAAAGAGCTGTCAACTTCCTTGACTGCTCATAGGGTACCAGGGTAGCTGGTGATGCCTTTGCAGAGTCTGAGCTGTCAGTCAGACAGAGGCTGGGCGAAGGCACAGTCTCCTCAGGAATAGTTTAGATTATTACAATCATATGATGTGACCGTTTCCCTGCTAATGTTGCTGATATTGCAGTGACATGCATTATCATCCTAGCTGCCAACATGTCTCGAGAGACAGAGAAGGGGAAAAAACAAATAACACCCCCACCCCCCCCCACACACACATTTCTTGTCTGGAACTGGATGTTTTTCTTCTTGCTTTACTCCCAGCTGAATAAAGCAGGCAGTTTGGCTTTCATGATAAATTTCATCTTTGCTCATAGACGCTTGCCCCATGGAATCAATGAGTAAATAATTAAGGCTCCGATTCTGTACTGGACAAGTTTCCCATTAGCTAAATTGTGCCTTTAGGCACAGCCCTAAGCAATGGGGAGTGGGCAAGCCACACCACACAAAGAGGAGCTCTAGGACAACTCTGTGCCCCAACGACACCCAGAATTGCTGCTCAAAAAAACATCTTTTTGGCTTAAGCTTGGTTGTTTTTAATGAATAATAATAAATTTGTGTTTTTTTTATTACTCTCCTTTTGGTTTTAGAGCCTAGAACTGGGCCAAAGTATTTTCATTGAAGAATGCAGATTCAGTAGCAACAAGACACTTTCAGAATCCAATTTTGCCCAATTGTTCACCTCAAAAAATGAACACAAACAATTTCTGCAAAGGCAAAATGTCCTGTTATCATAGTTTCTAAATTAAACAACTTTTCATTTGGAAATGTATTTCAATTTTATTTTTAAAATGTAAAGAAAAATTACATAATGTTCAAAATCAAATCAAAGTGTTTCAGTCAACATGAAATGATTATTATGTTTTTTACTTCTTGATTTGTTGATAATTTCAAAGCAAATTCAGTCTTGGGATAACTCGAAACACTTTTTTTTACTAATATTTTTTTCAGATTTGCCAGCAAGTCAAAAAATCTGCTATTTGCACAGCTCTCTTTGAGCCTTCAGGGCACATTTGCTTCATATTTTCAGATTTTTCTCTGCAACCATAAGGGCTAGAAACTTGCTTGCTTTCTTAAAATGAAAGCTGAGATTCTCAGCTTATCACGTGACTCTGGGATCTGGGACTTTCAGAAACACACCAAATATTGTGAAACCTGGAGGAGTTGGCAACACTGGACGCCTCACTGAGGCTACTGACCCCTTTCTCTGTTGGGTGGGGGAAGAGTAATGATGTATAGCTGTCCTATGTTATGCTGACTGGCACACTGGCAGAATGGACTCCAATCTCCCCCTTTCCTGCCTCTCATCACGCACCTTCCACCACCTGCAACTAGTGCCTGCTTGGAAACGCCAGCATGCCCAGTCCCCAACATTCAGTAGCCTTTCCAGTGGTGTAAAATCAGGAGGTTATTATTCCATTTTCCTTCCCTGAGTGGGCAAATCATAACCTGACCCATTAGGACTACTTGCAGAGTAAGGTACTACTCAACGAGTACAGGCCCTAAGTGAAGTGCTATGAATTGAGCATTTGTTCTTTCTCTGTCAAGCTCAGAGCACTACCCTAGGAACATTATCTTCTTACCCTCTCTTGACTCAAAATAGTCTGTTTCGTGCATGCAGGAGAAAATTGAGAGATGAGCCTGTTGAAAAGTACAGTGTTGGTGCTTAAATTTGTGGATCCGGGTAACATCTTGTCAATACAAACACCCACCCAGCCATCTCAGTACTCTCTCAATCCCAGGATGTGTTCCAAGGAGAAGAAAAGGTGGTATTTTTAGTGCTGCTAACGTCATTTAAGAAAAGAAAAAAAATGTTTTTCAGGAGCTCTGCTGCCCCAATCTCTCTGATTTTCAGTCCTTCTATGCATTACATTAATGAAGAAAGCAACGCTGAGGGGAAATTTTCACTCATCACATAGGAAGAGAAGAGCAGAGGGTAGGGTAAAGAAAAACAGAGGGGAAATGGGAGGGGGCTATTTCAAGCTTTTCTTAAAAAGATGCATACATCCATATTTTCCTCTTTGAAGTCATAATAATAAATATCTCAGTCTCTACAATGTAGAGAAATCTATTAAATAAGATAAGCAAACTAACATAGCTGCTTTTGATGATTTTAATAATCTTCTAATGAGATGGTTGATGAAGGTAATAGTGCTGAAGTGATACACGTGGACCTCTGTAAAGTGTTTGACTTGGTCTGGCACAACATTTTGAAACTAGAACAATATAAAACCAGCATAGCAAATACTGAATAGATTCAAAACTAGCTGCCAGATAGGTCTCAAAATGGAACCATAAATGGGGAGTCATTCTCAAGCATGGATTAGTTCTTGGCCCTACACTATTTATCATTGTTATCAATGATGTGGAAGAAAACATAAAATTAACACTGATATAGTTTGCAGATGGCATAAAAGATGGCAGGACTGATAAATAATGAGGAGGACAGATCACTGATACGGAGCGATCTGGATCACTTGGTAAACTGGGCACTAGCAAACAATATGCATTTCAGTATGGCTAATTGTAAAATCATCAGAGCGTACATCTAGGAACAGCGAACTGCGGCCACTGGGAGCTGTGGGGAGCTGTGCCCGCAGATGGTCAACGTCCACAAAATATCTTGCGGCCTGCAATCAGTTTACCCTGATGGGCTGCATGCAGTCTGCGCTTCGCAGGTTGTCCACCACTGGTCTGCAGTGGTGCAGCTGCAGTGTTTTAAGTGTACACAAGTCTGGAGTCTGAAGGGTCGGCACTGTGCCCAGAGCTGCTAGGTCTCGGACAACAGGTTACAACACTTGGAGTGGGGTGCAAATAGCAGCTCTGTGCCCTGAAAGTGTGCCGAGGGACCCCAAGTTTGGGGCAGTGGCTGGATTCCATTCTGGCTCCAGGAGCTTGAAACACCCCTGAGAATCCAGAGCACAGAGGCTTAGATTCCCATCACACCAATCCCAGTGGATTGCAGGAAAGGCCACCAGCTAGAATCTGTCATTTAGTGATGCCAGAAATTGTGGGTGGGAGTCTGTGCCAGTGATATTTGTTATTTTTAGGAGGGACCCCGACCTATTTGAATCCAGCTCTTGCTGCTGCGACAAAACATGGCAGAAAAGTTAAGTAGGTATGCCTGTCTGTTGTTATATATTCATCATGGTTTGGGGGCCATCTCCACCTCTGTTCCCCATTGTTTCTCTCTGACAGCACCCCCCTTATGTCCATGGCTTCTTGCCCCTTCCAGTCTCATGTTGGAATCTCTTAAATTTTCCACTCTTAACCAGATAGAGGACTCTGTGAACAGGGCTGCCAAGAGGACTCGGGGGGCCTGGGGCAAAGCAATTTTGGGGGCCCCTTCCATAAAAAAAAGTTGCAATACTATAGAATACTATATTCTTGTGGGGACCAATGTGGGGCCCAGGGCCTGGGGAAATTTGCCCCAGTTGCCCCCTCGTGCCCCCTTACCCAGACAGCCATGTCTGTGAATACCAACTGCTTATCACCCTGCAGATCCACTTGCCTTTCCTCCCTTTGGCGTGATATTGACCAATAGTCTTCTTAAAATAAAGTGTGTTTATTTAGCCTTTGGAACAAAGCATTTATCATAAACAGATGGTTAAGGGTTAATGTCTCTTTTACCTGTAAAGGGTTAAGAAGCTCAGTGAACCTGGCTGACACCTGACCAGAGGACCAATGAGGGGACAAGATACTTTCAAATCTTGGTGGAGGGAAGTCTTTCTTTGTGCTGTTTTTTTTGGTTCGTTGTTCGCTCTTGGGGCTAAGAGGGATCAGACGTATACCCAGGTGTTCCCAATCTTTCTGAATCAGTCTTTCATGTTTCAAAATTGAAAGTACAGCCAGGCAAGGTGGATTAGTCTTATGTTTGTTTTCTCAACTTGTAAATGTGTCTTTTTGCTGGAAGGATTTTAACCTCTGTTTGCTGTAACTTTGAATCTCAGGGTAGGGTTTAAATATCACTGATCCCCAAACCTTCCCTGCATCAATATTAAACATTTGACAGTTTCCCTCTCTTCCACCTTCCAAGTGCTGTGTCTTCTTAGTAATTTCTTCTCTGCAGGAGCCACCTACTTGTAAGGCCCAGATACTGAAAACTCCTTTGCATGAAAGAACCTTTACCCCAACAAGAAGATGGACTGAAATCAATTTTCATGAATGGTAAGGACAGAAGAGATCATTAGATCCTCTAGTCTGACCTCCTGTATAGCATGGATCATAGAATTTCATCCAGTTACACATATACTGAGAACAGTAACTTGTGTCTGGATAAAGCATATCTTCCAGAAAGGCATCCAGTCCTTATCTGAAGACATCAAAGGATGGAGAATCCCCCACTATCCTTGAAACTTTCTTCCAATGGTTAATCATGATCATTGTTAAATTCAAATTAGAAATAAGGCAGACATTTTTGTCTGGCTTTAACTTCCAGCCATTGGTTCTTGTTATTTCTTTCTGTATTAGAGAGAGACTTGTTCAAGGCTTAATAAGAAGAGGGTCCCTGAGGGCACTAGTGTAATATGCACAATAATAGTGTCCTCCCATTTTTCCCTCTCTATGTAATTCTGAACCAATCTCCTTTGTTCTAGGCATAGACACCTAGGAAACTTGTGTTGTGTATTTGTATTTTGTTCCTTTGGTGTTTACTCTGTGCTGTTTTTCAGTTAGTTCTTCTGCTTCATCTGGTCTAAGCAAATTGCATCTGATAATTAAGAAATATTTGCTTAGGAGACTCCTTTATGGATTAGGAAAGTTTGAAATACAATTTTCTACCCTTACATTTCCCAGACATACTTTTAAGTGTCAGCAGGAAGCATTCTGCTAATCCATTGGAAACTGGGCAATATGCAGCTGATCTTGCATCTTCTACTGAATTTCTCTTTAGCAGGAAAATCTGAAATTCCTGAGCCCTCGTCCAGACTAACCCGCGGCATTGGCGGGTTAAAATCGATTGCTCGGGGATCGATATATCGCGTCTAGTCTGGACGCGGTGTATCGATCCCCGAGCGCGCTTACATCGATTCCGGAACTCCATCAATCCGAACGGAGTTCCGGAATCGACACGGAGAGCCGCGGACATCGATGCGGCGCCGTCCAGACTGGTGAGTACCTCGATTTTAGAAATTCGACTTCAGCTACGTTATTCTCGTAGCTGAAGTTGCGTATCTAAAATCGATTTTAATTCCTAGTCTGGACGTGGCCTTAGAATCAAACTGAGGGCCTGTCATAAACAGATAGCTAAGGGTTAATGTCTCTTTCACCTATAAAAGGGTTAACAAACAGTAACCTGAAATACCTGAGCAGAGGACCAATCAGGAAACAAGACTTTTTTAAATCTGGGTGGAGGGAAGTTTTGGGTGTGAGTCCTTTGTCTTGTGTCTGTGCCCTCTCGGCTCTGAGAGTGATTTTTCTATCTCCAGGCTTTCTAATCTTCTGTTTCCAAGTTGTAAGTAAAAGGATAGTAAGACAATAGGTTTATATTGTTTTTTTGTATTTACATGTGTGTAATTGCTGGAATGTGTTAAATTGTATTCTTTTTGGATAAGGACGCTTATTCATTTTTTTTCCTTTAAGCAATTGACCCTGTATATTGTCACCTTATTACAGAGATCCTTTTATGTCCTTTTTTTATTCTTTTATAGAAAGCTTTCTTTTTAAGACCTGTTGGAGTTTTTCTTTAGTGGGGACTCCAGGGAATTGAGTCTGCAGCTCACCAGGGAATTGGTGGGAGGAAGAAGTCAGGGGGAAAATCTCTTTGTGTTAAATTTACTAAGCCTGACTTTGCATACCCTTTGGGTAAGGGGGAAGAGAGATAAGCTCTCTCAGTACTTGTGTTTCCAGGACTTGAAACAGGGAGGGTAGAATCCCTTTGTTTAGATTCACGGAGCTTGCTTCTGTATATCTCTCCAGGAACCCAGGGAGGGAACACCTCGAGGGGAGCAGGGGGAAGGGAATCTGAGACTTGGGGTCCCCCAGGGAAGGTTTTGGGGAGACCACAGTGAGCTAGGCACTGTATAATTCCTGGCTGGTGGCAGCAATTACCAGGTCCAAGCTGGTAACTAAGCTTGGAGGTTTTCATGCTAACACCCATATTTTGGACACTAAGGTCCAGATCTGGGAAAAATGTTATGACATGGTGGCAGAGCGGTGTGATAAAGATAGAATCCAGAAGCCAGTAGGAATATTATATTTTTCTTTTCTCTGCTAGGGGTTTTTAAGCAGAGAGGGTTTGGTTTTAAAAAGAGCCAGGGAGAATTTTTTTTTCTGCTCTCTCTTGCAGTTTTTGGCTTGCATATTAAGCAAGGAACCATTAAGCTGTGACATAGGGTCTTTTGTTAGACTATAGCGCTCCCATTGAGAGTCAAGTACCCAGCAAAATACACATGCAAATAAAGTGGTTTTTCTGGTTTACTTTACATTTAAAAGATTAGCTAGAGAAAAAAAAAGGCACTGTTGCTAGGCAGACCCCAGGAGGCAACAGAGAACGTGCATTTCAGGCAGTAAACACCAGAGGGCGCCTCAGCACAAGAAAGCAGGAACCATGAGTTCCAAGGAAAGCCTGAGACAGGAGCGAGCATGGCAACAAGCCATGGACAAAGAAAAGGAACATAGGAGACAGATGGAACTAATTAGTGCAGAACTAGCCAAGGAAGAGGCAGCCCACAAAAGAAAACAACAAGAAGAAGAGGTGGCCTACAGAAGGAAACAAGAAGAAGAAGAGGCAGCCCACAAAAGAAAACAAGAAGAAGAAGAGGTGGCCCACAGAAGGAAACTACAAGAAGATGAGGTGGCCCACAAAATAAAACAAGCAGAGGAAGAGGCAGCCTACCACCAAGAAATGGAAAAACAACAAAAAGAAAGTGAAGAGAGGGAAAAACAGAGAAAACATGAACTGGAGTTAGCGCAGGCTGGGCAGCATGCTCCAGCCAATCCTAACAACCCGTCGCCAATTATGGTTCCACATCTCAAGAAATTTCCCACCTACAAGGCAGGTGATGACACTGAGGCCTTTTTAGAAAATTTTGAAAGAGCCTGTCTTGGATACAGCATCTCTGAAGACCAGTACATGGTAGAATTGAGGCCACAGCTCAATGGACCTTTAGCAGAGGTGCCAGCTGAAATGCCTAAGGAGAAAATGAAAGACTATAAATTTTTTCAAACCAAGGCCAGATACAGAATGGGGATAACTCCAGATCATGCCCATCGGCGTTTCAGAACCCAAAAGTGGAAACCAAATGTGTCATTTCCCAAACACACCTACTACGTTGGGAAAAATTATGAGGCCTGGATATCAGGAAACAATATTAAATCCTTGGACGAACTGCACCTCCTCATACAAATGGAACCCAAAGGACCAAGCCAAGTCTTCCCCCAGTAGCATGGGGATGGAATAATTGTCATAGACTTCAAAAGTCCACATTCCTGACCAGCCTTTGTACTGGACAGGCAGTTCAGCTGTAGGCAAGTCTACAGCTTGTGACATGAAGGGGTAAATTGTCACTTGGGCCTTTGGGTTGATGAATTTGGGGTCGACGAAGGATTGGTGGATAGCTGACACTTGTGCCCCCGTGTGTCTCCACGCAGTAACCTTCTTTCCTCCCACTCTCAAATTTTCCCTTCGCTCCAAGGGTATTTGAGAGGCATCTGGGCCTGGGGATCTTTGGTGTGATGGTAGTATAATGAACTGCACTCGGTTGGCATTCTTTGGGCAGTGGGCATTGATATGTCCCAGTTCATTACACTTAAAGCATCTTCCAGCTGACTGGTCACTGTGTCGAGGTGAGTTACTGGAGACTAGTGAGGTGGAAGAATAGGGTGTCTGTGGCTTTCCTTGGATTGTAGTTGGGGTCTTTGGCTGCCCTCAGTGGTAGGGTTTATTGTCGGTGTGCCCTCTGGGGTATTCATTCCCCTTGACAGTAGCTTTCTTGCTTTCTGCCACTTCCATCCATCTGGCTCCAATCTCCCCCGCCTCGGTGAGATTTTTGGGTGTTCCATCTTGTATGTACCGTGTTATGTCCTCAGGAACACCATCCAAGAACTGCTCCATTTGTATGATGAGGTGCAGTTCGTCCATGGATTTAACATTGGTTCCTGATATCCAGGCCTCATAATTCTTTCCAACGTAGTAGGCATGTCTGGGAAATGACACATCTTGTTTCCACTTTTGGGTTCTGAAACGCCTACGGGCTTGATCCGGGGTTATCCCCATTCTGTATCTGGCCTTGGTTTGAAAAAGTTTATAGTCATTCATTTTCTCCTTAGGCATTTCAGCTGCCACCTCTGCTAAAGGTCCACTGAGCTGTGGCCTCAATACTACCATGTACTGGTCTTCAGGGATGCTGTACCCAAGGCAGGCTCTTTCAAAATTTTCTAAGAAGGCCTCAGTGTCATCACCTGCCTTGTAGGTGGGAAATTTCCTGTGCTGTGGAACCATAATTGGCGACGGGTTGTTAGAATTGGCTGGAGCATGCTGCCCAGCCTGCACTAACTCCAGTTCATGTTTTCTCTGTTTTTCCCTCTCTTCACTTTCTTTTTGTTGTTTTTCCATTTCTCGGCGGTGGGCCACCTCTTCTTCTTCTAGTTTTCTGTGGTGGGCTGCATTTTTGGCTTCTTGTTCTCTTTTTATGGGCTGCCTGTTTGATCTGTTCTTCTTTTTCTTTCAGCTCCACCTCTTTTTCTTTTTTCCATTTGTCGCCTGTGGTTTGCGTCTTTGATTTGTTCCTATGTAACCGATTTTGTCTTGGAAGGCATAGTTCCTGTTTTCTTGTGTTGGGATGCCCTCCGGTGTTTGTTGTTGGAACTGCTGGCTCTGTTGTCTCCTGGGGTTGGCCTAGCAACAGTGCCTTTTTCCTTTTCTGCCTCTAGCTAATCTTTTAAATGTAAAGTAAACCAGAAAAAAACACTTTATTTGCATGTGTATTGTGCTGGGTACTTGACTCTCAATGAGAGTGCTATAGTCTAACAAAAGACCCTATGTCACAGCTTAATGGTTCCTTGCTTAATATGCAAGCCAAAAACTGCAAGAGAGAGTGGAAAAAAATTCTCTCTGGTTCCTTTTAAAACTAAATCCTCTCTACTTAAAAGCCCCTAGCAGAGAAAAGAAAAATATAATATTCTTACTGGCTTCTGGATTCTATCTTTCCCACAACGCTGCACACCATGTCATAACATTTTTCCCAGATCTGGACCTTAGTGTCCAAAATATGGGTGTTAGCATGAAAACCTCCAAGCTTAGTTACCAGCTTGGACCTGGTATTTGCTGCCACCAGCCAGGAATTATACAGTGCTTAGCTCACTGTGGTCTCCCCAAAACCTTCCCTGGGGGACCCCAAGACTCAGATTCCTTGAGTCTCACAACAAAGGGGAATAAACCATTTCCCTTTCCCCTCCTCTCCTCCAGGTGTTCCCTCCCTGGGTTCCTGGAGAGATATACAGAAGCAAGCTCTGTGAATCTAAACAAAGGGATTCTACCCTCCCTGTTTCAGGTCCTGGAAACACAAGTACCGAGAGAGCTAATCTCTCTTCCCCCTTACCCAGAGGGTATGCAAAGTCAGGCTTAGTAAATCTAACACAAAGAGATTTTCCCCCTGACTTCTTCCTCCCACCAATTCCCTGGTGAGCTGCAGACTCAATTCCCTGGAGTCCCCACTAAAGAAAAACTCCAACAGGTCTTAAAAAGAAAGCTTTATATAAAAAGAATGAAAAAAAAGGACATAAAAGGATCTCTGTAATAAGATGACAATATACAGGGTCAATTGCTTAAGAAAAAAAAAGTGAATAAACAGCCTTATTCCAAAAGAATACAATTTAACACATTCCAGCAACTACACACATGTAAATACAAAAAAATACACAATATAAACCTATTGTCTTACTATCCTTGTACTTACAACTTGGAAACAGAAGATTAGAAAGCCAGGAGATAGAAAAATCACTCTCATAGCCGAGAGGGTCAGGCCCAAGACAAAGAACAAAGAACTCACATCCAAAACTTCCCTCCACCCAGATTTAAAAAAGTCTTATTTCCTGATTGGTCCTCTGGTCAGGTGTTTGGTTCCCTGTGTTAACCCTTTACAGGTAAAAGAACATTAACCCTTAGCTATCAGGGCCATAATTTGAAGCTGTGTGATGAACATGGTCCACTGTGCCTCAGTACAATATGAGAAGAAGTGTTTCTCATAAGTTCCACTTCTGCCATCTGAATTAGCATCAACTGTGGCTAAGTGCATTTGTTTATTCTCTGCAAAAATCCATATGCAGTCTTTGCCAAGATGATCTATTCGACTTCCATGCAGTGTTTTGTGGCATGTTTGATGACCATGGAAGAGTTCATGCTGACTCATTTCTCCATCAATGTCTTGGTCTATCTCTGGCCATCAGAAGTAACAAACCTGGGGCAGAGCTGGGTCTACAACACAGGTTTTCTCAAATGACCCCATCCACTTTGTCTCTTTAGGTGACCATCTCCTCAACCCTATTTTTCTTAACTATATGAGAGATTCAGAAGGGGTGTGTGTGTACTTGTGGTGGGAGGATCTGCTAGACAAAAAAGATGGGTATCCCAGCTGTGCTAATGTATTCTACTGCAGTGGCAACAGAATGCATCTCAATAAGGATAAACAGCAACATCTGTACTGATGATTAGTTATTATGCAAATGGTGCCAAATATCTGATGCTGAAGCAGCTGCAATCCATGTTAAGGTACTTGTACTTTGCCTGCTAGATAAAAACACCAAGATGTCCTTTCTACAGGTGTTTGGCAGCAGTTACCATAGGGAGAAAATAGTGGAATTAATTGGGTTTTTTTTTCCAGACTGCCTTCTCACTCGATAATAATTAAAATAGACAAGTCTGTGACATGCACTGTTTATTCTTCTCCATCATGGGATCTTCCATTTGGCAGCACAACACATCATGATAAATAAACCATTAAAGTGTCTATGTTAAAAAATAAAATCTACCACCATGGTTCTCTCAGGTTACATTGTACATTCTTGTTTACAGAGGTGTTTTGGATTACACCTGGCTGCGCATGGACTTTGAAATATGATGAATCCCAGGCAGCAACTGGAGGATGAGGTGGAAAGAAGAGGGCACAGAGAGATTAGTAACAGTCTACACACATTGATTAGAGCACCCTGTGGGAATGCTCCACATTGTTATATTCCTGGGAGTCAACAGATGCTGTTTAGCCAACTGTATAGGAAAAGAGTGTTTGAGAAATTGTACATAGTCATGATGCAATTCTTTTTTTAGGGCTACGCATAGAGTCAAATTTGTTCATAGCCTGATCATCTCTGCCCAAATCAATTCAGTGGAACAGAACTACTGGCTTCAAGATACCAATAAAAATAAAGGGTTACATGGCATTGAAAACACTATGCATATGACCCTCTTCGCTGGATTCATGTGACATTTTTACCACGTGTTTTAAGGGTTTGGCTTACAACTGTTTTGCCCTTCCTCTTGCCCTCATCCTCCCCTCTGCCAATGTAGTCATGAGCTCTATAAATTTCAGCAATCCTCCGCGGTAAATGAGAGAGAGACTCCCAGGAATATGTGGTTGTATGTGTCTGATCTCCGTTGTGTGCCTTAAAGGCAGAATGCATTCTGTTGTGGTCAGAGATGTTAATTGCAGCAGTACAGAACTGCTGTTGTGTGTTCTGTGTAGAGTGAATAACTGATTTTGTGTGTGTGTGCATACATACATACATATCTTCCTACTGTATTTTCCACTGCATGCATCCAATGAAGTGGGCTGTAGCCCACGAAAGCTTATGCTCAAATAAATGTGTTAGTCTCTAAGGCGCCACAAGTACTCCTGTTCTTTTTGCGGATACAGACTAACACGGCTGCTATTCTGAAACCTGATTTTGTGTGTAACTTTAGTGCCTTCGTGGCCAAGGTGGAGTCTGTTCTGCAGGCATCTCTGGCCAAGAGAAGGCACGTGCAGGAAAGCAGCAGGGAAAGTCCCTTCCATCCTAGGTGCACCTGTTTCCAACCTTTCCAAGGTGAACACACATACACCAGAAAAGTACAATGAATATAGGAAAGGGAAATGTTTATTTACAGAGGGACAAAAGGAGAAAAAACAACAGGGGGAAGTATAAGGGGAGTGGTAAACCAGGGTTGCATTCACCCCTGGCCCAGTGGTACCACAATGTGAAAGGGCAGACACTGAGCAATGCGGACCTGGCAGAGCCCAGCTCGCACATAGAAGACACTGTTGAGAGGAGAGAGAGGGAGCTAGAGTTCTCCCAGCAGCGCCAGTTCCCCACATGCCCTGAGGGAAGGAGCAGTGGCGTGCAGAAAACTCCATACAAGCTCAGGACCCAGCATCAAGCTGTTTCTCCCTCTGGATCCCTGGGCCCTGAGGGGTGGGGTGTCGGAGTTTGGGATGAGGGGGCATGGCTGGGCTCGGGAGGAGGGTGGAGGTATGTGGTCGGGGGAGCCCTGTAGCTTGGCACTGGGAGGGTAGGGGGCTTGGATGTACTGGCTGGTGGGGGTCCACAGCTGTGCTCTGGGGGAAAGGGGTGGTGGGTGTCTGTTGTATCAACCAGGCAACGTACTAACAAACTTCAACAGGACTTTATTTTTAAAGTGGAAACCTCTTTACCAAGCTGCTGCTGAACCCTCTCTAACTCTCACTCTGCCTCCTCAACTCCTCCCCCTCCTTCCTGTTTCCTGTCCTTTCAGACTCCCAACAGCCAGTGCTCCCAGTTCTAATAATTTCAAGTGACATCTAAACACCACAGTGTCTGGCCTCCCGGCTTGGTTCTGGAGGCGAGGAGGGGGCAGAGAAATGGAAACTGGATTGTCATAGGGGTTTCTTTAACTCTCTGCTCCTTGGAGAATTTGTGTGTGTGTCTATATCACTACAGACAAACTTATTGACAGGTAATTTGAAATAAATTACTAAAATACTTGAAACTGGCATGATTATGTAGTGTTATTTTGACAAATAAAATTTGCAGAATTTTGCAGAATTTTAAAATATTCTGTGCAAAATTTTGAATTTTTTGATGCAGAATTCCCTCAGAAGCAGTCATATGCCATGTAACTTTCATATGCAACAATAAAAATGATTCAATATGGTATTGTAACATGTTCATGGCTCCGACTGGGACTCAATATCCCTCTCCTGTGCAGTGTTACTACTGAGCCACGAATGGACACAACCAAGCAAGTCTTACTCTTTTTTGTTCCTGAATAATGTTTCTTTGGACAGTTGCCACCATTTCGTTGTTTCTTAGCTGAACAGCTGAACCCAGGGTCACTGCCTAGGTCAAGAAATGAAGAATAAACCAAAAAGCATGTTTAAAAAAAAAACCCAACAGCAATGAAAATAGCACTCATCCAGTATATCAGAGAGCAAAATAGCAGCCTGGAAAGAGCCCGGGCTGATGGGGATTGTTATTACAGCAAATATAAAGAGCTGCTAATGGCCCCATAAGAACATACTCTGTGAAGTCTTTGATGATTCATGGGGAAAACAGAATTTCAACTTACTGTGCAAATGATTTACTGTGCTGCTTGTCAATGCAGCGCAGTAAATCATTCATGTACTTCCCTGAATTCTGCAGGTGCAGTAATCAAGAACAGCATGTGACTGTGCAGCCCTGTGTACTGTATAGTCTATTACAGTAGTGGTGCTGCACCTTCAAAGAGGTGACAGGCCTTAAGGAAACATGTCTTTTTGCAGATGGCTGGCCATCTGCTGTAGCAGTTCTACTGCTGAGCAGGAAATGGGTTTCCCCTTCCCCATCTCGACTCAGGACCAAAAGTCAACATCTCCAAATGAACCATGAACCCCAAAATTTTAAAATTTGTTTTTGGGTTGGAGTCAACTGAAAACTTGTATTTAGATCATTTTGAAATGATTCATTTCAATGTCAACAGTTTCCCCTTTTGGTCAGGAATCCAGGCCTGCAGCAGAACCAGTCTCTGGCAACTTAATGAGTGCAGCTGCTATGTAGTAGGCTGCCTGATTGGTTATGCCGCCTCATTGGGCAGAAGTGCCAGAAGACAAGCTTTTAAGCCCAGCAGCAGCAGCTGTTCAAAACATTGGCCAATGGCTGCAGTAGCACCTGCTTTTTCTTACCTTTGCTCCTGTTCCATCCCCTCTCCTGTCTTGGACCCAGTCTTGCATCTGATCTGCATTATTCCAGGTAGCCTTGTTCTGACTCTCAGCTCTGATTCCTGATCTCTGACTTTGGTTCTGGCATCTGGCCTCCAACTGTCCAGAATACTCCAGTTCTGATTCTGGACACCAACTCCTGGCTGCTGACTCTGCCTTTGACCCTTGTTCTCTGGCATCTGGTCTTTGACTCCAGCTCTGACCCTGGGCTCCCACTCCTGGCTACTGACTCCTGTTCTAACCACTAAGATGGACTCCTGCTCTGACCACTAGTCTTGCCTCCTGATCCAGCCATCAGGTGCAATTGTCCTGGTCACTGATATGCTTTTCCCAAATCCAGTGAGCTTAATTTTGAAACAAAAAGACATTTTGGATTGTAAAACTGGATTTTTTTTTTATTTACAAATATTGAAACAAAACATTTTGACAAATTTGGAACTTTTTTCTTGACTTTTTTGAGTTGGGGAAATTTGTCAAACGCAACGTAGTTTTGCCAACAGTTCCAGTTCGGAGAATTTGGTATTTTTTGAGAAAAAAAAAAGATTCATTGCAAAATTCCCCAGCCATCCGTAAGCAGTTCCTCTTTGGAACATAAGACACCTTGACCAAGTGCAGTCAATGATGAATCCTGGAGCTCTCACTTTAGTCTGGCCTGCTGAAATCATGTCTCTTGGTTCACATAGGTTCCAACTCCGTGGGTGCTCTGGGGCTGGAGAATCCACAGTGAAAAATCGGTGTGTGCTCTGCACCCACTGGCAGCTCCCAGCCCTGCCCCAGCTCACCTCTACCTCTGCTCTGCCTCCACCTCCTCCCCTGAGCACACCGCTTTTCCTCCTAACTCCCAGCGCTTCCCACTGCGAAACAGTTGTTTTGCGGTGGCAAGCACTGGGAGGGAGGGGGGAGAAGGGGGAACGCAGTGCGCTCAGGGAAGAGGTAGGGCTGGGGCGGGGATTTTGGGAAGAAGTCCAACAGGGGCAGGGTGGAGGCGGAGTTGGGGTGGGGACTTTGGGGAAGGGGTTGGAATGGGGGCAGGGCAGAAGCAGGGGTGGAGATGGGGCAGGGCAGGGGGGCGCGAGCACCCATCAGTGCCGGGAAAAGTTGGTGCCTGTATTGGTTAATATCTCTGATTAATGGATGCCGTCCAGACCCTAACAATTCCACATACCCTGAAGGAACAGACTGCTGTATTTTAAACAGGAACCCATCATTAATCAATGGAATTGACTCTTCCAGGCTGAGATTTCAAGGCCCTTGAGCTGTTTGTTTATCAAGAGAAGATAAAATTGCTTTCTACCCACAAATTAATACCCTTGATTTAAAAGTTAGACTCAAAGTCTAGATTCAAAATAAATCTAGTGAAATCTGCCATATGAAATAGACAAGCTAAGAAGCCTCTTAATGAATGTTGAGAGACCTCCAAAGATGTGGTGGTGGTTCAGTTTCAATAAATACCCAAGATTAGGGGTGCTGACACAAACTTCCCAATTATTTACATATCTGCTAAGTTAGGAGAGAAACCTTTTGAGAACTGACTTTCCTGTGAAATGTCTTACAAATGTCACTTCTTCCAGTGTTGTGCATTCAACAATAGCTGTCTTTCTCCTGGTGGTTAAGAAGTGCTTAAACTTTAAACTTTAAACAAAATAAACTATTTTGTCTCCATACAGACACTCAAGAAGAGGGTTGCAGAATAGTGGTCCCATGGATGAGAAAGGACCTTCATTTTCAAGTTTTATTTTGTTTAAAGTTTCCTAGCAATTAATGTGTGTTTATCACCAAAATACTATAATAAAAAAAAACACAATAAAAAATGGGTGAAATTCAGGGCAAAAAATTAACTTTACAGTTTTCTGGGGAAATGTTAATGTTGGGAGATGAGAGGACAGGAAAAAAAGAACAAAAAGCAGCAATTTAATGCTGTAGTTTATTTCCTGAACTGTACAATAACAGTAGACCACATATGCACTCGCATATTGCTGTGCTTTCTACTTTCTAGCTTTATTTTAACAGCCAGACTCACAATTACACTTTTAGATTAATTTATTATTAACACAAACATATCTACCTAATGTAATGGATTTTCTTAACACAATCAGCATTTTCATGCATTTGAGTGGTCCAAAATTCAGCTTCAAACCAGTAAAAACAGAATAATAATTTTTGTAAAACCAGAGAAAATTTCAGGGAAAATCAGTAAATACTGAAAACTAAATACCTTATGGATGAGGAACTGGACTGTGAGTTTGGAAACTTTAGTTCTAGCCATGGCTCTGCAGCTGACCTCTTCACCTCTCAGTGCCTGTGTTTTGTCTCTTTAGAGTGTAAAGTCTTTGGAATAATGAGTTTCTATGTACAGCACCTGGCACAATGGGCACTGGTTCTCCAGGGCCTACAATAATATGCGTAATAATAAACAGTGCAAAAATTAGAAATATTTAATAATTTAACTTTTCTGAGTTTCCTCATGAGGCCTTCATTCAGTTTTTTTCTATATTTCTACTAAAAGATCAATGTTGATTCCCCTTCCCTCCCCAATGAGTGAGAAACAAATTACAGCTTTTAAATTGGCCCTGAGGATGTGAAACAGCTCAATAAAATCTATGCAGACACATTGGGTAGAGCTAGTTGGAAAATGTTTTTTTTTCCTTTTACTTTTCATTGAAAAACTAAAAACCTGAACACAGAAATATTTTCAATTCTCGGCAATCCAAAATATTCGTTCCAAAAGTACAAAAAATATTCAGCCAAAACCAAAATTTGCTTTTATGATTTTAGGTTTTTGATGGAAAAAAATAGTATTTTTTGAGGGAAAACTGACACTTTCTGTGAAAATGTCCATTTTGTCAAAACCCCCATTTTTTTATTGAAAAAAAATCCTGAGGAAAATTTTCAACATCCTAACTATGGGATAGATCTGATTTTGACTGGCTTGTTGGAGGCCAGGAGAGAGTAGGGGTAAGTGTAAGATATATATCCAGCTCTAACAATATACTATTTTTAGGTCCAATATTCAGGTTGCCATAACAACTTGAAACAGTTATAATAATCCTATTTTTATTACAAAGCTTTAAGTACATAGACAACAGATGTATTTGGTCCCAATAAAGCAGCTACAACTCAGTCAGAGGAGAAATTGTTCTTTAATTAGACACAATGTGCCTGATTCACATTTCAGTTTCAGCAGCATGTATCTAAGGTAGCCCCAGTGGCATCAGCTGCAGACTCCTCTCCAGACAGTTTTTCTGGTGGAAAAAAATGAAAATTGTTAACTATTTCAATAAGGCTTTCAATAAAACCTCTGACTTTTTTACATTAAAGCAATATTAAAATGATTATTTTCTTTAAATGAAAACAAGTTTGATATGTTGAAAATTTTAACAAAACTACTTTGGGATTTTTCTGCAACTTCTGGTTTTAAGCCCTATTTTTGTAGAAAAGAAATTTCTGAAAGTAGAACAAACCTGTCATAAACAGATGGTTAAGGGTTAATGTCTCTTTTACCTGTAAAGGGTTAAGAAGCTCAGTGAACCTGGCTGACACCTGACCAGAGGACCAATGGGGGGACAAGATACTTTCAAATCTTGGTGGAGGGAAGTCTTTGTTTGTGTTTTTTTTTTGGTTCGTTGTTCGCTATTGGGGCTAAGAGGGATCAGACTTACACCCAGGTGTTCCCAATCTTTCTGAATCAGTCTTTCATGTTTCAAAATTGTAAGTACAGCCAGGCAAGGCGGATTAGTCTTATGTTTGTTTTCTCAACTGGTAAATGTGTCTTTTTGCTGGAAGGAATTTTACCTTTGTTTGCTGTAACTTTGAATCTCAGGCTAGGGGTGGGGAAGTCCCTCTAGTCTATATGAATCTGAGTACCCTGTAAAGCATTTTACAGAGATAATTTTTACCTTTTCTTTCTTTAATTAAAAGCTTTCTTTTTAAGAACCTGATTGATTTTTCCTTGTTTTAGAATCCAAGGGATTGAATCTAAACTCACCAGGGATTGGTGTGGGGAAAAGGAGAGGGGGATGGTTAATTTCTCCTTGTTTTAAGACCCAAGGGGTTTGGGTCTTGGGTTCCCCAGGGAAGGTTTTGGGGGAACAGAAGTGTGCCAGACACAGACTTCTGGCTGGTGGCAGCATACCAAATTTAAGCTAGTAATTAAGCTTAAAAGTGATCAGGCAGGTCCCCACTTCTTGAACCCTAAAGTTCAAAGTGGGGAAAAAACCTTGAGAAAACCTCACAAGAGCTGTCATTTGGATGTTATTTTCTAGTTGTCCATTGTGATGGCACTGGCATTTCAATGCCAACTGACTCCTGAGAGACTCCAAACAAATAGCATTTTTCATATTTCATGACACTTTTAGAATGACTTTTCTTAAACTAATGGGCAGGGGATATCAATATCATGGTGCTCTGTACATTAGAGGAAACAGGGTTTAAAGTAGCTGCTATTTTTTCCTAAGATGATGTCACTTATTCTCCCCAGTGCTTGTAGAAAATATGTTTAGTGTTTCTTGCGTTAAAAGAAAAGCAAACAAACAAAATAATTATTTCCCTTTAAAATCAGGCTTTGGTTCAGATCCTCAGTTGGTGGAAATCATTGCTCTGTCCTCTAATTTTATATCTGCTATGGATTTAGCCCAATATCTTTCTCTTAAGTCGTGGAGCCAGTTTTCTAGCAATGGCACAGCCTGAGGTTGGTTGGGGGGGGGCACAATGGGTCATGGGCTGTATCACCTTAAGTTATACCTATTGTCTGGAAAAGATGTCATACTTACACCTAAAGACTGCAAAGGGGGGTGGTCACCCTCCCTGTCTCACTTATTAGCTCCATTACTGCCTCTTTTCTTAACTGTATGCTAAGTTGTCCTGGAAATCTGTCACTTTCAAACAGGGCTATAATAGTTCAAACGAGGTACCTTTTCGTATGCGCCAGCGGTGTCCAAACAGAGCAATTAGAACACAACTCCTTGGCGTGCTCTGCAGATAAACACGTCCATAGGCTGCACTGTGGCACAGTGTGGACAATCCGTATATCTGGTGTCAAAAAGGAGCTGAGAGCTCTGTTAAAAAACAGGCCCCAAGTGATTTGCCAAAGGTCACATGGGAAGTCAGTCATAGAACTGGTAATTAAACCCACTGCCTTGACACACTATACCAGCCTTACTCACCTTCCTTTTCCCCCAACTCCCATTAGTAAACTAAAACCTCACGTGCTTATCAACTTTTGTCCTTGGTTTGTAGGTTGTTTTTCTTCCTCATCAACTTATTTGGCATGCAAAATAAGCTGCCAGCTGCATTGTGTCTTCTCTGGGCAGTCATCAGAAACTAGTACAGATACCACCTGTCTGATTATTCATCTAGTCATGCCAGTTCTGATTCTGCTTGAATGTGTCCTGAGCAGAACAAAAACAAAAACAAAAAACACCAGGATGTTCTGCTTTTCTACAAAGCAAAATTAGCTCCAGCAAATGTCCAGACTTAAAGGAGCTATGGTCAGAACTGCTTATAGTACATAACCATCAGACTCCTGGTCTCTGATTGGTATTTTCGTAATGCTTTACTTGTATCCCATTCCTCTCCCACAAACTGGGCATCTTATTTAGTTGTTTTGGGATCATAAGGCAGATATACATCCAGCAGTGCTCCTGGGAGAAGAGGAAATTAGTGTGGGATGAATAGTCCTACTTACGTGTAGGTCTGCTCCAAAGTCATGTGGTGCTCTGTGCGGAATATCATGGTAATGGGTGCAGACTCAGAGATTAAATTTGTATAAATAGTTTACTTACAAGTTTCAGTGGTGAAATCCTGCTCCCATGGAATTTGAAGAGAGGATTGCTGTTGACTTCCATGAGGCCAGGACTTCACTCTAGATGCTTTGCACAACTAGATAGAAAATGTCATGTTAACAAACCTTCTGGTGACATTTCCAGTGATTCCCACTTCTGAGCCAGAATTGAAACAATAGGCTTTTTAAGTAGTATGGGTCATTTTTGTTTCCAGTCTCATTTAGGACACTGTAATGTTCCTCTCTAGTGTTATCTGGACCAGTGATCTGCTAGGCTACTCCAACTCTTGACACTGGGAGCCAGCCTTACCCTGTTCTGCTGTGAGAACCCCCACACCTGGGCTGCTCACGCACAGCCTCTGGCATGTAAGCTGCTTCCAGCTACTTGCAAGTGAATGACACTAGCCCATATCTCCGGTCCCAGATACAAGGATAGGAACCTTCGTCTTGGAGTGTCCAGTTATGCCCGCTGGATACTGCAAGCTTCTTTGAGTTCATAAATTTAACAAAGGAATTGATATGTACCAGGCTTGTTATCCCAAGGGGAACCTCTGACACACTTCAAACCAAATGCACTGCTTCAGGTAGAATAAACAAAGAGATTTGTCAACTGTAAAGACGGATGTTAAAATGATTATAAGTCAAAGCATAACAAGTCATATTTAGTCAAATGAAATAAAAGCAAAACACATTCTAAGCTGATCTTAACACTTTCAGTGCCCTTCCAAACTAAGATGCTTCTCACCACAGGCTGGCTGGTTGCTCTTCAGCCAGGTTTTCCCCATAGATCAGCTCTTCAGTCACAGTGGTGTCTGTAGATGTAGGTAGAAGAGAGAGGAAGAGCATGGCAAACATCTCTCTCTTTTATAATGTCCCTTCCTTTCTCTTGGCTTTGCCCCCCCCCACACCCTTTCACAGTCAGGTGAGCACTACTCAGTCTCTCCAAACAACGCTGAGCAATTCCCTGGTGCGGCCTCATGCAGGCGAGTCATTGCACTGTAGCTCCCTTGCTGGACAATGGCTGTTGATGGATTGTTTCACACCCCGCCCGGGCATTGGTTACTTTCCTTGCTGTTGCCTCTGTGGAGCTAGCATCTGTCTGATTCCCCCAACTTACAGCATGTTTTAGTGACAACCATACAACACAATTCTCATAACTTCATATGCATTAATGATACACATATATGGATAGGCAAATGCCTTTCAGCAGATCATAACCTTTCCCCTGATACCTTGCAAGGCATCCTTTATATGTAAGATCACGATTATATGAAAATGAGGAATATGGGGGTTACAGTATGCTTCCCCAAGGTGTAGAATGTCACAGACAAACAAAGGCAGAAGTGATTAAAAATAAACAATAACATGTCTGAGGAGGGCAGGGAAATGTGACACAGCTAGAGGCTAAAAAGTGAGCCAGACCTCTTATCACTTAGGCACCAGTTAGCCCCCTAAATAAATCTGATTGGGGAATATACAGATAATTAGTTTATCAGTCTGGGGGCTGATTAACTAATTAGCTATCAACTGAAGGCTACAAAAAGACGCAGGAAAGGGGAGAGGATTGGGTTAGGTGAGGCCAGTATGTGCTGAGTTCCCAGGAGAGGGAGATCTCTGTTCCTCTCTTGCCCTGTGTGAAAGTCGCAAGGAACCATTGCAAATACTTGGCTAAACAAGGCTGTATGGGTGTTGTCGGTGAGATTAGAGTCAGAGGTTTCTGAGCTTCAGAGTACAGGGATGGTGTGCACCCCATCACAAGGACGATAACCCATGCTTTTTTATTTCAAAAATTGGTTCAGATTTGGTTATTGGCCCAGATTCTGGGAGGAAGTTTTCTTTGCTTGAATCAGTCCAGTTTGCCTTTTCTTAGAGGAATGCAGCTCAGGATCATTAATGAGAGATGCATGTATCATTTGATATGCATCTGGGTACAGACAATCTACCACTAATTATAGGGTGAATTAAACCAATTAATAATTCAAACAGCTTTATTGAGAGTTAATCAACCACAGCCTGTGGCTCTCTACTGTATGTAACTTTTACTTTGTGTAGTTGTCATTGTTCACACGTTGGTGCTAACTATTATGTACACTAGCTACTATAACATTTTACAATTTAAATCAGGTCCATCTGTGAGATGATTGAATGTCTAACAAGTGTTTCTAATGAAATGACCACAGTAAGGCATAAAAAATACAACATGATTTTAATACCTCTTAACAGACATTAAAAACATGAAATGTTTTGTCAGTTTTAGCTCTTATAGAAACACAAGACAGCATTCAGTGCAAAAAAGAATAAAAGTTAGGACTTCTGAAAAGCACTCAGATTAGTCAAACTCAGTCATGCTGGGTCAGAGATGGTTTTCAAACCCACAAATATTTTTGAGAATTCAAAATTGTTTACCATCCCAAATTGGGACAAAAAGTCAAAATCTCAATGTCCACAAAATCAAAATGTGAAAACCAACTAACCAAAATAAAAAAAAAATCAGTTTGGGTCAATTGCAGCATTTTATTTGGATATTTTTTTTTGTTCCATTTTTCCTTTTTTTCCCCTAACTAGCTTAAATAGCAAAACAAAATGTCATTTCAAATCAGTTTTTTTTTTAAATGAACAAATGAATTGTATCAGCAATTTCAATCTATTTTGAGTTACGAGAACCATCAAAATCCACTCTTGTTTCTCAAACAGTTTTGGTTCCAATTAAACATTATTAGACCAAAAAAAAAAAAAAAAGTAGCAGAAACCTTTCCAACCAATTCCACGCTCTTTGGGAGTGAGGTGAATCTTCTTCTTTGTGTGTGCACATAATGGGGGCCTCAGCCTCTGATACTTACCAAAATACTTCAGCTATGAATGTGCTACTCCACTGAATTCAAAGTAAATGCGTCCTCCTTATTTCTCAAAGATTATTCTGAAGTCTTTGGCTTCTGTTTTTCCATTAAGCACTTAGCAAAAGGGTGCAATAGAGGTATTGACCTGTCCTTAAAGCCCTTCTATGTTGAGATGCCTACAAAACTCTTGACATTGGTTAGATAGCAGGTGTGCTATGACTGCTTATTATATTAATTACTATCATCTTGCTGCTGCCCTGTTCGGTGTGTTGCAGTCACCTGTTATCATATACTTGGAATGTAAATTTCTGGTGGCATGGACTGTCATTTTGTTATTTGGGGGCCTTAAGACATTACTGAAACACCAATGTTAAAGAAGTAGAGATACCAGGATTACAGTCTGTTAGTAGATTTTGTACTTCATTTTGTACTTCAAATGATTAACCGTGGCGTTAAAATGGCAATGTAAGTCCAGTGAGAGAGGAGTCTATTTATGCTACACCCTGAAAGCAATGTGATATGTATACACAGACTGAAGCCATATGGCAGATTAAAGCATCAGACTAGCCTAAGCACTGCTGCTTTCCCACAGCTAGTGTTGAAATATTTATTTCTGCAGGGTGTTATAAAAAGGCATCAATATTGCACTTGACAGAATAACAGTAGCATGGCCCCAGTATACCAGGTGGCATGACAAAACCCGAGGGGCTGAGAAGCAGTCAAAGCAGAATAAAGTCAAAACCAGTAGAGAGGGGAGGACAGTGTAAACTGAAAGGCATCTTTAAAGACTAGAAGGGCAAGAAAGATCAACCAAGACTCTGCACACAACATGAGGGCTAGGCAAAGGCACCAATCTTGACAGAACGTTGTGGGAACTTGGATCATTCTGGGTATGTCTACACTGCACAGCTCTGACTCAGGTTTGAACCCAAGCCCCCTTTTCATCCACACACAAGTCAGTCTGACTTGGGTGAGCAAGTGTAACCTGTGCCTCTTTGGTGTGGTGCTCTGTTCCACTCTAGTGGCACCTAGACCACCTAGAGATTGATGAGTCTGCTACAGCCTTAGCTAATAATAAATGGAGATCTACCCATCTCACAGAGCTAGAATGGACCCTGAAAAGTCATTGAATCAAGTCTCCTGCCTTCACTAGCAAGACCAAGTACTGATTTTGCCCCACATCCTTAAGTGGCCCCCTCAAGGATTGACCTCACAAGCTTGAGTTTAGCAGGCCAATGCTCCAATCACTGGGCTATGCCTCCCCTAAACCTTTTAGCTCATGCAGTCAAGGCTCATACACTAAGCTACAGCGGTCCCAGGTTTGATCCCACCTACTGACAACCAGGGCCTGTTGGCATTACACAAGCACTTAGAACCTAGGTCCTAGGGACCTGCTAGGGGAGTAGGCCAGAGCCCAATCCCTCTGTAACTCAGGTCCAATCCCTGTCACTTTGCAGTGTGGATGCAGATTAAGCCACAAACCAAGTTAGAAGGTCTTCAAAGTGCAGTATGGATGTGTTTAGCATGGCTGTGAGACCCAGGTCCAACTACCGTAGGCCCAGTTTACAAGGCAGTGCAAACACTCAAGTGTGGGCTTGGAAACACTGAGTCCACAGACACAGGTTTACACTGTAGAGTAGACATACCTTCAGGCTAGTACAACCATGCTTTATTTACAAAAGTTTGGTGTCAGAAGGCAATTCCTGAACTTTCTTATGGAGTCAGTGTCTGTCAGGTTAGTCTGTAAAAATCTTTGAACTTGAAGCCTTCATGGTAATGTCTGTCTATACTAATGATGGCCAACAATGAACTAGAGACCAAGCAGGCAGCCATATTGTGTGATGATCATAGTTTATGTGCTCTCTGTGCATGACTTTTCCAGGCTAGTGTTCCCGAAGGGAAGTTGTATTTAGAATCAGGGCCTTGTCTGTCTGTCCATCTACCAGAAGAGCTCTTATCTAACCAAGTTCTCACATTAGACGTCAGTGATCAGCAACCTTTGGCATGCAGCCCATCAGTGAAATCTGCTGGCAGGCCGGGATGGTTTGTTTACCTGCAGTGTCCGCAGGTTCAGCCAGTCACAACTCCCACTGGCCGCAGTTCGCCGTTCCAGGCCAATGGGGGCTGCAGGAAGTGGCGTGGGCTGATGGATGTGCTAGCCGCTGCTTCCCACCACCCCCATTGGCCTGGAATGGTGAATCGCGGCCAGTGGGAGCTGTGATTGGCTGAATGTGTGGATGCTGCAGGTAAGCCAAAAATTGCCAATCCCTGCCTTAGCCCCTTGTTGCCTAGTGTGGGGCTTGTACACCCCATCACAGTCATCCAGATCACAGATGGAAATTTTGAATACCGGCTTCTTCTTTTTTGGCATTCTCAAACTGAAAAGTTAATTAAATTAATCTCAGATATGATGCTGTAGAATTGGAGAGGTCAGAGAAGAACAGCAAACTATTAGGGGCATGGAAAAAATTCTCATGTGAAGAGAGACTGAAAAGATTGAAATTATTCACTTTAGAAAGATGAAAAAGGAATGATAAAAGTATATAAAATAAAGAATGTTATAGAAAAGCAAAATCAGGAGCATCTGTTCTTCCTGTCTCATAACCAGGACTATCTTTTAATCATAGGTATTTTTAGTAAAAGACAGAGAGGTCACGGGCAATAAAAAAAATTCATGGCCCATGACCTGTCCATGACTTTTACTATATACCCCTAACTAAAACTTGGCAGGGGCTGCCTGAGGGCACCACAGGAGCTGGAGGAGAGCAGCCCTGGTGCTGAGTGGAGAGGGCTGGCAGCAGCGCACAGCCCGGGACCTCTGCTGGTGCTGGGAGGAGAGGGCAGGCAGCAGTAATCGGGGGGGGTATGGGCATGTGGCCCGGGACCCCCACTGGACAGGGTTTGGTGGGGCCTGCAGGCTCCCTACCTGGCTCCATGCCTCCCCCGACCAACAGCAGCAGAGTTGTGTGTGGGAAGGGGCAGGGGGCTGGGGCACGGGATGGGGTGAGGCAGCCTTTGGGCGGTGCTTACCTGCGGGGCTCCCCAGAAGTGGCAGTATCTACCTCGCTCAGCTCAAAGGCAGAGGTGTGGCCAGGCAGCTCTGTGCACTGTCTCCACCCAGAGCAGTGGCTTCACAGCTCCCATTGGCCAGGAACCACAGCCAATAGGAGCTGCAGGGGCGGTGTCCTGGGTGGAGGCACCACACAGAATGGCCTGGTCATGCCTCCATCTAGCAGCTGAGCGAGGGGAATGTTGCCACTTCCAGGGAGCACCCCAGATAAGCGCCGCCCAGAGCCCACGTTACTCCGTCCCATGCCCCAACCCTCTGCCCCCTCCCACATCCAAACTCTGCTGCTGGGGGTGGGGCTCAGTGGCCTGAGACTGACCCATCAGCGGCTGGTATGACTGGCTCTGGGGCTGCCTGAGCTGCCCCTGAAACAGGTTCACCGGCTGCTGCAGAAATCACAGAGGTCACAAACGGAATCCGTGACTTCCGTGACAAACTTGCAGCCTTACTCATAACATAAGGAGATAAACAATGAAACGGAAAAGTGGCAACCTCAAAACTTGTAAAGAAATACTTTTTTCACTCAAAACATCAATAGACTGCAGAACTGATTGCCACACAATGTTGTTGAGGTGGAAAACTTAGCAAGATTCAAATAGGAATTGGATATGTATATGAATAACAAGAGTATTCAGTAATAATAGTTAATGCTAACAAAATTGTGAAGGGATAGTAAACCTCATGCTTCTGGTCTTAGTTCTATTAAGGTGAAGATCTAATATGAAGACAGAATATCTCACAGCTGTCTAAAGCAAGATTTGTTTGACCTGCCTCTGAGGCATCTGAAGCTGGCCACTGTTGGAGACAGAATACTGGAGAATAGCTGGACCATGGGTCTGATCCAGTTTCTATGAATAACAAGGCTGACAGAACGATGTTAGGGATCATATTGGCCCGTTAAGCTTTAGTAGCCTGATACAGGTTTGAACAGCTGACATTTCTTTTGTGCTAGAGGCAAAATTATGCTTTGATCTCTCTTATTATAGAAAAAGTGGATGATAAAACCTCCTAACAGAACGCAGTATATTTCATACTCTCAGAGCTTTGACAATGCTTTTATTTCCAATATAAACAGGGAACTTGCTTTCCACCTCCACTCCCATTTTTTGTCTTCTAGCTGTAGTACGAGGAGGCACTAAGATGTAAACCTTGGTATCAGAGGCCTGGTATGAGGCCTAAGGCCTGAACTAAAGTAATAGTCAAGACTTTGTGGACCTTAGCGTCCAAAATATGGGGGTTAGCATGAAAACCTCCAAGTTAGTTACCAGCTTGGACCTGGTAAAGCTGCCACCACCCAAAAAATTAGAGTGTTTTGGGGCACTCTGGTCCCCCCAAAAAACTTCCCTGGGGACCCCAAGACCCAAATTCCTTGAGTCTCACAACAAAGGGGAATAAACCATTTCCCTTCCCTTCTCCCTTCCAGGTGTTCCCTCCCTGGGTTCCTGGAGAGATAAACAGAAGCAAACTCCGTGAATCTAAACAGAGGGATTCCACCCTCTCTATTTCCAGTCCTGGAAAACACAAGCACTTCCCTCTTCACCCAGAGGGTATGCAAAGTCAGGCTAGTAAATCTAACACACAGAGATTTCCCCCCCTGACTCCTTCCTCCCACCAATTCCCTGGTGAGTACAGACTCAATTCCCTGGAGTTCCCCCCTAAAGAAAAACTCCAACAGGTCTTAAAGAGAAAGCTTTATGTAAAAAGAAAGAAAAATACATAAAAATGGTCTCTCTGTATTAAGGTGACAAATACAGGGTCAATTGCTTAAAAGGAATATGAATAAACAGCCTTATTCAAAAAGAATACAATTCAAAACACTCCAGCAACTACATACATGTAAATACAAAAAAAAACATATAAATCACTATCTGATCTTTTGTACTTACAGCTGGGAAACAGAAGATTAGAAAGGCAGGAAACAGAGAAATCCTTCCCATAGCCGAGAGGGACAGATACAAGACAAAGGACTCACACACAAACTTCCCTCCACCCAGATTTGAAAAAGTCTTGTTTCCTGATTGGTCCTCTGGTCAGGTGTTTCAGATTACTTCTTTCCAGGTGAAAGAGACGTTAACCCTTAGCTATCTGTTTATGACAAGCCCCCCAAATTGCAGACAGTGGGGAAGCTCATTGGCGGCGATTTCCTTCTAGAACTTTAAAATAAACAGATTAATACAACACATGCACCTTTACATATACCACTAAGTATATAACTAACAGACTTCTACATTTTAAGAACACTTTTTAACTGCTGGATTTTAGGAAACTCTCATGGGAGAGTGCATCAGCTACTTTGTTAGAAGCTCCTGAGATGTGCTGAATTTCAAAATCAAAATCTTGGAGAGCTAAACTCCAACGAAGAAGTTTCTTGTTGTTTCCCTTGGCAGTATGAAGCCACTTTAGTGCAGCATGGTTAGTTTGTAGCTGGAACCACCGTCCCCAAACATATGGGCGTAGCTTTTCCAGGGCGTACACAATGGCGTAGCATTCCTTTTCACTGACTGACCAGTGACTTTCCCTCTCAGACAGTTTCTTGCTGAGAAACACGACAGGATGGAAGTTGTGATCCGTTGCTTCCTGCATGAGTACTGCTCCTATACCACGCTCAGATGCATCTGTGGTTACTAGGAATGGCTGTCAAAGTCCGGGGCCCTGAGCACAGGGTCAGACATGAGTGTCGCCTTAAGCTGGGTAAAGGCCTTTTGACACTTATCAGTCCAGTTAACTGCATTTGGCTGGGTCTTTTTGGTCAGGTCGGTCAGTGGGGCAGCGATTTGGCTGTAGTGTGGTACAAATCGCCTGTAGTACCCGGCCAAGCCTAAGAAGGATTGGACCTGTTTCTTTGACCTTGGAACAGGCCACTTTTGGATAGCATCCACCTTGGCCTGTAGGGGGTTTATGGTTCCTCGACCCACCTGGTGCCCGAGGTAAGTCACTCTGTTTTGGCCTATTTGACACTTTTTGGCCTTAACAGTTAGTCCGGCCTGCCTGATGCGCTCAAAGACCTTTTCCAGGTGTAGTAGGTGTTCGGGCCAGGAGTCTGAAAAAATGGCCACATCATCGAGGTAGGCAACTGCATATTCTCCCAGTCCTGCTAGTAGACCATCTACCAGCCTCTGGAAGGTGGTAGGTGCATTTTGAAGGCCAAAAGGAAGGACATTAAATTCATACACCCCCGCATGGGTGACGAATGCTGACCTCTCCTTGGCAGGTTCATCTAGCGGTACTTGCCAGTACCCCCTGGTTAAGTCTATTGTAGAGATGAACTGGGCATGTCCCAACTTCTCCAATAGCCCATTGGTGTGTGGCATTGGATAGTTGTCCGGACGAGTTCCCGCATTTAGCTTACGGTAGTCCACACAAAAGCATATTTCCCCATCTGGTTTGGGTACCAGAACCACTGGAGATGCCCATGCACTGGTAGATGAGTGGATTATACCCATCTGTAGCATGTTCTGGATCTCCCATTCTATAGCAGCTTGGGCATGAGGAGACACCCGGTAGGGTGGGGTTCTAATGGGGTGAGCATTACCTGTGTCAATGGAGTGGTATGCCCGTTCAGTCCATCCTGGGGTGGCTGAGAACAATAGGACGAAGCTAGTACACAGCTCCTTGATTTGTCGCTGCTGCAGACATTCCAGGGTGGTTGAGAGGTTCACCTCTTCCACGCCACCGTCTTTTTTCCCTTCATAGTAGACACCGTCAGGCCACTCAGCATCATCTCCCTGGACTGTAAACTGACAAACCTGTAAGTCTCTGGAATAGAAAGGCTTGAGAGAATTAACATGGTACACTCTGGGCTTTAGTGAGGAATTGGGAAATGCTATGAGGTAGTTCACAGTTCCCAGGCGCTCTTGGACCGTGAATGGCCCTTCCCATGATGCTTCCATCTTATGGGCCTGTTGCGCCTTCAAGACCATAACCTGGTCTCCTACCTTGAAGGAACGTTCTCTGGTATGTTTGTCATACCAGGCCTTTTGCTCTTCCTGAGCATCCTTTAGGTTCTCGTTAGCAAGGGAGGGTGCTCTGTAGGTTGCTTACAAAGTCCAGAATGTTAGTTCCTGGAGATAGCGTAAACCCCTCCCATTGCTGCTTCACCAACTGTAATGGCCCCTTAACCTCGTGGCCATATACAAGTTCAAACGGTGAAAACCCTAAACTGGGATGTGGTACAGCCCTGTAGGCAAACAGCAACAACTGCAACACTAGGTCCCAATTATTGGAGTGTTCGTTGACAAATTTACGTATCATGGCCCCCAAAGTTCCATTAAACCTTTCCACCAGGCCATTGGTTTGATGGTGGTACGGGGTGGCAACCAAGTTATTCACCCCATGTGTTTCCCACAGTTTTTGCATGGTCCCTGCCAGGAAATTAGATCCTGAATCAGTAAGGATGTCGGAGGGCCAACCTACCCTGGCAAAAATGTCTGTTAGGGCCAGGCACACAGTGTTAGCCCTGGTGTTGCCTAGAGCTACTGCTTCCGGCCATCGGGTAGCAAAGTCCACGAAAGTCAGTACGTACTGCTTTCCTCTGGGCATCTTTTTTGGGAAAGGACCCAGAATATCCACAGCTACTCGCTGAAATGGGACCTCAATTATGGGGAGTGGCTGGAGAAGGGCCTTGACCTGGTCTTGAGGCTTTCCCACTCTTTGGCATACCTCACAAGACCGGACATACTTGGCAACGTCCTTGCCCATCCCCTCCCAGTGGAAGGACTTCCCTAACCAGTCCTTGGTTCTGTTCACCCCAGCATGGCCACTGGGATGGTCATGGGCTAAGCTTAAGAGCTTCCCCCGGTACTTAGTTGGAACCACCAACTGTTTTTGCGGCTGCCATTCTTCCCGGTGTCCACCAGAAAGAATCTCCTTGTATAAAAGTCCTTGGTCTATAACAAACCGGGATCGATGAGAAGAGTTGAGAGGCGGTGGGGTGCTCCGTGCCACCGCCCAAGCTTTCTGAAGGTTGTCATCTGCTTCCTGCTCAGTCTGGAACTGTTCCCTTGAGGCTGGGGTCACCTGTTCTTCCTCAGACTGTGGACTTGGGCTTGGTCCCTCTGGAAGCGATGTAGGTGATGGAGTTGTTTCCGTTGCTGGTGAACCGCTCTCCGCTGGTGCACCTGAGGGTATTTCAGGCTCTGGCTGAGCCTTTTGGGTATGGCTGTCTGTTGCTTCTGCCAGTTTTGGCTCGCTGGCGCCCTCTGGCGTTGAGTTTGAAGATGTGGTTGCAATCGCTGGTGCTGGTTGCTTTTCCAGTTCTGGGCCTGGGACTGGAGGTGCTGTGGTTGTTTCAGTGATTGGCATGGAATCGGGGTCCACTACCTCTGTCTGGGTCTCTGGTAACACAGATGGGGCGTCTGTGGACGGCTCAGGAACAGGAATGGGTTTGGAAGCTTGCCTGGTTTGGCCACATGTAGCCATTCCCACTCTCTTGGCCCGTTTCACCTGGTTGGCCAAGTCTTCCCCCAGTAGCATGGGGATGGGATAGTTGTCATAAACTGCAAAAGTCCACATTCCTGACCAGCCTTTGTACTGGACAGGCAGTTCAGCTGTAGGCAAGTCTATAGCTTGTGACATGAAGGGGTAAATTGTCACTTGGGCCTTTGGGTTGATGAATTTGGTGTCGACGAAGGATTGGTGGATAGCTGACACTTGTGCACCCGTGTCTCTCCACGCAGTAACCCTCTTTCCGCCCACTCTCAAATTTTCCCTTCGCTCCAAGGGTATTTAAGAGGCATCTGGGCCTGGGGATCTTTTGGGTGACGGTGGTGTAATGAACTGCACTCGGATGGCGTTCTTTGGACAGTTGGCCTTGATATGTCCCAGTTCATTACACTTAAAGCATCTTCCATCTGATGGGTCACTGGGTCGAGGTGAGTTACTGGAGACTGGTGAGGTGGAAGAATAGTGTGTCTGTGGCTTTACTTGGGTTGTAGGTGGCGTTTTTGGCTGCCCTCGGTTGTAGGGTTTATGGTCGGTGTGCCCCCTGGGGTATTCGTTCCCCTTGACAGTAGCTTTCTTGCTTTCTGCCACTTCCATCCATCTGGCTCCAATCTCCCTCGCCTCGGTGAGATTTTTGGGTTTTCCATCTTGTATGTACCGTGTTATGTCCTCAGGAACACCATCCAAGAACTGCTCCATTTGTATGAGGAGGTGCAGTTCTTCCTAGGATTTAACATTGTGTCCTGATATCCAGGCCTCATAATTTTTCCCAACGTAGTAGGTGTGTTTGGGAAATGACACATCTGGTTTCCACTTTTGGGTTCTGAAATGCCGACGGGCATGATCCGGGGTTATCCCCATTCTGTATCTGGCCTTGGTTTGAAAAAGTTTATAGTCGTTCATGTTCTCCTTAGGCATTTCAGCTGCCACCTCTGCTAAAGGTCCACTGAGCTGTGGCCTCAATTCTACCATGTACTGGTCTTCAGAGATGCGGTATCCAAGACAAGCTTCCCTCTGGAGTTCCAGCTGTTTTTGGTGGTCTGCATCTTTGGCTGCTTGCTCTCTTTTGTAGGCTGCCTCTCTTTCTCTTTCTCTGAGCTCCATCTCTTGTAGTCTTTTTTCCAGTTCTCGCCTGTGTTCAGCTTCTTTGATTTGTTCTTCGGCCTCCATTTTTGTCTTGGTAGGCATGGTTCGTGTTGTCTTGTGTTGGGGTGCCCTCCGGTGTTTATTGTCTGAACTGCAGGCTCTGTTGCCTCCTGGGGTCTGCCTAGCAACAGTGCCTTTTTCCCTTTCTTCCTCTAGCTAATCTTTTCAATCTAAAGTAAACCAGAAAAACCACTTTATTTGCATGTGTATAGTGCTGGTATTTGACTCCTAATGGGAGTGCTATTGTGTCACAAAAGACCCTTTTGTCACAGCTTAATGGATCCTTGCTTAATATGCAAGCCAGAAACTGCAAGAGAGAGCAGAGAAAAAAAATTCTCTCTGGTTCCCTTTAAAACCAAACTGTTTCTCTCTGCTAAAAAGCCCCTAGCAGAGAAAAGAAAAATATAATATTCCTACTGGCTTCTGGATTCTATCTATCTCACCACTGCCATTCAGGTCATAACCTAGTCCCAGATTTGGACCTTAGCGTCCAAAATATGGGGGTTAGCATGAAAACCTCCAAGCTTAGGTACCAACTTGGACCTGGTAAAGCTGCCACCACCCAAAAAATTAGAGTGTTTTGGGGCACTCTGGTCCCCCCAAAAAGCTTCCCTGGGGACCCCAAGACCCAAATTCCTTGAGTCTCACAACAAAGGGGAATAAACCATTTCCCTTCCCTTCTCCTTTCCAGGTATTCCCTCCCTGGGTTCCCGGAGAGATAAACAGAAGCAAACTCCGTGAATCTAAACAGAGGGATTCCACCCTCTCTATTTCCAGTCCTGGAAAACACAAGCACTTCCCTCTTCACCCAGAGGGAATGCAAAGTCAGGCTAGTAAATCTAACACACAGAGATTTCCCCCCCTGACTCCTTCCTCCCACCAATTCCCTGGTGAGTACAGACTCAATTCCCTGGAGTTCCCCCCTAAAGAAAAACTTCAACAGGTCTTAAAGAGAAAGCTTTATGTAAAAAGAAAGAAAAATACATAAAAATGGTCTCTCTGTATTAAGGTGACAAATACAGGGTCAATTGCTTAAAAGGAATATGAATAAACAGCCTTATTCAAAAAGAATACAATTCTAAACACTCCAGCAACTACATATATGTAAATACAGAAAAAACATATAAATCACTATCTGATCTTTTGTACTTACAGCTGGGAAACAGAAGATTAAAAAGGCAGGAAACAGAGAAATCCTTCCCATAGCCGAAAGGGACAGATACAAGACAAAGGACTCACACACAAACTTCCCTCCACCCAGATTTGAAAAAGTCTTGTTTCCTGATTGGTCCTCTGGTCAGGTGTTTCAGATTACTTCTTTCCAGGTGAAAGAGACGTTAACCCTTAGCTATCTGTTTATGACAAATGGTCAAGACTTTGCTAACACAAAGCAAAGTGAAGCTGTGAGCCAGAGGCAGGCCGTGCTCACAGAAGCTGGCAATGAAAGGGCTGATACTGCAAGAAGATACATACCTAAAAGGTACTGAACACTAGAGATCAGAACATTCACATACTTGCACATTCCACACAGATAACAAGGAACAGACCAACCCATCCTAATGACAGGGGCAAAAGAGTAAAATGATGGATAGAGTTGTTTTGATCGAACTAACATATACAAGGTGAGAGACGGCACCTTACTATGTAAAGGGGTTGTATCTTGCTACGTAGAAGGGTTGCACCTCAATACATCAGGAGTGATGTGTAACTTGTTTGTGCCTGTGTATAAGAATACATCCCTGGGGTGGTGTCTTTCTCTGGCTGAGGGGGAGTGGAAAGTCCCGCCACTGACTGAGCTGGGTCCATTGCCAAGAGGCACTTTCTCATAGTTGTTGATTACGGATTACTCTCGCCCCTCGCTCCACCGATATGGTCACAAGGTGCCCGTTATCTACCGGGTAATGAGCGTTGGGATAGGGCGGAGGTTTGATCACTGGATGCCCTCGGGGGGGGAGGGGTGACAAGTGCCCGAGGGTAGCAAGGGGTAACGCAAACAATCAGTCGTAGGGTTAAAAATTGAGGGTTTATTAAATGAGTCACAGGTGAGGATAAGGAACAACGCAATATTAGTTACAACTTGGGCTTACAATATAATACCAGAACAAATAATAAAAATACTGCAATTACAAACAAAAGCTGACCCTGGTACTTTTCTAAGTCCCAGTAGTTATGCAGGTTGTTCCAGGGGTTAGTAAGAGTGGTATTGGTGCTATTAGTAACCATAAATGCAACGACTGGTCTCACTAAACACAAATTGCGAGGCTCGACTAGTCCCCCTTGCTTTCAAGGTTTCCTGGTCGACGGGTTTCCCCTAGCAGGAGCCTTGGGGCGGCTGGGATCAGTCTTTGCCTCCTATCTGACGGCACAGTTATACTTAACAGCTAATTCTACTTACACATACAAACCACAAGAGTTTCATTACGGCCGGCAAGCGGTTAGGCTTCAGGAAACGCGTGAGCCGGGAGAGATCTTCAGGTTGATCAGGCCTGGGTACAGTTTCGACAGGAGTTCGAGTTCTCTCCACCCGTCCCCGGGAGGGGGCAGGCAATATATAGCGAATTTTTCGTCATGATTTGTGATACGCCAATTGTGAGGCTGCGAGTGGCTCATGCCCATACAAGGCAATCAGGCCCCAGTATCCTTACCCGGGAAACAACTGTGGTGGGGGAACTTCGCCCCTCGAGGCCGGCCGACCACAAGATTGCTCTTTCCTGTTGCACGTTCTGCTTTCCGAGCAGCTATGTGACCAGTGGCAGTTCTGGTGGCTGGGGGAAAAATCCGTTGGGGCGTGGAGGCCGGAGCACCCGTTGTCTGGCCCTGAGGCCCCAACTTGGGGGTTTAACAATAGTATGCCCTGAATTAGGCTAAGAAACCTACGGGGAACTGCCATTGTATCCGAGATCGCAATAAACCTAGCAGACGTGACTTTGCACCTTACTAGAGTCTGTGGTCATTGGGGGTTCTCGTCAGGTCTGCTGCATCAGCTATCTGCAGAGCTGGGGCAGCACATGGGGCGAGCACACGCACGCAGCTGAGTGATACCAACAAGGAAACAGCAGAGCACCGCACCGGTAGCATCTGACAACACCTCTGACAACACTAGCTAGAGTATTTAATTCCAATGACAAATTGAGCAAATTAATGTTATTGAACAGAACAGGGATAAGATATAAAGTTCCTAATTTTAATGAACATAGAACATTTTATGAGCTATAGAAACAAAAATTTCAAACAGCTTTATTTATCCATTTTTTCAACTGGTGGAGTAACTGGGCAGGGTGTCCTTCACAATTGTTGAAACAAGGTTAAGTAGCATAACATACTTTTCTATATTTTCTGCCCTTCTCAGAGATTAATTTATGGGATGTAGTAAATACATATGGCACCATTTCAATCTGTTTTATATCATTTGCTTTTGTGTTTTATTGCAAAAAGAAAGTGGCTACTAATGTATTCATATTACACTAATATCTGGAAACAATCAACCATATAATTCAGTCATTACACAGTGAGTAATAAATATCAATGCAATTTTTAAAGTGGAGAAATAAATCTGTCTAGCTAATATTTTTCTAAGATGTGTAGAGATTTCGGGTGTCAGTATGTATATCTCCACCCTGACTGAAATCTATCTTTAGTGGATGAACAGGCAATCTGAACTATTATGCAAATGTGACCTTCAAAAAAGTTGAGACAGAAAAAAAAAGATATCATCTGTCCAAAAGTATCTTGCAAATGCTTCTGATTTTTAAACAAAGGGGTCACTTTTAGGCTGTATGATCTCAAGATTAATCATCAAAACAACCTTTTAGAACTCTGTAACATAAAAGGCATACTGAAAAATGCCATTCCCAGCCTGTAACTTTCAATTCTTAGAAGAAACCAAGTAAGTTGAGAATTCCTAAAGCACAACTGATATGCCTTAATATTTGAAGGCTTTCATGGATAGCTCATGGTTTGCAAGTCGTATAATCCAAAGACCAATACTCCAGCAGAATAGCCTTGTCAGTCAAAGCATTTTTTCTTTTGAATATCTGTACAAATTGTACATTGACTACCAAGGTTCTCTAAGCCAAATCCGTACACAATGTTCTGACTCAGCAAATATATAAAACGTGTGTGATGACACTAAATTAACTGTATTCCCAGCAATTTGCAGAAATGTGACTCATCTACAAGTTATCAGGTGCCTGGAGTAACTGCTGCTGTGGGCAAAATGCATTATAGTTTTATAGTAGTGTTTTATGCCACTATACAGTACGCTCCAGACACTAAAGATTCAGAGCTTCATTCATGTGCATCTTCATTACATCCAAGTGCTCTTTTCCACTTTTGTTTCTGATGTACTAACCAAGAATTTGGTGGCTCGAACAGGAACATAGTCAAATTTGGGGCCTACCAAGTTTGACTAATTCTTATAGGGACTTATCAAGAGACGTTTGAAGTTGAAAGGACTGGAAGAATCTTTTCAAGTAATTCAATACATTTTGGACTGGACCCACAGTTCTCGTTCCTTCTCATATTCAATTTAGTAGGAAGGCTCTGACCTTGGTGGTACAAAATCAGACACTTTGGTTTTTTTAGATTTGTTTGTAACAGCCCTTCACCACTTTCCCGGCTCATCTCACACCTTTATTCTATTGATTATTGGTTGTTGCCTGTATTACAGTAGCACCTGTTCTTCTTATTTAAAATACAGAACTGCCTAAAGACCCCAGTCAAAATCAGAGGCCTATTGTGCTAGGCACTGTACAAACATAGATTAAGAGACAGTTCCTGCCTCCAAAGAGTTTACAATCTACATAGGCAAGATAAAGGAAAAAAGAACCACAAAAAGGTGAAATGACTTGCTCAAGGTCACGCAGCAGAACAGTGGCAGAGCTCACCATAGAACACAAGTCTCCTGAATTCCAGGCCACTGCCATACTATCTGGACCACACTTCCCATAGACCTCAGTGGAGATCAGAGCACCATTGTGCTGGGTGCTGTAGACACACAGTAAAAGACCAGAGTTGGTCAAAAATAAAAATTTCCATTGTTTGGGAAATGCCAATATTTTGACATTTGTTTTTGTCCTCACTTGGGAGAAAAAGTCAATACCAAATTTTGCATACAATGGAAAAATTTATTTTGACATTCCCAAATGGAAACTTTTCTGTTCATCTCAATTAAACACTGAATTGTGCCCACCTGAGCTGTTGTGGTGTCTCATTGGCTCTGTAGCACAGATACTTCATATCCCTATTTTCCTCACTGTGTGGGGCTTCCTGATCAGTCTACATTTCCCATGATTCACTGCAATCACCGGACTGTCATTATGTCTTACAGCGATAAAACAAACGGGGAGCCCATGGAGCATCATGGGAAATGTAGTCCAGCTGTGGATCCTCTGCCATGAGGAGAATGGATCATGAGGTACCTGAACTAAAACTCCCATGAGGCACCATGGCAGCTCAGAGAAACCCAGATTAATATTGAATTATCCTGAAATAGAACTTATTAGTTTTTATGAACAAACCAGAATGTTTTAATTTGGATCAATCTGAGCCAAACCTTCACCCCCCACTTTTTTTTTCCTTTAGATTTTGCCAGTAGAGAATCAAAAATATTTGGGGCCTGTGGCACTTTATAGACTAACAGATGTATTGGAGCATGAGCTTTCCTGGTTGAATACCCACTTTGTCAGATGCATCCCACGAAAGCTCATGCTCCAATACATCTGTTAGTCTATAAGGTGCCACAGGACTCTTTGCTGCTTTTACAGATCCAGACTAACATGGCTACCCCTCTGAAAAATGTTTGGCAAATTCAACATTTTCTTGTGAAACAATTTGAATGTGTAGAAACTGCATTTTCTGGAAAAAAAATCAATTGACAATTCCCTGTCCTGAAGTGCTTACAATATAAATAGACAAGATGGACAAAGAGTGAGAGATATTATTCCCATTTTATAGATAGGGAACTGAGGCATAGAAATTAAACAACTTACTGAACCTCTCCAAGGAAGAGTGTGGCAGAGTCAGGAATTGAACTCATATCTCCTGAGACCCAGCTCAAGGCCTTACTCAGAAGATCCATTTTCCTCTCTGGCTTGTCTCTTGGAGTAAGGACCTTTTACTCTGGAGCTTCTGCCATCCTCAAGCATCTTTATTTTTCCTTCTCAACTCTCCATCTCTTTTCAAATCACATCACAAACAGCCTTTTTGGTACAAACAAATCTAAAAACAAAGTGTCCAATTTTGTCCACTGTCCTTTCCCTTATTTATTATGCAGCTATAATTGTATTACTAAACTCCGTAAAACAATGTAGTTTATAGAAAAGATACTATCAACTATGGGCCCAATTCCGGAAGCTTTACAAACCTCAAACTCCTGCTGCAACTGTGGGGCCCAGCTCTCACAATGACCCCTATCGTTTCACTGGTAGTCTTCAGATATATTGTTCTTTAAAGCAAATGCCTAATGCATCAAGGTGCTGTATTTCTGAAAATGAACAAAGCCAATACCTGCAGCCCAGCCCTTACGAGCAGCCCTAGAATAACAAATCATGTTATGCATCAAAGAGAGAAGGAGTTGTTAAGGAAACAGATTTTGGGTTCAACTTCCTAGGGATTATTATAAACCAACAGTGAATTAAAAAAACACATTATGAAACAATCTTGGCAAATAATTTGATAGCATGTTTTATGCTGGGCATTAATTTATACGAAGTTCTGAGAGAAATCTCTTATGCCATTACATAGCTCATTCAATAGTGAATGAATTCAGCGTGATTAACATTATTACAGTGATTTGCAAAGGAAGTAATAACAACTTGCCATTTATTATAAAGCCTTCCCAGAAAATGCAGAGATCTCTCACTTCATCCATTGACAGCATCTACATACAGCACATGTTGTAACAGCAACAGAGGGGCTGGATGGGTACAGAGATTCTGTGGGCTCTAATGAATGTGTGGAGCATGGAGAGGCTTTGCGGGGTAAATCTTCAGTTTGATCCAGAGGGTACAAGACTGTGGCCATACAACTCTCATTGGGCTCAGTTATGAGCTGGCTGTGTGCTTGGACAGGAGAGTAAGAAGCTTGAAGGATCCTTACTTAACTGTACTCCCCATGTGGCTATTTGCATCACAAGACCTGGTGCAGGGGCAGAGAGCAGCTGCCCCCAGGATACTAATCCTCCACACACAGATGGGAACCGAGGGAGTGGACTAGTTGGGGTTCAAAGTAAGTGTAGCCATAGTTTCATGCTGTCATAAACAGATAGCTAAGGGTTAATGTCTCTTTCACCTGGAAAGGAGTAACCTGAAACACCTGACCAGAGGACCAATCAGGAAACAAGACTTTTTCAAATCTAGGTGGAGGGAAGTTTGTGTGTGAGTTCTTTGTTCTTTGTCTTGTGTCTGACCCTCTTGGCTATGAGAGTGATTTTTTTATCTCCAGCTTTCTAATCTTCTGTTTCCAAGTTGTAAGTACAAAAATAGGAAGACCATAGGTTTGTTTTTTTGTATTTACATGTGTGTAGTTGCTGGAATGTGTTAAATTGTATTCTTTGTGGATAAGGCTGTTTATTCATATTTCTTTTAAGCAATTAACCCTGTATTTGCCACCTTAATACAGAGAGACCATTTTTATGTATTTTTCTTTCTTCTTATAAAGCTTTCTTTTTTAGACCTGTTGGAGTTTTTCTTTAGTGGGAATTCCAGGGAATTAAGTCTGCAACTCATCAGGGAATTGGTGGGAGGAAGAAGTCAGGGGGAAAATCTCTTTGTGTTAGATTTACTAAGCCTGACTTTGCATACCCTCTGGGTGAAGAGGGAAGTGCTTGTGTTTCCAGGACTGGAAACGGGGAGGGTGGTGTCCCCCTGTTTAGATTCACGGAGCTTGCTTCTGTGTATCTCTCCAGGAACCCAGGGAGGTAACACCTGGAAGGGAGAAGGAGGGGAAAATGGTTTATTCCCCTTTGTTGTAAGACTCAAGGAATTTGGGTCTTTGGGGTCCCCAGGGATAGCTTTTGGGGGGACCAGAGTGCCCCAAAACAATCTAATTTTTGGGTGGTGGCAGCTTTACCAGGTACAAGCTGGTAACTAATCTTGGAGGTTTTCATGCTAACACCCATATTTTGGACGCTAAGGTCCAAATCTGGGAAATATGTTATGACATGGTGTGCAGCGTTGTGGGATAGATAGAATCCAGAAGCCAGTAGGAATATTATATTTTTCTTTTCTCTGC
The DNA here is from genome assembly GCF_007399415.2 of Gopherus evgoodei. Taxonomy (NCBI): domain Eukaryota; kingdom Metazoa; phylum Chordata; order Testudines; family Testudinidae; genus Gopherus; species Gopherus evgoodei. The sequence goes on along the minus strand of NC_044323.1, from coordinate 284,643,742 downwards.
TAGGAGCTTTTAAGCAGAGAGGGTTTGGTTTTAAAAGGAACCACAGAGAATTTTTTTTTCTGCTCTCTCTTGCAGTTTTTGGCTTGCATATTAAGCAAGAAACCATTAAGGAACTATTAAGGGTCTTTTGTTAAACATAGCACTCCCATTAGGAGTCAAGTACCAGCACAATACACATGCAAATAAAGTGGTTTTTCTGGTTTACTTTAGATTGAAAAGATTAGCTAGAGGAAGAAAGGGAAAAAGGCACTGTTGCTAGGCAGACCCCAGGAGGCAACAGAGCCAGCAGTTCAGACAATAAACACCGGAGGGAACCCCAACACAAGAAAACAGGAACGAGGCCTTCCAAGGCAAAAATGGAAGCCGAGGCACAAATCAAAGACGCCAAGCACAGGCGAGATATGGAAAAAAAACTACAAGAGATGCAGCTAAGGGAAAGAGAAAAAGAGGCTAACCACAGGAGAGAGCTGGAACTCCTGAGGGAAACCCACCGACAGGCCATGGAATTAGAAAAGGCTAAGCAACATGCTCCAGCCAATCCTAACAACCCTTCACCAATTATGGTTCCACATCCCAGGAAATTTCCCACCTACAAGGCAGGTGATGATACTGAGGCCTTCTTGGAAAATTTTGAAAGAGCCTGTCTTGGGTACAGCATCCCTGAAGACCAGTTCATGGTAGAATTGAGGCCACAGCTCAGTGGACCTTTAGCAGAGGTGGCAACTGAAATGCCTAAGGAGAAAATGAACGACTATAAACTTTTTCAAACCAAGGCCAGATAAAGAATGGGGATAACCCCGGATCATGCCCGTCGGCATTTCAGAACCCAAAGTGGAAACCAGATGTGTCATTTTCCAAACACGCCTACTACGTTGGAAAGAATTATGAGGCCTGGATATCAGGAAACAATGTTAAATCCTTAGACGAACTGCACCTCCTCATACAAATGGAGCAGTTCTTGGATGGTGTTCCTGAGGACATAACACGGTACATACAAGATGGAAAACCCAAAAATCTCACCGAGGCGGGGGAGATTGGAGCCAGATGGATGGAAGTGGCAGAAAGCAAGAAAGCTACTGTCAAGGGGAACGAATACCCCAGAGGGCACACCGACCATAAAACCTACAACCGAGGGCAGCCAAAAACCCCACCTACAACCCAAGTAAAGCCACAGACACACTATTCTTCCACCTCACCAGTCTCTAGTAACCCACCTCGACCCAGTGACCAGTCAGCTGGAAGATGCTTTAAGTGTAATGAACTGGGACATATCAAGACCAACTGCCCAAAGACCGCCAACCGAGTGCAGTTCATTACACCACCATCACCCAAAAGATCCCCTGGCACAGATGCCTCTCAAATACCCTTGGAGCGAAGGGAAAATTTTAGAGTGGGCGGAAAGAAGGTTACTGCGTGGAGAGACACGGGGGCACAAGTGTCAGCTATCCACCAATCCTTCATCGACCCCAAATTCATCAACCCAAAGGCCCAAGTGACAATTTACCCCTTCATGTCACAAGCTGTAGACTTGGCTACAGCTGAACTGCCTGTCCAGTACAAAGGCTGGTCAGGAATGTGGACTTTTGCAGTTTATGACAACTATCCCATCCCCATGCTACTGGGGGAAGACTTGGCCAACCAGGTGAAGCGGGCCAAGAGAGTGGGAATGGTTACACGTGGCCAAACCAGGCAAGCTTCCAGACCCATTCCTGTTCCTGAGCAGTCCACAGATGCCCCGTCTGTGTTACCAGAGACCCAGACAGAGGTAGTGGACCCAAATTCCATGCCAACCACTGAAACAACCACAGCGCCTCCAGTCCCAGGCCCAGAACTGGAACAGCAACCAGCACCAGCAATTGCAACCACATCTTCAAACAGAACGCCAGAGGGCACCAGCGAGCCAAAACTGGCAGAAGCAACAGACAGCCATACCCAAAAGGCTCAGCCAGAGCCTGGAATACCCTCAGGTGCACCAGCGGAGAGCGGTTCACCAGCAACGGAAACAACCCCATCACCTACATCGCTTCCAGAGGGACCAAACCCAAGTCCACAGTCTGAGGAAGAACTGGTGACCCCAGCCTCAAGGGAACAGTTCCAGACTGAGCAGGAAGCAGATGACAAACTTCAGAAAGCTTGGGCAGCGGCACGGAGCACCCCACCGCCTCTCAGCTCTTCTAATCGATCCCGGTTTGTTATAGACCAAGGACTTTTATACAAGGAGATTCTTTCTGGTGGACACCGGGAAGAATGGCAGCTGCAAAAACAGTTGGTGGTTCCAACTAAGTACTGGGGGAAGCTCTTAAGCTTAGCCCATGATCATCCCAGTGGCCATGCTGGGGTGAACAGAACCAAGGACCGGTTGGGGAAGTCCTTCCACAGGGAGGGGATGGGCAAGGATGTTGCCCAGTATGTCTGGTCTTGTGAGGTATGCCAAAGAGTGGGAAAACCCCAAGACCAGGTCAAGGCCCCTCTCCAGCCTCCCGATAATTGAGGTCCCATTTCAGTGAGTAGCTGTGGATATTCTGGGTCCTTTCCCAAAGAAGACGCCCAGAGGAAAGCAGTACATACTGACTTTCGTGGGCTTTGCTACCCGATGGCCGGAAGCAGTAGCTCTAGGCAACACCAGGGCTAACACTGTGTGCCTGGCCCTAACAGACATTTTTGCCAGGGTAGGTTGGCCCTCCGACATCCTTACAGATTCAGGATCTAATTTCCTGGCAAGGACCATGAAAGAACTGTGGGAAACTCATGGGGTGAACCACTTGGTTTCCACCCCGTACCAACATCAAACCAATGGCCTGGTGGAAAGGTTTAATGGAACTTTGGGGGCCATAATATGTAAATTCATCCACGAACACTCCAATAATTGGGACCTAGTGTTGCAGCAGTTTCTGTTTGCCTACAGGGCAGTACCACATCCCAGTTTAGGGTTTTCACCGTTTGAACTTGTGTATGGTCACGAGGTTAAGGGGCCATTACAGTTGGTAAAGCAGCAATGGAAGGGTTTACGCCTTCTCCAGGAACTAACATTCTGGACTTTGTAAGGAACCTACAAAGCACCCTCCGACACTCTTTAGCCCTTGCTAAAGAAAACCTAAAGGATGCTCAGGAAGAGCAAAAGGCCTGGTATGACAAACATACCAGAGAACGTTCCTTCAAGGTAGGATACCAGGTTATGGTCTTCAAGGCGCAACTGGCCCATAAGATGGAAGCATCATGGGAAGGTCCATTCACGGTCCAAGAGCGCCTGGGAACTGTGAACTACCTCATAGCATTTCCCAATTCCTCACTAAAGCCTATAAGAAGACCATAGGTTTGTTTTTTTGTATCTACATGTGTGTAGTTGCTGGAATGTGTTAAATTGTATTCTTTGTGGATAAGGCTGTTTATTCATATTTCTTTTAAGCAATTAACCCTGTATTTGCCACCTTAATACAGAGAGACCATTTTTATGTATTTTTCTTTCTTCTTATAAAGCTTTCTTTTTTAGACCTGTTGGAGTTTTTCTTTAGTGGGAATTCCAGGGAATTAAGTCTGCAACTCACCCAGGAATTGGTGGGAGGAAGAAGTCAGGGGGAAAATCTCTTTGTGTTATATTTACTAAGCCTGACTTTGCATACCCTCTGGGTGAAGAAGGAAGTGCTTGTGTTTCCAGGACTGGAAACGGGGAGGGTGGAGTCCCTCTGTTTAGATTCATGGAGCTTGCTTCTATGTATCTCTCCAGGAACTCAGGGAGGGAACACCTGGAAGGGAGAAGGGGGGGGAATGGTTTATTCCCCTTTGTTGTAAGACTCAAGGAATTTGGGTCTTTGGGGTCCCCGGGAAGGTTTTTGGGGGGACCAGAGTGCCCCAAAACACTCTAATTTTTTGGGTGGTGGCAGCTTTACCAGGTCCAAGCTGGTAACTAATCTTGGAGGTTTTCATGCTAACACCCATATTTTGGACGCTAAGGTCCAAATCTGGGAAATATGTTATGACACATGCCCTAAATGCACTGACCACCACAGCTGGGTCAATGCATAGGAGGAAGTGGGCTGGCACAGCTTAATTTCCCCATGGAGGAAGAGGGTAGCAGGGACTAAATCGTGACTCGGAAACCGTGGGGCAGGCAGTTGGGCACTGCCCCTTACTCAGGAGATACTGTAGGACGATAGTCTACCCCATTGTTGTGAAGCTGAAAGCATTCTGAATGGTTAAACTCTAGCAAAGGCACTGAGATACTTTGAATTATTTGGATTTTGCCAGCTAGTTCTTGATCAAAAGCAAAACCTCTTGTAACCCTATCCATTGACAGTACAGTCTACAACAAGCTGGACACACATGCTGGGAAACAAACAGAGTAACAAGGAAAAGGTATGGTATGTTGCCACTGTACAGTGGATCCTTCTAATAGTAAATTCAGAGTGGTGTAGTATGATCGTCACTTTGATGCTTTGCAATATTCCTACTGCAAATCTGGTTGTAAGCAACCTTTGCTTTTTAGGGCCTGATCCAAAGCTCGTTGAAGCCAGTAGAAAGACTACCCTTGATTTCAACATCACAAGCTCATATAAAATTAGTGGGGAGAAAATAATGACTACTTTCTGGAGTAAGCCTCTGCAGTGAAAGGATCTTGCCTCCAGCAGCACAGAAGTGGTTCTGCTGCCTCCTGGCTGCTGCAGAGACCTGTTATTGGAAGGCCCTTCCATAGCGCATCAGAAAGGGCTTTGGAGAATGAGACTGGTGGGTCTATACTAAACAGTAGGAAGGAGTTGACACAGGGACTTTGAACATAGTACAGCATGGGGATGGATTCCTCCCCGCAAACAGTGGTACATGAAGCTATGTAATTAGTGTGACTTTTCTGTGACCTGCACCTTTAAACACTGACCGCTGAAGGGCAACAGACATTTTGTGAAGCAGAGCTGACGCAGCACATCTTGGAGATATACACACTCCCAGCTGATGTAACATGGTACAAAAATACACACTCTGTGCTCTGCAGCTACTTTTGTTCTTTCTCAATTGTTTCTTTTAAAATAAAGCTAATTTTAGCCTGGACGTGCATGGTCACAGTTTGTTTATGGAGAAACATATATAATTCCCTACCTCAGACCTCAGTACATGGGATGTGTCCTAGGGCTTTGACCTGATCAGATAGTCCTTCGCCATTCAGTTTTTTGATAGAGAAGGGATCTGATTTGTAACAATGCAGAAATAATAAAGCAGAACGATGGTGGACTTTTTATGCAGCCTTCACTGGTTTTTTGAATGTTGCATCATTGCTGCCGAAGTGGCTTGTGTTACTTGTCACATCACCATCTCACTTTTGCAGGCTGCTCATGAAATATTGAAAAATTACACAACAGGCTGATGTTTATTGGCATGACTGTTTCATTTGCTTCAAGCGTAAATATTTATGATCAGCGCATGGCTAGCACTGTGACAAGGCTCTTTTCAAATACAACACAGCATCATATACTTTGAAGAGAAGGGGCCATCTCCACTACAGTAACTGTATCTAAACCTTTATCACACTGACAGTGCAATCTCTGTAGACAAAGGTTTGGACTCTTGACACTAGATGGTACCCCATTACAGAAAGTAGCTTTCTGTTTGGGAATTAAGCTCAAGAAAGTCATTAACATTGTTCACTCATCATAAATGAGCATTTGATAAGGAAATGTGAATTATATATACATATAAGTTAATGAATAGGCAACTTTTTTACATTCTCTAACACTAGTTACATATTTTATTTGTTGTAGTTATTTCTATCACAGCAACCCCTAAAGGTTCTAACTGAGTTCAAGGCCACATTGTGCCAAAATACATAGTAAGAAATTGTCCCCAACTCATAAAATTTACAGTTTAAATAGATAAGATAGACAAGAGGTGGCAGAATTTTCCACAGGTTCCAGCCCTGCTTTAACCATTAGAAGACCTTCCTTTTATATGATGCTTACAGGAGTAGAACAAACCAAGGCTTTCATGGCATATATGCGTAAAGTTATTGCAGTAACATATAATTTACCTTCAATGCTTCATTAAGACACTGCAGATGTATCACTGGTAATTGTGAAATGTGAAAAAAAAAATGGTTAATATGAATTTTTGAAGCCTTAAAAAAATCTACTTATTTGATGGGGTAGAACTGGATAACTTTTTTATCTCCTGTTAATTATTTTGTAATGAAAAATGATTCTGTTACAAAAAGTAGTGATAAAATTTCTGTTTTTGGTTTGGCCTTTTTCAGTTGAACTGACATGTTTGTCTTTTGGTATTTGGAAACCAAAACAAGATCATTTGTCAGGTTTTCAACAAAAGGCCCCAAAAATCCATGAAATGAAATTTATCACAGAAAATAAAATACATTTTCCTAAGACATCCAGAAAGGAGTTATCAGCATCAGTGACTAACAATTAGCTAGTGTATACAAGAAACTTATTTTTTACAAAACATGTAATATTCAAAAAGTGCCAGGAGTATAGCTAAGCTGGATTGCAGCTGCTTTATTGTGACCCTCAATTTTCTATTTCTATCTATGGATTGATCATGACGGTCCCTTCTGGCCTTAAAACTCAATTAATCTACTGGAACAGAATTTAACTACAGCAATGTAATCCCTATGTGGAGTTTGGAGCTCCAATCTGAGCATCAAGGCGGCCTGATAAAAAAGGCCTATGACTACGATGGCTGTCATAGTCTTCTGTCCGCATTCACAGCATGCTTGAAATGATGGGTGGGGACAGAGGAAATTAAAAACACTGCTGGGGCCAATAGGGAGGCTTCTGCATGGGTGGGCTGGATGAGCAGTCCACTGGACCAATGAAAAGCCAGGGTTGAACAGCTCTCAGTGCATTAACGGGGGAACGGGCAGCTAGACTTTACAAAAAAGAGTTTGAAAGCTGGGGGAGGAACAGTGCAGCTTAGAGAGACCCTGCTAAATCCCCCTGTCCTCCAAAGGGAGCTTTTGCATTGTTCTGAGCCTGGATAGAGGGAATAGGCAGTTCCAGGACTGCAGTGACCAGAATCCAGAGAAAGAGAGATTTGACCTGGCACCAGCTACTGGTAGCCAGCTGAGACCTCAGGAGGATTCCAGACCAAGGAGCCAGTGAGCTGAGTTGGAGTCAGAGGACCCTGCCCCACCCAGGGATGAAGAAGAAGTAAGCCAGCCATTGCAATAGCCCTACAAAACTCCATCTCACAACAGATGACCCTCGCTAAACTAACTACCCTGAGAAGGTGACATTGAGGAAGCTGGGGTTGGAGTCTGTGAGCGTGAGGAAGTGGAGAATTGGCTTATTTATGAATGTTTGTTACTTACAAGCTAACCTGAACCCTTCCTTCTCAGATTCTTTTTTCCTGTTCCTAATAAAGGCTCCTCGTCTGTTTTTGCTGTTATTACAGGGGTGTTATTTCTTCACCGGGATTTGCTTTATTTATCTATTGTCCCTTGGGATTTACACTCTGTGCCAGCTAGTAGAAGTATCACTGGAAATCCCATCCTTGTGTGTGTTTTTGGTGGCTGCTACACAGACCTCTGCAAAGATGACATTTGCTCGTGGTAAGGCCGGTCTCATAGACTCATAGACTTTAGGGTCAGAAGGGACCAATATGATCATCTAGTCTGACCTCCTGCACAAAGCAGGCCACAGAATCCTACCCTCCACTTCTATAACAAACCCCTAACCTATGTCTGAGTTATTGAAGTCTTCAAATTGTGGTTTGAAGACCTCAAGCTGCAGAGAATCCACCAGCAAGTGACCCATGCCCCACGTTGCAGAGGAAGGCGAAAAGCTTCCAGGGCCTCTGCCAATCTGCCTCGGAGGAAAATTCCTTCCTGACCCCAAATATGGCGATCAGCTAAACCCTGAGCATGTGGGCAAGACTCACCAGCCAGCACTCAGGAAAGAATTCTCTGCAGTAACCCAGATCCCATCCCATCTAACATCCCATCACAGACCGCTGAGCATACTTATCTGCTGATAATCAAAGATCAATTGCCAAAATTAAGCTATCCCATCATACCATCCCTTCCATAAATTTATCAAGCTTAGTCTTAAAGCCAGATATGTCTTTTGCCCCCACTACTCACCTTGGAAGGCTGTTCCAGAACTTCACTCCTCTAATGGTTAGAAACCTTCATCTAATTTCAAGTCTAACCTTCCTAGTGTCCAGTTTATTCCCATTTGTTCTTGTGTCCACATTGGTACTAAGTTTAAATAATTCCTCTCCCTCCCTAATATTTATCCCTCTGATATATTTATGAAGAGCAAGCATATCCCCCCTCAACCTTCTTTTGGTTAGGCTAAACAAGCCAAGCTCTTTGAGTCTCCTTTCATAAGACAGGTTTTCCATTCCTCGGAGCATCCTAGTAGCCCGTCTCTGAACCTGTTCCAGTTTGAATTCATCCTTCTTAAACATGGGAGACCAGAACTGCACACAGTATTCCAGATGAGGTCTCACCAATGCCTTATATAATGGTACGAACACCTCCTTATCTTTGCTGGAAATACCTCGCCTGATGCATCCTAAAACTACATTAGCTTTTTTAACGGCCATATCACATTGGCGGCTCATAGTCATCCTGTGATCAACCAATGCTCCAAGGTCCTTCTCCTCCTCTGTTGCTTCCAACTGATGTGTCCCCAATTTATAACTAAAATTCTTATTATTAATCCCTAAATGCATGACCTTGCACATTTCACTATTAAATTTCATCCTATTACCATTACTCCAGTTTACAAGGTCATCCAGATCTTCCTGTATGATATCCTGGTCCTTTTCTGTGTTAGCAATACCTCCCAGCTTTGTGTCATCCGCAAACTTTATTAGCACATGCCCGCTTTTTGTGCCAAGGTCAGTAATAAAAAGGTTAAATAAGATTGGTCCCAAAACTGATCCTTGAGGAACTCCACTAGTAACCTCCTTCCAGCCTGACAGTTCACCCTTCAGTACGACCCCTTGTAGTCTCCCCTTTAACCAGTTCCTTATCCATCTTTCAATTTTCATATTCATCCCCAACTTTTCTAATTTAACTAATAATTCCCCATGTGGAACCGAGTCAAATACCTTACTGAAATCGAGGTAAATTAGATCTACTGCATTTCCTTTGTCTAAATAATCTGTCACCTTCTCAAAGAAGGAGATCAGGTTGGTTTAGCACGATCTACTTTTCGTAAAACCGTGTTGTAATTTGTCCCAATTACCATTGACCTCAATGTCCTTAACTACTTTCTTCTTCAAAATTTTTTCCAAGACCTAACATACTACAGATGTCAAACTAACAGGCCTATAGTTACTCGGATCACTTTTTTCCCCTTTCTTAAAGATAGGAACTATGTTAGCAGTTCTCCAGTCGTACGGTACAACCCGAGTTTACCGATTCATTAAAAATTCTTGCTAATGGGCTTGCAATTTCATGTGCCAGTTCCTTTAATATTCTTGGATGAAGATTATCTGGGCCACCCGATTTAATCCCATTAAACTATTCGAGTTTGGCTTCTGCCTCAAATGTGGTAATATCTACCTCCATATCCTCATTCTCATTTGTCATCCTACCATTATCCCTAAGCTCCTCATTAGCCTTATTAAAGACTGAGGCAAAGTATTTATTTAGATGCCTAGGTTATCCTTAACATCCATTCCATCCTCAGTGTTTAACGGTCCCACTTCTTTCTTTGTTTTCTTCTTATTTATATGGCTATATAACCTTTTACTATTGGTTTTAATTCCCTTTGCAAGGTCCAACTCTACATGGCTTTTAGCCTTTCTCACTTTATTCCTACATGTTCTGACCTCACTAAGGTAGCTTTCCTTGCTAATCTCACCCATCTTCCACTCCTTGTAGGCTTTCTGCTTTTTCTTAATCACCTCTCTGAGATGCTTGCTAATCTAGCTTGGTCTACAACTCCTGCCTATGGCTTTTTTCCCTTTTCGTGGGATGCAGGCTTCTGATAGTTTCTGCAGCTTCGACTTAAAGTAATTCCAGGCCTCCTCAGCATTTAGACCCACAAGTTCTTCAGTCCAATCCACTTCCCTAACTAATTTCCTTAATTCTTTAAAGTTAGCCCTTTTGAAGTAAAAAATCTTAGTCCCAGATCTATTTTTGTTTATCCTTCCATCTAGTTTGAACTGAATTAGCTCATGATCACTCGAACCAAGGTTGTCCCCTACAACCATTTCTTCTATGAGGTCCTCACTACTCACCAAAACCAAATCTAAAATGGCATACCCTCTTGTTGGTTCTTCAACTACTTGGTGAAGAAATCCATCAGCTATCACATCCAGAAAAATCTGAGCCCTATTATTCTTACTAGCACTTGTCCTCCAGTCTATATCTGGGAAGTTAAAGTCTCCCATGATCACACAATTCCCATTAGTGTTTACTTCATTAAAAACATTAAAGAGGTCTCTATCCATATCCAAATCAGATCCCGGCGGTCTGTAGCACACCCCAAGCACTATCTCAGGGGAGGCTCTAGTAGCTTTCTTTCTCAGTGTGATTTTTGCCCAGACAGACTCTGTCTTATCCATTCCATCCCTTCTTATTTCTTTACAGTCTACCTCATTACTGATATACAATGCTACTCCACCACCTTTGCCTTTATTTCTGTCTTTCCTAAACAGCACATAGCCTTCAATACCTGTACTCCAGTCATGACTACTATTCCACCATGTTTCTGTTATCCCTATAATATCCGGTTTCATTTCCTGCACCAGTAGCTCTAGTTCCTCCATTTTGTTACCTAGACTCCTCGAATTAGTGTACAGACATCTTAATTTTTGCCTTTTGGCTTCACTGACATTCTTTACCCGGTTAGGAACAAACATTCTACCAAGAGCATCACCCGTTAAAAACTGGTATCTACACTACCCTTCCTCCTTATGTCAATTCTTCTGTCCACGGCTGTATCCCCTCTTACTTTGTTTTCTTCCCTCTCAAGGTTGAATTCTGGCATGGAGATCACCTGGACATCTCCCAACCATCTCCCCCAAATTTCTAGTTTAAAGCTCTCTTAATCAGTTGGGCGAGCCTCCATCCTAGAAGTCTATTTCCCTCCTTACTCAGGTGAAGTCCATCCCGAGAGATCAGTCTTCTGTCCATAAATGCTTCCCAGTGGCCGTACATCCCAAAGCCCTCCTTATAGCACCACTGCCTGAGCCATCTGTTGATTGCCATAATCTTGTCACACCTTTGTTGCCCTTCTCTAGGAACTGGCAGAATCCCACTAAAGATTACCTGAGCCTCAATTTCCTTAAGCGTCTTCCCCAGTCTGGCATAGTCTCCCTTGATACGTTCCAGCGAGAATCTAGCAGAATCATTCATTCCTACATGAAGGACAATCAACGGATTCTTCCCCGCTCTCGTTAGGATCCTTTTCAGCCTCAGGTCCACATCCTGTATCTTAGCATCCGGCAGACAGCACACCCTCCTGTTTTCCGGATCAGCTCTAGTTACAGGCCTGTCTATTCTTCTCAGTAAGGAGTCCCCAGTCATGTAGACCTGCCTTTTCCTGGTGACAGTGTGATTCTCTGGTCTATCCCCTGCACCAACTGGCTTCAAGTCCTCTCGATTCCTATTCACCCTTGCAATCCTCCTGGGGCTCATATTTGGTGTTGCCTCCATTGACTCCTCCCCTCTTCCTGTAGGACTAGCAGCTCTTCTCTTTTTACTTGCTCTCTCTCTCTGTCAGCGACCACTTGCTGTGCCCCTTCTTCATTTTCCAACTCCGCAAACCTGTTCCTGAGTTCTATTTCTCCTTCACTGGCCCGTCTTTTCCTCTGCCTGGTTCTCTTAGTCACATGCTTCCACCGTCCACTTTCCTCACCCAGCAGTCTCTCCTCAGAATTCTTTGGTCCTGCTTCCATCTGCAAGTCTGAGCTTATCCCTTCAGCCTCCTCATGTCTTTGCTCCATCATCTGCTCAAACCCCCTTCTAAACTCGACCAGAGTTTCCACCTGCATCTCCAGTCCTCAGATCTTTTCTTCCATCAGCTCTATCAGGCGGCACTTCATGCAGACAAAACTCTTTTCAGGTACCCCCTCCAGGATCATGTACATGCCACAGCTTCCACAAACAGTCATCCTCATTGTGTCTTTCACTGCTGCCTCTGTATCGGTCATAGCCTTCCCACCTAAAACCTGGTAGTCCAAGAAACACAACAGAACACAAACCCCCAACAGGCACCAGAACACTGGCAGATCACCACCCACTCCCTTAACTAGGCTGTCAGTTCCTCTGTCTAGGTCTCTTACTTTCCCCTACAACCTCCCCCTTTAAACTCCCTCTGAAACTCCCCTTTTTATAGCTCTGTTTGCTGGCTGCTGTGCAGCTGCAGCTGTCTATGCCACTGCCTGGCTGGCTGGCCACTTTTATAGGACCCCTAAGCAGGTAAGCCCCACCCCACGGAGGGGCTACATAAAGGGACATGGTCATGCTTTATAATTGCTTTTGCAGCCTATCGCTAAATCCTCAGTAATGGCAACAGCTCCACAGAGCTCAAATCAGGGGGTGCATGAAGCTGGTTTAACCCGTTGCTTTGTAATTCCCTGTCCCCAGTGCTATTCTCTCTCCCTTCCCCCTCACACTGTATTAGAAAAGCATTCTGAGCGTTCTAATTTATGCTGGCCTTTAGTAGCCAAAAGTGGCTGAAAACTTAGTCCAGGATCACTGAGGAGTAGGAGCAATGAGATCACTTTCCCTTTTCTCTAACCATGTGCCCCCTTTTCTTGCTATGCAGGCAGCAAACAGAGCATATGGAACACAAGTCCCTGCCGCATCTGTATGCTGTTGCAGGATCAGTCTGGAATGATTATTATTTATTTGTGTTACCTCAGCCCCTAGGAGCCGGAGTCATGGACCAGGTCCTTATTGTGGTAGGTGCTGTATGATTGATCCTCCCTGGGATAGTTACTTGTGGGCAAGGTACATCATAACCGTTCCATGCCCAAGGTTCTGGCCCTAGGTGTGCACTGTAGGGTCTCTGCGGTGGTAAGCTGGACATGGCCCTGCATGAGCAAATTTGGTTAAGAGAGATCAGCCAGATCCTGAGCTGGTGTAAATCAACATATCTCCATTTACCTGATTGGACCTAAGTCAATTTAAACCACATGAGGATCTGGCCCATTGACTTAACTGGAACTACACCCACTTGCCCCAGCCAAGTATCTGACCCATTGACTTCAATGGAGCTATGCTGATTTGCACCCCTAGAGTGTTTGGCCCATTGATTTGAGTGGGGCCACATTGATTGCACCAGTTAAGGATCTGCTCAAAGGACTTTAATGGAACTAGGTTGATTTGCCCTATCTGAGTGTCTGGCCTACAGATTTGAGTGGAACTAAATTCCTTCATGCCATCTGAGGTCCCTGGATGTTAATGGCAGTATACTGATTAGCACCACCTGTATTGCAATTCAGAAGTTCCTAACTGAGAGCCAGCCCTTCTTATGAGCTCACTCTCCTCTGTTCACCAAAAACAACCTCATGCTTCTTGCTGGCTCAGGAACAGAATGAAGTGCCAGGTGACGAGCGCTTCTGGCAGGCTTGTCATCCACAAGGAAATGACTTGGAAAACATTAATAACCCTAGAAAACAACCACTTTGACTGTATTTGATCTTCCATTCAGACACATAGGAGAAATCAGCAAAGAGTGAACACACAGACCTATTGCATGGAGACAGACAGCAAGCTTTGGTGTCCCAAGTGTGTCAAAGATCTTTATAGGAAGAGCTTTTCATGAGCTCATATATTACTATATCACATAAAACATGTCTGCTAAGAGCAAGCACAGTAGGTTAGATATGAGCACATCACAGATGGAAGTCTACAGGAAATGTACAAATTGAAGAAGTTTCCTCTGCCAAACATTATAGGTGAGATTTTCAGAAATGCAAATATTGGCTTAGACGCTCCCTCAGAAGACAATGAGAATTTACTGTCAATGGAAGCAGAATTAGGCCAATGCCGTGCTCTTTTAAAAATCCCACCCAGTGTTTCCAAAGGGCTTTTGTTAACACTCCAGCGTTCAGGCTCACCAGAGAAGCCAAAGACTGAATGTCATGTAGACTGACCCAAGCTTTCACTGTAGAAGTAATGCCTTCAGATCTGCCTTGAGACATATGGGTGGCGAGGCTTGCAAACGTCCCAGTCTGCCAACCTGGCACAGTTAAGTAGCACTGAAATTCAGCAGTAGCAATTAATTTTAATTGCATGCTTAATTCCTTATAATTTGTGAAAGAAAGAGAATGTAGTCTGGTGAGCTCAGCACAGGAGCCAGAACCTCCCAAGTTCTAACTCTAGCACCAGTTGTGGACTTAAATAGGCCCCTCCTCTATAACTTCTTGTTGAGGTGCTGGCTGCACTGTTCCCTGCAACTTTTAATTCATTCACAACTGATTTGTGGTCCTGCAATGTCCAGGGAGCTCCTCATCGACCTCCTCCTGGTATTGGCCAAAACAGCCATTCATCAGACCAGGAATGGGACTTTTACACTAATGTATCTGGGCAGAGTTCCTCTGGGCAATGTCTACAATCTCCCTGTGTTCTTTCTTGAAGTGGTGAGCATTGCCTGGGGTTCTCTTCTAGGTACCCCATTCTGGCTCTCTCATTTTGACCCTAGCAAATTCAGTCTCCTTCCTGTTTTTTTGTATTATTTGGCCACCATAATTAATTGAACCTTGGATTTTTGTAGCTCCTCCCTATACACCCACTTTCTTGTTGAGGGGCAGCTACTTACATTCCATGTAGATGAAAGGAGTTCAACCTATTCCTGGAGGGATCAAATTGGTTGGCATCATTAAGCAGCCCTCATATTCTTGAGGTGCTTTTATTTTCAACTCCATGATTTGTGACTGAGAGAAATGTGGGCTATTGGGAGGGTCACAGGACAGGGAGTGAAGATGTCTGTTAGGGGGCTTTCCTTTCACTCCTCCTCTGATTCTTGTCACGCAGACAGAAAGCAGAAGACCGAAAGTCTGAAGTGCAGGCAATGAGGTGTTTACTGGGGTTAGTTTCAAGCAAGCATATGCATACCTGTAATACCACAGAGCCTTAACCCATGTCCCTGTTTTGTATTCTCATTTCCTCCTTCTTAGCAGGCCCAAATATATCTACAGTGCACATCCGTGGTCCCACTCTTTACAACTTATGGTCATGTTCTGTTTTGGAGGATCATGAGTCTGGGGTCTTGGTGCCACCTCTTTTGTATCCCATGGGAGGGGTAAGGAATGAGGTTGTGTTCTGGTCAAGGCCATGCTTTTCTTTGGCTTTTAGTTTTTTTTATGCTTCTCCTCCTCCCCGTTCTATTTTGCCCCCCTCCCCGACCCCAACTGGTTGCTTGACCTTGGCTTGAGAGAGGAACCAGGCTGTTTTCCAGTGTATGCTCATATATTACACTCCCACCATATCCAGTAACACTTTTAACTCTATCCCTTATCTTTTCTCATTATACTAACAAACCCATCTGGCTGGGCAGAGGCAACACACAGTGTCTTTGTTCTCTGTTAGTAAGGATATAAAAGTATCAAAAATCAGACTCAAAATTCTATCTCAGGCTAACAAACCGGCCTGTACACTTACAACCTTCCGAGTTCTAATCCCAGCATCTTTGTGGCCTGAACCAAGTGCTTTGGTGGTGCATTCCAGGTGAGACTGAGGGTGTGAAAGGCCTAGACTGATGAGATGCTGTGTTAAAGGAATCTGAGGTTCATGTACATTCTCATATGGTTCCTGCCATTACAACAATGTGTGACTGGAAACAGCCATTCTGTTTACTATTATATCTAAGAATGGCCTTGCCTGAGTGAGAGAAAAGGAGAGAATGATTTATTTTGCCTGCTTTGTCTGAGGGTGAGCCTTTGGGGTCTGATCCAAAGTTGCTGGGAATTTTGCAACTGGCCCTTTAATCAGAAAATGTTTCCAAAAGCAGCAAAGAATCCTGTAAAAGCAGCAAAAGCACATGCATCTGATGAAGTGGGTATTCACTCATGAAAGCTCATGCTCCAAAACGTCTGTTAGTCTATAAAATGCCACAGGATTCTTTGCTGCTTTTACAGATCCAGACTAACACGGCTACCCCTCTGATAATAAAGAATCCTGTGGCACTTTATAGTCTAACAGACGTTTTGGAGCATGAGCTTTCATGGGTGAATATCCACTTCGTCGGATACATGTAGTGGAAATTTCCAGGGGCAGGTATATATATGCAAGCAAGAAGCAAGATAGAGATAATGAGGTTAGTTCAATCAGGGACGATGAGGCCCTGTTCTAGCAGTGGAGGTGTGAAAACCAAGGGAGGAGAAACTGGTTTTGTAGTTGGCAAGCCATTCACAGTCTTTGTTTAATCCTGAGCTGATGGTGTCAAATTTGCAGATAAACTGAAGCTCGGCAGCTTCTCTTTGAAGTCTGGTCCTGAAGTTTTTTTGCTGCAGTATGGCCACCTTAAGATCTGCTATTGTGTGGCCAGGGAGGTTGAAGTGTTCTCCTACAGGTTTTTGTATATTGCCATTCCTAATGTTTGATTTGTGTCCATTTATCCTTTTCTGTAGAGACTGTCCAGTTTGGCCGATGTACATAGCGGAAGGACATTGCTGGCATATGATGGCGTATATTACATTGGTGGACGTGCAGGTGAATGAAGCGGTGATGGTGTCGCAGATCTGGTTAGGTCCTGTGGTGGTGTCGCTGGTGTAGATATGTGGGCAGAGTTGGCATCGAGGTTTGTTGCATGGATTGGTTCCTGAGCTAGAGATACTATGGTGCGGTGTGCAGTTACTGGTCAGAATATGCTTCAAGTTGGCAGGTTGTCTGTGGGCAAGGACTGCCCTACCACCCAAGGCCTGTGAAAGTGTAGGATCATTGTCCAAGATGGGTTGTAGATCTCTGATGATGCGTTGGAGGGGTTTTAGCTGGGGACTGTATGTGATGGCCAGTGGAGTTCTGTTGGTTTCTTTCTTGGGTTTGTCTTGCAGTAGGAGGCTTCTGGCTACACGTCTGGCTCTGTTGATCTGTTTCCTTATTTCCTCGTGCGGGTATTGTAGTTTTGAGAATGCTTTTTCCACCAATGTAATATACGCCATCATGTGCCAGCAATGCCCCTCCACTATGTACATCGGCCAAACTGGACAGTCTCTACAGAAAAGGATAAATGGACACAAATCAGACATTAGGAATGGCAATATACAAAAACCTGTAGGAGAACACTTCAACCTCCCTGGCCACATAATAGCAGATTTTAAGGTGGCCATCCTGCAGCAAAAAAAGTTCAGGACCAGACTTCAAAGAGAAACTGCCGAGCTTCAGCTCATCTACAAATTTGACACCATCAGCTCAGGATTAAACAAAGACTGTGAATGGCTTGCCAACTACAAAACCAGTTTCTCCTCCCTTGGTTTTCACACCTCCACTGCTAGAACAGGGCCTCATCGTCCCTGATTGAACTAACCTCATTATCTCTATCTTGCTTCTTGCTTGCATATATATACCTGCCCCTAGAAATTTCCATTACATGCATCCGACGAAGTGCGTATTCACCCACGAAAGCTCATGCTCCAAAACGTCTGTTAGTCTACAAGGTGCCACAGGATTCTTTGCTGCTTTTACAGACCCAGACTAACATGGCTACCTCTCTGATACTTGACAAAATGTTTCTAGTTAATAATCCTGGGGGATATACTGTGGGGTGGATTTCCAGCCAACCGGAGGGTTTTTATGTTTTCCTTATCCCACAATTCTACTTCCTGTGGCTATCTTTCTCTGTTAACACAGCTGCTTCTTCTCTGTGAATCACTACATCACAGCTATCCCTTCATATTTTTGGACAATGCACTGATAGAACTAGAGAAATGGAGAGGGAGCATGTCATTAAAATATGAGCATGGGCATTAGGCTTTTGAACAGAAATACATGGTTTTGAGCTAGATAAGGCCTATCTTTTTCCACATGGCCAAAGCTCAGAGAGGGAGGAGACTTGGTCACCACAGTTATCATGAGATGACAGTAGCCTGCAGGCAGGATTTTCCAGTTTCCAGTTTCACAGGTAACACTAGAAAGCGTTACCCTGCAGAAAAAGATTCCTGTGTCACTATATCAGTTTGTGTCGAGGTTACCACAGGAATGTTACGAAGTTGGGGGGGACAATTGATTTAGAAGCTGGCTACACAGCTTTATACCAGTGGAGAGTCCCCTATGCTGAGGGAAATCTCTGCTAGGTCGGTAAGGCCAGATTCAAGCCACTGCATCAGCATCATACAGTAGCTGGAACAGAGGAGAGAATCTAACCCTATATTTCTTGCTTGAACCTACCTCACAGGGGTGTTATTGGGTTTAGTTAGTTAATATTTGCACTTTGAGAGCCTCAGAGGTACAATATCAGTGCAATATGTGGACATTTTTAACAGAGTCCTTTTCTCTTTTTCATTCAATAAATAGTTTAAGAGAGCGATGGACTGTGGCAGCAGTTTATTTGAGACTGGATTATTTGTGTCTTGGATTGTGTATCAGGTGCCGGATTTCATTCCAGATTCTGGCTTATTTAAAAATCAAAACATTTGCCCCCAAATTCAGTCACTCTTCCTTCTAAGGTCAGAAATAAAAGCCTTTTTTTCCCCCCGGTTACTGTCTGACAGTGACTCATCTCTGCTATTTCTGTCTCTCTGCCCTCCTCTCTCAGCTAGAATTAAGCAAACGCTGATATATATATATATATATATACACACGTCATACTAGACAAGCAGTCTGCACTTAAAGTTTTGCTTCGCTCCCTACTCTCCACTCCACCCCTTGCCCTTTACATGAGTTTTGTATTTGAAAAAGGGAATCTTGGCGGTGCTTTAGGAACGTCTCCCCAGACTTAATGAAATCCTGGAGAGGGTCACCAGATCAGGTGCTTCCCTTGACCTCACCTTTCCTGTGCCAAGATAGTATTGGACAGTTTGAGGCACTGCAGAGCTAAAACCTGACTCTTTCAAAGAGCCCCACCAAAGATTAGGGCAAAGGATAAAGATCATGGGGCAGAGCCTCAGCAGGTGCAAACTGTCACAGCACCAATGCCGTAAGTGACAATTTACAACTGTGTGAGGGGTCTGGGCCCCTCATGTTTAATGTATTCAGTTGATTTAACCATTTCTAAACAAGCCTACAATTGTGCCAAGCCCTAAAAATGACCCTGATCAAACAGCAGAGGGTTAGCTTTCAGTTCCAAACTCTATCAGACTCTATTTTCCTCTCCCTGTTCCCGCTATCTGTCATTCACCCAACTCCTTGCCAACCCTCTTCTTCTCCCATCAGACTGGCACAAGAGTGGTAACTGTTCCCCCTTCTCCTTCCCTATGCCCTAACAGGAAGGCAAAGGTTTGGGGGAACATGGCACTTCACCAATTCATAACTGCCATATTATCCTATAAGACCATAGCCAGCTGGTGTAATTTAGATTGGCTCCTAAGATGCTCTAACTCAGGCAATTGGCCAGGACTGGCATAGATATGCTAACAGGAATTCATATGTAAGGAATGGGAGGTAGTTGTCCTGTTCCACTTGGCACTGGTGCAGCCTCAGCTGGAGTACTGTTTCCAGTTTTGTCACTGCATTTTGAGAAAGATATAGATATATTGGAGAGACTCCAGGGGAGATCAACAAAAATGATGAAAGATTTAGAAAACCTGACCTATGAGAAAAGGTTAAAAAGAAGTGGGCATGTTTAGTCTTGAGAAAAGAAGACTGAAGGGGGGACCTGATAACAGTCCTCAAATATGTTAAGGGCCATTATAGAGAAGACATGATCAATTGTTCTCTATGTCCACTGACTGTAGGACAAGAAGAATTGGCTTAATCTGCAGAAAGGGACATTTACTTTAGATATTAAAGAAAACTTTCTAATTATAAAGATAGTTAAGCACTGGAATAGACTTCTAAGGGAGGCTGTGGAATCCCCATCATTGGAGATTTTTAAGACGAGATTCGACAGGGATGGTCTAGGTCATTAGTCCCCAAGCTTTTTTGTCCATGCCCCCCTAGGAGCCACAGTAGCGATCCAGGGCTGGGAGCATGGCCATGGTCGGGAGTAGGGTTGGCACTGCATGTGGAGTCTCGGCCGGGAGTAGGGCTGCAGTTGGAGAAGGGGCCATATCCAGGAGTTGGCCCACTGTAGGGGCTGGGAGCCAGGGGGCACAGCTGGAAACAGGGCTGGGAGCAGGGCTATGGTTGAGGCCAGGAGCTGCAGCTGAGAGGGGGCTGGGAGCAGTGGCTGAAGCCAGGGCAGGGGTTGGACCTGCGGCCGGGGCTGGGTGCGGAGCTGGACTGGAGCTGGGGACAGAATGGGGCTGTGTGGTGCTCTGTCCACATCCCCCATGGGGGCTGGCCTGGGCCCTAACACGCCCCCATGAATGTTCCTTCACATCCTCCTATGGGGGTGCGCCTCACTGTTTGAGGACCTCTGGTCTAGGTGTATTTGGTCCTGCCTCAGATCTCAGCACAGGAGAGTATCTGGGCCAAAATATCCATTTCACAGCCCAAATGAGTCAATACAATGTCATGACATCCTTCTGTACTAAGGTCTATATCAAAGCAAGAGAGAATTGTTGTTGTTTTGAATGAGATGTAGGTGGTCTGGCAGATGCTTGGATAGTAGACGTAGGAAGTGCAACGGGATGCCGTAACCTAAAGCTTTGTGTTGTCAGAGCATCTTTCTAGCCCCATCTTTCTGCTCGGGGTAGACATAGTGTCAGATTTCACCATCAGGACACAGTTCAAGTAATGTTGCCCGCACATTTGCTTCCACTTCGAGCCATTCTGCTGTTTATGGACACAGTACCCCAGGATGTCTGTATCTGTGTATGAGAGATCTCCTCACCAAACAACATTGTTGGCTGGCTTCCATGCTGAACAAATAACAGCTAAATGCAAACACATCCTGCCTTTCTCTTCTTCCCTCTCTAAGTGTTGGAGAGAACTAGCGGCTGTGTGACCCCGAAGGCCTCCTTCAGGACACGTCTTAAATAAGTCCCCTAGGAGCACATAGCACTTGCACTTCTCTCTGCTACATATTTCCAAGCTTCAGGGGCACACAATGCAAACAAATCACTCAGGGAGAAAAATTCAGACAGAGTTTTATTATTTTTTCTTATTAAGAAAAGTGAATGTAGGTGAAAGGTGCTGGCGAGAAAGTTCATTTAGTTGCACATAGGATAGATGCAGCACACACCTCAGCAAGGTGAGGACACTGCTGCATTTTCGAGCTTGTTCAAGAAGTGAATTTTTTTCCCTTTGTAAAAATTTTGACAAAAACTAAAGTATTTTATGCATGCCAGTATTTTATATTCAAACAGGAAATGTGTTGGCTTTTTCAACAAAGCACCTACATTTTTTTAATGCAAACAGAATATTTTTCACTAAAATTGCCATTTAATCAAAAAGCTGGTTTTCATTAAAAAAAAAATTTTGATGAAAAAGGTCTGACCAGCTCAACCGTTTTTTAATCAACGAGAGGCATCCAGATATAGATGATGGCCACTGAGAAATTGGTGGCTGGAGAGAGGGAGGGATAATGTCCCCGTACTATCTGAATCCTAGTCTTCAGCTACAGATGTCAGAACAGGTCAGTCACCATGTTCCCAGGGGTGGCTCCAGGCACCAGAGCACCAAGTGCATGCCTGGGGTGGCAAGCTGTGGAGGGCAGCCTGCTGGTCACCATCAGGGCGGCAGTCAAGCTGCCTTCGGCAGCATGCCTGCGGGAGGTCTGCCAGTCCCACAGTTTTGGCAGCAATTCGGCGGCAGGTACCCTGAAGGTGTGGGACCGGAGGACTTCCCGCAGGCACACCGCCAAATCTGCGTTACCAGCAGACCTCTCGCAGGAATGCCGCCAACAGCCGCCTGACTGCTGTGCTTGGGGCTGCAAAATACATAGAGCCACCCCTGGGTGTCCCAGCCTGTCCTTGGTCTTTGTGACTGCAAAATACTCATTAGTGCCATCGATCATCACAATTTTAGCTCTTTCAAGGAAGTAAATGGCCATGCTACTTGTTGGGCCTGGGTTCTTACTGCACGTTGCATTGTCATTTACAGCTGTGCAAAGCACCTCCCTTCTCATTTCCTAGCATCATACAGCCTCTTTGTTCTCACATAAGGAGAATCAGGACGAGCGTATCTTACCTGTCCAAGAGATCCACACCCACAACCCTCTCAGAGGGCCAGATCCCAGGTTCCATGCGGCTTATTAGCAGCACAATGCCTGCAAATTCTGCCCATAAACCCAATGCAACTGGGCATTGGATCATCACCCTAATCCAAGGGGGAACCTTCCAGTGAAATAAGGCCAGCACAGAGTCTCCTGTACCACCATTGCTGCCAGCAGGAGGACATATCTTCAGTAAAGGGGGATCCCCAGATGATGTTACAGGTCCTTAAGTCATGGCCATTGACAACCAATGTAATTTACAGCAGCATCCAGTCTGTTTGACTTATATTGAGGTACTGGTCCAATACTAAGTAGGCTCAGGATCAAGGGAACATAGAGGAAAAAGTTTTGACCTTCTTGTGCCCTGAGTTGTGCTGTATGCATTTTGGCCAGAGCACAGGATCTCGTCCTAAATAGCAATAAATACTAAGTAACAGTAATGACAGAGATAAAGATGGGAGGGGGGAATGTGAGCGAGGTCTTTAAAATCATGAATGGTGTTGAGAGTGTGAATAAGGAAATAAACACAATACAAGAACCAGGGGTCACCCAATGAAATGAATAGGCAGCAGGTTTAAAACAAACATAAGGAAGTACTTTACACAACATACAGTCAACCTCTGGAACCTGTTGGCAGGGGATGTTTTGAAGGTCAAAAATATAACTGGCTTCAAAAAAGATTTAGATAAGTTCATGGAGGATAGGTCCATCAATAGCTATTAGCTGAGATAGTCAGGGATGCAACTCCTTGCTCTGGGTGTCCTGAAACCTCCAACTGCCAGAAGTTGGGTGTAGACGATGATCAGTTGAAATTGTATTGTTCTTTTCATTCACTCTGAAGCACCTGGCATTGGCCACTGTCGGAGGCAGGGTACTGGACTATATGCACCAATGATCTGACACAACATGGCTGTTCTTATATGTGAACAGCTATCTCATAAAAGTGACAGGGCTAAGGAAAGCCTATGAGTTGCTATGGCAGACTGGCCAGGCTTGGGGAGAAGAGACTCAAATGTAAGTGGATATAAGTAACAAGACCATAACAAGCCAAGTAACAAGCCAGTGAGTTTACTCTAATCTGTCTTGTTTGTTTTCTCCTACAATGGCTCTGGCTTTTGAAACCCCTGCTGTGTCATCTCAGTTTTCTCTGCTGCTCTTTCTGTATCTCTGCAGATAGCTCAGTTGTCACGTGATATACCGTGGATAATACGCCAAGGAGGGAACAGGACAAGAGACTGTGGTGTCAGAGGAAAAGGTCACTGAACACTATCGATTTCTGTTTGGGTCTGTAGCTTTACTAAACAGTACAGCACGTAGAACAAGTTTCTACTTATTGTAAATAGGTTGAACTACAGGGGAGGCTGAATTAAAATACACATGGAAGAACTTATGACACTCAAGGGAGAAGGGTAAGCCTGGGAAACTAATAAAATAGAGAAAAACTGAATAATCAGAGATTTCCCGAGGGGCAGCTACACTGAGTGAGATGAGGGAATGGAACAGCGGCAATGTGGCCATTTTGGGCCAATGTGTGTTCCCATTTACACTAGTGTAAAAGTTTGAGTAATGCCAGTTAAATCAATGGAAGTGAATCCGAGTTTGCACCATGTAACTGAATGCAGAAGATGTCCAAGGAATGCACCAGTCTGATAAATTATGACATTGGTCTGTGAAGTGGCTTTACAGAAGACATCTGTTGGTTCCACTCTTATTATCTCTCAGGCCTTCACTAGGAAAAAAAATGGTGTGTTCTCAATTTGAGTTAACCCACTTACTTGAAAGCTGCAAACTACCTTGCCTTAACTAGGATTTTGCTTTGAGTTTAACTCAGTTTAACAAATTCAAGTTAAGAACACACCAGTTCTCTACTGAGGACACAGCCAAAATGACTCCCTTAGCATGTCTGCTAGGTTTACAAGTTGTAAGATGATTTTTTTTTCTAAACTGGCCAACTGAGCCTGGGAGCTGAAAATCAAGCTGGGCGCTTTAATCATCTTTACTTATAAAGATCCTGGACCAAAAACTCAGACTGAAATTTTCAAGGCGGACTGTGGAATTTAGCATCAAATCTCCAACTCAGCTTTGGAGATCTCCATCTGCAGTCTGTCTTTACTCAAGCACTTTTCCAGAGGTTGGCACTGCCAGAATAAAAGTAAAAAGAGGGTAACAACCTCAGTCATTGGTCTTTTGCAACTACAATTTAGCAGCCAATTTTATTGATGACTAGAGCTGACTGAGAAGAATTTAGGTCCCACAGAAAATCCTGCTATTGGAATATTTGTTTGTGTCCTGGATTGGGAAAAGTTGCTGAGTGCGCATATCATGAAAAGTTTAAAAAAAATGTTATTTGGGCAGTACCAAGCTCTTAGTATTCAAACATTTACTGGAAATCCATTGCAGGAATAGACAAGCAGTAATAGACTGACAACGTACCAGCAAAATAGCAAAGGAATACAACTTATTACCAACTTTTTACTGCCCCAAACCACCTCACAATCATTCCCCTGTCTCCAAGGACAGGAGGTAAGTTGATCCGATGGGTAGTGTAGACATACCCTAAGTCAGTGTTGTTATACCAAACAGGTACCTGGGTTGGGTGCATCCCTTGGTTTGTCAGGGGAGGAAGTGAGTTATTTTCCCTGACCAGTGGTGTTGTTTACTAGTCCTAGTACTGACAGTGTCCCATGATGTGCTCTGTGTAGTTTTCTCTGGACCACCTGATGGTGTTGGACACCATGAGCTGTCTCAGGAGCCGGGCATAGTGTTACTGACTCCACATGCTCCCAGCACCAGCTCGCTGTGGGGGTCTCACATGCCCAAAGATCCCACAAACAGACTAGCCAAAAGTGTTCTATGGCAGCTCCTGGCAGCGTGTCTTATGGGCAAGAGAGGCGTCAGGGTTTCTGGCGCCCAAGGCAGAATTCAGGGGTAGCATTTTGTGCGCTCCCCACAGGGCGCATGGGAGCTTCCAGTTCCACTCCCATTGCGCCACCGAAGAAGGACCTTCTGCCGAAATGCTGCAGGCAACAGAGGCAGTCATTGAGCTGCTCAGTTGCCTGTCGCTGTTTTCTGCTGCACGTCAGCAGAAGGTCATTCTTCGGCGGCATGACAGAAGCGGAATCGGAAGCTCCCGTGTGCCCAGTGGGGAGCACACAAAATGCTGCCCCCCAAATCCTGGCACTCTAGGCGAACACCTAGGGTCTCCTAATGGAAGTGCCGGCCCTGCTTATGGGCCAGGGATAGGTAAGCCACATAGTCTGTTCCTGTCCCCGATCCATTGTCTCCACACAAGTAACTTACTGTCATTCTCTGAACCCTGGCAGAGGGTGTAGAAATATGTTTGTAGAAAATTATAATTTAGAGACACTTCCTCAGAAGGAACAGTATTATGAACATAGGAATCTGGAGATGTGTCCCGGAGGTTGGGTTGGGAAGACCACATGGCTGGGTGCAACAGCTCACTACAGAACTCTCCAGTCTGTTTTATGAAAGTTATCTTCCTTTTTCATTCATTGGTTTGTTATTTAATGAACTCTGTGATTGTTACATGGTGTCAGAAGTGCTGAATGAAAGGAAACTGCAGACATTTTAAAGTTAACTCCTGTGTTTGCAGCTGAAAGCAGAGACAAGGGGAGGCACCATGGAAGCATGTGGAGCACCAGACACTGAGACTTTTGCATGTGTGTCGTGAGCACAATAGTAGCTTGACTAACTTAAGAAAGGGGAAAGAAGCCAAGTATGGATGTGTTGCAACAACTATCCAGTGTGCAGTTGTCAGGCAATGTTGCAGAGGACTGGAAAAAAAATCAGACAGAGATTTGAATTGTATTTAGCAGTGATGGGGGCAGAAGAGAAAAATAATAAAAATGAAATCAATCTTTTTGCATTTTGTTGGGGAGGAAGCATTGGATATTTATTACAACTTTAAGTTTGAAGAAGG
This sequence comes from Gopherus evgoodei, assembly GCF_007399415.2. Classification (NCBI taxonomy): domain Eukaryota; kingdom Metazoa; phylum Chordata; order Testudines; family Testudinidae; genus Gopherus; species Gopherus evgoodei. The sequence continues at coordinate 284,617,645 of NC_044323.1, read as the reverse complement.
TGAAAGCCCAAAGTTAAGTAAAATATTGACTAAATTTGAGGAACTTTGCATGCCAAAAAGGAATGGAACCTTTGAGAGAGACACATTTTTTACATGCATGCAAAAAACTGACACCATAGAGCAATGTGTCACAGAATTAAGGAAACTCAGTAAAACCTGTGACTTTGGTGAGCTGACAGTGTCTCTGATCAGAGATAGAATCATTTGTGACATTAAAGACAACGTGTTAAGAGAGAGACGGCTCGGTGAAGGAGACTTAACTTTTAGAACAAGCTCTCCAAATGTGCAGGGCAGCAGAAACTGTGAAAGCAAAGGCGAAAGAACTGAATTCACCAGAAGGAGCTATTCAGGTACTAAGTGAAAAAGAATATAGCCAGAATAGGTCAAATCAAAGAGTGGAACCGCTCACTGTGAAAACTACTGCTAGAGGGAAGACTGGGTACAGATGGCCACGTGGAAAGTGTGGATCACAGCATGGCCCCAAACAGTGTGTTGCCTTTGGGAAACTCTATCATAAATGTGTGATTTAAAAAAAAATGCTGAAGATCCCAGATGCAGCAAAAGGCAAGTGCATTCAGTTAAAGACAATCTGGTTGAGGAGTTTTTAATAGATGTACTGGGATCTAGCAAGCCTGATGAGAGGGATCGGATACTGCCTACGACAGTGAATGGAACAATTATTCCATTGAAACTAGACGCAGGAGCTCAGATTAATATTCTGTCTGAATGTGATTATGGGAGACTGAAAACAAGCCCAAACCTGGGACAAACAAAAATAAAAGTCACTGGTTATTCTGAAATAAATATTTCAGTGAAGGGGAGGTGCATTGCTAGCATCAGCCATAAAAATACCATGTACATGCTCCGATTAAATGTAGTAAAAAGGAGGTGACTGAGGCAGAAACCAGATATGGACATGTCAGGATGGAGCTTTTAGGAATATTGTTTGCCTGTGAGATAGTCAATCAGTATCTTTATGGACAGACAATGGAAGTTGCCACAAGCCCCCTGATAGTGTTATTTAGCAATCCACTAAATGACTGTACCTAAAGGAGTCAAAGAATGATGATAAAGCTGCAAAGTCTGATTTGGTTGACCTACACAGCTAGTAAATTCATGTTCACTGCTGCTTCACTTTCCAGAGCAGTGGCTCCCACGAAACCAGAGAAGACTTTAGAGCCAGAGATGCAAGCCTATGTAGATCTGATAATAAAGCCAATTTCCATAGCTAACAGGAAACTGCAACAAATAAGAAAGGAAATGGAGAAAAATGAATCATTTCGAATTTTTAAAGAGGTCATAATTAAAGGGAGACCTGAAGAAATAAGCATTTGCTGTCCAAGTATAAGAGACTACTGAAACTGCAGACATGAACTTACTATGATAAATGGGGTGATTTTTCAAGAGCAGTAAGGTTGTAATTCCAATGAGCCTCCAAAAAGAAATGCTATGGAGGATCCACAAGGGTCATTTAGGAATTGAGAAGTGCAAACAACGAGCACAAGAGATACTGTATTGACTGCGGATCAAACATGATATCACGAATGTGGTAGAAAACTGCTTTTCATGCTTGAAATACAAGCCATGCCAACAGACAGAGCCACTGAGACCTCATCCAGTTCCACAAAGGCCTTATGAGAAGGTCAGGCACTGATTTACTTACCTGGCAATCAATTTAATAGTCACAGATTATTATTCTCTGTATCCAGAAATTTGCACACTGCACAGTACTGATAGTAAGTCAGTGATAGCTGGCATGAAGGGAATCTTCTCGAGACATGGAACTCCAGATGAAGTCTTTAGTTATAATGGCCCACGATTTTCCAGTGCAGATTTTAGGCAATTTGCCATAGATTGGGATTTTCTTCACAAAATATCAAGTCCAAATTACCCCCAAACAAATGGACTTGTGGAAAGGGCGATATAGACAGTTAAGAACCTTATGTAAAATACTTTTGACAGTGTGGGTGATTTGTATAAAGTGTTACTGGTTTACTGAAGTACACCCTGTAGAATGGCTTTTCTCCAGCTCAGCTGATAATGGGAAGAAGGATCAGATGTAATTTACCAATTACTGATAATTTACTGAAATCTCATAAGAATGAAACCATACAGAAGATGAAAGAAAATCAGAAGTGGAAGCAGAAATATCATTTTGACAAAAGGGCCTGTGATCTCCCATCTCTTAACTCAGGTGATAGAGTGTGCCTGAGGAAACACGCATCCAATATTTGGGGCCAAAGGGGTACATTTAAAGAACAGCTGCATCCAAAGTTATAAATAATCCAGAAAGACCAGGGAGACACATTTCAACATAATGGAGGAGATCTACGCATTATCCCAGAAAGCTCCAACACACTGCCAGCTGAGGTGGACTCTGGCATTTCCCATCTGATGGATGCTTTATCATCAATGCACAAAAGAGAAACTGTCAAGGAACAAGAGAGCAACTCAGACTCTAATGAGGCTGAGACTGAGAAGATCAGAATGGGAGATTAAATGTCCTGAAAGTCTCATAGAGTTTTGCTAACCTGCCTGGAGAAGGGGTATTTGCGGAAAGTGAGTGGTAAAGACTCACGCAAGAGTGATGTGCTGGTAACCTCTCCTCTCTAGGTACTTGACACATTGGGTTTATGGAAATGTACTACGTGGGCTGAGAATTTAATATATGTTTTATTAGATAGTTGTTAGCTCTCTCTCTCTCTGGGCATATATATCTCTAAATTATAGTCTTCTACAAACATAGCTCTACATCTTCCCCCCCCCCATAAAGTTAATTTGTTTTTATTTAAGAAGAAAAATGTAGAGCTATTTTTGTAGAAGATTATAAGTTAGAGATACTCCCTCATTAGAGACAGTATTATGAACATAGGAATTTGAGAGGTGCTCTGGGGGTGGGGCTTGGGAACATCGCATGACTGTGTGCAGCAGCTCACTACAGAAGCTCTCCAGATTGTTTTATTGAAGTTTTATTCCTTTCTCATTCACTGGTTTGTTATTTAATGAACCTCAAGATGGTTATAGAGGTGATACATAGAGGCAATAAGGGAAGGCAACATTAAAATACTAAAGGGTTTCCCTGTGGAAGGTGCTCTGCCAATGCAGGCTGCTGTGTCAGGTACACAGAATCAAGGTATACACCTGGTCATGCCCCCTCCCCTGCAAGCACCACCCATTTGGCAACTGCACCACAGATTGGGCAGAAGAGAGCTTGTGGGAACTTCCTGTCACCACAGTCTGCTCCCTGGTGGAATTCCTGCCACAGGGCTCAGTCCCGAGCACAGTGGCTATTGCAGAAGTCTGTACAGACTAGGGAGAGAACCCAGTTCACTATGTATGAGAAGTGTAGCTGTATTAAAACTGCACTAAGTCGAAACGTTCAAATTAGATGTGAAAGGTAGAGATCCAATGTGGCATAAATGCAAATAAGGTACACTTCATCCAAACTTCAATGTGTAGCTGTGGTAAACGCCATAAGTAGAAAAACTGGGTAGGTCTTTGTACCACAGCAATGGTATTTTTGCCAGCAAGAAAAAATAGGGCCGCATCATCATCTGGTGTAAATTAGCATAGCACTATTGAGGTCAATGGTGCAACTCCAGTTCACATCAGCTAAGGATTTTGCTCATAATATCTACTTTCCACCTGTAGTATATTATGTATAATTTTGTGATTGGTTAACATGAGGTTCCATTGCTGATGAGATTCAAAAAGATTTATCCTAATGAGAAGTTCATTGGGATATCCTTGCTTCAGCTCAATGTGAAAATGAACTTGGAACTTAGAGTTAAATTAAAAAAGGCTTCTGCGTGTTTTATGCCATTCAATAACTAACCGTATTGCACACTAGAGACTTAGTATATTAAAAAGCACTGAAATTACTTCTATCAATTAACAATATTATACTTAAACTCCAGATAAATTATTAAGAGACATTTCTTGCTACTGTGGGAAAATCTAAATTGAATAAGAAAATGCAATCGCCATCACTTCTTCTTTGGAAATGGCTGCAACTAAGGTTCCCTCTTGGGTAAGATCCATCACGATCCTGATGCGAACTGACTTGCATTCCCTCCAGCTGCTGAGGACTTAACTCATATTCTGTATGTTCTGAAACAAGAGCAAACAAGAGATATACAAGCAGATTTGGAAAAAAATAAGAATGGACCTGAACCAAATCTACCATAAAACTCAAAGGAACCCAAGACTTCTTTTTCTTTTGACGTCCAAAAAATTTCCGAAATTGTATTCACCTCTCAGGTTTAGGATGGAGCTAGAAACAGTGACCCAAGTACTTCTTAAAGCACAGTTGCATCAATAATGAAATATCTCTTGAACTAATGTTCAAAATCCTTAATTGCATTACAGCTGCAGAGATGTTCCTTGCAGCAAATGTCACCCCAGAACTTTGGAGTCACGCTGTGTTTTTAACCTCTGTAGATTGCTTGTGGTATGCTGTGGCATAGTGAGACTGCAATTACAGAACACAGATTCATCAGTGACCTTCTGCTTTTGTTCCCTTGTTTGCGTGTAATTTCTCAATGTGATTAAATGCAGGTGAGCTCCTATCTATCTATCTATCTATCTATCTATAGATATTGTGACAGACCCAAACCAGTGGGGTACAGGAGTCTGGTAGAGGGCAAATATACTGGTCACTGGGTGAGTAGTTTTCTGTTCCCTGAGTGACCAGAGCATGGGCTGCACTAGAGTAATCAAGAACTTGCTAGAACCAATTAAGACAGACAGGCTGATTAGAACACCTGCAGCCAATCAAGGCAGGCTAATCAGGGCACCTGGGTTTAAAAAGGAGCTCACTCCAGTCAGGTGGGGAGGAGCTAGAGGAGAGGAAGTGCATGTGAGGAGCTGGGAGCAAGAGGCACAAGGAGCTGAGAGTGTGAGGCTGTGCTGCTGGAGGACTACGGAGTATAAGTGTTATCAGACACCAGGAGGAAGGTCCTGTGGTGAGGATAAAGAAGGTGTTTGGAGGAGGCCATGGGGAAGTAGCCCAGGGAATTGTAGCTGTCATGCAGCTGTTACAGGAGGCACTATAGACAGCTGCAATCCACAGGGCCCTGGGCTGGAACCCGGAGTAGGGGGCAGGCCCGGGTTCCCCCCAAACCTCCGAACTCCTGATCAGACACAGGAGGAGTTGATCCAGACTGTGGGGAAGATCACTGAGGTTAGCAAATCTGCCAATAAGCGCAGGACCCACCAAGGTAGAGGAGGAACTTTTTCACAATAGATATTTGCCACTAGCTTTCAGGTCATATATCTAGTTTTAAAGAAATCATATGGGCCAAATTCACTTTTAGTATAAGCAATAACAGTTCTATAGAACTCCAGATTTGCCACATGCCAGGAACAGTACAAGAATTATTCACCACTTAGTTCCCACGTAGGCCTTCAGTAGTTAGTTTTAAAAAAATATAAGGGAACTTCTTCTGTACAGAAGCACTGGTCATGCCTACACCCAACACTTCTGAATGTTCTGAAATGTTCAGTTATGTGGCCTCTAATAAGTTTTCACTTTGAACATCTTTGTACCTTCAAGGTTTCAGCTGGAACTTGCTGAAACAGCAGTGGAAAGAAAGAAAGAAACAAACTGCTCTTGTGATATTTCAGCCAATACATAAAGTAAGAAGTCTGAGGAATCTCATGAGAACTCCATCCCACTTATGAAGACTCAAGAAGGCCAGAAAGTTTGAGTAAGCATCCAAAATGTTGGCTGTTTGTCTGAACTGCATTCAAATGGGGCATCTTCTGAGATTCAAACATCCCTACTGTAAGTCAAGGGCCAGACTGTGGCTGACCTCTGGCTGGCTGCTCATGGGAGGAGAAGGGCACAATGAATTTTCTCATTCCTTTTAACCTTAGTCCAATGACCATCCCCAGTAACTCCCCTGAGAACAGTGATTTGTCTTGCTAATGCCACCTAAAACACCGGCCACCTGTGACGTGTCAGAAAGATGTAAGCAATATGTGGACACATGGTCCCAGCCCTTCCCACTCCAGCCAAGCAGAGTTGACTAGTCAGTTTAGAAAAGCAAGGAGTAAAGAGAAACAAGTTGTTGGAATTGTAGGAAATATGACATTCAGGAAACTGACTCAGCTGAAAATGTCATTAGTCCATAACTGTTTATGACACTGCTTCGGCAGGATCATCAACAGGTTGCCTCAATACTTATCACCATTCCACAATAAAGTGCACAGATACTGTGGTGATGGGCAGAAGTATAAAACCCAAAGGTAGACAGCAATGTGTTTGTCAGTGGAAAATGTCTAACATAAGTGTCATTAAATCTGTGAACTCTTTCCTACCTTTCTATGCTATTCTTCCAAGGGCTGCCTTGCAACTGTCCTACCTTGCTGTCTTGGGGGATGTAGGTCATTTCCAGAGTCCTGATATCAGATGCTGTGCTACCAATGAACGTAATAAGAACCAGCGTTCTCATGAATCAGGAAGTGCATATTCCAGTTGCTGAGCTCATTGTGAAGGCTGTCTGGAACAAAAAAAGAAATATTGAGTTAATTCTTAACTGTACCTTTTCCCAAAATGTCCTGATGTTTGGACCTCTCCATCATATTTGCTCGGTAAGCACCTTTAACTGTTCCAAATGTTTCATTGAAAGTATTTCATTGAATTCCCTTTCATAAGGATAGGGAATGGATATTTTAAAAATAAAAGAGCCCATTAGTGTCATCTAGTCAGAAATCCTGCATAATACAGGACACAGGACATCTGTGATTCCTGTAGTGAAAGGAATGACTCTTCCCTACCACTTAGGTGGAAAGATTGGATCCTGCTCTCAGCAAAGCCACTAAATGAGAGCACAATTTAGCTTAGTAACACAATATACCACTAAAGGTCATCCTTTAGGAGCTGAACTTGGGACAATCATCTCCAAGGGTCAGACCTCTATTACTCAAGCTAAGGAAAGAACTTTGGGCCAGATGCTCAGATGATGTAAATTGGCATTGCTATTCTTGCCAATAGAGCTGTATCGATTTACACTGAGCTGAGCATCTGGCCCACGATCTCTGGCTCATCTCATAGCTATGGACATTTTTAAGTATATTGATGGTAGATGTGAAGTAGGGAACTCTTTCCATCTCTAAAAGTAATGTGTATCTTTAGGGATCTCTTTGGACCTGTAAGTTGGAGCCCACAGCATGTAACTGGGTGGAGAGGGATCATTTACTGAGAACTTTTTTGTATTATTTTCACAATATTTCCCAATCCTTGGAAACAAGTTTGTTCTAATTAACTCTCTAACTAAATGTCAGAGTCCATGTCTCATGTTTAGTTCTGTGCTATGGCTGCCAAATCACTGTGCTCTTATTGGATACGACACAAATTAGAAGGGAAGGGAAGCTACAAAGTAATTGAAGTAGTTATTACAAATCTAAGGGACTGTTGTCAAAGATTATTATTGCAAAGAATTGTAAGCCAGCTCTGGCCATGGATTTGCAGTGATGAGATCCACCTTCGGATGTCCTCATTATCCTTCAAGTTAAGTTTAAATATATGCCGTGAATATATTTGATTTCAGTGGACTTCATAATTCACTTACACTTAGGTAGTCATTGGTCCTTAGCGTGTTTCATAGCATATTAACTTTGGTCTGGCACATAGTAATTATAGAATGTACTACTAAATGGATACAATGTCTATTATGATCACACTCTCTCCTCCCATTTGTTATGAAAAGTGTCTGTCTACTACTGTTTTCTCTATAGTAACCATCACTGTAGTTCTAAGCACTTAGAGGTCCCAGAGGTAAAAGCCCAGTGTTATAACACAACGAAGCACAAATCTTCCAGCTCATTTTGACGAGCATGTAATTTAATTACAAAGATGCCATAGAAAAGAAATAATTTTTTCATTAAATTCTCTAGCATAATTAAGAGTTTCATGAGATGATATGTGTGAATACTGAATGCCAGCGTGAATGATTAGAGTTGGTTGAATAGTAAAATAAATAAATACATAAATACATAAAATCCTGGTTTGCTGAGATTCATGATGTGGTATTATCCATTATTCACAGTTTTCAGACAGCAGCTGTGTTCTCCATATTACATTTCAATCTCAAACATTTCACAAGTTTTAGAACAAATGACCGTTCATTTGAATGGCCTTACCAGAAAGTATGTTATTGTGGAACCATCTCCCAATAGGAGTTGTGGGGGCAAACAACTTAATTAGTTTTAAGACAGAGTAGTTTATGAGTGCAATTGTATGACAGGGTTGCTTTCGATGTTGGGGGGCGGGGCTCAATAGTCCTGGGCCTCACTTCTGGTTTAGCTGTTATGTTCCTTAAGCTCATGTTTCAGCATTTCAGCCACTCATCTGAAAGGATCAGGAAGAGATTGTTCCCCCCGCCCACCCAGTGTATTCTGGAAGTTTTTCTTATTGTCTTCCTCTGAAGCATAAGGGATGGACAAAGCTGGAGATGACACATTGTGTGGTCAGGGCTCTGATATGGCATTGAGCATTCTCTCCTTCTGGTTCTTGGCTGGCTAGTTCTTGTTCAAATGCTCAGGATCTAACTGATTGCCATATGTGGGCTGGAGAAGGAATTTCCCCCCTCCAGGTCAGATAGGCAGTGCCCTAGGAGGGTTGTTGTTGTTGTTGTTGTTTGTTGTTTGTTGTTGTTGTTGTTGTCTTTCTGTGCAACATGCGGATTAGCTGGATATATCTCATTTATTCTTTGCAGGGGCCTTCATTGAGGTGCTGATTCATCTCAGTCCCTCCTATTGTCTGCCTTTGGCATATAATGGTCTAGTCTCTTGTGGGTCTCATTTACTTTGGTCTCATTTCCATTGTTGGATTTGGTATATGGGTGGTGTTCATGGCCTGTGCTATACAGGAGGTCAGACTGGGCAAACTAGTGGTCCCTTCTGGCCTTAAACTCTCTGACTCATTATTAGCAATTCCTTGATCTCCTGTTTATAATTTTTCAGTCATCCAATCTAACAGCAGAATGCTTAGTGGCTGACCACATAACTTGATTAACAAATAGCAAGGTTAAGCTAACAGGTAAAGCAGAGTTCAAGAACAACTCCTAGTTTGAAAATGATTCATCCAGACTAGAGCGACTAAAATAAAATGGAAATGTCCAATTCTCTAAAAACAAAAAAACAATAATTAGTCTGTGGAAGAGAAGAATAAGGGGGGATTTGATAGCAGTCTTCAACTACTTGAAGGGGTGTTCCAAAGAGGATGGAGTTCGGCTGTTCTCAGTGGTAGCAGATGACAGAATGAGGTCTCAAGTTGCAGCGGGAGAGGTTTAGGTTGGATATTAGGAAAAACTATTTCACTAGGAGGGTGGTGAAGCCCTGGAATGGGTTACCTAGGGAGGTGGTGGAATCCTTATCCCTAGAGGCTTTTAAGACTCAGCTTGACAAAACTCTTGCTGGGATGATTTCGTTGGGGTTGGTCCTGATTTGAACAGGGGGTTGGAGTAGATGACCTCCTGAGGTTTCATTCAACCCTAATCTTCTAGAATTCTATGACTGCATCATACAAAAAATCTTTTAATTCAAATTTAGAAAAAAAATGTAACACTGTTGTAGTCCAAACTGTGGTTTCATTAACTAAAAAAATCAGATTTAATGCATACTTTTTAAAATTAATGACACAACCAGCCATGTGAATGATAAAGTTAAAATGGACTTCAATACCTTGTGGTAGCATTGGTGCTTCATTCTGCATCTGTTGAAGCCAATGGAAAAGTTCCCATTGAGTTGAACGGTACAAGATCAAGCACTTAGGGCTTGTCTTCACTAACAGGGAGATTGACACTGCTGTAATCAATGCAGGGGGTGTCGATTTAGTGGGTTTACTGAAGACCCGCTGAATTGAAGGCAGAGTGCTCTCCTGCCAACTCCGGTACTTCCGCTCCCCAATAAGAGTAAGGTAAGTGAACAGGAGAATGTCTCCCATCGACACAACTCAGTGAGGACCCTGGGGTAAGTCGACCTAAACTACATTGACTCCAGTTACATTATTCACTTAGCTGGAGTAGCATAATTTAGGTTGACTTACCCCAGTAGTGAAGACAAGCCCTTAGTTAGGAGGCCAAAAGGAGGGGCCTTAAGAGATGTCCTACTGTGGAAGGTATCTGCTCTACAAGACTTCCAAGCTGCATTAGTGCAGGGACACTGCTGACCAAACACTGTGCTCTTCATTCTCCTGCAATGAAGGGGAGGAGTGGACAGGAAGTTACTTTGAGGAAATAATTCTAAAATTTCAGATAGGGTGTTAATTATTATTTTTCATTCTGTGAAAGAGAAGGATCAAGTTATGGATATGGTCAGCAACCACATATATTTCCAGTTTAAATAGATTTTTTTCCATCAGTTTCATGAAGACCTCTTGGTATGGAAGGCACTTGAAAAAGCTGAAAAACACGGCCATAGTTCTCTAGTTAGAACTTTTGCGAAGTTATGACTAATATGTAAAGTAAGGAGTGGTATGGAGATGGCCAAACATTGTAAGTGCTTGATCCACATTTTAAGACTGAAGTCTCCCATTGGATCAGCCCTTAAATGATTGGGATGATGTACTATGTTTTAAAGGGCACAATACTACAAGATGCTGGCACCTTCAGCGCCACTGAATTTGTTGGGAGCCAATCGAGCGAAGCCCTTAATCCCATGAGCCACTGAAGTCAATGGGATTTAAGTATGTAAAGTCAGTGAAACGTAAGAATGTGCTTATAGTTAGGAATGAGGTCCTATTAGGTAATATAATGAACACTGAGATCATGGTTTCTGATCCTGTTCTGGTGCTGAATGGGGCAGGATGACATTTTGTGGCCAAAACTTTTTTTGGTGAAAAGTGCAGATTGGGCAATAACAAACAGTCTAACAAATTCATGTCCATTTCACCAAATCGTTTGTGTAGAGGGAAAAAAAATAACAAAAAAGTCAAAACATTTCATACCAACATTTTTTTTAAATGAAACATTGCAATGTTTTGACTCAAAATGAAATTTATTTTGAAATTTTCTTCAATTCCATTTTTTAAAAAAGGTAAAACACATTGAAAACTGAAATGAGATATTTCATTTTGACTTGAAAAAAAGTTTCATTTAACCCAAAATTATTTTTTTAACTTTTCAATTTGCTAAAATTTTTGAAAAAAATAAGTTTTTTGGGTCAACTCAAAGCATACTTTTGAAAAAAAAATCTGAATTGACAGCAAGCAACAAAATCAGTTGTTCACCCAGCTCTACTGCTGACACTTCAGAGTACTGATTAGAATGTCCTGTTCTTAATTATTTTTTGCCCTCGATTTTCCTTTTCTAGTATTTCAGTGCAATATAAACAGCTAAGTCATTATAATAATGGAACAACACATTATTATCATGAATTGTGGCTTACTGAATACAACTCTGAGATGTGCAACAGTAATGAATTATTCCCTTGCCCCTTTCCTTCTGACTTTTCATGATAATTTATTCATTACATTTATTTATGAATTGGGAAACAGTGACTATTTCAGTGTGTGTTTTCCCTTTTGCTTTTTTACAGGGACCAGACCTAAAGTTCACAGAACTTAGTGAAAAGCTTCCCATTGATTTCAGTGAGCTTTGCATTAAGCCTAGATGACTATTTTCTTATGTTTTATTCCCTCTATAAGTAAAATTCACCCCAGACTAATAATAATAATAATAATAATAATAATAATAATAATAATAATAATAATATTTTGCACTTCTGCAGTGCCTTCTATTAGATGATCTCCAGAAGCACTTACAAATATTAAGGATTTCAACCAAATAGCACCCCTGTGAAGTAGGGATATGTTACTGTCCACATTTAATAACAGAAGGGCTCCATTGTGATAGGACACTTACCACCACATCTCAGAAAGATGGCCCTTGCTGCACAGAGATAATATAAGACAAGAAATGGACATGAAAGAGCACAAGGTAACTGTGAGAAGATACTGGCCATCATGATAAGCAGCTGTCACATACCAGGGCCCAGATCCTCAAAGGAATTTAGTTGTCTAATGTCTATTGAAGTCAATAGGAATTAGGTGCCTAAGGACCTTTGAGAATCAGGGCCCAGTGACCCACCCATTTATGTGGTTTTTGTAGGCATCATGGCAGAGAAGAGTTTTCAGGAGAGGCTCCCATTCCTATGCCTTAGCCACAGACCCATCCTCTCTCTCTTATCGCTTATTTATGCACTTTCAGTGCTCACTGGGATAGACACTCCCACCGTTCCACTGACTATGAGGAAGTTGAGCTAATTTACATCAGCTGAAAATCTAGCTCACCACCTTGGCTGTCAAAATATCCACTCTGACAAAAGTTGTGAGAAACTGGGTGGTAAGTGTAACAGGAACTTTCATAGTCCTGAAATTTGCTTTGAGTTTCAGGTTCTAACAAACGTAATGCAACACTCAGCTAAAACTGGAATGCTTTGAGCTTGAAAATATGAGGGACCATTGAGTTTCTGATGGTTCTTAAACCAGAAAAGCCCATATTCACCTGAATTGGATTTTTCAGCTTGGAGCCAAACTCAAAGCTAGCTGAGTTTTCCCTGTTTTGTTGTAAAAGTCTCACACAGCTCTAGTCACTTATTTGGTCTTGTTTTCATGTCCTTCAATTTAGGATCATTTTCATGGTTACCTAAACATCAAATGTTTCCTGGTGTAATTGTGCATTCACATGAATGGCTGAAAACATGTTTTTCCTTGACTTCTGCCGTGAGAATCTGAACTGATGGGAAATCATGTTAGCATCCTGTTCTGCAGGAGGGAGAGAACACACCTTTCTAAGTATAATTTAGCACATTTAAAACACGATCTACTTTCTGGTAAACTATAGCATATTTAAAAACCCTCAGGGAAGCTTGAAAAATTTATTCAGATTCAGCAAACTTCATTGTTTACTGTTATAACTAAAAGCAGTATTTGGTCAACTCTGTTCAATGGATGTAATTGAAGGGCCTGCAGCTGGAGTTTATTATAGTTATTCTATCTGGAAAATAAGGCACACAGTCTTTGGGTATGGCTACACTTGCAGCTGCACAGTGCTGGGAGTTAAAGCTGTCTTCGTACAGCTGAATAGGAAAAGCACTGCAGTCTGGCCACACTGATAGCTACCAGCGCACTGTTGTGGTCACATTTGCAGCATCTGCAGCAGCATTGGGAGTGGTGCATTATGGGCAGCTATCCCAGCGTTCAAATGGCTGCAACGTGCTTTTCAAAAGGGGGTGGGTGGGGTGGAGTGTGACAGGGAGCGAGGGGGAGAGAGTGCATTTTTGAAGCCAACACTCTATCAGCAGCTGCAAGTTCCGACCCCCTCCTCCACCTCTCTCTCGCTCACTGAAAGCAAATAGCCTTCTTTGTTTTTTTCCTCACAGACCAGATAAGCAGCCTCCCTCCCGCACACCGTGCTGCTTCTCTCCTCAAGCCCCGCTCTCTTCAAACAAACACTAGCTGTGGGCACTCCAAAGGGAGCTCATTCACAGCAAACAGGAGCTGTTTGTTTTTTTAGATAAGCAGCTCCAGGAGCCCAGAGTTCACAACAAAACAAACAGAGGCATCACAACAAAACAAAGACAGTAATCTTTACTTAAAAGCATTATGGGAAGCTTCCAGAGGTCAGTTACAGCGTAGTAAAATTATTCCCTGTCTACACTGGCACCCCAGTGCTGCAACACCAGCCCCATACTCTTTATTCCTCTCATCGAGGTGGAGTACTTGCAGTGCTGTAGCCAGGGAGATACAGCGCTGTATGTGCCTTGCCAGTGTGGATGGGTAGTGAGTTACAGCGCTTTAAGCCACTGCCAGCGCTGTAATTCTCAAGTGTAGCCAAGGCTTTTATTTCAGAAAAGACACCTGATCTAATTTAAACAGTTAGACAAAGCAATTAGTCCTCATTGAGGACTGACTAATCACCTGCAGATTTTTACTACTCACAATGCATCAGTTATGGGTTCAGCTAACTTCAACTAACTGTTCCCATTCGGAGTTTTATACAGGGCCAGATTTTCTAAAGAGCTCAGAGCCAACAACTGAGACCAGATTTTCAGAGAAGCTCAGATATCATTTAGGTACCCAAATTAAGAGCCTAGATTTTCAAAAGAACTTTGCACCTAGCAGCATGTTGAGAACAGAGTTTGCTGCTGAGTGCTGGCCACTTGAGTCAGGTGCCTAAGGGCTTGGCTACACTTGAGAGTTACAGCGCTGGTGGTGGCTTTACAGCACTGTAACTTACCCCCTGTCCACACTGGCAAGGCACATACAGGGCTGTATCTCCCTGGCTACAGCTCTGCATTTACTCCACCTCCACGAGAGGAATAAAGAGAACAGCGCTGTTGCTACAGTGCTGGAGTGCCAGTGTAAACAGTGATTAATCTTACTACGCTATAATTGACCTCCGGAACCTTCCCATAATGCTTTTAAGTAAAGATAACACTCTTTGTTTTGTTGTGAACTCGGGGCTCCCGGAGCTGCTTATCTAAAAAACAAACACAGCTCCTGTTTGCTGTGAATGAGGCAGGCAGAGGGATCCCTTTGGAAAGTCCACAGCTAGTGTTTGCTTGAGGAGAGAAGCAACACGGCGTGCAGGAGGAAGCGGGGGGTCCGTTTCGGGGAGGCTGCTTATCTGGTCTGTGAGGAAAAAAAAAGAAGGCTATTTGCATTTAGTGAATGAGAGAGGGGTGGGGGAAGGGGTCGGAACTTGCAAGGCAGGGAGCTGACACAGCGTCAGCTCCAAAAATCCACTCTCTCTGTCTCCCCCACGCTCCCTGTCACACTCTGCCCCACCCCCCTCTTTTGAAAAGCGCGTTGCAGCCACTTGAACGCTGGGATAGCTGCCCACGCTTTCGTATACAGCTGTACGAAGACAGCTTTAACTCCCAGCGCTGTACAGCTGCAAGTGTAGCCAAACCCTAAATAGGAGCTGAACTCTGTATTTAAAGTCAACAAGCCACTTATTTAGGTGTGCACATGGTGGATTCTGCTTTTTTTTTAGTTTTTTTTTAACAAATCTGTCCCACAGTATCCATTCATGTGTTGCCAAAGTTCCTGATAAGAAATGTCATTTTGTTTATACACGTCCTGAGTTCTAGGGATCCACCACTCTATTGGGGAGGCAAGTGTGAATCACACAGTATTCAAATGCTGGAAAGAGATGTGACTCCTAAGCCCACGTCCACACTACAGGGTAAAATCGATGTTATTAAAATCGATTTTATAAAGCAGGCTTTATAAAATCGATTTTGCGCGTCCACACTAGGGCTACTTACATCGATGTTGAGCGTCCATGTTCCCTGGCGTCCATGTTTTCCCTGAGCGTTGCACTCTGGGTACCTATCCCACAGTTCCTGCACGGGTCCCTGCCCTTTGGAATTATGGGTTACTAGCCCAGTGCATGATGGGATCAAAGTCCCCGTCCTGGGTGGTTCTGGGTACAGCCCCCCCCCTTCCTGTAAACGGCACACAGTCAGTTCGCGCTGTTTTTACTGGCTGCAGTGAGGGAAACGCCATTTTGCAGCAAGCATGGATCCAGGTCTGCTCTTGTCCTTGATCGCGAATGCTGTAAATAATTCACGCATTCTCGTTCTATCACTGCTGACCCATGATGCAGAAGTGCAAGAGAGAATGCTTGAATGCGGGGACGACAGCGATGACGAACTGGAGAACGAGTTTTCTGACACCCCGGGCCCCTGCACGTTGGAGCTCCTGACGGTTATGGGTGAGGTTCTACCCGTTCCGTGCCACTTTTGGGCACGGGAAACAAGCACTGACTGGTGGGACCGCATAGTCCTGCAGGTGTGGGACGATTCGCAGTGGCTGCGGAACTTTCGCATGCGTAAGAGCACTTTCTTTGAACTTTGTGACTCGCTTTCTCCTGTCCTGAAGCGGCATAACACCAGGATGAGACCAGCCCTCACAGTGGAAAAGCGAGTGGCAATAGCCATATGGAAGCTTGCAACGCCAGACAGCTACCGGTCAGTCGGGAATCAATTTGGAGTGGGCAAATCTACTGTGGGGGCTGCTGTGCTGGAAGTATCCAAAGCAATCATTAAGCTGCTGCTTCGAAAGGTTGTGACTCTGGGAAACGTGCAGGCCATTGTGGATGGCTTTGCTGCAATGGGATTCCCTAACTGTGGGGGGGCCATAGATGGAACCCACATCCCTATTTTGGCACCGGAACACCAGGGTGCCCAGTACATTAACCGCAAGGGGTACTTTTCGATGGTTCTGCAAGCCCTGGTGGATCACAAGGGACGTTTCACCAACATCCACGTGGGATGGCCAGGAAGGGTTCACGACGCACGTGTCTTCAGGAGCACTACACTGTTTAAACGGCTGCAGCAAGGGACCTACTTCCCTGATCAGAGAATAACAGTTGGAGATGTCCAAATGCCTATAGTTATCCTTGGGGACCCAGCCTACCCCTTGATGCCCTGGCTAATGAAGCCATACACAGGCAGCCTTGACAGTGCTCAGGAGTTGTTTAATTACAGGCTGAGCAAGTGCAGAATGGTGGTAGAATGTGCATTTGGCAGGCTTAAGGCGAGATGGCGAACGCTTCTCACTCGCTCAGATCTTAGCCAAACCAATATCCCCTTTGTCATTGCTGCTTGCTGTGTGCTCCACAATCTCTGTGAGAGCAAGGGGGAGGCCTTTATAGCGGGGTGGGAGACTGAGGTAAACCACCTGGCCGCTGATTATGCGCAGCCGGACACCAGGGCAATTAGAAGATCTCACCAGGATGCTGTGCGCATCAGAGAAGCACTGAAAAGTAGCTTCCTCATGGGCCAGGGTACAGTTTGACTGCTGATTTTCCTTTCAATTGATTGCTGCCCTCCCCGTCTATGCGGTGTTGCTGCTGCAAGATACTTTGCCTGCAGCATTCCTCAATTGCTTGCTTAGTTTACTTGCGAGAGCTGTCCATTGGAAAACATATAATTCTGTATTTCCCAATTATTACCTACCTCCACCATTAGCTGCTTCCATCTGCTGCTAGGCACAGGACCTGCAACCTTCCTTAACTGCTTTTTTATTGAAAATAAAGTTATTACTATGTGTTACAAGAATTGTGTTCTTTATTTAAAAACAGATCGTTTCATCAATCAAGCATCATGCTTGTTGTTACAATACTGTGCTTGAAATTTCATAACTCAGCGTTCTATGGGGGACGGAGCGAGGGAGGTTTGGAGGAAGGGGGAGGGAGGTTTGAAAGAAGAAAGTGCATCAGAGTAGACAGAACAAGAATTCTCATGGACCAGGGTACGGTATGGCTGCTTTCTTTGTTTTCCCTTTATTACCCATATCCCCAATTGTCAAATCCTGATGCTGATAACTAGCTTCCGTGCAGCTTTCCAAAGCTGCTTGCTTCAGTTCATTACCAAACTACAGTCACACTTCCTTAATAGCATGACCTGAGAGTAAAAATGGGCAAAGGTGCCATGGGAGAAGTTTGGATCATTAGAGGAGGGAAAAAACAGGACACAAAGGGCTTTTCAATCTAATGAAAGCCTTCTGGTTGGAGTGTCCGCAGCAGTGGAGGGGGCTGGTGTAGAGAGCCTTCCCCCACGCGTTCTTACACGCCTGGTTCTGGAAGGTGTGGGACAGGGTGAGTACTGAGGGAGGTTATACACGGGCTGTAGGGGCATTCTGAAACCACGGAGCTCTTGCAGCATATCACGGAGGATGTCAGTCTGATCACGAAGAAGATCCAGAGTTGCTGCTCGCCAGCGCTGATCTTCCTGCCACCTGACATCATTTTTGGCGTCCCTCCTGTCTTCGCGTTGGTCCCTCCTGTCTTCGCGTTGACTGGCAGCCTCCCTGTACTTTGCGACCAATTGCTTCCAGTCTCCCTGCTGAGCTCTCTCTGTACGGGTCACTGCCATAATTTCGGTGAACATGTCCTCACGCGTCCTCCTTTTCCTCAATCTTCTTATGATACCCCCCCCACGTGGATGAGAAGCGAGAGGGAGGCTGGAGAAATGTGCAGCTGTGTGTGGGGGGGTGGGGTTTGGAAAGAGTGATAAAAGAATCATGAGACACATTTCACACAACCATTCATACAGTCTTTCTCCTCACTGACCTGTGCCTGTTACCGAACCTTGAACATTTTACTTTACCACAAGGTCACCTTAGGATTCCTTTAATACTTATTGCTTGTGGCTGAGGACAGAGAGTTCTGCTCAGACGCAGGTCAGGGAAGCACACAGACCTTGTCCGGAGAAAATGGGAAGTTAATAATGGCTAGTAATCCCTGTAGTAGATTGTACTGGTAATCAAGCTACTGTCCTTCCCTGCTTTGCTCTCGCGTTCCCCGAACAAGCAGGTCTCCTTGCCTGCGGTTTGCTGGGTGGTTCGTGGAACGGGAGAGCAAACCGCGGCGAGGCTGCTCTCCTTCCCTGCTTTGCTCTCGCATTCCCTGAACAAGCAGGTCTCCTTGCCTGCGGTTTGCTGGGTGGTTCGTGGAACGGGAGAGCAAACCGCGGCAAGGCTGCTCTCCTTCCCTGCTTTGCTCTCGCATTCCCCGAACAAGCAGGATGGAGACTTTTCTAAAAACCACCTCATGGGTCAGTGTTTTAGGAAACGTAAGAAAAATTACACTCACCAGAGGACGGTCCCTCAGCTTCATTTTCTGGAGTACTGCCTTGAGATGGCTGGCAGGGAACCTCAGTAAGGGTGAGGAAAAGATCCTGGCTGTTTGGGGGGATAAAATGCTCTGTGCTCTCTGCTGGAGCCTCCTCCTCTTGGTCCTCATCATCCTGATCATCGCCATCAAATAAATCTTCCGTAGTTGCAGGAATCACGACGCCCACCTCTGAATCAACAGACAAGGGGGGGTTCGTCGTTGCGCTGTTCCCCAATATTGCGTTAAGCTCGTCGTAGAACCGGCATGTTTTGGGGGCAGAGCCTGACCTGCCCTTTGCTGCTTTGGTCTTCTGATACGCCTGTCTGAGCTCTTTCACTTTCACTCGGCACTGTAACGAGTCCCTGGTATGTCCCCTCTCCCGCATGGCATTAGAAATTTTTTCAAAGGTTTTCTCATTTCTTCTGCTCGAGCGCAGTTCTGAAAGCACCGACTCTTCTCCCCATACAGCTATCAGATCCTGTAACTCCTGTGTGCTCCATGCTGGAGCTCTTTTCCTATTTTCAGGAGACTGCATTGTTCTCTCTGCTGCTGAGAGCTCCACGCTGTGCAAGCAGGAAATGGAATTTCAAAGTTCCCGGGGCTTTTCCTGTTTACCTGGCCAGCAGAAGAGTACCTTTACCTGTGTAGAGCGGCCACTAGAGCACTGTGGGATACGTCCCGGAGGCCATTAACTTCGATGGCCGTCCACACTATCATAAAATCGATTTTAAAAAATCGATTTTGGGGTTACTCCTCTCGTTTTGATGGAGTTCCAAAATCGATTTTAGGGACCCTTAAAATCGATTTTATGCACTCTGTAGTGTGGACGGTTACAGCTTAAAATCGATTTAAAGCTCTTAAAATCGATTTAAAGCTCTAGTCTGGACCTGGCCTAATACAAAAGCCAGCAGCCCAGCTGTTCTGTCTGTATCTCTGGCTCTCTCTAGCTCTTCCTTCCCCACCTTCCTCTCCCTGTGCTTCTGTCTCTTGTTTTGATGGATGAAAGTTCAAGCAGTGAAACACACTGTCAGACTAAAACCATTTGTCACAGAAGGGTGGCACTAGTCTGCTCACAGATACCAGGTCTGAATCATGTCTTTTCTTCTGACAAGGATGTCAGGGCTATTTGTCACAGTCTTGTTTATCTGCCAGATCAGAATGCCATTTTGCTACTAGGGTCACTGCATAGGGCAAGGAACTCACCTACAGTAACACTATCAAATTACCCTTAGTATAAAGACACTGGGGCTGGCGTCTTTGTATTTTTTAACTCCAACTAAACAGTGTTAGGTAATACACTTTGCCAGACCCTGGAGAGCTTTGCACTATGCCAAGACAGCTCTCCCATTAAAAGTACAAAAGAATCCATGGAGAAAATATGGAGATGGAATTTTTTTTAAATGGTTTTAATCTTTATTTCAAACAAGAGATATCAGAAATGACCATTTTTATCGTTCCTATACTCTTAACATGTCAGTATATCCTGTGATCAAAGAATGCATTGGCTACTGACAGTATATGAAGCTAAACACTGTCTCTTTGGGCTAGAAATTAATCCCTGCTTTAATCTTCATGTTAGCAGAGAACTCAATTGCAAATGTAGCCATAAATGGTTGGAATTTGTCCCATTATTGGGTTTATAAACATTAATGTGGGGATTTTTTTATCTAAAGATTGAAGGATTTGGGAAGGGATTTGTGTAGTTCTCTTGTTCTCTAAAATCTTCTGCGGCTTTTCAAACGTAAATTACACAGACAAGTCACAAGAATCAGAAAAAAACCCACTGAAAAATAGTACTACAAAGGCTGCATTTGAGCCTCGAAAGGCAGATTAATATGCTAATGCATAAAAAGGGTAGATAAACTAAATATTTCAAATCCATCAGATGGCTCTTGCTTAGTACTATTATTGGAAAAGATTAGTTTCATTTGTAAATATATTGTGGCTGTTGTTCAGAACCAGAGCTTTAAAGGTTTTCAAAAGAGCTTTTCTATGTACTTGAGGAGGGAAATGATCTATCCAGGCTGGTTTGGGTGAACTGGGTCAGACAAAATAACAAGCTCTCCCCAGATCATCCCAACCTTTGTCCATTTCTGGAACCCAATCTGATCCAAAACTTTGTGAAGGCTCTAAAGTGTTCACTGTGTTTCTTTCCCGCTATCTTTCACTTTCCATGCACTGTTGCACTTCTATGCCCGTGATGGGATGTCCACCACACACAAGATGTGAAGGGGTTAAAGTGGGCAGGTGGACCAATTAACTCCCCAGGTTGCACCTTCATAGGGAACAGAGATTGATTAAATGAGGCTTAGCTGGACAGGAACAAGAGGGGCCCGTGTAAAGCCCAGGAGCTAAGAGCAGCTAGGGGCTACAGGGAAGGAATCTGCAGTCACTCCTTGGGTGGAGAGAAGTGTGTTGGTGCTATAGATACTCTACACTTACTCCCTGGAAGGAGGGAGGCTTGGCTGGTAAACCCAGAGAAGGGTTATCCCTTGAGTGAAAAAGCAGAGTTTGCATGTATTAGAAATTAAAGCTCAGCATTGGGCTGGCTGAGAGGATTTGTAATAGACCTTGGAGACTGGGTTTATGGGTAGTGAGTGATAGGAGTTTCCATCTTTGCATTTTGGTTCAAATCCAGTCCAGATTGCAGAGACTAAAGACTGTTTTGTTGCCTATGTGATATAAACCGGTGGTCTCAGTCCTGCTGGCCCAGTTTCCATGTTATAAAGCCTCCCAAAGCTGGTATTCTTCAGAGCAGTTTCAGCAAAGCGACCAGGGATTGAATGGGGCATGAAAACTGAGTTACATTGTCATCTCTAGAGGGCCTCCAAGTTCATGGCTCAGGATCACCCATGTGCCACTGTAGAGAAATTTTGCAGACCCTTTAATATAAGTGATCTGGCAATAAGGAAAGGACTCCATTCTCCTGAGTTAATGAAGCTGGTACCTTTCATGAGAACCATATTTACTCCAAACAAAGCATAACAGAAAGGGCCCAATCCTTCATTTCTCCAGCACATCTCCTATTTAAGTCAGTTGAGATGTGCATGAATAAGAACTATAGGCCTTGAGCACAGTAAGGCAAAGACAGTAACTCATAAGGCCAACAACATCAGCTTGAGTGGGAGGGCTATCTACAGGAGGCAGCATTACATGATTAGCCAAGACAGTAGGTGCCAAAAAGCTACAAGTTCTAATCTTATCCTTTTTGCCATCTTATTCAGTGGCCTTTCTCAACTTCTGTCATTTTTGTTTGCACGCTTCATATGTATCCTCCACTTTGCAGATGAGGAAACAAAATATTGTTAATATCCGAGTGCTTTGACAAACTCAGGTAGGTTTTTCTCTATATATATTACCGGTAATTGGTACAGAGAGTTGGAGAGATTTGCCCAAGATCACAAGAAGTCATGGGAAGTGTCAGGATGAGAATCCAAGAGAGTCCTGATCTCTGGCTCTGCAACTTTTACTCAAGGGATTAGTGCTTCTGCATTACCAGACACAAGAAAAAACAAGGAAGTCCACTCTGCCTTGAAATGTTTTAAACAAACTGATTGTTTCACTACAGCCACCAAGGAAACTCCTTGCTATGGACAGAGTCAGAAGTTGAGAGCAGTGCTATAACAAACATCATTGGCTGTCTCTGTTTACAAGTGAGCTATCTCATGGACTTTCCTGATTTGTGAGGTTTATTTTTCTGATGTTCACTGATTAATTTTAGGTGAAGTCTGGAACATTTTAGGAGTAAAGCACAGGTTAGGTGATATCTATGCTATTTTTCCTTTCTTGAATTATTATTATTTTTCTTTCTTCATGGGACCCTTTAAAGTTCCATGATCCCATTGTGGAGCTTCCAATCTGCACATTGACTCTTGCCATAAACTGCTTTCAACATACAGAAAATGATACGTTTGACATAGCTGCGAATAATGAAATATGTTCAAGTTTTGTTTTGGCTGTGTTTTATCAGTTTTGACTTGAAACCAGAATCCCTAATGATTTTTGGGAATGGGCCAGAGCCACAAAGCTTGGATCCGGATTCAATCTTCCTTTAAATTCTCAACAGCCCTGTGATACAGAGGTCTTCTGGTGATTCACTGCTGTGTGTCAGCATTACCTATCAGGCCTGACAAACTCCCTGCACTTACACACTTATTTTATATCCAAAAAAGTCTTGTAAGGTATCAAATGAAAGCCAGTGACACACTGGTTACTAGTATCATTGGGAAGGGTACATATTAATGCTAGATGAGGAATTATGCATACTTACTGATGTTATGCTTGAAAGTCTGTAACCAAACACAGGGAGAAACAGGTTTTCTTCCAGAGGAGGGAAGCTGTTTCTCTGCCTCTAATGTAAATTAAGCACAAAGGAAGCCAACACAAAGGAAGCTACATTTGCATGTAAGCCAGTAGGAAAAGCAAAGTTTGATGGAAGGAATGTGAAATCATCCTGGCAAGACACCAGAGACTAAACCTTAGCTTGTGGCACTACAGCAATGACAGAATATTGCCCAGACCATGTTACACCATTGTGTGGCACTTGTGGGCTGCTGCTGACTGTTGCAGGGAGCAGTTCATGTTAGCAGTGGGTGGTTTCATGTGATGTGATGGGGTTGGTCAATCATTTCTGTGTCAGAAGGAGCTGCTCCCTGTCTGTCTGATTTAATACAAGCGATGAGCCCATTTAACTGTGATACAGACCATGTCAATTTTTGTGGTCAGTTACCAAGTATTGTCTGCTTCTCCAGGCAAGATACTAGACTCAACCGACCTATGATCTGATCCATGATTATCAGTCAGGGCCATACTTCCATTCACAGAACTGAATGAGTAAACATAGCCTTGTCTTATACATGTTACCAAAGCTTTCTGTGTTCCATGAATCAGACTGGACTCTTCTTTCTATCTGATCAAGGGAAAAACTTTGAGGAAATCGAAGTCCCATGTTCTTGTCAAGCCCTTTTCTGATACTTATGGCAAGACAGATGTCCTTCTGGTGTTTTGTTAATCTGAGTGGAATATTCTGTTTATATCCTCCTGCCTGGGTAGAGTGGAATTTATTGAAGCATTAGTTGTATTGGCTCCACTGTGGTGAGTCAATGCCTGACACTCCCCTGTCAACTCTGCCTGCACCTCTCACTCCGGTGGAGTACTGGAGTCGATGGGAGAGTGCTTGCTGGTTGATTTATCGCATCTAGACTAGATGCGATAAATCGACCCCTGCTGGATCAATCGCTGCCCGCTGATCCTGTGGGTAATGTAGACAAGCCCTCAGATTCTCCCCTGTGTAAATCTTGAGTAGTGCCACTAGAATTAAAGAAATTGGGATTTACACCAGCATAACTGAGAGTTGGATCTGATCCTGAGATATCCTGTAACATACCTGGGGATCCTTCTGACTCAAAGGCTGTATAGTATTATCATCATTTCTGCATTCAAGACCTAGTTGATGATTATGGAATCAGTGGGACTCATTTATTTCTAGTATAAATCCATTGAAGTCAAGGGAATTACACCAGGGTTGAATGTGAGCCATAAAAATCATAGATATTCGAGATGGGAAAGAAGTATGAGGTCATATACTCCCCATCCTCCTTCTAAAGCAGGATAGTTCAGCCTACCAGAAAACATATGCATACACAAAATAGCTCCTTTGTCTGCATTCAGTGTTTGGATAGATAGTCTTATTAAGAGAATAGAGCTCCAGATGAACTTCAGGAAGAAATCAGTAGCTTTTGAGGAAAACACAAAACACTGTGGCATTTTGTCTAAGGCAAGTGAGAAGAAACTTGATCTTCTTCCCAGAATCAGCTCACATTTAGGCATGTTCCATGAGTCATGAAGCAGCGGTGTGTTATTTCAAAGTCAAGTTGTCTCGTTCTTACTATCTATGCTTAGCTGGAATTTTGTCTCCATGCTCTGTAGTCCTTAGAGAGCAGCAGATGGACTCAGTCAGTCAGCACTAGTAAAACAGAACAATGGTTTTATGGGATAATACATATATATCAATTTGTATTTGTTCCTGGAGGAGCTGCATAGTTAACAATCCTGTCAGGCTATTTACCAGCAAAAGTCAAAGCAGTAACTACTAGTATGCTTACAATCACACAGTGTAGCGAAGCTGGGGGAGGGGAGTGTTCAGTAGACACATGATGGGCTAGATTTTCTTCTCATGCCTCTTGGTGCACATAAGTAGTTACTCCACTGAAGAAAATGGATCTGAATCGTCATTGTCTGGAGCCGCATGGAGTCATTTGCACCTGTGCAAAGTGCTATAAGATTCGACAATTCTAATATGGTTTCCAGGTGCACAAGATTACCTTAGGTACAATAGCAGTGAAGATTAGCAGTTAGATTGGTGAACAACCAGTCCCCCTCTCTATTTTTTCCTATTAAGTGCAATTGAATGTTGATTGGATTAGGTTCTCAAAAATGTTAATATTTCAAAGCTGCCATGGTTCAGCCACTTGTATCTTTAAACACATTTCTATTTTTTCACCCTTAAATATTTAAAGGGGAGCATGGGTTCTGAGATAAATTGGGAGTCATTCTATTGAAATCGATGTACAGTTGTTGCAAGTGAGTGCAAAAAAAGGCCCCACAGTCTAGCTTTGTCATTCAAACGTGAAAAATTCAGTGCATGCCAGTTCCTTGCTTCCTGCTCAGTAAATATCTCTTTGTTCATCAGTCCATGAGGCATATTTCTCAAGGGAAGTGCTTTCAACTCTAAAACAATAAACATATTGACCATTGCATAGACACTTGTAATAAGATTTGTACTACATAAGCAAGCCATGACTTTCCATGCCTAGTGTCATGGTTAACATGTAGCCTATGTGAAATGTCTGAGTAGATAAGATGGCAGCCCGTTGTTTCTTTGGGTTGTAGCACACACAAACAACCCATATATTTTTGCAGATGAGATCACTTCTTCCCAGACTGTGCTGTCTATCTCTAGTAGTGGAACTGACTGGTGAGTGTGTTACCTGTTGCAACCTCTCCCCTCCCCACCATGCTGATCCAAATTGAAGGTAAGTCTATTACAGCCCCAGGTAGGGAGCCTTAACGTAAGCTGTAGCAACTCCTGCTTTAAGCTCTGGAGATCCCTAGTTCAAACACTCATGCGTCAGCTAAGATGACAACCATTGCCATAGCAGAGTTTTGCCTTCAGGAGGAATAAGCAGTCTTCTCTGTTTGAACTTCAGCCACTCACTGAGAATCTAGGGCTCGTGTATGCTGTAACTTTATGGATATAAGAACACAAGAATGGCCACACTGGATCAGATCAAAGGTCCATCTACCCCAGTATCCTGTCTTCTGACAATGGCCAATGTTAGGTGCCCCAGAGGGAATAACAGAATAGGTAATCATCAAATGATATATCCCCTGTTGCCCATTCTCAGCTTCTGGCAAACAGAAGCTAGGGACACCATCGCTGCCCATCCTGGCTAATAGCCTTTAATGGACCTATCCTCCATGAATTTATCTAGATCTTTTTTTAACCCTGTTATAGTCTTGGCCTTCGCAACATCCTCTGGCAAGGAGTTCCACAGGTTGACTATGTTTTGTGTGAAAAACATACTTCCTTTTGTTTGTTTTTAACCTGCTGCCTATTAATTTCATTTGGTGCCCCCTAGTTCTTGTGTTATGAGAACAGGTAAATAAAACTGTTATTTACTTTCTCCACACCAGTCATGATTTTATAGACCTGTATCAGATGATGCTTAGTCATCTGTTTTCCAAGCTGAAAAATCCCAGTGTTATTAATCTCTCCTCATATGGAAGCTGTTCCATATCCCTAATCATTTTGTTGCCCTTTTCTGAACCTTTTCCAATTCCAGCATATCTTTTTTGAGATGGAGAGAGACCACACTTGCACGCAGTATTCAATATGTTGGCATACTATGTGGATTTATGGATTTATGTAGTGGCAATACAATATTTTCTGTCTTATTATCTATCCCTTTTCTTAATGATTCCTAACATTCTGTTTGCTTTTTTGACTGCCACTGCATATTGAGTGGATATTTTCAGAGAACTCTCCACAATGACTCTAAGATCTCTTTCTTGAGTGGTAACAGCTCATTTAGACCCCCATCATTTTATATGTATGTATATTCATTTTATATTAATAAGATTTGTGTCCTCCTTGGCTGAAGAAATCCAGTAGAAAGATGTGGTGGCAATCTGGAGTTAATTGTTAATGCCTCTCTGTGGGAACATGGCATGTGAGCTTTTATTATAGATGGAATTGTCAGTCCTTGCTCAAGAAACCCTTGCTTGATGCTGACAATTTCTACATTTTCCTTGTTTTTCATGGTTCACCTTCTCTCAAATCTTCTTTTTCTGGTGGGAGAGCAAGATGTTGACGAGAGACCTTAAATAATCCTTGGAGTCTTCTGGTCTTCAGGCTTCTTTGATCTTGCTTGATTAGGTTTTATGTCTGGATAAGGTATGGAGACACTGTTTGTGGTGTTGACTGATGGACTTTTCATAAATCAATTGTCCATTTTGATTCATTTCAGTTTACCTGCTGCCTTCGATACCAGAGTGGCTGTGTTCCTTTCTTTCTCAGTGATCCTAGCGTGAAAATTGCGTATCTGACCCCAAAACTTTTATGTGGGTTTCCACGGGATTCCGTTTTTCTATCAGATATAAAGCTGCGCAAAAATTACTCTTGCTAGGGAAGGTCAATGTTATTAAAGGCAGGTGCTAGACTTAAAAAAACTGGAACTGATATCCAGGGCTGGTGCAAGGATATTTTGCGCCCTAGGCGAAAGTTCCATCTTGCGCCCTCTCCTCCCCCCAAAAATCACATACATTATACACAATACACAGTCACAGAGTAACATGTTATAATTTAGAATTTATGTTTCCGCGCTTTAAGTTTAGCAAATTTAGAAACAAGTTCCTCCCAGTCAATGCTGTGAGCAATGTCATGTTCTATTGACAAGGTAGATAGCCCAACAAGTCTTTGTTGCAACATTGATGTTTGCATATATGTTTTTATCAACCTGAGCTTCAAGAAGCTTCGCTCACCACTGGCCACAGAAACTGGGAGAGTCAAGAGGATGCGAAGAGCAATAACTGTGTTAGGGACACTGTCAGCTTATTTTCCCATATGAAGTTCAATACATCTTGCGGTGATGAACTCCTTTGGACTCGTCTTGCAATAGCTTGCAATTCACTGCACAAGTCAAAGGCATCAATATCTTTGGATTCAACATGTTGCAAAGCTTTCTCCAGATTCAAGCAATGTTCCCTAATTTGCTTTGTTGTTTTATTTTGCAAACTGTAAACATCATATATGAAGCCAAATACTGAACTAATTTGCTGCATCAATGTGAATCTTTCTTCAACCCAATGTATTGCTGTGTCAATGACTGCAAAGTAAAAGTTCACTTTGAATTTTTCTTTCGGATCATAAATAGGTTCGTCATCTGCTTCATATGTGAACTGCTTCCTCTTCTTTCTAATACGGATTGAATCTGGTTCAAAAAGTGCCAGTACATCCAACTCCTCCGCAAGTTCACCTGCATCTACGAATGTTTTCTCAAAGGCTGTGTCACTTCTGCGGCCCACAAGAAACTTCTTGGTTTCTCCAAGTTGATTAATGGCATCACATATATCAAATTCTTTTGCCTGAAGTTGTTTGCTAGTTATGTTGATCTCAAACAATATGTCATACCACAAAACAAGAGAAACAAGGAACTTGAAACTAGAAATGGCTTTTGTAACAGCCTTTGCATCAACTCGTGATGTATTGCCAGATGATCCTGTCAGAGTATTGTCTTCATAGATGTCTACCAGAGCATCACAGATGTCACCAATGAAAGCAGGATGGAAAAGCTCCCCCCCAAGAAGATCTAAGACATGATGGCTGGATACATAAACAGACACCTGTCACTCACAGGCACTACCTCATAACATGCCAATTTTGCTCAGGACAGAACATCATAGAGGAATACTATGCATTCAGTGGTCTCTACACTGGCCAAGCAACAGCATGACAACTAACCTAACCAGTCCATCCAACTTTTTTGACTGCTTCTTGGGCACTGGTGAGGGGTAGTGGTGCCAGACTGAGTCCAGTGATGGGTGCAGTACAAGTCCACATACTGAGGCAAGGTGCTGGGCCTAGAGTCCTGCTGAGACTGCTGTCCGGCACCAAGTGGAGCACAGCCTCCATGAGGAGAGAACTCAAACAAATATCACGCTCCTTCTGCATGATTCCCCCAAGCACTTCTTCAGGCAGCTGCTATGGGGGTCACTCACAGCCTTAGGCCCGCCTGTTGCGGGCAAAACACAGCAGCAGGGCTTAAAACTCAGACAGGGCCGCCCAGAGGACTCAGGGGGCCTTGGACAAAGCAAAATCAGGGGCCCCTTCCATAAAACATTTGCAATACTATAGTAACATGTATTAGGAAATGTAAAAAATAACTAGTGAAATACATTCAAAAATTAATTTGTAATAATTTGAAAATAAACTAAATACATTATTTAAAAACATTAAAAGCTGTAATGGTCTGTATACATTTGCAATTACATAATGGGCAGTTGCTGGGTGATTGTGATAGTTGGTACCAATGGGCTGTCGTTGCCTGGGGGTGGTGCTGTTGTTGTCCACGGCTGGGTGGGGAACTGGGCTCTGGTTTCAGGGGTGTCCAGCTCACAGGGGCTGGGCTCAGGGATGTGGGGAGATAGGGTCAGGGGGGTGTCCAGCTCAGAGGGGCTGGGCTCAGAGCCAGGGGTCAGGGCTGTTGGGGGAATGGGGTCAGGGGGTTTCCAGCTCAGAGGAACTGGGCTCGGAGCTGGGGGTCAGGGCTGTGGGGGGGATGAGGTCAGCGGGGTGCCTGGGGGCACTGGGGCAGCTCAGCTCTGCAGGCTGCTGTTCTCTCCAGCCATCCAGGCACAAGGGGAGCAGGAGCAGGGACCAGCCAAGGACCAAGAGGGCAGGAGCACAGGCACCTGTGGGGAGGCACTTGCTTATCTTGCCCAATGCATGAGTGTTGGGGTCCTCTTCCTTCCTCCGCTCCACCAGACCACTGCTGAGGCTCTTTTCTTCTCCGTGCCCCTCGCTGGGGCTGATGTGGAGGCTGAGCCAGGGGGTAGCCGCTGCTTTCCTCCAGAAGCGAAGCCCTGGTGTTGCGCCGCTGTCGCAGGGCCCCTGCCACGTGCCCTAAGCAGAGCTGCGCACCTCTGCCCAGCTGCCGGCGCCCCCGCCGGCAATGAGAAAAATTGCAGTGGCTGGAGCCCCTGCTCTGGGAGGGAGAGGGATTCTGAGCCTCTGCCTACAGCTCAGGGATTCCCCTGGGTCAGCGCAGCCGCCATCAGCCAGAACCTCTGGGCTGCCGCGGTGCCACGCTGAGTCCGGGGGCGCCCTGGGCTGCTGACTGCCGCAGCGGCGCCCTGACCCCAGGGGCGCCCCAGGCTGCTGGGCTGCCGCGATGGCTCCCTGACCCCGGGGGCGCCCCAGGCTGCCAGGCTGCCGCAGTGGCTCCCTGACCCCGGGGGCGCCCTGGGCTGCCGGTCTGCCGCAGCGGCTCCCTGATCGCGGGGGCACCCTGGGCTGCCGGGCTGCCATGGCTGCACGCTGACCCCGGGGGTGCCGTGGGCTTCCGGGCTTCCACGGTGGCGCGCTGATCCCGGAGGCACCCTGGGCTACCAGGCTGCTGCGCCGGCGTCCTGACCCTGGGGACACCCTGGGCTGCTGGGCTGCCGCGGCTGCGCACTGACCCTGGGGGCACCGTGGGCTGCCGGGCTGCCACGCCGGCACCCTGACCCCAGGGGCGCCCCGGGCTGCTGGGCTGCCACGGCAGCACCCTGGGCTGTAGGCAGCTGCTGCCATGGGCAGCTCAGACTATCTCTCCAGCAGCAGCGGCTGCAACCATTTAAAAAATTTTAGGGGGGGCGCCGCTTTTTGGCGCCCTCAAATCTTGCCACCCTAGGCAACCGCCTAGTTTGGGTAAATGGTTGCACCGGCCCTGCAGATATCTGGTTTATGTCCTTCACTATGAAGAGAAATAACCTTCAGAAAAAATATTAGGTGCTCAGACACCATGGTTAAGAGCGCGGTATTAAAAACTCAGACTTTTTCATAGTAACTAAACATTTTGTGCCAAAAACAAAGTACCTCTAAAACCCATTTTTTTAATTGAAAAACAATTTTGATTCCCATCTCTCCAAAAATCCACAAATGGGAACAATTGTGTCCTGCATACAAATAGACAGATGATGCAGAATATTTTTATTACATATGAGAGGCTGTGTGTGATTCATGAGATTCCTGAGGACAAGAAAATGCCCACTTTGGTTGCAAAGTTAACTGGTAAAGGATTGAATATGTTCAATGAAATGCCAATTCAAGATGCTTTATATTATTCTAAATTCAAGGAAATGGTTTTAAAACAATTTCATATTAACCCTGAAACATATAAGCTGAAATTTAGGAATTCTAAAAGAAATGTTGGTGAGAGTAATGGAGAATATATAAACAGGATGAAAGATCTGATGGGAAAATGGGTGAGGGGAAAAGGGATTGCAAACTTTGAAGAAATATTTGACCTTGTTGCTCAAGAGCATTTCCTAAGCATATGTAAAAATGATATGAAACAATGTCTATGGGACAAAAATGTGAAAACTGTGGATGAGATGGCTCCTCTAGCAGATGCCTTTGAGGAGACCCCCATATCTATTGAAAGTAAACCACTGAAAGAGGATTCTAAACCCAGTAGGAAGCAGGGTTCCCATTGTACCCCTGGGAAAAAGAGGGTGGCTGGGATGCTGGGCACTCAATTCCCCAAAACCATTCCTCTAATCCCCATCCCAAATCTCCTTTGAAAAAAGAAGAGTCCAAAATGTGCTATAACTGTAATTTGACTGATCACCTGCCCTGGGCTGGGAGGAAGCAGACAACAAATAGCTCATGTTAATTCTCCTGTCCTCAACACAGAAACCTTTCAGGTAATTGAAACTTATCGTACTGGTATTGTGAGATTAGCCTCTGCAGAACCAAACATGGAGTACATAAAAGTTGTCAAGATAAATGGCACGGAATACTTAGGGTGGGAGGATACAGGTGCAGATATTTCTGTGGTTAAGCATAGTGTAATTCAAGAAGGTGCCGTATTGCCAGGAGAAAAGGCAGAGCTTTTATTAGTAGGAGGTTACAGGATTCTTGTGCCTTTGACCAAAATGCATATAGAAACTGATGGTTTAGAAAGTATATTGACAGTGGAAATAGTAGATCATATTCCCATTGACATGCTTATTGGGAATGATATTTTTCGGTATAACTCAGGCTGCTAAGGTATTGCCCACAACAAGGAGGAGTATTATGCTGGGACCCCAGAGGGAAAGGGTAAAGTTCCAGGAATTGCTGAAGGAAAAGAGGAAAGTCTCTTTGATTCCTCTGCAGCAGGGGAAAGCAGCCTGCTTGCAGATGTGTGTGTGTGGGAGACTGAGACCAGCTCCTACTCTGCAGCTGAAGGCAATATCTCTTCAGGAAGGGAAGGGGATGAGGTGATTGTCAGTGAGACAACTGTCTAGGTTGTTAGCTGCTGACACATTGCAGTGTAACAAGGAATGGATCCCACTTTAGAGAGATGTGTCTTAGAGGGGGCCCAGAGAAGAAAACTGGGGAAGGAATAGTGAGAGTATGTAAATGTCTCCTCACTAGTCACATGGGAGAGGATGCCCAGGATAGAATGGCTTATTTGGCATTTGTGCAACCAGGCACTCATAGAATGTCAGGCTTGGAAGGGACCTTAGGAGGTCATCTAGTCCAACCCCCTACTCAAAGCAGGACCAATCCCCAGACAGATTTTTGCCCCAGATCCCTGAATAGCTCCCTCAAGGATTGTACTCACAACCCTGGGTTTAGCGGGCCAATGCTCAAACTGCTGAGCTATCCCTCCCCTCTCCTTACTCAGCCTGGGGCTCAGGTTTTGAGAGGGAACTATGGAACTGACCTTTCAGAGGGGATCAGTCAAACAGCTGACTTCTCAGGATAGAGAAAGTGGCGACAGAGGTCATCCCAATCCAAGTCCCAGCTTTTCATGACACCTGTCTTCTGATATGTTTGTGGAAATGAACAGGATTTCAGGATCTTTAAGATAGGATGCAAATTCTACTGAAGAAATGGTTGTCTGAGAGAATGCAGATGACCCAGCTGGCAGAGGGGAGGATGGCTTTCCTC
The DNA here is from genome assembly GCF_007399415.2 of Gopherus evgoodei. Taxonomy (NCBI): domain Eukaryota; kingdom Metazoa; phylum Chordata; order Testudines; family Testudinidae; genus Gopherus; species Gopherus evgoodei. The sequence continues at coordinate 284,584,816 of NC_044323.1, read as the reverse complement.
AGGCTGATAAGAAACAGAAAATAGCTGAGGGAAAGCTGCTGAGAAAAGGTGCATCTTACCAAAGAGTAGATACTCCTAACCCAGAGAGCACAGATCACAACCCCCTAGGGAAGGTCCCAGGGCTCAGAGGGGGATCACAGAGCAACCCCAAGAGGGGAGATGGATTTTTTTTATGTGAATAACCCTGAGTTGGCAGATAACTCTACAGAGGGCCAGCCAATATATAGAATTCCCCTACATCCTTACCTCACCAGAGCTCGGGTACCAAAGTCCCCAAAATATGATTGGATTGAGGACCCATACTGAAAGAGACACTGAAGGGAAAGGAAAAAAACCCAGTAACTGAGCACATGTTAGGGATCAGGAAGGAGTTGGAAGACACAATGCATACTGAACAAACCAGACTGTCTAAACAGAAGGTGGGATATGATAAAAAATACTTTGAAACACCTATCTGTGATGAAGGATTTGGTGTTACTGTTATATCTCATGATAAAAGATTTATGCTCCTGGTAAATCTTATGACAAAGAATTCAGTACTGATGGTAAATCCTATGAAAGGGTGTAATACAAACAGTTTTGGGGAAAAAGCTTTTGTACATGCTAAGAGTGGTAAATAAGAACATATCTTGTGTTAAAAGGCCCTGTGGTAATGCTGCTTCTCTGCTAATACCTGTAAACAGGCTTGAAGCTTGTCACAACAATGAAACCATAACAAACCTGGTCTGCAGTACGGAAGGGAAAACTGAGACACACCACCTCATGGCATTGATAGCTAAATGCCAAAATACCTACACTCTAGAAAACAATATCTGCTTTGATTTAACACCTTTTGGAAAGGCAGAAGGGTAAACAATGCTGCACAGATACAAACCAATGCTCTCTAGCAACTCAGAGAAGAAAACGCTAACTTTTCAGATCACCAGAGCGATCCACAGTGTTAAAAGATACACCAAACTTGGCAGAAACACATGTGGGTAGCACTACAATGTTTAGCAATGCTTGGACATTGTATTGCGAAAATCTAAAGAGGACCTTGGGCACTCAGTGATTTACATTCGTGCTGTAAACTCCAGGGGGAGGTGTGACACTCTGTCCCTCAAAGTAGCACCCTGGAACCCGTTTTCACCACTGTGATATGATTAGGATGTGTTTTGTACAATGCATGCCTTGTGAGGTATCATTTGAAAAGACCATCTGTTGAATATTTACATCCTGTTGGACTGTATCTACTATATTATATATGAAGTTATTAAGTATTGCAATGTGAGTTACAGAAATACGTTGTGAGGTTGAGAGACAACAAACTTTCAGTGGCAACAAAGGACCAGCCAGACATGCGCTGATGGCCCATTAAAAGGGAGTCCACTCTCCCAATGGCCAGTCCAGAGATTTCTCAGAGACAGCACATGTGTAGTGGAGACTGCTTGACCAATGGGAACTGCCTGATCCGCACATCATAGAAAGGATCTTTCCAGCAAGCTTGAAGAAAGCATAAAAGAGGGGAAAGTGACATCATCACTTGGCCTCTCTCTTCCCTCCCACCATCTCAACACCTGGAAGGACGTCTGGAAGACAAAGACTTTGAACTGGGGTATGGTGGTCCTAGGCTGGACTGGAAGTCCAATCTGTATATTGAGGAACTGTAACCTGCTTTTACCATCTGTCCGGGTAAGACATTGTTGGATTCAACAAAAGTTTAGGATTTAGAATACATATTTCCTTTTCATTTTCTAAAGGTCTGAGCTTTATGGCTACCACTTATAATCATTTAAAATGTACCTTTCTCTAGTTAATAAACCTGTTTTATATTTTACCTAAAACAGTGTGTTTTGGTTGAAGTGCTTGGGAAATCTCAGCTCAGTTTACAAAGGCTGGTGTGTGTACTAACGAACTTGCCCTGCCCAGGGGAACCTTGAGCAATGGAATACAGTACAGTCCTGGGGAGCTGGGGGGAATTGCTGGGAGCCTCTCTATTGATGGTTCACGAGTGACTGGGAAATCATTCATGTCAATCAGTTGGGTGAGTCCCTCCCTGTGGGTGTCTGTGTAAGTGCAATTCCTGTTAGAGGCTTGAATCTTGAGATCAGCATCACAGTGTCTGGGGCAGCCCAGGTGTTCAGAGGGCTCAGCTGTCTCACAATCCAGGCTGACAAGCAGTCACACTTGACAAACAGTCTCTTCTTTCAGTTGTAATCCTCATCATCACATTGGGTGGGATGACTAGAATAGTCTCTGCACAGGGATCTGCCTTTAAACCAGTCAAAAACTGCAGAGAGTGGAGTACGCAGAGGCCTGTTTAGCAAGCAGTATTTTCCTAATAGACCATATTACTTTTAGTTGGGCTCTTTCAGGGTGCAAACTAAAGTTTTGTTATCAACAGGTAAAATCCCTAAATAGTCTTGATCCTGGTGTGTGCGCGTGCGCGAGATAGCAGTGCTCTCTGATTTGAGTCATTATTATGATTATATATAAAGTATATTCTTTTTCTCCCATTGTTCTTTGGGCCTGAAACTGCTTTTTGATCACAACTGCAGAAAACTAAAAGCACTTGAAATGTGTGGAGCTGGGAATAATGGGTTTTAACAGATAATTTACTCTGCAGGATGGATCCATTTTAAATATTACTGTTATTATGACCTTCTGATGCTCTGATGTGTGCATCAGCACCAGAACAGTTAAAGTTTCTTTGAATTATGTTAAAGTGTTCATACCTAGTGAATTATTCCTCCCAGGAGTACATGTGCATGAAATCAGAAAAAAAGATTGCAGAGAAGAATCACACTTCATACATATTCTAATTTACTCACAAAATAGGCACTCTCCCAAATGCATTGATATTTGTTTTAAAAACACAAAAGAAAGTAATAACAATCCCAGGAGCACCATTAAATTCAAAATACTGTTTCCTTCATTATTATGATTTCTGTAAAAGAGTATAAGGGTTTAGCATACCTTGTCCCACCCCAGCGAATGCACACAACTGATACAGGACACGCCGAGTAGCAGGTGGAAATGGGGTCAATCCAAACTTCTGATCTGGACATACTAAGACTCTGGGAAAGTGTTGTGTCTCTATATTCTAGGGCTTGGTTTGGATGTAGCAAGACATGATCCCATAGATGTTGTTGTATGCTAAGCTAGAAAAATATTAGTAATAAGTTATTGCCTGGATGTCACAGTTAAGATCAGGGCCCCATTGTGCTAGGCACTGTGCAAAAAGCACAGACACTCTCTGCTCTGAAGAGATTAGAGCCTAAATAGGAAAGACAGACAAAAATTGAAGGGGAAACAGAGAAAGTGTCTTGGCCATGCGCTCACAACAAATCAGTGGCAGATCCAGGACCCTGTTCTCCTGATTCCCAGTCCAGAGCATTGTCCACTAGCTCATGCTGCCTCTAAAATAAGATGTGGTAAGTGTGCTACTTTGGGGTCTATCTCCTGTCCTTGAAAGGAAAGAGACCCATCAATAAGAGCTGGATGAAATATTCCTAGTGAAAAGTTCCACTGTGAAATTTGCTTATTCTTGCATTTTAAAAAGACAGCATTTTAGGGCTATGTCAAGGTATTTTTCCCACTTTGAACTTTAGCGTCCAAAAAGTGGGGACCTGCATGTACCCTTCTAAGCTTAATTCCTAGCTTAGATCTGATAGCGCTGCCACCAGCCAAAATATAGGGTTTGGCACACTTTCTGTTCACCCAAAACCTTCCCTGGGGAACCCAAGACCCAAACCCCTTGGGATTTAAAACAAGGAGAAATAAACCATCCCCCCTCCTTTCCCCCTCCCAGACTTTCCCCTCCCTGGATCCCTGAGAGGCTACACTGATCCAAACTCCTTGGATCTTAAAACAGAGAGGAATTAACCTTCCCCCCCCTCCTTTCCCCCCACCAATCTCTGGTGAGTTCAGACCCAATCCCCTTGGGTCTTAAACAAGGAAAAAAATCAATCAGGTTCTTGAAAAAGAAAGCTTTTAATTAAAGAAAGAAAAAGTAAAAATTATCTCTGTAAAATCAGGATGGAAAATGTTAACAGGATATTCAGCTCATATAGACTAGAGGGACTTCTCCCCCCTAGCCTGTGATTCAAGTTACAGCAAACAGAAGTAAAAATCCTTCCAGCAAAATACACATTTACAAGTTAAGAAAACAAACATAAGACTAATCCGCCTTTTCTAGCTAGTACTTACTATTTTGAAACATGAGAGACTGTTTCAGAAAGATTGGAGAAACCTGGGGTGCATGTCTGGTCCCTCTTAGCCCCAAGAGCGAACAACGAACAAAACAAACAAACAAACAAAGACTTCCCTCCACCGAAATTTGAAAGTATCTTGTCCCCCGATTGGTCCTCTGGTCAGGTGTCAGCCAGGTTCACTGAGCTTCTTAACCCTTTACAGGTAAAAGAGACATTAACCCTTAACCATCTGTTTATGACAGGCTATTTCACAGTTACAAAGGTCTTTGACACATATTTTTCACTGTTTTTTGAATCACAATAGCATGACTTTACCAGAGGTGTAGGGAACTAGAAGGCACTGTAGCTTCTATTTTTTTCCTGGAAATCAGGAGAGGTGGGTTCTAATCCCATTTCATACAGTCAAAAGGGAACATTATGATTATTTAGTCTGACCGCCTACCTAACACAGGCCATGCAACATCACCCAGCAATTCTTGCATCTAGCCCCACAACTTGTGGTTGTGATGCTGTATTTCTATGTGAGCTTGGACAAATCACTTCAACTCTTTTAGCCTCAGTAAAATGTGGACAGTGATGCTGGCCTGCTTCATGCTGGTGTTGTAAGGTACCACAAAATGAGGTTTGTTCAAAGTAATACAATCAATCAGAGGTGGGAAGAGAACTGTGGATTTCTGGCTTCTTGTCTGTGCTGAATTCATTAGACTGTTCTGCCTACAAAGACTCAAGCCATGCTGAAAATTCACAAATGAGGATTTTTCATTCATACTGGCTCTTCAGTTTTCTATGGGTTTCTGTACTAAAAAAACAAAAACAAAGTATAAACAAACAAAACCCCGAAAACAAACAAAAAATGCCCAGCTTCCCAAAATGACAAGGCTATAAAAAAACATGAAACACATTAATAAAACAAGGTCAATGGAAAATTCATGCAAAAATTGTCATCAGTTTCACTCGTCTATTGATCTCAAAGGACTCTTCCGTCCCTAACTACTAAGATCTTATTACCATAATATGATTTAAAAATGTTTATATAATAGTATATTGTGTGCCACTGTTAATCACATGTAGGGCCATATGGGGCAGAAGGGCATTGGCCTTTGGCTAGAATAGCGAACACTCAGCAATTCTGCTGCTGTGGCATCTCCCTCCCATTTGGCACAATCCATCCGTACCTTGCACTTGTAGATTTCCAGCATGGGTAATGGGAGCAGACCTCAAGGCTATACAAGTCTAATATTCATTGTATACAAAAATCATTTAGACTCTGATCCTCGCAAGGGGAATGGACTGGTGAAGCAGGGAACTACATCTCCCATCATCCCCCTCCCCATTGCACATCCGTCCCCTGGCCAGGCAGGGGGGAAGGACCCTGAACCAGGGCATGAGTGGACTTTGCCTTTGGGGAAGGAGTGGCCCCAGGGCTGGTCAGGAGCAGCAGAGAGAAATCCCCAGGAACTGTATGCAGAGCTGTGTGTGGAACAGGCTGAGAGTGCCAGATGTGACAGCAAGGTGCAGCTCTGGGTGGGACTTATGGGGAAGCAGCAGCAGCTGGGCGGAGAACCAGTGCTGAGGGGACCCAGTGAGAGACGCTAACTGAGCATGGGTTGGAAACCCACAAGCACCTCTTTGTTAAATAGAGACTGAACTGGAGAGAGAACCCCAGGCACTAGGCCCAAAAAGCCCTGACTGCCTCAGGGCCTCCCACCACAACCACTCTTTCACGCCTTGAGCTGCAACTGTTTATGCTCCTGTACTTATGGTATTTGCAACTTATTCCTTTCCTGCCAGTCTTGCTAACATACCCTTTTCCCTTAGCCCTGTGTCTGGTAGTTACTGGGATTCCCCACAGGGAGCACTTAGGAGGCCTGGCTGCTGAAGCACCTACAGCGCTTGCCTCTGAATCATGGTAAACCTGCTACGTTACTGGCTGCTTTGGGGTGTTGTGTGCTCCCGGACTGCGCAGCCCCAATACTAGCAGTAAACTTTTTGGGGCAGCGACCGTCTTTTTGTTCTCTGTTTGTACAACACCTATAACAATGGGGTCCTGGTGCACAGCTGGAGCGCCTAGGTGCTACTACAATACAAATTAATAATACGTGGACCCAACGATGGTACAGAAGTAAGGATCTGCATGGGGAGATCCCTGCAGAGAATGGGGGTTGAGGCTGAATCTGGAGATGTACTGGTACTTGCTGACAACTGTCCAGCTATTATTGTTATGTTATATTATTTTTATCATAGCGGCCAGAGGGCTAAAGCAGGCCCTTGTGATAACATCATGGGTGTTGGCAACATTGCTGTGCACAAGCAACTCGTGAGTTAAAGCTAGTCGAGGTTCTTTTGTGTGTTTTATGTTCATGCTTGGCCAAGCTAACTTTTTTTTCTTGTTCTAATGAACATTTGGGGGATAGGTACCTCCCAGCTCTGTCTAAGTAATGTTCAGGAAGCTGCTATTTAATCTGATTTTTTTTTAAAAAAAAAACATTAGCAATGAAAATCTCAATCCACAATACAATTTTTTCCCTTGCGCCTGTACCTGACCCTTCTTCAAACAAACAGTCTCTTAACCCAGCACCCTTAATTCTAGTGCTATGTTCAGGGAACTGAGCAGCTGGTGATCAGAACACATTTTACTAAGGCCATCCACTGAGACTGTCATAAAAGGCCAGGCAAGAACTTCCACCCCAGTGCCACTTGTAATGCGTTTCAAATGGATTGCTTTTCAAGTTAGCTATTTAATGTGTTTATTTCATTTAAAAAAATGCTACGCTTGCTTAACACAGTTATTTTGTGACCAGGTAGCATAAATCAACATGATACATAATTCAATAAAACAAAATGGGATCTTCACTGTGTGATTGTTTTCAGAGTTTTGCTGTGATTCCACTCTTGTGGCAATGAAAACTGATGTTTACCATCCTGTAAGCCAGGCTGATAAAGGGGAAAGAAAATAAGATGTAGTTGATGTGTTTTAGTTCTGATCTGGTTCTGGTATCTTTTTGCTCCTGCATTTGCTGGCTTTGCAGACATAGCAGCTGAGATTCTAGGCTATGCCTGTTATATCCTTGGGGGCAGCCGGTTTAGGAAGAAATCACTTGAGGCCAGACAGCAGACAGCTAAAAAAACTACCATTTATTTACAGACACAGAGCTCGCCTAACCGGCCGAAGCTGGCTGGGCTATCCCCTAATAATCTAACTCAGTTGTCATAGGAACAAAAACCGTGACAACCAAATACACAACATATTCCTCTCCCTCTAATAAAACCTCCCCTAAATAAAACACACATTAGACTAGAGAAGGAGGGTATATTGCCTCCATTCTCGGCTAAACCCTGGGGATTATTTTGCCCCATAACCGTGGGTTTGCCCTAGCTAAAGATCCAGCCAATGAGGAGGCCTTCTGTCTCTAGATGGATTATGGTGAACTTCTGGTGTTGTTGCACTGGAAAGTACCATGGGCTCAGGGTCCGCAGCACGAACAGGTGAGGAGGTGGTATCAGCTCATGCTGGGCAAAGGGGTATCTCAGCCGCTGGCAGTAATGGAGGAGAACAGTCAGGAACAGGTGATTCGTGATTCGGTGTCTCACCAGAAGAGGTGAAGTCAGACCACTCAACTGCAGATCTGTCCTGAGGACTGGCATGACCTGGCAACAGCTGATCTACATGTCGCTGCCAGGTAAGATACTCTGCAGTCCAGACTGTGTAGGAAACAGGTCCCGTTTGAGTGATGATCGTGGCAGGGACCCATTTAGCTCTGGAAGTATAATTCCGAGCCAAAACTGGATGTCCCAGGCTAAAAGTTCAGTCTTTTGCTCTGGGTGCCCGTCTGATGACTTGATATTGCTGCTGATGTTGCACAATTTGTCGGGGTTCAGAAGGTTTCAGCAGATCAAAGCAAGTGCGCAGCTGTCGTCCCATCGTTAGAAAGGCCGGGGATGCCTGGGTCATAGTATGAGGTGTGTTTCTGTAGGAATTTAAGAAGGCATCCAGACGCTTTTGAATGGAGTGTTGTCCCTTTGCTGATTTCAAAGCGTGTTTCATTGTCTGCACAAATCTTTCAGCTAATCCATTGGTGGATAGATAATATGGTGCTGACGTGATGTGGTGTATCCCATTTGCCTTCATAAAATTTTGAAACTCCTGAGAGATGAACTGCGGTCCGTTGTCGCTCACAAGTTGTTCTGGCAGACCGAAATGACTAAAGAGTACCCGTAGTTTTTAGATAGTACTCTCTGCAGTAGTGGACTGCATTACAGAGACTTCTGGCCATTTAGAATGGGCATCTACTGCCACCAAGAACATGCTTCCTTCAAGGGGGCCAGCAAAATCAATGTTAATATGTTGCCATGGGTTTTCAGGCCAGCCCCATGGGTTTAGGGTTGCCCACTGGGGTGCATTCCTCACAGCCTGACATGACATACAAGCTTTTGCCTTCTCTTCAATAGCACTGTCCAGTCCAGGCCACCAAAAATAGCTTCGTGCAATTTCCTTCATGTGCACTATTCCACAGTGACCGGAATGTAGCTGTTCTAACATCTGTGATCTCAGTGGTGGCGGAATAATGACACGTCTTCCCCACAACAAACAACCAGATTGGTCCTATAACTCCGTCCTCCCGGACATGTAGGTAATAAGTTTGGGTGAGATCGGAGAGGTTTGTCGAGATTTTCCATGCATCACCAGGTCCATAACTTGGGACAATACTGGGTCAACGTGAATTGCCTTCTTTATCTGAGTAGCAGTGATGGGTGTATTCTCTACCTGTTCAAAGTAGAAGATTTCCTTTTGGGCACGATCATGATGTTTGACCGGCAAAGGCAACCTTGAGAGGCCATCTGCATTGCCGTGCAGAGTGGATTTCCGATATTTGATTTCATATGTGTGTGCTGAAAGTAACAATGCCCAACATTGCATACGACTAGCAGCTAATGTGGGAATGCCTGTGTAGGGTCCAAAAATTGACGTCAGAGGTTGATGGTCTGTGAGAAGAGTAAACTTCCACCCAAACAGGTACTGATGAAACTTCTGAATTCCAAAAACCATTCCTAATGCCTCACATTCGATTTGGGCGTAGTTAGTTTCTGCTTTGCTTAGAGTGCGTGAAGCAAAAGCAATAGTTCTCTCTTCTCCTAAAGGCATAATGTGTGACACGACTGCTCCCACTCCATAAGGGGAGGCATCACAGGCCAATTGTAGGGGTAAAGATGGATCAAAGTGCGTTAGAACTTCAGAATTTAGCAATGCTTCCTTAGCTTTGTTAAATGCAACATCACAGGCTTCAGTCCACTTCCAGGCCTTGTTCTGCTCAAGAAGCTCATGAAGAGGTTTTAGCAGTGTGGTTAACTGTGAGATGAACTTTCCATAATAGTTCAGTAGTCCTAGAAATGAGCGCAGCTGGCTTGCATTTCGAGATGGGGGAGCCTCCACAATAGCTTTAACTTTTGCAGGGGCCTTATGAAGACCTGCAGAATCAATGATGTGTCCCAGATATTCAACAGAGGGCTTGAAGAATTCACACTTGTCTTTGCGAACTCGTAGGCCATACTCTTCCAGTCTTTGTAGGGTAGCCTCTAAATTCTTTAAGTGATCCTCTTCATTCCTTCCAGTGACCAGGATATCATCCAGATAGCACTGAACTCCTGACAAGCCACACAAGCTCTGGTCCATAGCTCTCTGGAACAGGGCGGGAGCAGACGTTATTCCGAAGGGTAGGCGACAGTATCGATAAAGTCCCTTATGAGTCACAATAGTCAACAGCTCTTGGGACTTTTCATCGATGTGCATCTGTAAATATGCTTGACTCAGATCAATCTTACTGAACTTTTGTCCCCCAGCCAGGCCTGCGAAGAGGTCATTGATGCGGGGAAGCGGGTATTGCTCTGCACACAACACTGGGTTGACAGTGACTTTAAAATCACCACAAATCTGGAGAGAGCCATCTTTCTTCACTATTGGAACGATAGGAGTGGCCCATGAGCTATGGGTAACTGGTATTAGGACTCCACTGGTGACCAGGTGCTCCAGGTCTGCTTCAACTTTTGGCCTGATGGCATATGGCACAGTTCGGGCTTTCAGATATTTTGGTGGACTGTCAGGTTTAATGTTCAATGTCACAGTGATTCCCTTCATACTTCCCAAATCATCTCCAAAACCAGCAGCATACATAGGGGTTAGACTGGTTTCTTCTTTAGTCATCCAGTGCACTTCTGCCCAGTTCAGCTGAATCTTCCCAAGCCAAGACCTACCCATTAAGGCTACGTTGTTACCTCTCACCACACACAGTGGCAATTTAGCAGCCTGTCCATTGAGCTCCACCTTAACATCAATAGTGCCCAACATGGGCACAGCTTCTCCCATATACGTCTTCAGAACAGATTTTGTTTGTTTGTTCTTTACCTTGACTTCTACTTCCTTCTGTTACTGGAGCAGCACCGGAATCCCACCCTCGTCGCCACTTGTTATATCCTTGGGGGCGGCCAGTTTAGGAAGAAATCACTTGAGGCCAGACAGCAGACAGCTAACAAAACTACCATTTATTTACAGACACAGAGCTCGCCTAACCGGCCGAAGCTGGCTGGGCTATCCCCTAATAATCTAACTCAGTTGCCATAGGAACAAAAACCGTGACAACCAAATACACAACAATGCCTGTTAGAACTGCAGCACACAACTTGCAGCCCTTAGGGTGGAAGGTCTCTGTGCCTCTATTGCACCCTGTTGATTCTGGACTGTTCTGGTAACCATATATGTTAGGCAGCTTCTTTAATGAAAGCAGGCCATCTGAGGCTGCCCATAGGCTGCAGCACCACCCAGGCACCCTGTTGCCCTCTGCATATACCTCGTCCTTGGCCTCTCTCCCAATAGACTGGGTGCTTGTGACAGGGGCCTACGCAGGGCAGCTGATAGCCTTCCTATGCAATGCCTGTACTAGGAAATTCTTCATCAACTGTCTATAGGGCCATAGCGGGAAAGAATCCTTCCCAATGAGCTTTGTAGAAAAGGGTTACAAACAGAAGACTAACAGATTGCTTCTGAGACAAGGTGTGTGAGGCAATATTTTTACTGAACCAACTTCTGTTGGTGTAAAGAACAAGCTTTCAAGCTACACTGGGCTCTTCTTCTGTATGATTTCAGGCATACATTGCATTAATTACAAACTAATACTTTGTCTGATTTACTTTTAGCTCAAATTGAGAGAACACAGTCCCAGGAAAGCAGAACCGTCTCCTGGAGTGTGTGTGTTCTTTGTAATTGTCTGCTTTGAAATGAGCACAGAATGGCCACCAGCCTCTGCAGCCGACAAGGTCCTTTAGGGTTGTCAGGTATCTAGTTTTCTACCAGAACACCCAGTTGAAAAGGGACCCTGGCAGCTCCAGTCGGCACTGCCGACCGAGTTGTTAAACGTCCAGTTAATAGCGCAGCAGGGGCCCGGGGCTAAGGCCGGCTCACTTCCTGCCCTAACTCTGCATGGCACCTGGAAATGACCATCAGGTCTCTTCAGCCCCTAGGTGCATGGGTGGCCAAGGAGGCTCCACACGCTGCCCTCGCCCCCAGTGCTGGCTCTGCAACTCCCATTGGACGGGACCTGTCCCAACTCTATCTGCCATGATAGGGGTAGATGAAGCTTATCCTTCCTCAGATACTGAAAAGATAATTCCAGGAGATCCAGGAGAGCCCTCACCCCCTCCCACACCCCAACCCCAGGTCCCACCCCGGTGAAAGTAAGTAAGGATGGGGGAGAGCAAGCAACAGAGGGAGGGAGGATGGAGTGAACAGGAGTGGGGCCGCAGAGAGGGGGCAGGGGTGAGGCCTGAAGGAAGGGGAGGGTTTGGGTGTTCGGTTTTGTATCATTCGAATGTTGGCAACCCTAAGGTCCTTAGGGATATGAAAATGGAGGGTGAGGTTTTCAAAGGCACAAGGCATTTAGACACCTGTTTCATTGAAAGTCTGTAGAAGCTAGGTGCCTATCTGTCCTTTTGTGCATCTGAAAATCTAATCTGTAGTATACAGAGAGACTTAAGAGTTACACAGCTGCTTAAACCAGAGTTTTCCACTAAAGTTCATATGGCAACATGTTAAATTCGCATCAGTCATTTGGCTTCATCAGGAAAGTGTAAAGCAGCAGAATGAACTTTAGCTAGGTTACCCAGTAATTACTAACCGCTCCAAGCACCCCCTCCATTTACCCATGTTGATTATTTTACTTACTGTAGTTCTTGTTCCTTTTCTTTGTCTCTCATAGGCCACGTCTACACTACAGCATAAAATCGAAATTATTAAAACCGGTTTTATAAAACTGGTTTTATAAAATTGATTTTACGCGTCCACACTAGGGCACATTAATTCGGTGGTGTGCGTCCATGGTCCTAGGTTACCATCGATTTCCGGAGCGGCACACTCTGGGTAGCTCAGTAAAAGAATGAGACCAATAACTTCGATTTCCGTCCACACTAACCCTAAATCGATATAGTAATATCGATTTTAGGGTTACTCCTCTCGCTGGGGAGGAGTACAGAAATCGATTTTAAGAGCCCTTAAAATCGATGTAAAGTGCCTTGTAGTGTGGATGGTTACATCGTTAAATCAATTTAACACTGTTTAAATCGATTTAACGCTGTAGTGTGGACCAGGCCATAGGCATGGTAGAGGAAAACACGATGAAAATTATTTTATGAGTGGATTTAGACAATGGAAACTAGTCATTGCTGCATTCTTTGTACATGCAAAATTTCCATTGTCTTTACTGGGGTTAAACACACATATGGGCTGAGTGATTAAGCCTTTCCTGAAGAATTGTTTCTGTCAGCTTTACAAGAATTGAAATATTTTATAGCTTTGCATTAAAACTTGCACTGTTTTTCACAGCTGGAAAAGTGATTTCAGTGCCTTCATGGATGAAGGGGCACAGAATGAACCTGCTGCTGTTTTCTCAGGTAAACTCAGAGTCCTGCACCTGGTGAAATCCTATATTTTTCTGGGCTTATTCTTTGGTATTTAAAATTAACAGAATAGGAGGGGGCATCTAGGAGAATGGAAGATGAAATATAGAACCAGTTTACTGCATTTATAGCTATCAATATTTCTAATTATTGAATCACACTTCTCACAATAGTCTGTTTTACTATTTTATCTGCATCTCCTTGAATTATCTTGTCAGTATCTGAGAAAGGATAAGCTTCATCTACCCCTGTCATGGCAGATAGAGTTGGGACAGGTCTATATGTCATAATTACAACATAATCTAGTAACCCAGATTTACCAGTCGGTTGCAAGTAGATCCAGTCTCTGGGACCCATGTGCTTCAAAGCCAACTGGGTCGGGGTATAGTCTAGCCCCTGTTTCTAGCTCTGGGACTCCAGGACATGATCCTAAGCTCAGACATCTTGTCTGATTTCTGTCTCAGGGACATGGAATGCCACCATGCAGACCCCAAAGCCAGTGGTTCAGCCCCTCCTCCCAAGTCCCTGAGTAGCTTACATATGTTCCTTCAGTGCTCCAGGTCAGCTGTGGGCACTCTAGGCTTCTAGCTCAGGGGTGGCCAACCTGAGCACGAGAAGGAGCCAGAATTTACCAATATACATTGCCAAAGAGCCACAGTAATACATCAGCAGCCCCCCATCAGCTCCCCTGCCCTGCTCCCAGTTCCTCCTGCCCACCGGCAGCCCCACTCATCAGCACCTCTCTCTCCCTCCCTGCACCTCCCAGTCAGCTGTTTCATGGCGTGCAGGAGGCTCTGGAGGGAGTGGAAGGAGCCAGGGCACGGCAGACTCAGGGGAGAGGACGGGAGGGAGTGGAGTGGGGGCAGGGCCTGCGGCAGAGCCAGGGGTGAGCAGTGAACACCCCCAGGTACATTGGAAAGTTGGCGCCTGTAGCTCCAGCCCCGGAGTCAGTGCCTATACAAGGAGCCGCATATTAACTTCTGAAGAGCCACATGTGACTGGAGCCACAGGTTGGCCACATCTTTTCAAACACAAAATGGTAGGAAAGCAAAGAGCGATTTCGTAACCCCAGTAACTTTACTCTTAAAGCATTCAAGAGTTTCCAATCTTAGAAAATAACAAAAGAGCAAGGCCTCACCCTTCCTTCCTCTGAGCTCATCCCTTCTGTGCATCCATCATTTATCAATGCTTCAGGCTGGGCAGAGTCCACCATTCTCTCTCTCTCTCTCAAGCCTGTCTTATGCGTGGTGATGGTCGGACACTGCATAGAGCAGAGGCCCATTGTAAAGCAGGGCCACAGTTTCCATCCCACGTGCTCACGCTGAAAAGCACCTGACAAAACAGACATATTTGCCCCTCTTCCCCTTGCAAACCACTCGGCAAGACCATTGTTCCATGGAGTGGCCCAAGAGAGTCGGTCAAAGCTGATAGCCCTTGATGGCTCTCAGTGATGGTCCTTCATTGAGGAGGAAAACCTTACCCAGGCATGGCAGTTGTCTGGAATGCAGCGTAACAGTCTGCCTTTGGGCTAGTCCGAACTAACACGACCACAGTGTCAGTGGTTCAGCAGATACAAAACAGATTTCATGGCGTGATAAGTCATATGTCATTCCATCCCAGTCATCTAGTCCAGCATCTTACAAGTGTAGAATTGTTCCCTATAGAACACTTCTTAATGCTTTGTGAAGCCTGGTATTAAAAGCAACAGATTCTACTCCCATTAAAGTCAATGGGAGCAAGATTAGGTACAATATCTCTAGGTAATTTTTTCAGAATATGACTTAGGAGCCTAAGTCCTGGAAATATTTTACCCTCTGGGTTTTAGCCTTCCTTTTTCTATACAGCCTTTTAGCAACAAATAAAAAAAGAACATTCTTGCTTAATTAAAAGTATGAACTCGAAATTTTTCCAATACAATACTTTGCATTTCTATAACTTCAAGGGATCTGAAAACACTTCACAAAGTTAGGGAATAGATTATATCTATTTAATAGATGAGAAAACTGAAACTCAGATAGTTTGACTTGATCTCACTGGGAGTCATGGGTGCTCTAAAAATCAGGCCACTTATACTTAGGTGTACAGATTTGGGTCTCATTTTAGTCACCCGCCTTTGAAAATGTTGGCCTACAACAATGGCTCTCGACCTTTCCAGACTACTGTACCCCTTTCAGGAGTCTTATTTTTCTTGAGTACCCCAGCTTTCACCTCACTTAAAAACAACTTGCTTACAAAATCAGACATAGAATACAAAAGTGTCACAGCACACTCACCGTTACTGACAAATTGCTTCCTTTCTCATTTTTACCATATAATCACAAAATATATCAAATTGGAATATAAATATTGTATTTCATTTCAGTGTCTAGTATGTAAAGCAGTATAAACAAGTCATTGCCTGTGTGCAATTTTAGTTTGTACTGACTTCGCTAATGCTTTTAATGTAACCTGTCGTAAAAGTTGGTAAATATCTAGACGAGTTGATAGACCTCTGTGTACCGCTGGTTGAAAACCACTGGCCTACATGAACTGCCTAAACTCACACAGCCCGTTAGTGGCAGAGAAACCCAGCAGTCCTGACTACAGGTGAGTGAATAATTGATTTTTCTGGATTATCTTTTTATTTGTCCAAATTTGAATTCAAAACATTATTTAAAAAATGAAAACTCAAAATGAAACTTTTCAATCTTTTACAATTTTTTTTCATATTTTTTTCTTGGCCAAAACGATTTCATCAAATTTGACCTGAGTTTGTGAATACTTTTGAAGTGCCAAAAATGCATTTTTTAAGAAAAACTACTTTACAAAAAAGAAAAGAAAACTACCCAGTTGTACTCCTGACTTCCAGTCCTCAGCTCCAAGCAATAGAAAAGACTTCCACATTTTCAGAAGCATACAGACTAATAAAGCAACACTGACGGCTTTTGTGTCATTTATGGTGTGGTAAGAGTATGCAACTACCTTTTATTTTTTAAAACAAATTAAATAAACCCTTTTGTTACCATCAAAGTAAAATTATCTCCAGCATGTCACAGGCATCCAAGTAAGGCATACAATTATACAACGTAAGGCTATAACGCTATTAAGGAAGGTTTGTATCATTTCCCAGGCTCCTTGCAATCAGTATCTTCAGAATGGATTTATTTGGTAGCATTTTATGTTCCCACTACAATCTTTGCGTTGAGAAAGTATCAGAATTTTAATAGCCAGCACAATCTATTAAAAACGATGTACTCTTAATGAACTTATAAATACAGACTTTAACCTTTTAAATATTCTGTATCCATTCCAGCTCTCTCTCCTTACAGAGTGTGGAAGAGGTAAATGGGGGACAATGAGAATGGCAAAAGCAACAAGCCAAGCACTTTAAAGGTAAAATGAGATAGCTTAAAGGAAGGACGTGTGTCTGGAGATTCGGCCTCAGGAGACTTGGATTTCACTGCTTATTTCTGCCACTGACTGACTTTGTGACCATAGAAAAGTCTTAGACCAGCATTGTCAATTTGAATTAGACATTTAAATTAATATTTGAGGCATCTAAGTAAAAGTGACCTGGATTTTGCATCTCTCATTGTGATCAGGTCACTCAGCCTCTCTGGGAGACATATTTACTTCAAAATGATTTTGCAATGAAAAATGGCTTTTGCTTTCCTTTTTTTGTGAAAATGGGTATTTCTGTCACAAGAGTCTGTTTTCAATTATATTTCTGAGGTTTTCTTCAAAGAATTAGAAAACCCGTAAACCTGATTTTGTTGTTGTTTTTCTTTAGCTTTTGTTTGTTTCAGTAGCCCAAATATCAAAATCTTCAGACACACACACACACGCACACACACACACACAAGGAAAAATGTTCACTGTTTCATTTTTAGATGAAAGCCCAAAATCTTTTGATGAACATTTTCAATGAAACCAAAGCATTGTCAAGGTTGTAAAAATTATGGGAACAAAAAAACGTCCGTAACCAGTTCTATCTCTGCCTCAGAATCAAAGGGGGAATACTGACCTACCACTACACAAGACAAGACAGTCTAGAGATTATCCCAGAATGGCTTGTAGATTTTTGAGATCTTCAGATTAAAGCTGCTATGAATGTGAAAATCAGCATCACATTATTATTGTCATATAAGAATATATAGCTACAGAAGATGCTTTAAATTATTTATGGGAAATGTGGATAGTGGAATAGTGAGTGCCTGACTGATAACAGTCAGTGCTTTAACATTTTCCTCTTTTTGTTTTTCCTGGGTATAGAAGGAATTAAGGGATTCAACTCAACTCAGCCTAAGAAAGTCACTAATTTAAAAAGAAACAAACCTGAAACTGATTTAATTTAGGTTTTCTAAATACTTTCATCTGCAAATAGTTTTAGAGATTCTCTCCATTGACTTTAGCACCAACTAGGGATGCTCATCCTAAGAGCCATAAACAAAAGAAGACAGATGTGTGGAACATGTGCATGTGAAGGTGGTAGTCTCCATAGCAACAATAACCATGCCAAAGCTCTCAGAACACTAGCCCTGTACACAGGCATGCTGCTTAGTTATTCATGGATGTTGAGATGGAGACACTGATCAGAATTCATTGAAATGGGTGAAAACAGGCCAGATGTTGACAAAACCCATCCCTTTTATCCAGCTTGCCAGCCGTCTCAATTGTGTTGGAAGAGGTGACTGCATTTCTGTATGGGGTTTAAAAGTTGAAAATAGATCATTTCTTAAGTTTTCTTGACAGCAGCTTTGCTATGGAGTCAGTCTTAGGCCTGGTCTACACTATGCGTTTAAACCGATTTTAGCAGTGTTAAACCGATTTAACACTGTACCCATCCACACTATGAGGCCCTTTATATCAATATAAAGGGCTCTTTGAATCGGTTTCTGTACTCCTCCCCGATGAGAGGAGTAGCGCTAAAATCGGTATTACCATATCGGATTAGGGTTAGTGTGGCCGCAAATCGACGGTATTGGCCTCCGGGTGGTATCCCACAGTGCACCACTGTGACCGCTCTGGACAGCAGTCTCAACTCGGATGCAGTGGCCAGGTAAACAGGAAAAGCCCCGCGAAATTTTGATTTTCATTTCCTGTTTGCCCAGCATGGAGCTCTGATCAGCACTGGTGGCAATTCAGTCCCAAATCCAAAAAGAGCTCCAGCATGGACCATACGGGAGATACTGGATCTGATCGCTGTTCTATCAGAGCTCCATTATAGAAGACGAAATGCCAAAGCATTTGAAAAAAAATCTACAGGCTACACAGTGCTGCGTGACAAGCGTAACGGGAAGCCAGAGACTCAAATGGATGCTCATGGAGGGAGGGAGCGGGTACTGAGGACTCCAGCTATCTCACAGTCCACAGCAGTCTCCGAAAAGTATTTGCATTCTTGGCTGAGCTCCCAATGCCTGTAGGTTCAAACACATTGTCCGGCGTGGTTCAGGGAATAGCTCGTCAATGTACCCCCTGGCCCCCACCACATGAAAGAAAAGGGGAAAAAATCATTTCTTGACTTTTTTTAATGTCACCCTATGTCTACTGAATGCTGCTGGTAGACGCGATGCTGCAGCAGTAAAGAGCAGTATCCGCTCCTCTTCCCTCCCCGGTAGCAGATGGTACAACATGCTTGATAACTGCTGAATACCCCTGGCTGGCCTCAGGGGCGCCTGGGTAAAAATAGGAATGATTCCTGGTCATTCCCAGTAGATGAGACAGAACGGCTGGTAACCGTCCTCATCATAGCAACTGGGGGCTGAGCTCCATCAGCTCCCTCCCTTTCCTGTGTAAAGAAAAGATTCTGTACTGCCTGGACTATTATAGCAGCGACATGCTGGGCTCCTCTCCTCCGCACCGCTTAATGTCCTGCCTGGACTGTCATAACACCAGGAGGCTGCCTCCCCCTCATTTTATCTAACTAACAAGTCACTGTTTGTTATTCCTGCATTCTTTATAACTTCATGACACAAATGGGGGGGGACACTGCCACTGTAGCCCAGGAAGGTTGGGGGAGGAGGGAAGCAATGGGTGGGGTTGTTGCAGGGGCACCCCCCAGGAATGGCATGTAGCTCATCATTTCTGCTGGATCTGACACGGAGCAGCTGTACTCTCTGATACACTGCTTCTCTAGTACATTTGCCCCATATTCTAGACAGGACTGACTCTATTTTTAGAAACCATAAAGGAGGGATTGACTCGGGGAGTCATTCCCAGTTTTGCTTTTGCGCCCCCGGCCAATCTCAGCCAGGGGCACCCATGATAGCAGCAGACAGCACAGAAGGACAGATAACCATCATCTCATTGCCAAATTACACTGGCAGCAGATGGTACAGAATGACTGGTAACCATCTCTGCTATCATGCAAAAGCAAATGAATGCTGCTGTGTAGCGCTGGAGTATCACCTCTGTCTGCGGCATCCAGTACACATACGGTGACTGTAAAAAAAAAAAAAAGCTGAACGGGCTCCATGGCTGCCATGTTATGGCGTCTGCCAGGGCAATCCAGGGAAAAAGGGCATGAAATGATTGTCTGCCGTTGCTTTCCCGGAGGAAGGAATGACTGACGACATTTACCCAGAACCACCCGCGACAATGATTTTTGCCCCATCAGCCACTGGGCTCTCAACCCAGAATTCTAAGGGGCGGGGGAGACTGCGGGAACTATGGGATAGCTACAGAATAGCTACCCACAGTGCAACGCTCCGGAAATCGACGCTAGCCTCGGACCATGGACGCACACTGCCGAATTAATGTGCTTAGTGTGGCCGCGTGCACTCGACTTTATACAATCTGTTTTATAAAACTGGTTTATGTAAAATTGGAATTATCCCGTAGTGTAGACGTACCCTCAGTTCTGAAAGTAAAAGCCCCCCGCACAAGTCTGGCTCCAGGTTTTCTGGTGCCCCAAGCAGCAAAAAAACAAAACAACAACAACAACAACAACAAAAAGCCACGGCCGCGCGACCGCGCCGCTCCACTCTTTGGCAGCAATTCAGCAGTGGGTCCTTTGCTCCGAGAGGGACTGAGGGACCCGCCGCCGAATTGCCACTGAAGACCCGGACGTGCCACCCCTATAACGGCCGGAGTGCCGCCCCTTGGTATTGGCCGCCCCAAGCACCTGCTTCTTTAGCTAGTGCCTGGAACCGACCCTGCCCCGGCCCTATGGAAAGTCTTCTAGTATAAATAAAGTTGTTATAAAGAGGGGATGGGGTTGATAAATCGTTCTCATTATCCACTAAGGACAGGACAAGAACTAATGGGCTTAAATTGCTGCAAGGGAAATATAGGTTGGGCGTTCGGAAAAACTTCCTAACACTAAGCATAGTTAAGCATTGGAACAAATTACCTAGGGAGGTTGTGGAATCTTCATCAATGGGTTGTCAAACATGGTCTACATAATACTTAGTCCTGCCTCAGTGCAGGGGACCGGACTAGATGGCCTATCAAGGTTCCTTCCAGTCCAACATTTCTATGATTTGCTCTTTAAATACAAGGTGTTAAGGGATGCAAATAAATATGGTGGTTGAGTTTTTCCTAAGCAGTCTAAGGGCTTGTCGACATGCATCTGAGGAAGTGGGTATTCACCCACGAAAGCTCATGCTCCAAAACGTCTGTTAGTCTATAAGGTGCCACAGGATTCTTTGCTGCTTGTCTACACTGGCACTTTACAGCACTGCAAGTTTCTCATTCAGGAGTGTGAAAAACACCCTCCCTGAGCACAACAAGTTTCAGCGTTGTAAAGCTTCAGTGTAAACAGTGCACCCGCACTGGGAGCCACGCTTCTCATAGAGGTGGTTTTTTTAGAGCAGTGGGAGAACTCTCTCCTAGTGCTCTGCTACAACTACACAAGCCATGTTAAAGCGCTGCCACAGCAGTGCTCTAATGTTGCCAGTGTAGACAAGTCCTAAGAGACTCAACAGATCTTTCATTAGAATTAATGGAAGATATGAGTCGAAGTCCTCTAGGAATGCTTTGGAAGTTCCAAATGGTAAATCAGCAAGACATCTTCAGAAACTGGTGTGATGATGATATGATCTTACCAACATGATCCAACATGATTTAGTTGGGAATTGGTCCTGCTTTGAGCAGGGGGTTGGACTAGATGACCTCCTGAAGTCCTTTCCAACCCTGTCAAGTATCAGAGGGTAGCCGTGTTAGTCTGGATCTGTAAAAGCAGCAAAGAATCCTGTGGCACCTTATAGACTAACAGACGTTTTGGAGCATGAGCTTTCGTGGGTGAATACCCACTTCCTCAGATGCATGTAATGGAAATATCCAGGGGCAGGTATATATATGTGTGCTAGCAAGCAAGCTAGAGATAACGAGGTCAGTTCAATCAGGGAGGATGCGGCCCTGTTCTAGCAGTTGAGGTGTGAAAACCAAGAGAGGAGAAACTGGTTCTGTAATTGGCAAGCCATTCACAGTCTTTGTTCAATCCTGAGCAGATGGTGTCAAATTTGCGGATGAACTGAAGCTCAGCAGTTTCTCTTTGAAGTCTGGTCCTGAAGTTTTTTTGCTGCAGGATGGCCACCTTAAGGTCTGCTATAGTGTGGCCAGGGAGGTTGAAGTGCTCTCCTACAGGTTTTTGTATATTGCCATTCCTAATGTCTGATTTGTGTCCATTTATCCTTTTCCGTAGAGACTGTCCAGTTTGGCCGATGTACATAGCAGAGGGGCATTGCTGGCATATGATGGCGTATATTACATTGGTGGATGTGCAGGTGAATGAACCAGTGATGGTGTGGCTGATCTGGTTAGGTCCTGTGATGGTGTCGCTGGTGTAGATATGTGGGCAGAGTTGGCATCGAGGTTTGTTGCATGGATTGGTTCCTGAGCTAGAGTTATTATGATGTGGTGTGCAGTTACTGGTGAGAATATGTTTCAGGTTGGCAGGTTGTCTGTGGGCAAGGATTGGCCTGCCACCCAAGGCCTGTGAAAGTGTGGGATCATTGTCCAGGATGGGTTGTAGATCCTTGATGATGCGTTGGAGGGGTTTTAGCTGGGGGCTGTATGTGATGGCCAGTGGAGTCCTGTTGGTTTCTCTCTTGGGTTTGTCTTGCAGTAGGAGGCTTCTGGGTACACGTCTGGCTCTGTTGATCTGTTTCCTTATTTCCTCATGCGGGTATTGTAGTTTTGAGAATGCTTGGTGGAGATTTTGTAGGTGTTGGTCTCTGTCTGAGGGGTTAGAGCAGATGCGGTTGTACCTCAGTGCTTGGCTGTAGACAATGGATCGTGTGATGTGCCTGGGATGGAAGCTGGAGGCATGAAGGTAGGCATAGCGATCGGTGGGTTTTCGATATAGGGTGGTGTTAATGTGACCATCACTTATTTGCACCGTGGTGTCAAGAAAGTGGACCTCCCGTGTAGATTGGTCCAGGCTGAGGTTGATGGTGGGGTGGAATCATGTTTGTATAGAAGTTTGGTTATTAATGAGAGTCTCCAGGTCAACCTCATGAAGAAATCCATCAACCTCATGAAGAAACTTGCACAAATACAGACAGACATCATCTTCCTTTCCAAATGCAAACGGATGGACATCATACCAAATGGACTAAAGGTAAAAAATCCACTGCTATCTACATACTACACGGACCACAGTGAGAGATTATGTCATACTCTATCTAAAAAACTGAGGAACCACCTGATCAGCATCCTATACAGCAAACAGGAAAACATCAAAAAAGAGCTCTCCAACCTGGAGACTCTCATTAATAACCAAACTTCTATACAAACGGACTTCACTAGAATAAGACAGGAAATCTACATTACTCACTTCACCTCTCTTCAAAGGAAAAAGGACTGTAAGCTGTCTAAACTCCTACCTGCCACATGGGGCCACAACAGTGGTACCCCTAACCCACCCAGCAATATCGTCAATCTATCCAACTACACACTCAGCCCAGAAGAAAAGTCTGTCCTATCTCGGGGACTCTCTTTCTGCCCTGCCACCCCCACCAACATGATACAGTTCTGTGGTGATCTGGAAGCCTACTTTCGCCGTCTCCGACTCAAAGAATACTTCCAGGACAACACTGAACAGTGCACTGATACACGGGTGCCCTCCCACCAACAGCACAAGAAAAAGAACTCCACATGGACTCCTCCTGAGGGTCGAAATGACAGCCTGGACCTATACATTGAATGCTTCCGCCGGCGTGCACAGGCAGAAATCGTGGAACAACAACATCGCTTGCCTCACAACCTAAGCCGTGCAGAACGCAATGCCATCCACAGCCTCAGAAATCACCCTGACATTATCATCAAAGAGGCTGATAAAGGAGGTGCTGTTGTCATCATGAACAGGTCTGACTATCAAAAGGAGGCAGCCAGACAACTCTCCAATACCAAATTCTACAGGCCACTTCCCTCAGATCCCACTGAGGAATACACTAAGAAACTACAGCATCTACTCAGGACACTCCCTACACTAACACCAGAAGAAATCAACATACCCCTAGAGCCCCGACCAGGGTTATTCTATCTACTACCCAAGATCCACAAACCCGGAAATCCTGGACGCCCCATCATCTCGGGCATTGGCACTCTCACTGAAGGACTGTCTGGATATATGGACTCTCTACTCAGACCCTATGCCACCAGCACTCCCAGCTATCTCCGCGACACCACTGATTTCCTGAGGAAACTACAATGCATTGGTGACCTCCCAGAAAACACCATCCTAGCCACCATGGATGTAGAGGCTCTCTACACAAACATCCCACACACAGATGGAATACAAGCTGTCAAGAACACCATCCCTGATGATGCCACAGCACAACTGGCTGCTGAGCTCTGTGCCTTTATACTTACACACAACTATTTCAAATTTGATGACAATATATATCTCCAGATCAGTGGCACTGCTATGGGCACCCGCATGGCCCCACAATATGCCAATATCTTCATGGCCGACCTGGAACAACGCTTCCTCAGCTCTCGTCCACTCACACCCCTTCTCTATCTACGCTACATTGATGACATCTTCATCATCTGGACCCATGGGAAGGAGACTCTGGAAAAATTCCACCATGATTTCAACAGCTTCCACCCCACCATCAACCTCAGCCTGGACCAATCTACACGGGAGGTCCACTTTCTTGACACCACGGTGCAAATAAGTGATGGTCACATTAACACCACCCTATATCGAAAACCCACCGACCGCTATGCCTACCTTCATGCCTCCAGCTTCCATCCCGGGCACATCACACGATCCATTGTCTACAGCCAAGCACTGAGGTACAACCGCATCTGCTCTAACCCCTCAGACAGAGACCAACACCTACAAAATCTCCACCAAGCATTCTCAAAACTACAATACCCGCATGAGGAAATAAGGAAACAGATCAACAGAGCCAGACGTGTACCCAGAAGCCTCCTACTGCAAGACAAACCCAAGAGAGAAACCAACAGGACTCCACTGGCCATCACATACAGCCCCCAGCTAAAACCCCTCCAACGCATCATCAAGGATCTACAACCCATCCTGGACAATGATCCCACACTTTCACAGGCCTTGGGTGGCAGGCCAATCCTTGCCCACAGACAACCTGCCAACCTGAAACATATTCTCACCAGTAACTGCACACCACATCATAATAACTCTAGCTCAGGAACCAATCCATGCAACAAACCTCGATGCCAACTCTGCCCACATATCTACACCAGCGACACCATCACAGGACCTAACCAGATCAGCCACACCATCACTGGTTCATTCACCTGCACATCC
Organism: Gopherus evgoodei; assembly: GCF_007399415.2. Taxonomy (NCBI): domain Eukaryota; kingdom Metazoa; phylum Chordata; order Testudines; family Testudinidae; genus Gopherus; species Gopherus evgoodei. Next base: position 284,559,964 of record NC_044323.1, on the reverse strand, counting down.
ACCAATGTAATATACGCCATCATATGCCAGCAATGCCCCTCTGCTATGTACATCGGCCAAACTGGACAGTCTCTACGGAAAAGGATAAATGGACACAAATCAGACATTAGGAATGGCAATATACAAAAACCTGTAGGAGAGCACTTCAACCTCCCTGGCCACACTATAGCAGACCTTAAGGTGGCCATCCTGCAGCAAAAAAACTTCAGGACCAGACTTCAAAGAGAAACTGCTGAGCTTCAGTTCATCCGCAAATTTGACACCATCTGCTCAGGATTGAACAAAGACTGTGAATGGCTTGCCAATTACAGAACCAGTTTCTCCTCTCTTGGTTTTCACACCTCAACTGCTAGAACAGGGCCGCATCCTCCCTGATTGAACTGACCTCGTTATCTCTAGCTTGCTTGCTAGCACACATATATATACCTGCCCCTGGATATTTCCATTACATGCATCTGAGGAAGTGGGTATTCACCCACGAAAGCTCATGCTCCAAAACATCTGTTAGTCTATAAGGTGCCACAGGATTCTTTGCTGCTTTCCAACCCTGATAGTCTATGATTCTATGATCCTAAATAACCAATGTTTGCAATTAATGCATAGATGGGGAACATATAATGGATAGAGAGTTGGTCAATATTTTTTTACCAAAATATTTTCATGTTGAAAATGTGATAGTGTTAAAACCAAAGTTTTCCATGGGAAAATGGCAATTTTGATGTAATATTTTGATTTTTCCACCCAAAAAGTCTAAAAGAAAATATCATTGTGAATCAACAGTTTGAAGTGAAATGAGGGGGGTTTTAATTTCAAATTGATATTCACACGTGAAATTTTTGTTTTGAAATTTTTGTCTTGATTTAAAATGTCATTGATTCAGTCTGTTCTGAACTGAATTTTTTCACAGCATTTTGTTCTGTGAAAATATTGGATGTTTTGACATTTCATTCTGATTCCAAATCAATCAGAATCAAATGTCAGAAGGTCAGAATTTTCCAGAGGACAGAAATTCTGTTTTCCAAACAGCTGTAGTATATAGTTATACTGTAGGAAATGGCAGCCAAAAAAATCCTTATGTCAGAAAGAATGTAACTAGATCAAGGCAAATATTCATAAGGAAAAATATTGAATTAATTTTGCTTCTTTTGGTCCAAGCTGATTGATGCAAACATGAAAAATTATCGGTTGGAAATATTTGTAATGTTTACCAATCTCTTGGTATGAGCCAAAGCCTTTCCAAAAATAGATAGAAAGCTTTAAAAGAAGTTCTAGTAGCAACAGGTTCATTTGGCACTAGACCTGATGTTCTTAGCTAGAGCTCTGACCCCAAATTGGAGGTAAATCACACACGATAGGGGACCGCCTCTGCTAAGAGACATTTGTTCAAACAAAAATTTTATAGTGAGGATCGGGTCTGGGATAGCAGTGTGGCTACAGATCAGGACTGAACTGTATTTGTAGGGTTCTACAGGGAAGTTTAATAGCGTATTCCAGGGGTGACCAAACTTACTGACCCTCTGAGCCACATACAACAATTTTCAGAAGTTTGAGAGCTAGGATGTGGCTTCACTCCCGGAGGAGGAGGCAGCTGCTTGGGCTGAGAGGTTCAGCCCCGCTCCTGCTGAAGCTCTGAGACCCAGCAAGCAAGCCTTGTGGGGCTGAAGCCCTGAGGCCCCCCTCCCCACTGAGTAGAAGCTAGAGGCAACGCATGGGGGGGGAATATGTGGGATCACGTCCTCCTGATTTTTGCCAGGGATTGCTGGTCCCACTCAGTCACATGGTGCCACTAGGCCCTCTCCCTGCACTGCAGCTGCTGGAGCCGGCAAGATGGAATCTGTGGCCCTGGGGAGAGGCAGTGACAAACAGCTGGGAGCTGCAGGGAGAGCCTCTGCTTTTGCTGCTGCCTCTCCCCACAGAGTTAAAGCAGTGGCCCCTCCCTGCAGTGCCCAGCTAACACCTGGGAGCTGCAGGGAGGGGCCTCTTAGGGTAAGAGGGGGTGTGTGCCTGGGGAGGCATGACTCATGCTGTTGGGGGGGGCAAACCTTTAAATTGTGCCCCCCCCAGCAGGGACCAGTCATCTCTGGCAGCATCCCTTAGCCCCACCACCCAACCGCAGGGCAGAAACCCTAAGCTCCCTGCCTCCCTGTCTGGTAGGTAGAGAATGTGGGTGGCCTGGGGGGCTCTGTGTGCTGCACTTTACCTGTAAAAGAGCCGTATGTGGCTTACAAGCCACAGTTTGGCCAACCCTGGCCTATTTGTTCATAAACAGAGATGTTAATAGTAGCTGCAAGGGACTTTTTGTAGGATTGCCAAGTCTTGTGCAATTGTATAACAAGTCGCACAATAGTTGGTATTTTGTGACCATTCCAGCTCCTGGAGATCAGTGATTATGCAGGGAAGGTCTCCTGATTTTCAAAGCAGTTTCATGATTTGGGGGGCCCGATTCATGATTTGTGAATACTTGGGGTTGGCAATACTGCTGATGTGATCACTTAGAAAGTTGAGGTGGGGGGAACCACTCACTTAAACATTTGAGACCTGAACCTGCTGTTGATCCTTACTGAAAAGTTAGGAGTTACAAGGGAATGTGTGAATTCTGCAGGTGGAATGAGGATGGGGCAGGGCCCTTAAGATGCATGAACAACATAATTTAGTTTTTGAATTCCGATATATGGGTAGTTAGTGATCTTCAAATAGTTAGAGTGATAGAATTTAATGCCAGAAGCGACCATCTATTCTGACCATCTACATATCACCGGCCACCAGTACCACTCCACACCTGCACATTGAACCCATGGCAGGGAATTGATTAAGTGAGATATACCTAAATGATCCTAGATGACCTTTGCCACATGCTGCAAAGGAAGATGAAACCCCTCTTCAAGGTCACTGCCAATCTGACCTGGGGAACAATCCTTTCCAGCCCCACATATGGCGATCGGTTAGACCTGAGCATGTGAGCAAGACCCACCAACCAAGAACCTGAAAGAACAAATTCTCAATACTACCACAGACCACTGTTCAACTCCACCCAGTGTTCCGTCTGCAGCTGTGGCCATCTCTGATGCTTAAGAGGAGTGGTTTTCAACCTGGGGTGCGCGCACTCCCTGCGGGTGCAAGATGCCCTTTCTGAGGATGTGAGACATGCCAGATTTTTTTAGAAGGTAAATCATCAAAAACACAAATTAAGCACAGGCACGTAAGTACAACTGCTTTGTTTCATCAAACCTATGTATTTATTAACATTATACATTTTTAATGATTACTGTAATATACAAACAAAAAATATATCTAGGTTTAAGGGGTGCAAAAATATATTTTTTAGCTTTAAGGGGTGCGAGATCATATTTTGAGAACCAAAGGGGTGCAGGCTGCAGTAAAGGTTAAGGACCACTGCTTTAGAGGAAGGAGAATACATTGGGGGGTAGGAGAGGAACCTCTTCCTGACCCCGGCAGGTGATCAGATGAAGCCCTGAAGCATGAGATTTTAGGAACATCAGACATGAACCAGAAGGAACAGTGATAGTGTACAGAACTCGTCCACCTGAAGAAACACCATACTGAAAAGTATCAGAGCTGCACACTTTCCATTCTACTGCTGTGCCTCCATTCAATCAAACTCAGTTGGCCTGTGTGAGAATGTCTGCACTGTTCCTTTAAATCTAAAACAGGAAGCCAAGATGGATGGGACTTAGGAAGGTTGTTTGCATGCGTTCTACAATGAAATAGAGGAGCTTTACAGATAACGGCATCTTTTTTATTTTAATAAATTCACTTGTTCAGTGTTAAAAGAAAACAGCCCCTACTTTTCTCTCTCTCTTTCCTTATTATTGTGCCATGGCAGCCTATTCTTAAACAAGCAGCAAAGAGTCCTGTGGCACCTTATAGACTAACAGACGTATTGGAGCATGAGCTTTTGTGGGTGAATACCCACTTCACCAGATGCATGCATTCTTAAACGGCTATCAGTTTGGACATGTAGGAAGGACTGCTCTGAATTGCATTAAATATGTTACTTACAAATTCTACAGTTGTGAAAGTGGTGCTGGACATTAACTCATTAATAAAAATATAATAAAGAGACAGAAGCAGAGGGTATTGATGTCTACATCTTGTTAATTAATTTTCTGAAAGCCATGGCTGGCCTTTTAAGGAATGGACCTCTTTTCTGGCTCAGCCTGTGATCAGCACCTCTAGGGTCAAATACAAAGAGTTTTTAGTGCCTAACTGAATATTAATAGAGGGAAGTCAAAGGACAGCTGGAACTACAATAATATATTATCTGTCATTAAAGATTTTAAGGTGCAGGAGCAATTTAGAAGACTAATAAGCTCTGTTTAGCACAAGTTCAAATAACTAGGGTGACCATACATCCCACTTTGGCCAGGACAGTACCTTTTTAATCCCTGTCTCAGCTGTCCTGACTTTTTTGGCAAAAGTGGGCATTTGTCCCATTTGCTCTTGTGTGTGTGTGTGGGGGGGGGGTGCAGCAATGCCAGCCCTGCGCAGGAGGGTGAGGGGGGTGGAAGGGTTTGAGCTAGCCCCACGCAGTGCCCATTTTCCCTTTGGGCAATATGGGCACCCTACAAATAATGTATTTCCTCTGTTTAACCATAGAAGATATAATAATTAATACACAGGGCCTGACAATCACGGCAGTGGGTTGCATAGGCTGGGGGAGGCTGTGCCTCCCTAAAGAGCCATGCATTGCCCCACCCCCTGTTTACCACCGCTCCCTGTGTGCAGCAGCTCCAGTCCTGCTACAGCCGCCCAGTGCTCCAGCTGGGGAGGCTTGGGCCATGTGCCTTCTGCCTTCCTGGTGCTCCAGAGCTGGGGAGGCTGGGGCCGTGAGTCACCCATCCTCCTGGTGCTCCGGGGTTGGGGGGCTAGCCTGGAGTGGGAATGGGCCAGTGGCTGTGGTTGGGGGGTGGGCTCTGGGCTCCGGCAGGGGGTAGAAGGGGCAGAGCTTCAGGCATAAGGGGCAGGGCTGGGGCTAGCCTCCCTCAGCCCACGGTTCAGGGTCCTACCAAATTCATGATCCTGTTTAGTCAATTTCACAGTCATAGGATTCTTAAAATAGTCAATTTCAGGGTTTCAGATGTCTACATCTGACATTCTGGTGTTGTAACCATGGGGTCCTAACCCAAAAGAGGATCATGGGGAGGGGGATCACAAAGCTATTGCAGAGGGGTTGCAGGGTATGGGAGGGTTGTTACTTTTTTTGGGAGGGGAGAGCCAGACGTACAGATGGGCAGCCACCCAGGGCCCCATTGTCAGGGGGCACCGTCGTCCATTCCCCCACTCAAAGCCGGCCCAAGGCCCCTTTAATCCCCCCAAGCACTGGACCTGAAGTTGGGGAGGGACAAGACTGAGGGTGCCGCAACCGGTGGCTCCTCCTGTGCGCCATGCTCCAGCTGCTAGTCATGGTGGGATAGGGAGGGATGGGATTTCCTCTTCCGCTACAGGGATCGCTCCTGGGGTCAGGACAGACCCACCTCCAGGAACCTTCCCCAGCTGCAAGAGGGAAGGAGCAGGGGCCCCTGCAGGGGAAGAGGAAGCCCCTTCCCTCCCCAGCCCAGCAGGGACTAGCAATTGGAGTCCTGCCCATGGTAGGAGCTCCGGACTAGGGGGTTTCCAGCCCTGCCCCTCCCTTACAACAGTCAGATATCATAGGGGAGATCAGCTTTCACAGCCCGTGATGCATTTTTCATAGCCATGAATTTGCTAGGGCCCTAAACTACAAGATCAGGAGTAGCTCCATTGACACGAAGGGAATTAAACCAGTGTGCAAATAACAATCAGGCCTGAAAATAAGACTGAGGGGGAAAGTACTTTATGGAATCATAGAAATGTAGGGCTGGAAAGGACCTTAAGAATTTATCAAGTCCAGCCCCCTGCACTGTTGCAGGACCAGGTTAACCTAATGTAGTAAAGAACCAATATTCATATATTCATCTTAATGTGAAGAATAAGACATATAATATGTCATAAATATGCTGAAATGAACTAAAAAGTATTGCACCTGCCAAGACCTGGACTGAGGATTTTGTGATTTTCTTGCAACAGATATTTAACCCAATCTTGCTCCCTCGGAAATTAACAGAAACACCCTCAACTCCCAATGACCTTCATTAGAGTTGAGGGTACTCAGCCGCTTATAGGATCAAGCCCTGTGGCCCTAATTCAGCAAAACACTTAAGCACATTCTTGAATCCATCCCTACTCAGCAAAGCATTTAAGCACATCCCTGGCTAGCTGCAACTCCAGTTGCGTTTTGGCCTTCCTGATTACACCCCTGCATGTTTGAGCAATATTTTTATACTCCTCCCTAGTCATCTGTCCAAGTTTCCGCTTCTTGTAAGCTTCCATTTTGTAAGCTCACTGAAGATTTCACTGTTAAGACAATTCTTACCTTTGTTTTTAAAGTGAGTCACAGATTTTATGGCCAGAAGGGACCTATTTATGATCATCTAGTCTGACGTCCTATATACTACGTGCCAAAGAAATTCACCCACTAATCCTGGCAGCAAATCCATATTTTATAATACTTCAGCAGGGTGCATCAGATCTAATCACTGGGACAGATTCTCAGCTAGTGTAAATTGACCTATTCCATGCAAGTTCCCCAGCTGAGCATCTGGCCCAGTATCTCCGTAAACTCTTTTGGCAGGTGTGTGTATCTGTAGCAAACCATTTCCAAAAATCTTTGCACATACATTCATGAATTAATAATATAACATTAACTTGCCATCAGTTACACAGTGAATCTATCCATTTCAGAAGAGGCAAAAGCCCAGGTATAATGCCCTGATTACTGGTGATTGTTGCAAATGGTGCAATAACAAACGAGTAATAATTTACCTTTCCTGCTTAAATATTCTTGGGGTGGTAGAAAATAAAATGAGAGTGATAATGGCCCAACATTTTCTCTGGTGCAATTCCAGTGAGGCCACATTACATCAGGGATAAATTTGACCCAATATGTGCAAGAGTTATAACAATTTGATACTACGGTGCCTGGCCACGAGCTGCCTGTCAATCTGTGGATACACTGGATATCTCGGTACCTCAACAGCATGTCTGTCTGTCTTAGGATCTTATCCAGCCCCCATTACTGTAGTATTTATCCTCACAGCAGACCCATGAGGTAAGGGCAGTGCTACGATCCCCATTTCACAAATAGGGAACTGAGGCAGAGAGAGACTAAGTAACTTGCAGGCAGGGCCGGCTCTAGCCATTTCGCCACCCCAAGCATGGCAGCACGCCGCGGGGGGCACTTTGCCGCTTGCCGGTCCCGCGGCTCCAGTGGATCTCCTGCAGAAGTGGCTGTGGCTGCTCCACCAGAGCTGCGGGACCATCGCACCCTCCGCAGGCACGCCTGCGGGAGGTCCACTGGAGCAGCCAGCCGCCTCCCGGCAAGCGGCAGAGCGCCCCCTGCGGCATGCCGCCCCAAGCATGCGCTTGGCGTGCTGGGGCCTGGAGCCGGCCCTGCTTGCAGGACATCTGTGACGAGCAGGAAGTAGAACCAAGTCTCCTGAGTCTCAGGCCAAGCTAGTCCCCACTCCATTGAACCATCCTTTCTCCTATATAAGATGCCACATTCCTTTATAAAAATGCCTAATGCCAGATATGATGTGATCTGCATATTGCTTTCTGTTGATTGATTTCAGGCTAGTCAATGATTTTAGGCCAGGTTGCAAACCCTTTATTCACACTGATAAGTATGTACTTACTCACTACTGCAGTGAATGAGACCACTCAGTTAAGTATCTCTTCACAGATGTCAGTAATGAAGTTCCAGCTGGTTCTTTTACATATCATCACCTCTACATGTAGTTTGAAGCAAAAGGTGCATCCTTGGCCCTATTAAAGTCAATGGGAGTTTGACCATTGACTTCAATAGGGCCAGAATTTCACCCAGAATATTTACCTTGGTTATCTTGGTTGCTTATTGTTAACTACACAACACTTCCATTAAAAGAGCTATTTAAAAAACAAACAATGAAAAAACACTTTGTATTTCTAAGTGGCTACAAACCCCGCATCATACAGGGCCTGATTTCCAAAGTTTCAGAGCACTTACAGTGACTTGATTTTAATGGGAGCTGCAGATGCTCAACAGCTGTGAAAATCAGAGCCCCATTGGAAAAACAATCCCAGGACATCCTTTTTTGTATCATTTTGCTTACTCTGATAAGAATCTATTCACTTTCTTTGAATGTGGGCCACAGAAGCCCAACTAAATGCATGTTGAATCACAGGAAATATTTCCCAACAGAGTGTGTTAGACTATGGGATGTTCTCCCATGGGAAGATGTTGAAACTCTATCACTGGATGCATTGAAAATTGGACTAGACAGAGCATTCCAGGACAAACTGCAGGGAAATATCCTACTTGGGCCAGGGGATCAAACTAGAGGACCTAAATGAACTTTTTCATTTCTAATTTTTAGTTTTTTTTCTTCGTAAATCACATTAGAGATTCAATTTAAACATCTCTCTATGCTATGACCATCACCATGGTATTTTATTTTAACTAATATCAGGTCAGGAGAAAATATCACAGGTGAATTAAAGTACATATTTAAAAAATAATAATAATAATAGAATTTCTGTGTGATACCTATTACAACTGTGAATTTGAAAGCGGGTGTGTAGATTACTGTGCTGTGTACTTGTGGTGGTTTTCTGTTAAATCCTGGTTAAGCTCTGGTATCGTCCAGATCACACTGAGCTTCAGTTAGCCACTAAAGAATCAATTTCCAAACACTACTTGAATTGGCTATGCCTATAAACCTTGTTTTCATTTAATAGGGTTTAATCAACACAATACCACTAGAATGAACTCTAGTGAATATGCAGTCACTAGGAGTAAATTTAACTCATCATTATAAACTCTCTTATCAATTGACCTGTTCTTTGGGTGAAAACCCAATGAACAAGAGGAGGTTATTGCAAACCATGCACTATTAGCTTGATCCCGTAAGGTACCTTATCCCTTATGGGAGGTACTAAGTCCCATCAGAATCAGTGAGCACTGAGGGTGTTTAGAACCAAGCAGGAAGCACCCAGGGGCAGAGTTCAAATTTTTTTTAGCTGAAACTGTTTTGTCGGGAAATGCTGCTTTTTTAAAACCGAAATCTTTTGTGAAAACATGCCAGTTTCAACAAACTTTCCATTGGGCAGGGTTCTCAAGGTCAGGCAGAATAGGGACTTGGGTCTCCCATGTGTAGGTTTGGAAGGATTCGATTTTTATTGGTAAATGTCAATAACTGTTGATTTCATTGCACACAGACTGACAAAAAAAATGCCATTGATAATCACTGAAAATTTCAAATAGGCAAATCAAGAGAAATGCTGTTTGGGAATCGTATTAGAGTTCGATTTAAGAATATTTACTTTTGTAAATGTTGACATGTGATGTTGACAATTTGTGATTTGACAGTGATAAGCTTTATTTTTTTTAAATCAGTCTCTACTGTCATTAAATACTTATTGTCTAACTTACCATGTTGTCCGATCCCCTCATAATTTCCCCAGACTGTGAACATTTAAATTGATAACAGTAAAAAAATGCTTAAAAGATACATTGATAGTGGGTGGGTTTGTAGTCAGCACAGCTCAGCCCCTACCTAGGCTACTGCGGCTACACTGCTGTTTATACTTGCACTATCTCTATGACAGCTAGCGCATGTATGTGAATGTGAGTAGGGGAATCACACCCCTAGCTTGTAGTGTAGACATAAACAAAGTGTGCCCATAGGAAATCAGAGCTAGTTAGAACTTATATTCACTCCTTCCCCCTCCCTTCCTCCATCTTCCTTTTCATTTAAATTCAAAGTAGTATCCAGACAAGAAGTATAAGGTCTTTGTTTTTACTAGAAATACCCAATACTCCATTTTCCAAAGTCTTGAATAGGTTCAGAATTAACTACTTTCTACTGATTTTAAATCATCTGGCCAAGCTGGCTCAGATCTAAATACAAATGCTAAGGTATCTATTGATGGGATCTTCTAGGTGAATCAATAACCCGAGCCTCTTTTTAAAAGTGCAATATTAATTACTAGCACAGAGCTAAGAGTAAGTATATATGTCAAGAGCAGACTTCTGTTGGCTGAGACTTCCTTTCCAAAACAGAAATCCCTCTGAAATTTCCTGAAAGTAAAGTTGTAATCTTGCTCTCTCTGTATTCAAGTCCCTTCTAAAGACTTACTTCTGCTAAACCAGTAAGAATTGATTAAAACAATCTGTGAAGTTTAGTAATTGCATTGCACTTCCTATACCACCCATTCTTCTCTATTTCGTTGTGGCCTTGGCTACACTTGAGAGTTACAGTGCAATAAAGCTGCCTGCAGCACTGTAACTCACTCCCCGTCCACACTGGCAAGGCACATACAGCACTGTATTTCCATGGCTACAGCGCTGCAGGTACTCCACCTCCCTAAGAGGAATAACAGTTGCTGCGGAGTGGCTGAGATGCTGGTGCTCCAGTGTAAATGAGGAGTAACCTTATTATACAGTGATTGACCTCCAGAAACTCCCCATAATCCTTTTAAGTAAAGATTACTGTTTTTGTTTTGTTGTGAACTCCGGGCTCCCGGAGCTGCTTATCAAAAAAACAAACACAACCACTGTTTGCTGTGAATGAGCAGAGGCAGGGGGGCTCCTTTTGGAATGCCCACAGCTAATGTTTGCTTGAAGAGAGAGGTGGCACATGGGTGGGGGAGGAAGAGTCCATTTCTTCAAGCTGCTGCTTATCTGGTCTGTGAGAAAAAAAACGAACAGCTGCTGTTTGCTTTCAGTGAGGGAGTGGGTCGGAACTTGCAAGGCAGGGAGCTGACACAGTGTCGGCTCCAAAAACCCACTCTCTCCCCCCGTGCTCCATGTCACACTCCACCCCACCCCCCTCTTTTGAAAAGCACATTGCAGCCACTTGAACGCTGGGATAGCTGCCCATAAAGCACCTCTCCGAATGCCACTGCAGATGCTGCAAATGTGGCCACGATATTGTGCTGGCAGCTGTCAGTGTGGCCAGACTGCAGCGCTTTCCCTACACAGCTGTACGAAGACAGGTTTAACTCTCAGCGCTGTACAGCTGCAAGTGTAGCCATACCCTTATGACAACAGTCGTGTTTGCAAGGGGACTACTCTTGTTACTAAGTAGAGCTGTGTGAATAACAAATCCTTTGGTTTGCTGGCAGTTACAAAAAAAACAGGAATAGAAGTTGGGCTTCAAACAAAAAAAATTAATTTTCTGATTAACCAAACAGTAAAAAAAATAAAAAAAAAAAACAAAAAAAATTTGGGTGGAACTAAACATTTCATTTTAATTTTGAGCATTTTAAACTTTTTTTGTTTTTAAGTAAAATGAAAGGAAATTTAAAAAATAAAAAAGTCACTATTGTTCATTTTGAAAATGTCAAAATGAAAAGTTTCAGTTTTGTTTTAAATTGCTTTTGAGGGTCCCCGCCTCTCCCCAAAAGAGACAATTCAGCAAAATCAACACTAATTCACAGAATGTTTTGGTGTCACTATATCTGCATTTTTGGTCAAAGAAAAGTTTCAGTCAAAAAATGTCACCCAGTTCTTTTAATAAGCACTATGCTTACTAGTTCTTATTTGCAGAATAAGGCCTTTTAAATTGAGAACACATCAGGGCAGGGGGTACCATTATTGTGTGTGCTGCACAAATGATACTAATACTGTAATTCAGGCTCTGCACTGGAATTGGTCATCATGAAATGCATTAGGGAGCAGAAACTAAACCACGTGACTTAGGTAACCAATCCCTTACCTTTAGTACAGCATCATGTTGTCAGTATATGCTGGCAACGTTTTCACAAGGGGCTCTCTCAGAAGCATTCCACATTGGTCAGTGGTGAATGCAACATTCCCTGTGCAAAATCCCCTCCCATTCCAATCCATCAGCAAAAAGCTATCACTCTTCCTCCATGCCCACAAAAAGATCTCCACGGATCCATACCTTTTTACTTTCTCAAAGAATCCATCAATTCTATAGGCCTCCCTTTCCTAAATCCCTCAGTCCCTCTGCCACCCCTCCACCTAGTGAGGTGAGGCCACATTTCTCCTCAGTGTGATGGAAGGACAACAGCTCTTGAGAGTCCCTCCTCAGTACCAGTCATTTAGACCTCACCCCTGGGCCTGAGCAGGCACTGGCAGAGGAGAGAGGTGAGCTGCAATGGCTTCAGACTTTCTACTCTTTGCAACTGAATCTTAGCCTTGTATTTTTGTTCCTTCCTCCTCATGTGCTGGAGGAGGGCAGCTGAATGTGCTGCAGGGAGTATCCAGTACAATTCCCCTAGGTGGGAGATACCAGAACGGAGATCTTGCAGCAGCTGATGATATTGAGTGAACTCAAAGGGTGCTGAGCAAGCTGGGCCAGGCTTAGCATTTTGACGCAGGTTGTGAAACAATGTTTTGTTTGCTTGACAACCCAGGTATAATGAATTTGTGCCCACGACCCTCACACCACTGTGCCCGTCATCAGCCTAGGGATCCAGAGAGGTGTGGTAAGAGAGTTCTTTCAGCCGCACTCAAACCTAACAGGTTTATGAGACATTGTACACAAACATAATGGGTTCATGAGGCTGGGGTTTCTTAGATCCCCCAGGCTTCTGCTGCAGATGTGGAGCCCGGCTGCAAATTGCTTTCAGTCTTTGCAATCGATTTTTATCTGTTTGCATTTTCTAGCCGATCTTCACAAGGGGCTAGAGATAGGAAATCTGAGATTGTCTTTTACAGGGATTAAAAGCTGCCGCAGTGAATAAGACTTTCCGGCTAGCCCCTGCAACCCCCTTGCACTTCATCCGCAGGTATATTCAAAGAAATGCTGTAGTTGAGCCAGAAATTATGGGACTTGCAGCAAGACTTGCGGAGTGGAATTGTTTGGCCTGCATTCTGCAGGAGGTCAGATGAAAAGGCCATAATCGTTCCCTTTGGGCTTAAAATCTGTGAATATACAGAAACTATGAACACCTATGAATCTACAGCGAGAAGTCTCTAAGCAATCTATAACCCCACATTCCATTTGAATAACTATCCCCTGAATAATTGAATACGGTAAATGTATTAAAAAAAAACAAGCAAGTTTGCAGATAGTCGAGGGGGAAAGGCTAAATTAGCAGAATAAATTGTCTGCTATTTATACTTATACTTTTTTTTTATTATTATAGCACCATGGGACCCCAGTCTGAGTGGGACCTGTGTGTGCTAGGTTCTGTACAAACATGTAGGGAGAGACCTCAAAATGTACAGCATAAACAAGACAGGCAACAGGTGGAAGGGAAAATAAAGGCACCAAGAGAGAAAGTGATTCACCCAAAGTCACAGAGCAGATCATTGGCAGAGCCAGGAATAGAAACTGTCCCGGTCCAGTGACTTGTCATTGCTACACTGCTTCTCACAAAGTTTTCCTTGATCTACTCTGTGGTGGAATACAACAGGTTGGGCTAGGAAGGGACAATATCCAGCAGAATCTGCAGTGATTAATACAGAGAGAGAGACTGTAGCTGCCAGGGCTGGAATTTAGACAGGATTAAGGCTATCTATGAATGATATCTCTAATAACCACAAGTGATTAGGGCCTTAAATTTAAATCTCACCTGTAAGGAAGCAGCCCAATAGCCAGTATCACTTTGTGGGGGCATTGTTTCAATATTGATTCGGGAAGAAGAGTGATACCTACTGGATCACCAAAACCTTTTTTCCCCCTTTACACAGCCAACACCACAGAACTAATTTAGTCTGATCCTGGTTAGCTTGTGAGGTCTGCTGTTATCATAGCATTAGGCAGCTGGGCTGCAAAGGGAGGGCAAGGGAAATCTAACTCCTCTCCACCCAAACACAAAGACACTCTTATCTAGATGGGGCAGATTGCCTGTCTTTAAAATAAAGTAATTGGAGTGAGTGGTCTCAATCCCATGCAGCTAACTGCAGGGACCATTCACTCGTTGCTTCTAGTACAGGGGAGGGCAAACCACAGCCTGTGGGCCGGATCTGGCCCATCAGGGCTTTCAATCTGGCTCACAGGATTGCCAGCCCCATGGCGCAGCTCCCTGCCTGCCCTGACCCTGTACCATTCCTGGCAGTGGCTGGCACCATGTCCCTGTGGCCCCTAGTTGCCCTCACCTGCAGTCACTGACCCCCGTATCTCCCATTGGCCAGGAAAGGGGAACCGCAGCCAATGGGCACTTTGGCGTGGTACCTGCAAGCAAGGTCAGCGAATGGCAGAGCCGCCTGCCCCACCCTCACACAGGAGCCACTACTGGACATGCTGGCTACTTTCGGGAGTGGGGTGGGGCAGAGCAGGCAGGGAGCCTGTCTTAGCCCCTCTGCACTACACTGCCACCCTGGAGCTGCTTGAGTAAGCAGTGCCAGGCCGGAGCCTGCACCCCGAACCCCTCCTGCACCCTGCATCCCAACCCCCTGCCCTGAGCCCCCTGCTGTACCCTGCAACTCTCCTGAACCCCTTGATACCCTTCTCCACTTCACAGGCAGCCAGGTCCTTCTCTCTCAATGAAGCTAGAGAGAGTGTCTGTCTCAGCCTCTGGCTCCCAGCCCTTTTATAGGGCCAGCTGTGGCCTGATTGGGGCGTGGCCCCAGCTGTGGCTGCTTCCCCAATCAGCCCAGCATTTCTCCGCCACAGCCCTCTCCAAGGCTGCTTTTAACGCCTCTTAGCCGGAGTGGGATAACTGCCCCCCTACAGAAGCCAGTCAATAAAGAAAGCTTAGGGGTGCATGAAGAAACTAAGGAGCAAGAAACATTGTCTGACAGTTATGCTGCTATATCACAACAAGTGGAAGAGAGCAGCGACAACTCAGAAGACATTCTACTAATGACATTATCCCTTTTTAACATCAATGATCCTTCAAGAAGGCCCAATTCTATAAATAACGAAACAAGAATAAACAATGAAACATGAACCATTGCAAGTTAAAGGTAAATGTTTCCAAATAATGATGGAAGAAGGTTTACATAAGAAAATTATATAAGAAAAATGAAAAATGAAGAAATTGTACAAAGACACTGTCTCATATATTCTGGTAAAGTGGACACAGTGTTCTGTTTTTCTAACAAATTATTTTGTGATGGCAAGCATAGTCTCATTGATGGTAGTTCTCAGGAATGGCAATATATCCACCAAATACTCAAAACTCATGAGAAACACCATGTTCACCCTGGAAATATGGTGAAATTGAGATAAATTGAACAACAACTGAAACTGAATCTGCAGTTGACCAGCCTTCGCAATCATTGCTTGAAATTGAGAGTTAACACTTATGTATTTGAAAGAATTACGGCCACTGTTTTTCACTTAGCTGAATGGAACCTAGCATTTTGTGGATGTCTGGAAAAACTTAACACATGTGGAAATGGAAACTTAAGGCCAAATCAAGTTAATGACAAAATCTGAACCTGTGATGAAGGAACACAGATGGTTCTTTGCTAAAGAAGACAGACACAATTACTTAGGCTCTACAATACAAAATTTTATCATTTTGAAGTTATATCAAAATGTAACAGGTTCTACTATTAATGCCATAAACAAGAAGTATTACTCCATTATTTTGGATTTCATATCTGATATCAGTCGGGAGGAATAAATGTCTGCCAGTTTGAGGTATGCTAAGATCCAAGAAACAGAAGTCAACACTGAAGAGCACTTCCGATCATTTCTGAATGTGCAGGAAACTACCAGAAAGACTGTCATATGAGATACTTGAGGAGTTAACCAGACATGGTCTGATATTTAATAATTATAGAGGACAGGAATATGATAACGGAGCTAATTTGAGAGGACAGCACCAAGGTGTGCAACTTCTATAAAGCAAGAGATCAAAAAGGCGTTTTTTGTTCCCTGAGGATGCTATTCCTTAAATCTAGTATTGAGTGACACAGCAAATTCCTCAAACTGGTCGAAAAGTGTTTTCAGTCTTCTTCAACGAAAGTACACTATATTTGCAGTTTCTACAAGTAGGCGGACAGTTCAGAGATCCTGTGTGAAAATAATATAAAGGGCTCTCTCTGACACAAGATGGGAGAGCAAAATTGAAAGTGTCTACAGTTTCAGACAGAGTGTACAATCAGCACTGCAGAAATTGAGAGAAACAAAAGATAATAGAGTATCTGGAGAAGGTGAATCACTGGTGGATGAACTCTTCTCATTTGGGTTCATCATTTCACTTGAGTTTTGGCACAACTTATTGTTTCAAATTAATATTGGAGGTGAAAAAGTGCAGAGGTCAATGCTTGGTCACGATGATGTCAGCAAATTAGTTGCAGCTACTTGAGAGAAATACAGAATTACTGTGAAAATGCATTTGAAAATGCAGTTACTTGCTAAACAGATAGCAGAAGAAATAGTGCTTGTGGAACTAGCTGAAATACGAGTCTGCAGAAATAAATTGTTCAGCTACGAAACAGAGGATCTAGCCATTGGTGATGCAGAAAAGAGATTTACATTTGACTTCTTAAATATTGCTATAGACACTGCTTTCATGAAGCTGGGAGAACATTTTGAATTATTACAAAAGCACAAAAAGGGGTTTAGGTTCCTGTGTGATGTGAAAAACATTGCAAACTTTTTTTTCCAGCAAGTGAATTTGAAAAATTGTGCAGTAACCTGGAAACTGCTCTGATGAGTTTTGATGGCAGTGTTCTGGATATAGATGAGTAAGACCAGGCACATGAACTCCAGAGTCTTTTTTGTGTTTTGCCACAGATAGTAGATACACTTAAGACACTTCAATTCATGTTCAGAAGCAGTTTTTCCATGATGTGCTCAAACACGTATACTGCTCTGCGAGTGCTTCTCACAGATCCAAACTCTGTGACAGCTGCAGAAGGAAGTTTCTCAAAGCTTAAATTAATAAAAACTTATTTGAAGTCTACCATGTTTCAAGAATGTTTGGTAATACTGACTGCATTGTCCATAGAAAGTGACATTTACAAGACACTGGCCTTGAAGGATGGGATAGAAAAACTAGTCAACAGAGCACTTTGTTACTCAAAATATACAAGGTAAGAAAAACATTCATACTTTTTCCCAGCAGCTATTCACTGACAAGTAAAATGCAACAAGAAATTAATGAATTAAGCTGTGCTGGTATTCCCAACCAATAACTAGTTATGTATTTCTATACTTTGTTATTTGTATATGTTGATGACATTGATAATAGAATATTATTAACAGAAAGAAGCCCGCCAAGGTTCTCTCATAGGGGGCCTCTAAATGTATTGCTGTGGCACTAACTGGACCCTTTGCTTGCAGAATCCCACAAGGATTAATTCTCTCTTGGATCCCTTTCAACATCCCCATGCAAACGCTAGGTACACTGGCATGATGATAGGAACTCAAGTACCAGCAATAGGCAGATCATACATAGCTCTCCCTATCCTTCACCCCATACCACTATAGTACTACCACCAAGCTAGTCCACTGCTTGGACGAGGTCAATTTATGGAAGAATAGCAGCTGGTGGAAGCTGAATCCAAGTGATACAGTGATGCAGGTGAGCAAAGGGAAGCACTTTGTAGAGTGTGCAGACATAGTACAATCTTCTCTGGCTGAAGGCACACACCCACAACTGGTCAATTCAGTCTGTAGCTTAGAAGTACTCTTGGATTCCTCACTGACTCTAAGCTCTCACATAGCAGCAACTTTAAGTAACACTTTCTGCTACCATCAGTGGCTAGGAGACTCCATGCTCTCCTGTTGAACAGAGACTTGGCATCAGTTATACACATATTTATCCTCTCTCACCCGGCCTACAGTAGTGCAATATGCCTGGGCATCAAGTCATCACCACCCCTTAGGAAACTCCAATTCGCACAGCAGAGACTCTTCTCAGGAACAGAGGATACTGCAAGCACATCAAATGTTTCCTCCATGCTTTACACTAGCTTCTCACAGAGCAGTGGGGTAAGTTCAGGGTCTTGGCCTATATCTTCAAGATGCCCAAAGGTCAAGGTCTAGCATATCTAAAAGTCCACCTGAAGCTCCAGGATGCAGATTATGAATGACAACTCCACAAGCACAATGGAACTGACTAGCACAAGGGTGAAGCTTTCCCAGGGGCCAGCCCACGACTGTGGAATGAACTAAAGACCATCATAAACCACTCCACCTTCTGCTCCAACTGCCAGATACATTTTTCTAATATGAACTAGAGCAGTGCGTACACACAAAAAAACCCACTTTACAATGACTGCATCATTCTTCCTCCGGGAAGAGAATGAGAGAAAGAATGAACCACATACATGGCAGATGTTATTCACAGCACTTAATGCTCTACTGGAAGGTGTTTAGATATTACAGTGATGAGGGAGGTATATGAACCAACCTATACAGAATAGAACAGAAACTGCTAAGAATGGGAAGACGGGGAAGATTGTGAATTGGACTAGATTTATTTTATCAACTACGCAGCAGACAAAGCTCTTTCAATGAAGATAAATGAAGAGCTCCATCATCTCACTTTGTAGATTTATTTAACCAACAAACTGTCTGTTATATGATTTGTGATGGCTTTACCCATTAGAAACTAACTGAGATATATCATGGCTGTCAAATCCTAGTATTCCAGTGGGTTTCACATACAGTACAATAGAACCACTTTCATTATCTTTGTGTTACAGATAATGGATAATAAACCATCTAACAGTACCCAAAGGAGAGAATGGAAACACTCCTAATACAAGGGCTATATTTTAAACCTCCTTTTTTTTCTGAAATGCCTTTGAATCAATATGAAGATGGCTTTTTTAAAAAAACCTTAATCATTTTTTTTCAAAGTCTTTGGACTGAAGGGATCCTTAAACTATCACTCTAGGACTAACTATGTAGTTATTCTTCCTTCCATGGTACAGAGCGAGGGTTTGTGGAAGTGTGAACCCCCAAAGCAGTGGACATTTCTAATTTTCAACAGCCTCAGCTGGTTCACTGTTGCCACCATCTGATTTTTGACTCCCTACCTTCCCTGACCGTGTAATGTGCGTTAATATTCCTGATCCTTGCCCCTCTCCTTTCCCTTCATCTCTCTAGACCTGACCCCTTCCCACTATCCATTTCCATATCTCCATCCCTCCCTGTCTCATGTGCCCTCTCAGCACCTCCCTCTCAACTTCTAAATATCTTGTAATGGAACCATCAGATTGTGCTTACAATAGACCAGATACATCTTTGTGCTGGTGTCAGTGTAGGATTAGAGGCAAGACAGCTTGCACCTCCTCTACTCAGGGATAGCTGGGGGCTAGTTCAGCCCTCCAAGCTCAGCCATGTGGGCCACTGCAACATTGCAGAATTACCAGGACATAAGAATTCCCTGGTTCAATCTCCTCCCAAGCCAAATCTGCTCCTTTTCTCCTCTGCCCTGCCCTCATGCCACCTTGCTTCCACCCGGCCCTGGAACTCCTCCTACACCATGGGGTCTGCTGCAGAAGCAGAGCTGGTTTTGCATTCAGGCATAGTAGCCTCTTGGTCTGGAGATCACTCCTACCTGAGAGCCCTTCCTATCAACCTATCTAACGCCAAGGACCAAAGGCAAATCTGAATCAGGTCCATCAAGTCTGTAATACGATTACCCTTCCCTTCCCTCCCCCATCCCATTAATTACTATTATCTATTGTTTGCATTGTGGAAGTGCCTAGGAGCCCCTGTCATGTACAAACACATAGCAAAGAGATGGCCCCTGCCCCAGATAGACTCATAGACTCAGACTCTAGGACTGGAAGGGACCTCGAGAGGTCATCGAGTCCAGTCCACTGCCCTCATGGCAGGACCAAATACTGTCTAGAGCATCCCTGATAGACATTTATCTAACCTACTCTTAAATATCTCCTGCGATGGAGATTCCACAACTTCCCTTGGCAATCTATTCCAGTGTTTAACTACCCTGACAGTTAGGAACTTTTTCCTAATGTCCAACCTAAATCTCCCTTGCTGCAGTTTAAGCCCATTGCTTCTTGTTCTGTCATTGGAGGCTACGGTGAACAAGTTTTCTCCCTCCTCCTGATGACACCCTTTTAGATACCTGAAAACTGCTATCATGTCCCCTCTCAGTCTTCTCTTTTCCAAACTAAACAAACCCAATTCCTTCAGCCTTCCTTCATAGGTCACGTTCTCAAGACCTTTAATCATTCTTGTTGCTCTTCTCTGGACCCTCTCCAATTTCTCCACATCTTTCTTGAAATGCGGTGCCCAGAACTGGACACAATACTCCAGTTGAGGCCTAACCAGCGCAGAGTAAAGCGGAAGAATGACTTCTCGTGTCTTGTTTACAACACACCTGTTAATGCATCCCAGAATCACATTTGCTTTTTTTGCAACAGTATCACACTGTTGACTCATATTAAGCTTGTAGTCCACTATGACCCCTAGATCTCTTTCTGCCATACTCCTTCCTAGACAGTCTCTTCCCATTCTGTATGTGTGAAACTGATTGTTCCTTCCTAAGTGGAGCACTTTGCATTTATCTTTATTGAACTTCATCCTGTTTACCTCAGACCATTTCTCCAATTTGTCCAGATCATTTTGAATTTTGACCCTGTCCTCCAGAGCAGTTGCAATCCCTCCCAGTTTGGTATCGTCCGCAAACTTAATAAGCGTACTTTCTATGCCAACATCTAAATCGTTGATGAAGATATTGAACAGAACCGGTCCCAAAACAGACCCCTGCGGAACCCCACTTGTTATACCTTTCCAGCAGGATTGGGAGCCATTAACAACTACTCTTTGAGTATGGTTATCCAGCCAGTTATGCACCCACCTTATAGTAGCCCCATCTAAATTGTACTTTCCTAGCTTATCTATAAGAATATCATGCGAAACTGTATCAAATGCCTTACTAAAGTCTAAGTATATCACATCCACCGCTTCTCCCTTATCCACAAGGCTCGTTATCCTATCAAAGAACATTATCAGATTAGTTTGACACGATTTGTTCTTTACAAATCCATGCGGGCTATTCCCTATCACCTTACCACCTTCCAAGTGTTTGCAGATGATTTCTTTGATTACCTGCTCCATTGTCTTCCCTGGCACAGAAGTTAAACTAACTGGTGTGTAGTTTCCTGGGTTGTTTTTATTTCCCTTTTTATAGATGGGAACTATATTTGCCCCCCTCCAGTCTTCTGGAATCTCCCCCGTCTCCCATGATTTCCCAAAGATAATAGCTAGAGGCTCAGATACCTCTTCCATTAACTCCTTGAGTATTCTAGGATGCATTCCATCAGGCCCTGGTGACTTGCAGGCATCTAACTTTTCTAAGTGATTTTTTACTTGCTCTTTCCTTATTTTCTCTTCTAAACCTACCCTCTTCCCGTAAGCATTCACTATACTAGACATTCCTTCAGACTTCTCAGTGAAGACCGAAACAAAGAAGTCATTAAGCATCTCTGCCATTTCCAAGTCTCCCGTTACTGTTACCCCCTCCTCACTGAGCAGTGGGCCTACCCTGTGCTTGGTCTTCCTCTTGCTTCTAATGTATTGATAAAAAGTCTTCTTGTTTCCCTTTATTCCCATAGCTAGTTTGAGTTCATTTTGTGCCTTTGCTTTTCTAATCTTGCCTCTGCATTCCTGTGTTATTTGCCTATATTCATCCTTCGTGATCTGACCTAGTTTCCATTTTTTATATGACGCCTTTTTATTTGTAGGTCACGCAAGATCTCAAGGGTAAGCCAAGGTGGTCTTTTGCCACATTTTCTATCTTTCCTAACCATCGGAATAACTTGCTTTTGGGCCCTTAATAGCGTCCCTTTGAAAAACTGCCAACTTTCCTCAGTTGTTTTTCCCCTCAGTTTTAATTCCCATGGGACCTTGCCTATCAGCTCTCTGAGCTTACCAAAATCCGCCTTCCTGAAATCCATTGTCTCTATTCTGCTGTACTCCCTTCTACCTTTCCTTAGAATTGCAAATTCTATGATTTCATGATCATTTTCACCCAAGCTTCCTTCTACTTTTAAATTCTCAACAAGTTCCTCCCTATTGGTTAAAATCAAGTCTAGAACAGCTTCCCCCCAGTAGCTTTTTCAACTTTCTGAAATAAAAAGTTGTCTGCAATGCAGTCCAGGAACTTATTGGATAGTCTGTGCCCCGCGGTGTTATTTTCCCAACATATATCTGGATAGTTGAAGTCCCCCATCACCACCAAATCTTGGGCTTTGGATGATTTTGTTAGTTGTTTGAAAAAAGCCTCATCCACCTCTTCTGCCTGATTAGGTGGCCTGTAGTAGACTCCCAGCACGACATCACCTGTGTTTTTTACCCCTTTTAGCCTAACCCAGAGACTCTCCACCCTTCCGTCTCCTATGTCCATCTCCACCTCAGTCCAAGTGTGTACATTTTTAATATATAAGGCAACACCTCCTCCCTTTTTCCCCTGTCTATCCTTCCTGAGCAAACTGTACCCATCCACACCAACATTCCAGTCATGTGTATTATCCCACCAAGTTTCAGTAATGCCAATAATGTCATAGTTGTATTTATTTATTAGCACTTCCAGTTCTTCCTGCTTATTACCCATACTTCTTGCATTTGTATAAAGGCATCTAAGATACTGGTTTGATCTTGCCTCCCAGCTTTGCCCTGACCCTCCTTCCTCTCTGCCATTATAGCCCGTGCTCCCTCCTGTTTCCAACCCATCTCCCAGGTCTTGTTCCCCACTTACCTGTGGGCTTTGCTCACCTGTCCCCGTCAAACCTAGTTTAAAGCCCTCCTTACTAGGTTAGCCAGTCTGTGCACAAATAAGGCCTTTCCCCGCTTCGAAAGGTGAACGCCATCTGTTCCTAGCAGTCCTTCCTCAAATAGCATCCCGTGGTCGAGGAAGCCAAAGCCCTCCTGGCGACACCATCTTCGCAGCCAGGCATTCACCTCCACGATGCATCTGTTTCTGCCCGGATCCCTACCTTCAACAAGAAGAATCGAAGAGAATACCACCTGTGCTCCAAACTCCTTAACCCGTACTCCCAGAGCCCTGTAGTCACTCTTGATCTGCTCAGCGTCACACCTCCAGTATCATTTGTGCCCACATGGATGAGTAGCATGGGGTAGTAGTCAGAAGGCCGGATAATCCTCGAC
Source organism: Gopherus evgoodei (assembly GCF_007399415.2). Classification (NCBI taxonomy): domain Eukaryota; kingdom Metazoa; phylum Chordata; order Testudines; family Testudinidae; genus Gopherus; species Gopherus evgoodei. Next base: position 284,536,868 of record NC_044323.1, on the reverse strand, counting down.
AAAGCCTCTGTAACATCTCGGATACGGGCCCCTGGCAGGCAGCATACCTCCCGGGATGAACAGTCAGGGCGACAGAGGGATGTCTCCGTCCCCCTCAGCAAAGAGTCTCCAACCACTACTACCCTACGTTTCTTATCAGTGGTGGCAGCAGACCTCCCAGCCTTAGGGGTATGAGGCTTCACCCCCTTAACTGTTTGGGGTGATTTCTTCTCTCCTGTATCAAGAAGAGCATAATGGTTATCTTTTACCACAACAGGAGGGTTCGCAGCAGCGGTGGAGCACTGCCTGCTGCTAGAAGTAACCAGCTGGCTGTGTCCACCCTGAGCCTCCTCCTCCACTGGTGTGTCAGATACACCCTGAGGCATCTCCTCCTTCAATGGAGTGTCAGTAGTCCTGTCAACTGGGACAGCACCATCAGCTGTCTCCACATGGATACTGTCCAGGAATTGCTCATGGACATAGATGTTCCTCAGCTTGGCCACCTCCTCCTGTAGCTCTCCCACCTGCTGCCTGAGAGATTCCACCAGTAGGAATCTTACAGTAGCTTACAGTCTAAGTAGCAATTAAAATTCCTTCCTATTGTTTGGTACATTCACTTACCGTGCATTGTCTAAAATTAGCTTACCAGCTCTTCAGGGCACAGATAGCTTCTTATGTGTTTGAGTGGTGCATAGCACAATGCTGGATATTGGGTTCATATAATAATAATAAAAACAATTAATACATTGGCCTGTTCATTACTGTACAAATACAACGTAGTCTTATTTAGTAAATACTTAACTATCTCCTGTGTTATAATTAATCACAGTAGTTTTCTTTCTCAAAGTCCTTCTGTTAAGGCTACCTAGAAGTTTTATGTGCTGGACCATAAAAATAATCTGCTTTTCAGAAAAGAAAGCTATGGTAGAAAGCGCTGTCTCTTTGCACAATAATCCTGCCCCACAGCATATGTTTTCTTATAGCTGGTGATGATTTGCTTTACCATGGTAAGAGGACAAAAGGAAGGTCAGTTATTTAGGAGGCTGAGGAGGCAAGTTCAGAAGTGCAGTTTGAATTCTTATCCAAGTTCATCTCAAAAGCAGCATAATCCAGCGACTTGAGTACCGCTTTGGGTGTCTGGAGCCCTTGCTTCTATTCCCAGCTTGGCTACTGACCTGCCGAGTCACTTTGGGGAACTCCTTTCACCTTTCTGTGCCTCAGTTTCACCATCTCTATAGGAGAGATAATATTGCTTACCTGCCTCTGTAAAACACTTTGAGATCTGTACATTAGCGACACAATCCCAGACTCAGAGTATATAAAGGTGGGTTATAGCAAACAGACCCAAACTCCAAGTTGCACTCAGACATAGCCTAGGATTTGGTCACCTAAATATTGATTTAGGCACTTTGGTCCATATCCTCAAAGGTAGTTAGGCTCCTAAATTCCTTTTAGCTTCTCAGTTTGCGACTAATCCACATCCCAATAAGTAACTGGAAAATCACTCATTGATCACGTTGGACCCTTAAATAGGGATTTGTGTTGTATTAGCATGGGTAGATCTGGATTGGGTCAGTTATTCTATTTTCAAGCTTTGATGTTTAACCAACAATGCGGATATGGTTGTTTTACTCAAAGTACTCGTGTTTCAAACTGCAGGCTAATTCATTTTATTTATTGAGTGTCCTCTTCTCTTCCTTGCTGAACCACTCAGGGCACTGAAGCAAAACAACAGTAACATCAACATTACAATGAAAATATGCAGCTTCTTAGCGCATGTAAAGAGAATCAATGAACAATGTTGGGAGCTCAGCATATTCAGATTCTTTTCTTGATTATAGCTGATATGAAAAAGCAAGACTCCAGGTGTTCGACAAACAGGTTTTTTTTAAAAAACATCCCACTGTAAACTAACTGCCTATGAGGCTCTACAATAAAGAGATGATTTAAACAAGTGCCTTCTGCAAGTGTAACTTACTATTCATTACAAAAGCCCAGTGGAGGGAACTGGAAATTAATCTAAAATTAGATGATAATTAGAATTGTGTGTAAAATGATGTGCTCTACTGTAGATATCGAGCCATTCGACATGAAGGGTTAGGCTGAAACTCAGCACAGCTCTGAGCAAGGGCTGGTGCAGAAGCTGCTAGGAGGAACAGTGTCTCTGAGATTCCCAGTTTCTTCCCTTCACACGCTACACTCCAAGTGAGAGGTCATCTGCTCTTGGCCTATACCAGTAATAAATTATTACTTTTATCCCACACTGAATCAACTGTGCAGGCTGCAGAGTGGTAGGAGGTGGAATCAAGGTTAAACTCAGTGTTGTTAACTCTCGTGATTTTATCATCAGTCTTGACGTAATGGGTGCATCACTGAGAGCCCCAGCTCTTTTAGCCGAGGGATTGTGTAAGAATCTTATTTTTTTCAAAGTATAATTCTGGCCATCATGGTGGTGGAGAAAATGACAACACGGCCCAAGTGCCCCCTAAATACTAAGAGCTCAACATTTATTGTATTTTAAAAATATTTTCTTGATTTTAAGTAGGGCTGTCAATTAATCGCAGTTAGCTCACATGATTAACTCAAAAAATCAATCGCTATTAATCGCAGTTTTAAATCACACTGTTAAACAATATGTGACAGGGTCAGGCTACATGGCTGCAGGAGAGTGATCCTGTTGGTATCCAGGCTACAGGAGAGCGATAAAAGGCAGATATATTAGCTCCAGGTTAAATAGGTCCCCTTTCCCTGGGTAAGGTAATAGGGAAGGTTCCAAAACAATCAGGAACTTTCTGGAAACAATTAAAGCAGACAGGCGGATTAGAACACCTGCAGCCAGTCAAGAAGCTGCTAGAATCAATTAAGGCAGGCTAATCAGGGCACCTGGGTTTAAAAAGGAGCTAACTTCAGTTTGTGGTGAGCGTGTGAGGAGCTGGGAGCAAGAGGTGCAAGGAGCGGAGAGTGAGGGTGTGCTGCTGGAGGACTGAGGAGTACAAGTGTTAACAGACATCAGGAGGAAGGTCCTGTGGTGAGGATACAAAGGTGTTGGGAGAAGGCCATGGGGAAATAGCCCAGGGACTTGTAGCTGTCGTGTAGCTGTTCCAGAAGGTACTCTAGGCAGTTGCAATCCACAGGGCCCTGGGCTGGAACCCAGAGTAGAGGGCGGGCCTGGGTTCCCCCCAAAACCTCCTAACTCCTGATCCAACACCGGAAGATCTCTGAGGCTAGCAAAATCCGCCAATAAGTGTAGGACCCACCAAGGTAAAGGAGGAACTTTGTCACAACTGGTGTCAAGGGTGGGATTTGGTGTGCATGGCGTGGCGGAAGAAAGAACGTGATTAAAAAAAAAGGGAGAGGGTTTATTTCTTTTTTCATCACAATGGATGTCGTAGCACAGCCATCAATACAAGCTACGGTGGCACAGCAAGAGGTTACCCATGTCCAGGCAGCAGGGCCGGCTCCAGGCACCAGCTTATCAAGCAGGTGCTTGGGGTGGCAACTCCAGAGCGGGGCGGCACTTTCAGGTATTCGGCGGCAATTTGGCTAAGAGCAAAGGACCTCCCGCTTAATTGCCACAGATCGCGATTGTGGCTTCTTTTTTTTTTTTTTTTTTTGGCTGCTTGGGGTGGCAAAACCCCTGGAGCCGGCCCTGCCAGGCAGCCGCCCAACAGGATGCAGCGTGGCTGCAGCAAGAGACTAATCACCTGCTGATGGACCAGGCTGCTCAAGACCGAGCTATGTTGCGGGAACTGGTAAACCAGGTAAAGACCCTAACAGAACTGAACCGCGGCCATGATGGAAGGCAGATCATACGGGCTAGCCATTGGCTGCAGAAAATGACGCGGGAGGATGATGTAGAGGCATACCTTCTGGCCTTTGAGAGGACAACCCTACGAAAGACTTGGCCTTGAGATCAGTGGTCTGGCATCCTCGGCCCATTTCTGTGTGGGGAGGCCCAGAAGGCCTATTATGATCTGTCTGAAGAGGCTGTGGCAAACTACCCCCAGCTGAAAGCAGAGATCCTGACCAGATCTGGGGTAACAACAGCAGTGCGGGCCCAGTGGTATCACGAGTGGAGATACCAGGAAAACAAAACCCCGCGGTCCCAATTGTATGACCTCATCCATCTCGCATGAAAGTGGTTGCAAACTGAGTCCCGGAGTCTGGAAGAAATGCTAGAGGTTCTGGTCATCAACTGACACATGAGGGGACTGCCACTAGACCTTCATGCCTGGGTAAGCCAGAAGGAACCCTCCACCTATGATGAGGTTGATCCACTGGTAGAGAGGCAAAGGATAGCAAGGCAGCTCACCCGACCAGCTAAGGAAGAGGCACCCTGGGTTAAACTAGCAGCACCAAGCCCTAGAGCTCGGATGACTGGGCCACCAGGAGGGCCAAGTGGAAAAAGAGAGGGGCTGAAGGCCCACCAGAAGCCACAAAGAGTCAGAGCACTGAGGAAGAAGAGGATCTTGATGTTAGTCTGCCCAAATCAAGAGACCAGGGAATGCCTAGGGCCCCATACAGCTGTGACGCCTGCAGGGAGTGGGGACATATAGCTGCACAGTGTTCCAATGCTGAGGAGCCTATGCAATGTAACCTGGGCAGACCCATGCTCCCTAATCCACCTTGTGGGGGTTTCACTAACTCCACATATGTACACCAGACCAGTAAAGCTAAATGGGGTAGAGACCACGGCACTGGTTGACTCGGGAAGTGCTATCACGCTTATCTCAGGGAAGTTCATGAAGCGTAGTCAGCTGCTGCAGGCTAAACATACAGGGATAACATGCGTCCATGGGACTGTTAGTTACTACCCGACCAGCCCAGTAAAAATTGAAATCCAGGGGAACACTACTGAGGTAGCAGCAGGTGTAGTCCCTAAACTCCCAGACCGGGTACTCATAGGGAGGGACTTCCCAGGGTTTGGGAACTTACTCCCAGTAGGAAAACTGGAGAAAGAGGGAAATCCTGAAGTTAGTGAGGCATCCACAGTGGACTGTCAACCCCAGTCTTCTCTGAAATATCCCCAGATTTGTTTTCCATTCCCAGCTCAGGTAGAAAGATGAAAAGGGAAGAAGGGCAGCTAAGGCCTTGGGGACTCGGATCCTGACCCAGGGACACAGGGTCTCCCTTGTAGGCAGGCAGACCAAGGTAACTGGAAAGGAGCCTGCCCCAGAGGAGGAAACACGCGAGCCTGACCCCCACCCTAATATCTCTGAACCAGGAGAGGCAACAGAGACTGGCCCCCTAGAACTTGGACAGACCAGCCCTGGGAGAGAAAAATTTGGATGGGACCAGGCTGAAGATCCAAGGTATGACAACATTAGGAAGGAGGTGACCAAAATAGATGGGGTCCCAGTGGAAGGAAAAACCCAGGGACCAGGACCCTACTTCATAATGAGAAGGATCTCTTGTACCGGGTTGCAACCAGTACAGGGGCAGAAGGTACAACAGTTCCTAGTACCTCAAAAACACCAGAACGCTGTATTAAGCCTTGCCCATGATCATCTTTTTGGGAGGCATTTAGGGGTAGAGAAGACCCTGGCACAAGCCCAACGATGGTTTTTCTGGCCCGGGGTACATGAAGAAGTGTGGAGGTATTGTGCCTCCTGCCTGGAGTGTCAGCTGCACAATCCCCATCCTCGCTTGAGGGCACCTTTATTACCCCTTCCTGTCATAGAGGTCCCCTTTGAGTGAATAGCAATGGACCTAGTAGGATCCCTGGAGAAAACTGCTCTGGGCCACCAATATATATTGTCGTTCTGGATTATGCTACTTGCTACCCAGAAGCCATCTCCCTGCGGAATACAGCCTCTAAAACGATAACTAAGGAGTTGGTGGGGATCTTTGCCCGAGTGGGACTACCAAAGAAGATATTAACAGACCAAGGTACCTCCTTCATGTCGAAGCTAATGAAGGATCTCTGTACGCTGCTCCATATACATACCTTGAGAACTTCAGTCTATCATCCACAGACCAATGGGCTGGTAGAAAGGTTTAACCGAACCCTCAAGGCAATGATAAGGAAAGTGGTAAGTCAGGATAGGGAGGATTGGGAAACCCTACTACCCTACCTTATGTCTGCAATCCGGGAGGTACCTCAGGCCTCAACTGAGTTTTCCCCCTTTGAGTTGTTACATGAACGCCACCCCCATGGCATACTAGATATCGCAAAAGAAATCTGGGAAGAGGAACCCAATGAGGGGAGAAATATAATTGACCATGTATTGCAGATGCGAAAATGGATAGCCCGGGTCATGCCTATTGTACGGGAACATTTGGAAAGGGTGCAGGAGGCCCAACGAACCCATTACAATTGCCAGGCAAGAGTCTGACAGTTCCAACCAGGGGACTGAGTGATGGTGTTGGTACCCACGGAAGAAAGCAAGCTTTTGTCCCAATGGCAGGGGCCCTATGAGATGTTTGAACTGGTGGCGCAGGTAACCTACAAGGTGCAGCGGCCAGGACGCCGGAAGCAAGAACAAATTTATCACATTAACCTCTTAAAGACTTGGCACCAATGAGAGGCGTGTGTAGTGGAACAAGAGACTCCGATCCAGGGAAATAACATGCAGGAGCAGATCAGAATATCCACTGATCTGTCACCAAACCAGAAGAAAGTGGTAACTGAGATGATCGATCAATACCAGGATGTGTTTTCAACCAAACCAGGTCGGACCACCGAAGCATATCACCACATTATCACAGACCTTGGGGCAAAGGTAACTTTAAGGCCCTTTCGGGTCCCAGCAGCAAAAAAGGAGGAGATCAAGGCAGAGGTAAAAAGGATATTGAAGCTAGAAATCATCGAAGAGCCCCCCAGTCAGTGGTCAAGCCCGATTGTGTTGGTGCCCAAACCTGATGGCATCACTAGGTTTTGTAATGCCTGACGTCCCAAGTTGCCAAACCCCGTGGTGTTGAGCAGAAGGGGGGATATGTGACAGGGTCAGGCCAGATGGCTACAGGAGAGTGATAGAAGCAGATGTATTAGCTCCAGGTTAAGTAGGCCCCCTTTCCCTGGGTAAGGTAACAGGGAAGGTTCCAGAAAAATCAGGAACTTTCTGGAAACAATTAAAGCAGACAGGTGGATTAGAATAACAGCAGCCAATCAAGAAGCTGCTAGAATCAATTAAGGCAGGCTAATTAGGGCACCTGGGTTTAAAAAGGAGCTCACTTCAGTTTGTGGTGAGCGTGTGAGGAGCTGGGAGCAAGAAGTGCAAGGAACTGAGAGTGAGAGGGTGTGCTGCTGGAGGACTGAGAAGTACAAGTGTTAACAGACATCAGGAGGAAGGTCCTGTGGTGAGGATACAGAAGGTGTTGGGAGGAGGCCATGGGGAAATAGCCCAGGGAACTGTAGCTGTTGTGTAGCTGTTCCAGAAGGCACTCTAGGCAGCTGCAGTCCACAGGGCCCTGGGCTGGAACCTGGGTTCCCCCCAAACCTCCCAACTCCGGATCCAACACAGGACTATCTCAGAGACTAGCAAAAATCCGCCAATAAGCATAGGACCCACCAAGGTAGAGGAGGAACTTTGTCACAAATAGAATACCAATTGAAATTTATTAACTATGTTGGCTGTTTTCTACATTTTCCTATATATATTCTATTCTGTCTCTGTGTTGTAATTGAAATCAAAGGGTATATTATTTTTATTACAAATATTTGCACTGTAAAAAATAATAAACCAAAAAATAGTATTTTTCAATTCACCCCATACAGGTACTGTAGTGCAATCTCTTTGTTATGAAAATGAAATATGCAAATGTAGACTTTTTTTGTTACATAACTGCACTCAAAAACAAAACAATGTAAATATTCCGAGCCTACTAGTCCACTCAGTCCTACTTCTTGTTCAGCCAATCGCTAAGACAAACAAGTTTGTTTATATTTGCTAGAAATAATGCTGCCCTCTTCTTATTTATAATGTCACCAGAAAGTGAGAAGAGGCATTTGAATGGCACTTTTGTAGCTGACACTGCAAGGTATTTACGTGCCAGATGCTAAACATTCGCATGCCCTTCATGCTTCAGCCACCATTCCAGAGGACATGCTTCCATGCTAATGATGCTCTTTAAAAACAATGCATTAATTAAATTTGTGACTGGACTGCTTGGGTGAGAATTGCATGTCTCCAGCTCTTCTTTACCCACATATGCCATATACAGCAACTCCCCACTTAACGTCCTCTCGCTTAACGTTGTTTCGATCTTGCGTCCCTGCTCAGTTACAGAACTTGCTCCATTTAAAGTTGTGCAATGCTTCCCTATAACATTGTTGGCTGCCTGCTTTGTCCACAGCTGGTAGCCCCTCATCAGCTCCTCTAAGCCCCCCCCCACAGCACCTCCTATCCACCAGCAGACAGCGCCTTCCCTCTCCTCCCCCACCTCTTGCCTGCAGCAATCAGCTGGCTTGCAGTGTTCAGGAGGGAGGGGGAGGAGCAAGGACATGGCACGCAGGATCCCCCTCCCGAACAACGCAGGCAAGCTGATTGCCCCAGGCAGCAGGCAGAGGAGGGAGTGCGGAGGAGAAAGGATGCGGCATGCAGAGTAAAGAGGGAGGAGGGAGGAAGAAGAGGCAGGTTAAGGGTGAGGGTTTGGGGGGAGGGGTGGTGAGGCGGGCCAAAGGTTGAGCTCCCTGCCCCGGTGCTTGCAGAGTAGGGGAAGCTGCCACTGCTGCGGCACAACGTGCTTCTTCTAGCCTACAGCACCTTCAGCCTCCTTGCCTGCCTCATTGTCTGCAGTGCAAGCGGGCTGTGCCTGTGTGGAGTAAGGCGGGGGCACCTCCCAACTATAGTACCATACTGTACTGTATGGCAAAAAATATATATTCCCGGGAACCTAACCCCTCCATTTACATTCATTTTTATGGGGAAATTGGATTTGCTTAACATCATTTCACTTAAAGTCACATTTTTCAGGAACATAACTACAACGTTAAGTGAGGAGTTACTGTATTTCATGTTATAGCAGTCTCAGATGATGACCCAGCACATGTTCATTTTAAGAACACTTTCACTGCAGATTTCAGAAAATGCAGAGGGTACCACTGTGAGATTTCTAAAATTAGCTACAGCATTCAACCCAATGTAGAAGAATCTGAAGTGTCTTCCAAAATCTGAGAGGCACGAGGTGTGGAGCATGCTTTCAAAAGTCTTAAAAGAGCAACACTCCAATGCAGAAACTACAGAACCCAAACCACCAAAAAAGCAAATCAACCTTTTGCTGGTGGCATCTGACTCAAATAATGAAAATGAACCTGCATCGGTCTGTACTGCTTTGGATTGTTATTGAGCAGAAACCATCATCACATGAAGGCATGTCCCCTGGAATGGTGGTTGAAGCATGAAGGGAGATATGAATCTTTAGCACATCTGGCACATAAATATCTTGTGACACTGACTACAACAGTACCTGTTCGCCTGTTCTCATTTTCAGCTGACATTGTAAACAAGAAGTGGGCAGCATTATCTACTGCAAATGTAAACAAACTTGTTTGTCTGAGTGATTGGCTGAACAAGAAGTAGGACTGAGTGGACTTGCAGGCTCTAAAATTTTACAAGGCTTTATTTTTGAACATAATTTTTTGGACATAATGTCATGACAAAGGGATTTCACCTCATGCAAGTACTGTAGTGCATTGAAAAATACTATTTATTATGGTTTTTACTGTACAAATACTTGATTACAGTGCAAATACTTGTAATAGAAAATATATATGAAGTGAGTACTGTACACTTTGTATTCTGCGTTGTAATTGAAATCAATATATTTGAAAGTGGAAAAAACATCCAAAATATTTAAATAAATGGTATTACATTATTAACAGTGCAATTAATCACACAATTAGTATTGTAATCGCACATTTTTTTAATTGCTCGACGGCCTGAATTTTAAACCAATGATTTTTAAGACTATTTCATGAATTTTAGGTGTATTTATCTGAGACATGAATATTGAACAACTAGAGTAGGTGACACTGCACCCACTCCATCTCTATCTACCCACTCCAGACACAGAACTACCTGGACATTAATGTCTTGACTTTGTTCAATACCACAGTGATGAGTCACATAGCAGAGCCTGGAAAGAGAGATAACCACCATTCCCATCAAATGACCACCTTTGAAGTAGTGTGTGCCTAAACATCTCACCTACACTCATCTCTGCAAGGCAGGTCAAGTGTGGCAGAACACTTAGAAACTTCTCTTTGGACAAAAGTAGCAACTTACATTCACAGTTTTTATTTTAAACTGTCAGTCATCGTGAACGGCATTTCTCTGCCCAAGTGGCACCCCAAATATGAAGCAACATTGTATGGTCAGATTTGAAGAAATCCTGTTTGACTTTACTGGGGAAGCCTGCTTAAGAATTGGTATCACAATCTGGCTCTGTTACTATCTTTACTTATAAATGGGCAATGATCAATTGAGAAATTTTGCAATGAAGTAGGGGACTGTCTTCAACACAGTAAGGTATATCCCAGAAAGTAAACTCTTTCTCTTTCTTCCCCTTGCTCAGAAAATATCTTTGCACATATCACAATGCTTTAGTGCTACATGCATTTTGTATGAGTGTCAAGTTCTGCCTTCTTGCATCAAAAAGCTAATGGGAAAAAAAAAACAACATTCCTTAAGTGTCTAAGATGCAAACAAATTATAGCCCTGGAAGGGATGATCCAGATATAGTTTCCCTGTTGGGCTTTCAGGATGAGGTATTCAAATCACCTAGGGGCTTTGGATACCCAATGACTATTAAAATTAATGAGACTTGGGCATGCAAAGCCCCCTAAGTGTCTTTGAATATCTCATCCTCAAATTCCAGACTAGTCAATAGTAGTAAACAGCTTTCTGCTTGTGAGCTTATATCTTATCTATTTTATCTAATGTTTCTGTTTCTGATACACCCATCACCACTGTGTCTTTTGGTGGGGAATTCACCAGTTAGACAAATTCCATTCTGTTCCAACAGGCCACCATCATACCATTAGCTACTGAAGCAGCCAACAGCCAGGAATTCTGGTTGATCAGCCAGCGTCTGTATACATGTTCCAACCTTCGAGTACCAGATTAATACCTAGATCACTAGCCCCAGTATTTCAAACCTTGTTCATTGAAGTATTTTCAAAAACATAATTGGAGTTGATAAAGTCTAATAAAGTACTAATCATTTTCCACTTAGGGGCTCATCCACATCTTGATGGACAGGGCTTTTGGCACAGATCTCCCATTAAACTCTAATGCCTTGTGAATTCTCTAAAACGCATTAAGTGGCTACAGCCCTCTGAATGAAAGGCCTCCTGCCTTGAAATGATATTCCTTAATGTGACTATTTAATCAGTTTATTATACAAGCCCTGGGGTATTTCTGATACATCAGCACCACTCAGGTAGAGCCCATGGTAGAATGGTCCTGGCTCTATTTAAAACGCCACCACATTTGCTTTCTTCTTTTTCTCTCTTTCATACATCTGAAGTGACCGATAGATGTGAGTATTAATACCAAGGGCAAATAGGTGAAATACAGGACCAAATTCTGCCCTGAGTTTCACCTGTGTTAATCTGGAGAAACATTGTCCACTTGCGTGCAGTTGCTTCACTTATACATCAGTGTGCTTTCTCCCCTGCTGCCCCTCATGCTTGGGAAGAGCTCCCTGTAAACAATCACAAACCAACTCCTTATCCTTTTTCAAAACCCTCCTTTCCCAGGCAGCCTATAAAAAACTTGATGGGGATTAGGCTGCTGGTGTGCAGAGACCACTCTCCATCATGCTGTCTCATTGCTTCTTTGCAGGGCTGCCCAGAGATGGGGGCAAGTGGGGCAATTTGCCCTGGGCCCCGCAGGGGCCCTGCAAGACCTAGCCCGGAGGAGGTCCAGGTCTTCGGCGGTGGGCGGTCCTCTAGTGCTGCCGAAGACACAGCATGACTGAAGGGCCCCCTGCCACTGAAATGGCGCTGAAGACACAGACCACCGCCAGGTGAGTACAAGCGCCACAGCTCCCCTGCTTTGCCCCAGACTCCCTGAATCCTCTGGTCAGCCCTGCTTCTTTGTACTGCCTCACTGGTCTCTCTGTATCCGTTTGTTGTCTCATGTCTTATACTTTGATTGTACACTCGGCTTTTTGTTTTTCCACATGGCACAGTGGTGCCCTGATCCATGCCTGGGTTTCCTAGGGAAAACAACAAAAACAGGGTGAATTACTACTATTATGTATTCATTTATTTGTATTATGGTAGCAATATGAGGCTGCAGCTGAAATCTGCAAGTGCTGGCCTGCCACAAAATCTCTCATACCCGCCATCTGATCCAAATTGCATTGTAGTCCATGGGAAGATACCCAGGAACTTCAGGCTTTGGGTAACACCCTATGTAGACAAGACAGAAAAGGGTGGGGAAATGATTTGGTAATGGAAGCTTTCCAGAATTCTTGTAATATTCATACCATCACACAAGTTTATTTTGAAACTTATCTGCCCCCTTTTGCCATTTTCCTGTACAAATTACAGAATAGGGCCAATTCCACAAACTATTTTGAGTGAGTATTTGTTTGAATTTTTAAGTGGATTTGGTTTGGTTGGGCTAATATTCCTTTTAGCAGATATCGGAGTAGCCGAGTTTACTCCCACATTTCTCACTACAAATGAATTGCAAATTCACATCAGTGAGTCCCCAGGCAAAGAAGCCAATTTTAACTCTGCACGTCTGAGCACTCACACCAGCACTGCTCACTCTTGATGAAATTCACCCCGTTCAAAAAGCCAGCACGAGACCTGTGTGTCACTGAAGTCCCACATAAATTGTTTGTGTGCATGTGCATAGCACAGTGGAGTAGCTCATTACACATCTTTGTTGACTCAACTCTTGTGAGCACAGTAGCACAAGTGAGTCTTTTGGGGACTTGAATGGGGAGAGGGTAGGGGCCTGGCTAATGATAATCTGTACATGATGGGATCTCAGAAGCTAAAAGGAGTAAATGCTCATCTGCATCCCTAAAATCAGCAATACTGACCCCAAAACACTCAGTGAAAAGAGATATTGAGTTAGTTAGAAGGAGACATTTCAGAGTTGACCATTAGGAGGACAACAATATTTCTACATTCCAACTTTCAGCCTCCTAAAAAGTCTCTTTTCTTATCTTTATCTTCAAAATCTGTAGATCAGAGTGAATCACAAGCTGTTTATTGATTGGAAATTTTAGCCTTCTTTTTTGTGTGATGGAAAGCCTGATCCAGAACCCATTGACTCAAAGGAAAGACTCCCATTGACTTCACTGGATTTTGTTTCAGGCCTGGAGAGCTGATGAGAAAACTAATTTCCTTACTAGTGTGTTTTCTCACAGGTTTTGTTCTCTTGAACAGTCTGCAGCAAGTATTAGAGATTCAAAATTCAAGCTGTGCTGGTGAGTAGCAATTGGTCACATAATTCAAGAGGGGTTATTTGTGGTCTCTGATTAGATGAGTATAGCTCTTACAGCGTGAACTTCACTGCCGCACAGGGGGGCCTAGCACAAAGCCAATGCAAATCCCACCTAACCCCTATTTGGAGGATTTATGTAGGACTTAAGTGGCGTGCAGCTTTTGTGCCATCTTTTTGAATGGAGCGAATTTCACCCACAGCGAGCAACACTGGCATGAGCGCTCAGACGTGCAGAGTTAAAATTGGCTTATTTGCATGGGGACTCGCTGATGTGTTGATAAACAAATACTCAATCAAGTCCTGCAGCTAAGGACAGATCTCAGAGCTGTTTTACAGTGCAGAATTACCCCAAGGCTACTTCAACGGAGGGAATGATCCAGGGGAAAATATGCCTGAAAATTTCACTTCACTTATCGCATTCTGTGGTGCGTAACTGGTTCCTCCCTCACCTTCTCATTCTGCCAGTTTCCTTCCACGCCCTAGAGGATGTTACTTCATTATAAATTCTACCAGTCAATTTCCAGTACAGATCATTTGACTAGACCTAGAGTCACAAGAACAATACATCTCTAAATGGAAATATTCATGACCAAACACAAGGCATCCCCCCCTACCTTGGATTGCATGCCGCATTTTGAACCCTTCCCCCCCCCCACACACTTCTAAGAGCCTGCACTAGTTCTCATTGAAATCAGTGGTGTGATTCCCATTGATGGGTGGCCATTGACTTCAACAGGGCCATGATTTCACCTCTAGACTTCAGTGAGACTAGACCCACAGAACATTCTCACGATGATGTCACATGCTGCCATCGCATACAAAGCATGTCAGAGCCTGTGAGCAAAAATCGCACCACAGCTTTCCCACAGCGTTACTACATTTTATGTCATGTGTAGTGAAGGGGCTGCATCTGGCCACACTGTTCAAAGACCCTGCAGAAGATTAACTCTTCCTGAGCAAAGCACAGGGATCAGGTCCCAGACCTGCTCTGGTTCTGCTTGGGAAGAGAGGCCCCCCTTCTCCTCAGGAGGCATGATACTGTGTGATGCAAAGATGAGAAAAACAAGGTCAGCTTCTCTAAATTTATTGCCAGTATGACTGAAGACAATCTTTGTTTAATTAGATAAATGAAGGTGCTGGTAAGACTTAGTGTTTAAAAGCCAATCGTGCAATTTTACATTGTCTCTTAACTGGAGCTCAGGTTCCAACATTCAGATCCGGATCCAGATCTTGACGACTCTAAGAGGTGTTTGGATCTAAGGTTACCAACTAGCTCATTTTTAAAACAGGGAAAATATGCAAAATGTGGATCTGGGTTCAGCTTTCAAACACACCTCCCCTCAAAGTTTGGGGGTGTCGGTTCAGATCCTTCGCTACTTTTAACATCAGTGTAGAGTGATAGGGTTAAAAATTGTCAGTGAAAGTCTTGTTGAGTTTAGTTCTTGACCAAGAGAAATGTGCGGTTTTAGGTGATAATTCAAGAGTAAAAGGTCTTATTTATAGTGAGCATTTTGCACCGAGGTAGCTTTTCCAATATAACTGTACCGGTATGAAACCTCAGCAGGGGTGCATGTCATCCAACATAAAAAGTTTTATGCACCCGTGTGGCTTACACTGGATAAATTAAAGTATACACACACCCTAAAAAATTGCCTGGCCTTTTCCTTGCAGACCTTGGGAATCTGTTTATATCATTCTTTTTGTGATGGATGCACCAAGATATACATGTTTTGTTTCATTATCCAAATGCCAAGGATGCTCAAAAGTAAATGAGTCTAGCTGCAGAGAAGCAGACGTGTGAGTGCCTTTCATTTGGTATTTCTTGTAAGTGAAATATACATGTGCTGCATTCCCCACTAGAGATTACTGATTTTATAGCTAGCTCTAACAAAAAACTAGCTTGCTAAAGACTGGGAAAGATACAACATTTGAAAAGCCTCTAGAGAAAAACAGCAAAGTGATGGCAGTAAAAAAAAAAATCACACTGAACCACAGATAATTTGAGCAACTCAACAGCAGAGTTGTTCTAAAGCTATCACTGACAGGTGCTACAGACAGTACATTTACAAAGTATCCAAACATATCAGTGATTGGCTCTCTCTAGAGAGAGCCAGTCTTATCTGAGCTACAGCTGATGCCCAGAAAGGTTATTCAGCTAAAATAATCAAGAATAACATTCTGTTGGCCCCCATCATGCCTCCTGTGAGTCCAGAATGCCAGCAGCGACCAGGAAACCAGGCCATGGTGAGTAAAATAGTAACAAGGTCCTTTCCCAGCATTAATCCCTGCTTCTACATTCACACCATGCAACAGACAGAGGCAGTTGCCTTGTCAAGCTCCTATTCTTTTTATCACTGAATGGGATCAGAGCAGAGGAACATACGTTGCTTGAAGCATTGGAAGACAGTGGGCGCTGGTGGATGGCACTAAATAAATCATCAGGAACAGTGTGTTTTATTTTTGGCTCTACTACTGATTTCCTGTGTGACCCTGGCCAAGTCACTTCTCTCTCCCTCTGTTTTCCTCCCACTTTTTGTTTGTCTTCTCTACTTCGACTGCAAGCCTTTTGGGAGAAGGGACAGTACCTACCCATGTATACATACAGTGCCTAGCACAATGGAGCCCCAGTCTCTGCTGGGGCATCTGGGCAGGACTGTACTCCATACCAATAATAAAAATAAACTGCTAAACCCTCACAAAGTGGTGATCTCTTCCTATAAGCTGTGGATGTTAACAGGTCTTTGTTGTCTGATGTGCAGATCCAGCTGCAGAGAGGACTTTGTTCTGCTCCCAGCTCTTCCACTGATTTGCATGTTAACTTGGACAAATCCGTTAACCTCATTCATTTCCTAAGGTGTTTTGTGGGTTTTAATTAATGGATGGCTGTGAAGCATTTTGAAGACCTCGGATGCGGGTAAGTGAAGTTATTGGCATACTGTTCCACCGTTCCTACAGCCATGTTAGTGGGGTTACTGCTGCCTAAGGCTTTTAGTCTGTATTAGAATCCCAGCCTGCATGTAGAGTCCATTTAAACTCAACAGGACACACTAGAATCTCAGGCATCCACTCCAGTGTCTAACTAAGGTACTTTTATGGCATCCATCACCACAGTATCTGAGCACCTCATGATCCTTACTGTATTTATCCTCACAACACCCTGATGAGGTAGGGCTGCACCATTATCCCCATTGTACCGATGGGGAACTGAGGCACAAGGAGGCTAAGTGACTTGCCCAAGGTCATACAGGAAGTCTGTGGCATGGCAGTGACATATCCCAGGTCTCCCAACTTGTAGGCTGGCACTCTAATTATTGGACCATCTTTTCTCTAGTAAATCCAAGATCAGGCCTTAAATATGAATTTGCTCTTGTCTCCTACAACACACCTTTTGATCAAGAGGACTAAGCCTTACAGTTAAGGTAGAGAACTGGATCCTGGCCCTGCCTATGCCAAAGAGTCCTTACATGATGCTGGGGGACTCCCTTAATCCTTTCATTGGTGGTCACTAATTGTGCATTCAGCAGTTTGAGAGTGCCCAACTTGATATTTCTGGGATCCGGTTTTCAGAAGTGCTGAGCACTCACAGTCCTCTGACCCCTGATTCATTCAGTGCACACTTCGTCTGCTCAATGCACAGCTCCCATTTGCAGCTGTTAACTACATACCTTCCAACTTGTGCAAAAAAAAAACAAGGCAAGAGTCTGTGACGTTCCCCTCTGGTATTATCCAGAACAGTGATCTGCTAGGGCACTCCAATCCTTGACTCTGGGAGCTAGCCTTACCCTCCTCTGTTGTGCGAAACCCCGCTCCTGGGCTGTTCACACACAGCCTCTGGTATGTAAGCTGCTCCCAGCTACTTGCAACCGAATGACACTAGCCAATATCTCCAGTCCCAGACACAACCCTAGGAACCTCCATCTTGCAGTGTCCAGTTATGCCCACTGGACGCTGCAAGCTTATATGAGTTCATCAATTTAACAAAGAAATTGATATGCATCAGGCTTTGGCTCCCCTTAGGATAACTTTACATACTTCAAACCAAACGCACTGCTTCAGGTAGAATAAATAAACAAATTTATTAACTATAAAGATAGATTTTAAGTGATTATAAGTCAAACATAACAAGTCAGATTTGGTCAAATGAAATAAAAGCAAAATGAATTCTAAGCTGATCTTAACACTTTCAGTGTCCTTACAAACACAGATGCTTCTCATCACAGGCTGGCTGGCTGCTCTTCAGTCAGGCTCTCCCCTTTAATCAGCACTTCAGTTGGGGTGATGTCCGTAGATGGAGGTGGAAGAGAGAGGAAGAACATGGCAAATGTCTCTCCTTTTTATCATGTTCTTTCTTCCCTCTTGGCTTTGCCCCCCCATTTCAGAGTCAGGTGAGCATTACCTCATCGCAGTTCCAAACTGACCAAAGGAAGGGGAGGTGACTCACTCGAGAGTCTAACAGATTCTTTTGTTGCTGCCTAGGCCAGCGTCTTTTGTTCCTGTGAGGCTGGGCTGGGTTTGTCCCATCCATGCCCTGATGAGGTGTGAACCGCCTCTCTGCTCTTGGAGAGTTTTTGTCTGGGCCTGCTTTAAGCCACGAGAATACATTTTCAGCCTCATAACAATATACATGAAATTACAACCTATAACAACATGCTCAGTACATCATGAGCCTTCTGAAAACATCTGACATGACAAACTTTGCATTGGATACCACAATCCCCACAATCATTTTATGGGGATGAACATGAGGGTGCTGGGTGTTCCCCTGAGGTACCGAGCATCACAGGGTCCCACAAGCAACAGCTGCCTTTACAACACAACCCTGATTCATCCCCAGAGCAGTCCCTCCCGTGCACTGAAACAGTCAGGGGTGGAAAAAACTAATGTGTGATCAAGTAATTAGACTGTTTCATAATGAGTATACACAAGGGCGGAGGACAAATTCAAGTTGTGCAGGCATCTTAATTCTGGCTTTTCCTAACTTTCAAGTGCTTGACGTTGTACCCTAATTAGCATTTTTTCCATGTAGTTTTTTCAGCTCATAGTATATATTTTGACTATGTTTTTTATTCCTCTTTCTGCTTTTCTTTTAAAGGCATGAACAAAGGCAAGTGAAGTCAATGAAAGTTTTTGCATTGATTTCAACAAGCTTTGGATTTAGCTGTTAAATTGTTATCTTTGGTGCTTAGCGAGCACCAAGCACCAGGGGACACTTGCAGCCTATGACTTGTACATTATGACCATATCGAGATTGCATTATTTGTCCTTGAAAGCATCCTGAAGGGCAGAAGGGGAACAGGAAGATGTCAGAATTTGCCCTAACAGAGACAAAAGATCTCAGCAGATTGCGACAGATTGAAAGTTCTGGAATTCCAGGAGACAAAAAATGTTTTCCCCCCTTTTCTATTTAGAGAGAACAGTTTTAAACCGGGGGAGGGGGATGGGCAAGAAAAAGTCCCAAATTTACAGACTTGGTGGCCAAATTTTAAGAGGTGCCGAGAATAGGTAGCTCTAAGACTGTTTGTACTCAGGTATCCAAATATGCGTTTAGGTGCCAAACTGCAGCCACTGAAGCTTAAACATGTCAGGGTGCAGGTTTTGCTTATTGCAGGGGTCATTAACTGTACAGAAGAAAGCCAGGGACACAGCGAGCACACAAGCACTGTATTCTACAGGCAGACTAATTTCCTTCAAGACTACTATAGCCAGAACCTTCCCCTCCAAACACTGATATCTGACGGCTCCCATCTGAGATTGCATAATTATAAATGCTATTCAGTCTTTTTATAAAAATACCACCACAATATTTGACTTGATGACCTCCAGCAATAGCAAAAGTTGCAGGTAAATTATTTCCTTGCTTGCATTCTTTGCTCCCTATATCAAAGTATTCTAAGTATCTGTCATTTTATAATGTTCTTTGGTTTCAGGGTCATGCACTCTATCACCCTGCATCCATTTATAAGTTGTCACTTTCCTGATTATCCAGATCAGTAGATGGGAGAGGGAACATTCATTTTGTACCTTTTCTTTTAAGAATTTAAGCAAATAACAAAGTCAGACACAAATGATGATCCACTGGAAAAAGAGAGATGCCCAAATAGCTGATTAGAATCCCAGCATGTACAGTGGTTTCATTTAAACAAGATCTTTACATTCATCTAACCTTGTTGGGTAAAAAAAGGAGCAAACGAACAAATCACTAAATGTGGATACAGTGACTACAAGTTCCTTGTCACTGGTTACTGAATGAGAAGAACACAGTTGCTTCCTGACGAATTGCTGGTGGTTTCTGAGACAATGAGCCACACACCTGCTGAACACAGATATACAAATTAAAGGAAATGGTGTCTCTGTTTGTATTGCCCTCCTACAAATGCTCATGTCATCCCTACTTTGCTCATGTAATCTCATGGCGAGGAAGTGGGGAGCTAACAGCAACAGTTGATCCAAATCTGTTGATGCTGAGGAACAGTACAAACAATGTTTTCCCCCCACAAATCACCTTCTCCGCATCCCCTTCAAACAAAATGACTTTCTATTCATCATCCCGCAACGTTCAGCTGAGACTGGTTTTGCTCAATTTTCTGTAGCGCTCTTCATTGCCATTGTTCCCCTTGATCATTTGTTGATCTCAGCTATGAAATAAGGTGGTGGATGTTATTGTTGATGTTTGGGATAACAAGATCAGCAAGGACATAGCAATAATTACACAGAACAGTGCCAGATATGTGTATATATTTTATTACCTAGGTACTCACAACCGCAATGTACAATCCCAGTTGTACAATGTCGGTTTCCATTATAATTAAATTTTACTTTTCTTTCACTATGGGGGTTGCTTATGGGAAGTAAACAATCCTTTCTTAATAGCACATGCAGCATTTGGCATCCGGGCTTCATTCAGTCCATGTAGCTAATAGGTCACATGTTATATTTACATAAATCATTTATAATTAACCTCACTTGCTACTCTGCGTCAGCGTCACCTTGACACTGAACAGTTGCTGAAGACTCACATTCCTATGTCTTAGAATAGGCATTGGCAACCTTTGGCACGCGGCCTGCCAGGGAAAGCCGCTGGCGGGCCGGGCCAGTTTGTTTACCTGTAGCATCCACAGGTTCAGCCGATCACAGATTCCATTGCCCGTGGTTCGCCATCCCAGACAAATGGGGGCTGCAGGAAGGACGGCCAGCATGTTCCTCAGCCCATACCACTTCCCGTAGTCCCCACTGGCCTGGACCAGTGAACCTCAGCCAGTGGGATCAGCGAAACCTGCGGACGCTGCCAGTAAACAAAGCAGCCCGGCCTGCTGGGGGCTGTCCCTGGCAGTCAACAGGCCAAAGGTTGCTGATCCCTGTCTTAGAAAGTGCTATGTCATGCCATTTCCAGCACCTTCCAGCAAATGCCAAATTTATCACCTCATTAGAAAAGGCGATGAAGCGCTAATCTTGTGTGCTAACAATGGGCTACCCAAATCCCCAGTGAGAACTTGCTTCAATACAGAAATAAAACCCTCTCCAACTCTACACTCCTACTTGTCACTTACCACCACACACTGTAACCCTTACGGGCTATCATCAAACAACTACCAGCCATACTCAACGGGGACCCCATCCTGAAAGAAATCTTTCCTGAACCCCTTCTTCTGGCCTTCAAAAAACTGCCAAGCTCATCATCAGAAGCAAGCTCCCCACAGACCAGAACACACCAACTCAAAATGGCACTAGACACTGCCAGCACAACAGATGCAAAACCACATCTCTGCTATTATAATGATCAACAGCCCCCACAACACACCTTTCAAGATCCATGGGCCCTACCCAGGCCTATCACAACATGTGGTATACCTCATCCAGAGCACTAAATGCCCCAATAACAACTATGTGGGTGAAACCAGACAACTTCTACACTATCAAATGAACTCCCACAGGAAAATGATAGAAGACAAAAACACCCTGTGACTAAACTCTTTTCACAAAGCCATCATTCTCTCTCTGACCTATCAGCCCTCCTCCTCAAAGGAAACCTCCACAACAATTTCAAAGATGAACCTGAACGCTTATATTCTTAACTTTGCTAGACACTAAAAATCAAGGTCTTGATAAAGACACTAGATTTGTGGCTTATTACAACAATCTGTGACCCCTGCCCTCCTTTTTCTTCCTATGACTACAAGGGTGTTGATGGGCCACTCCATCTTGAATGGTCCCTTGGAATACGTGCTATTTATGCTAAACTATCTGTTCGACCTTGTATTTAGCTGTGACACTCTTTCCCAGACCTGAAGAAGAGCTCTTTATGGCTTGAAAGTTTCTCTCTCTCTCACTAAGAGAAGTTGGTCCAATAATGGTATTACCTCACCAACCTTGTCTCTCTAAAATCATGGGATCGATGGATGTGGCTATAACAACCCTGCATGTTAACAACAAGCAGTAGGGGCAGCGTTTGGTATCTGCAAATATCCACAATAAGAGATGTCACTGTGTTCCCTTTCAAATTCCCAGTCCCACTTTGTGGGAGGGGGATAGACTCATGCCATTCATAGTGACACCACACTTATTAATGCTAGTGACCAGGCAGCTCGGATCGAGTTAATCCTTTCAAAAAAACTACAGTTCGCACCCCAGAATTGAAAAATCCCCCATAAGCTACTGTGTGTTAGGTATAGAGGCTACAATAGGCCTTATAGACTCAGCCCTGCCAGAGAAGTCCTAGAATGGATGCACACGGAAGACAGAGCAGGCTCAATGCCTCTTCCAAGAAAGAAATGATCTTGCATGTGATTCTCAGCAAAAGATAAGCACAGAGAATGGTAACAATAAGCCTCATTGAAATGGTCTTTGATACAGCAGAGGTAAATTCGCTTTCCCAGCTCCTGGGGTGAAAGCAATTGTGCCTCCTGAACATTCTTCATCTCTTTTCAGCCCCATCTATCTAATGCAGTGATGGACTTAAGTCCCTCTGCACTGTGGTCCCATTTGGATCAGAGCGGCCAATGCATTTTAATGTCAGGCAGTGACAATTGAAGGCTTGGGGATTGTAGCTCTGCTCTGCCAAGGACCTGTAGAGACAGGGAGCAGCCAGCACTGGTCTAAGGAGAGGTCTGGCACACAGGAATCAGCTCATCAGGCTAAACAGCAGCTATTGCTTGGCTCTGGTTCCCAGCTGGAAGATAGAACTATGGACCCAGCGCTGTAAGACAGGGCGAGCTAAGAGAGACAAACACTTCCCTGAGTACCAGCAGCCACCACTGCTGCCGCCCCTCTCACTGGATGGCCCTGTGGTTCTCCATGAGCCTTGAACTACTGGAAGGGCAGAAGACCCTGAAGTATCAGTCCAGGCCAGGACTATCAGTTCGGTTACTTTCCCACATTTCTTGTGTTTGTTTTAGCCTGCAAGCTCTTTTATTCTTCTGCCACACCGAGTTGGGTGTAGCTGACTGTTTTATCCCCAAGCGGCTGGACAGGTCCACCAGACTACAGGGATACACAATGTTTATTTGTTTAATAGCTGCTACAGATGTATCAGCTTTTGAAGGGAGCAGATATCAGTTAGAGAGAAGCAATGACATATTGACTTGCAATATATAATTCAACCACTAAATGTCTCTGTGCACTGTATTGAATTTCAAAACAGGGCATAGTTCCTGGTAAACAAGTCAGGCAAAGCTGGAACTGGAGCTGTGTAGAAATGTAAGTGTATCTGTATTGTGAAACTGTTTATGTAATAAATACGCTTATTTAAGAAGGACTCTGACCCAATTACTTCATATAACCTGAAAGAAGAGAGATCAAATCTGATTACTGGCAAATATCAGAACAGAGATTTGCAAATACTTGACAGTTGAAAGATGAGAGGGAGGAAACTGACTAGTAATTGAGATTGCAGCTGAAGGTCAAGATTTGAGCTTCTTCTATTAGTAAGTTAGAACCAAGCTTATTAGACTCAATTTAAATTGTTTTATAGTTAGAGACAGGCTGAGGATTTGATGATGAAATCTTGATAAGTGCTAGGATTGGGTTTCAGGTTTGAGGGTAAGGTTTGTGGATGGGAATTGGTTAGTAGCCTACTGAAATAGTTGAGAAGCCCTCGAGTGGGACTCCTTCTCTTGTATTGCAGAAGTCACCAGAACCTAATAGAATAGCAGCGTGTGTATATAGTTAAGCCTTGCATGTGTATATGAGACACATCATATCCTTAATGTTGTGTAGAGAGCATAGTCACAAGAGTAAGGCTCAGAATAGGTAGTGCTGAAGTCTCAAGAGCTGTTTCTTGGAAGATTTGGGGCTGCTTCTGAATGGGACCATGATGGTATGTGGTGCCCTGCCATATGCCCTGCCTCTATGAGAGTGAACAGAACATCATGCAGCCGACGAAGTGGGTATTCACCCACGAAAGCTCATGCTCCAAAACATCTGTTAGTCTAAAAGGTGCCACAGGATTCTTTGCTGCTTTTACAGATCCAGACTAACACGGCTACCCCTCTGATACGGAACATCATGGAGTCACAACCTCAGAGCTGGGTGAAAAAGCCAACAACTCCCTACAACTAAGGGAGGTGATGAAGAGACACTGGGTGTCACTCAGGAGAGAGAAAGGAAGATCTGAGCCACAGTAAAGACTGTTTAACCAGCTCGTTTTATAAAAATGCACCTAAGAGAAATGGCCATTTGACTGAGTGACAGAGTTTGATGGAACGATTGCATATGCATGTGTCTATCTAAAGACTGTTGGATGTGTGGAACAGGTGCCATTACTCTCCCTGTCTGATGAGGGTTAGCAACTGTACCTGCCTCCTGACAGCTCATGAGGCAAAGAAAAAGGAGCAATTTCACCTTCAGCGACAACGACAGAAACAGCCAGGGCTTGGATCAGTTCTTTCCCTGACAGCCGTGCAGCAAAATGGCAGCGATTTGTACATTTACAAATCAACTCCAATGACAATTGCACACATCATGAGCATTCGTGCCGTACGTTGCCCAGGTGAAAATTGGCCTCCGCTAAATGCAGGTGATGCTCCGACGTCTGTCATTCTTTCCATCGCTCTGCTCCGGCAGAGATGACGCTATTCACTCGAGAGGAAAAAAAGGGAAGGGGAAGACAATAGAAAAAGGGTGGAAATTTTATTTTATTGGGGTGATTATAGCGCTACATGATGTGCAATTTGTGCTCAGGTTACTAAGGGATGAGCTCCCCTGCAGGCCCTATTCAAAAGACAAACAAAAATTAAACAAACAAACAAACAAAAACTTTTGTGAATCCACCAGCACAGTTTTTGCCTACACTTCGGGAGCCCAACTGTGGAATCTATTAGGCCACTTTGTGCCATTTTGATGGTCCACAGCATCTATAAAACCAGTTAAACCAGCCAGTAAAAGATGCCCCCTGCCTAGGGGAATCCTGGGGTAGTGTGGGAGCTGCCCTAAAGGTCCCCCTGCCTCTTTGCTCTCAGGGCAGGAAACAAAGTTGGGGAGAAGGATGCACGTCCTGAGCACTGATATATCCCAGTGATCCCTGGAGTGCAGCTGACATTACAGTATTTTGCATTGGGCACCAGCCTGGCACAGAGTTGCCCTAAATTTTGGCTGGGGTGTGTGTAAATATGGTTTAAAGCCACATTTGCACCATCTTCTCTTGAGCAGCAGTAAGTGCAGTTCAGTCACTTTCACAATTTGGGCCTCGAGCTTTAATGAGAAAAATGGATGGACTGCACACAGTAAGCGAGAACGCCATAATTATCAAATGAGTGAAGAGAAACTGAGTTGACTAGTACAGCTGACTGGGCCATCACACTCCTGGGTTCTATTCCAGGCACTGCCATTACTCTGACCTCCTATTACCACAGTATTGGAGTACCCTCACAATCTACAAGTTTTTTATGCGCTCCAAACCCCTGTGAGTAAAAACAATGCAATATTCCCATTTCACAGAAGGGGAACTAAGGCACAGAGAGATTAAGTGACTTACCCCAGGAAGTGTGGACTTGAACCTGGGTCTCCCCCACCCTAGGCTAGTTCTAACCATAGGGCCCCTTGGTACTGACTTACCCAAAGGCCAAGAAATAATCTCTCTCATACTCCATTTACCAATGGCTATAATAATCATAACACATCCATATCTCACAGCAAAGTTGTGTGGCTTTGTTATTTAAAATTTTGTAAGGTATTTTCATATCCTTGGGCAAGCCATATAACTAGGAGGCACATTTAAGTGCTAATATTATTACGATGTCGCTTTCATGGTGCTGGTTCATTGAAAGAGATTGTTGGAGCCTCTTGGGGGAAAACTGAGGCACAGGGTAACTGAGTGCTGGACTTCTTTGTTGTGCTTTAAAGAAGAAACTATGTGCACCCCTCTAGAGGCTTTATCAGCAGTCACTGGGCTTAAGAAGGGTTGCGCTTTGTGCCTGTTGTGCTTTGTGCCTGTTGTGCTTGTATTCCTCCTCCCTTCCTTTAGTGTGTCACATCCACTTGTTGTTGTCGTCTTGTCCTAGTTTAGGTTGTGTAACCTCTTTAGGGCAGTGTCTGAGTGGTACCTAGCACCGTTTAGTCTAGCACTTGATTGGGTTCTCTGGATGATGCTGTAATCATTAATAGCAAGACAAGGTGGGTGAGGGAATATCTTTTACTGGACAGACTTCTGTTAGAGAAACAAGCTTTCGAATTACACAAAGTTCTCCTTTGAGTAGTGTAGCTCAAAGGCTTGCCTCTCTCACCAACAGAAGCTGGTCCAGTGAAAAATATTCCCTCACCCACCTTGTCTCTCTAACATCCTGGGACCAACATAGCCACAGCACTGCAAACAATAACAAGAGATTGTTTGCAGGAAGGAATTTTTGATGGCTCCAAAGTCTAGTCAGGTGCCTGCAGGGAATCTTCCCAGGAGATTATATCCCTTACTGCATCCACGAAATGGCTAATGAGAGTAAAGTGTTACCAGCCAGGTCTGACTCAGAAAAACTAGCAGCTGAAATCTTCAGAAAGACAGGGAGGCAATCTGAACGCATTCATTAGTGCTCACCAGGGCAAGTCCACATGCAACAGGGAGAGAATCTTTTTGCAGGACCCTAGAGCTACATACTGACTTGTAGTGAAGTGACCTGTGTTAACTACTGCCTGTTCTCAAATATCAGTGGGCACCATTGCAGAAATGGAGAGACATATATGTAACTCCTCGGCAAGCACGCTCAGGAAAGCCCAGTCCCTGCAGCATGGGAGCAAGAGATGGAAACCTTATAATATGCTGGTGTTCATCTGAAGTCAGTAACACTTATCATCAGGATTAGAGCCGGTGCAGTGAGCTGCTCTTGGGAAAGGCATGCTGCAAAGAACAAGTATAAGCTGTCCTGAGCTTCAGGTGTTTAACCCAGTGATCAGACTGCTATTCCCCTTTCCAGTGTGTATTCAATTGTCACTACAGTGCTAGTGCTTGACACTTTCACTTCCAGCTGGAGACCTCAATGCATTTTACAAACACAAACGGGTTAAGTTTCATTCCCCTCCACAAGCTAGGAATTAATTCTCTCTCTGTTTTGGGGGGAAGAGGTGTTAATTCTATTTACATCTTAATTGAGCTCTCTTCAAGGCAGGAGTTGTCATTTCATATGTTTGTAAAGCTATCAGCACACTCCTGATACTGTACAAATAGTCATTTTACAGACACGGAAAACCAAGGCTCAAAGGATTTAAGTAACTTGCAAATGGCTATTCACCGAGTCACTGGTAGACCTGGAAACAGATCACAGACTGCTTCTCAAACCATTATAACTTGCTCCCTTCCTTCCTCTCTGTATACATTGTCAGACCAGCAAAAAAGATGTGTACAATTTAAATCCTTTTGTGCTTCATTGCAAGAGAAAATTAAATGCAAAGAAAGCCTTTGAAGGACCAAATACACATACAATTTTTTTTACTTCTCCACCTACATCCAGGTATAGCTTACTCCAGCCATGTCCAAAATAGGGCTTATTAGATATTTTCCTCCAGGGTGCAGCCTTTTCATATAGTTATTCTGATCCACCATAATTCATCTTCCCTTATTTAGCCTTGGGGTGGAGAAGGGGTCTGATGTAGGCTAATCCTTGGAACTCATGAAGAAGGATATGAGCAAGACCCTACAATATCAAGAGCAGGATGTTATTTCATGCATATGGGACAACACAGAGAAAAGCACAGGCAGTGGAGCAGGAGAAAGAAAGGGGTAGGATAGAATCAAAGTCAGACTAGATGATTGTGATGGTCCCTTCTGACTTTACAGTCTATGAATCATTAAAACAGCTCCTCATAAGAGTGACCTTTGACTAGATTCAGAAAGGGATGAAGGCACCTATGTCTAATATTTAGCCACCACTGCTCAGTTGCTGTCTAACCCTCTCAGAAGAAAGGCTAAGTCCACTCCAGGAGAGGAGTCAGAGCTGTGAATCCCAGGAAGATAGGAACCTCCCCTACAGAGATGTAAGGTACCTACATCTCTGCAGGGATCTGCCCCCCCCCCATAAAGGAGATATCCTATCTCTTAGAACTGGAAGGGATACTGAGTCTAGCCCCCTCTAGCAGAACCAAGTACTGATTTTGCCCCAGTTCCCTAAGCAGCCCCCTCAAAGATTGAACTCACAACCCTGGGTTTAGCAGGCCAATGCTCAAACCACTGAGCTGTCCCTCCCCCAATAAAGTTACCTAGCAGGCCAGTGGCAGACCTGGGAATGGAACCCAGATCTCCAGCGTGCCACTCCAGTGCTCTATCCACTAGGCTGCACTGCCTACTGATGTCCTGCATTTCACTGCTGGTTAATTTAGGCAGATAACCCCTCATCTTAGGGCTTCTGTATATCCATTTCATAGGCACCTAGTTCATCTCATAGAATCCACAAAACTCCTGAATGGCTAATTTAGAGCTGAGGATCCATTGAGTAGCAGGGCACTTAAAGGTCAGACATTACAATACAAAGCACTACAACCCCTAAATCCCTTTGCGGAGCTGACCCTGAAACCCCCAAATCACTAAACATAATATAAAAATCTAGGGACAAAAGGCAGAAATATTCCCTAGACATAAAAAAATGCTAGTTTATACACAGTCATAATCTAAAATAACAACAGCACACTATTTACCTGCCAGACCAACTGGGTCCAGTTTTATAAGGAATCTTGTTTGGCCTAATTGGGGTAGAGTAACAAGAGGACTTGGTTCAGCTGTGAGCTCATTACACTCTGCCTGAGGTTATAAAAGCCTCACTTTGGGCATTAGGTAGGGAGAATTAGGAGAGGTTTAGTCTGGACAATCTCAGCTCCTCAAAGGTACTTTGGCCCCTAATTTCAATTGCTTTTAGTTAGGTGTGTTCTCTAGAAGCCCTCTGCCTTGTAGGGATCGGATTCTAAAAAAAATACTCTTTCTTGTGAGAATTCTGCAGGGTGAGATAGGTTCTCCCTT
Source organism: Gopherus evgoodei (assembly GCF_007399415.2). NCBI lineage: Eukaryota > Metazoa > Chordata > Testudines > Testudinidae > Gopherus > Gopherus evgoodei. Next base: position 284,508,050 of record NC_044323.1, on the reverse strand, counting down.
CTAGAGACTTTGTCTGGAAAGAGATTCATTTGCCAGACATGTGGGGAGTTTTCTCCAATCTTGAGGGATTTTTTTTATGCTTTGTAATTTTCTATGGGTTTTAAAGCTAGAACCTAGTCTTGTAGGTATAATGACATACTTCCCCCTCTCCCCCCCCCCAAAAAAAAAAAAACCAGACTGCTTTTGCATTGCCTGTCTCACTCCATCCTCCCGATAGAATCTAGTTGAAAGAAGAGAGCTGGATACAGAAGTACATAAGGAAGTTGTCACTGGGAGGCAGAAATCCTTGAAAGATGTATAAGGGCTTTGAAACTGGCTAGACAATTTAGTGGACAACTTATCAGAAAGGCTAGTCAGTTATACAACTCAAAGAAAAAATGTGGATAGGATTTTTCATAAAATTTTCCGTACCCTCCATGTTTCTATATAGATGCCAATTATCCCTAATCAAAGCTCCAGAGATCTTTTTTTCATATAACTGGATGTCTATCTAAAAGAACAACTCTAGACCAGATGGAAGTCATGGACCTGATGTGGGTGAAATTCTGTTTCCTGTGTATGTAGGAGGTCAGGCTAAATGATGATAATGATCTCCTCTGGCCTTAAAATCTCTGAATCATTTCATTCTGGGCTGGTATATCAATGCTATTGTCATAAAAATATTTAACAAGTGGGCTCTATGTTCTGTCTCCTTGGAGGCTTCTCTGACTAGCAGGGAGTTGCAGTGCCTAATCTGGCTGTAAATTGCCACTCCTGCTTTGTTACATTGTACACTTGTAGGGGATGAGTACTAAGACCCTGCCAGCTGTGATTCGGGTTGGGCCATAGCAACCTGCTGGAACAAGGACATATTACAGAAGTAGAGGGGTTCAGAGAAGAACATTAATGATCAAGGGCTGAAACAAATTCTATGCAGAGACCCTGTAAAGTTTAGGATTTTTTACCTTAGAAAGGGGACAAATAAAAGGGGATATGATACAATGAATGGGCTAGAGAAAGCAGAATCAGGAGCTTCTATTCCCCCATCTCCTACTCCAAGAGCAAGGGGATATTCAATAACATTATGTTGTGGGAAATTCAAAACTGATCAAAGGAAATGCTTTTTCTCCACAATATGCAGTTAAACTGTGGAACTCATTGCCACAGGAAGTGATTGAGGCCAAGAATTAAAAAAGATTTGAAAAAGGATTGGACTTGTATGTAGATATTTAAAATGTCTAAAGTTACAAAATATTTATAGTCCTTAATTAAGGCAAGATTGGTTTAAACCCTGATGCATAATGTTTAATAATCTCTAACTATTAGAGACCTGGATTAGTCCCAATGTGGGAAGCACATTAACCCACAATTGTGTAGTGTAAGATTCTTACACCTTCCCCTGAAGCAACTGGTGCTGGTCATTGCCAGGGATATGATGATGAACTAGATTGACCTGAGGTCTTATCTAGTCTGGCAATTCTGATGGGCCCTGACCACCCTCAATAGTACTGCAAAAATTACATTCTTTTCACCTTGTCACTCTGTTCATTTCCTCTTTTAGTTTTCTTCCTCTGTTTCCTTTGGTACTCTCTTCCCCCACTGCCTACATTGATGTGTTTTCTTCTTCCTTTCCTCAGAGAGCTCTGTCTATACATCCCCACTTCTGATCCAAACCTTAGGGACTGGAGTAGACAGCCAATCTGTTTCACCCTGTTTTCCAAGTGGTGAGATTAATCATATTGATGCACTTCTGCAGTCATCCTTGCTAGACTCTAAGTGATCTAGGTCTCTGAGGTCAATTCTGTTCATGAACTTTAATGGAGGCATATGGGGTCCAAGACTTTCAAAGTTAAATGGGCAGATACTTGATTCCAGCCTAGGACAGACTTCACAGTAGCACACATTTACTTGTCTTGGTCCATTGGAGGCTTGTCACTACAATATTATGAAGCTATTTCTGCTTTTTAATGAGTGAAGTGATGCTCCCTGACAGTTGAACAGAGGGAGGGAGCATGATTTAGTGGTTATTTACTGGAACTCATGGTCAAGAGAGCTGGATTCTATCTGAAACTGTGTTCCTAAGTAACTTTGGGCAAGTAACTTACATACACCCATGGTGCCTCAGTTCACCTATACAGCAAATAGAGCTAGAAGTAATGAACTACTTAACAGGGATGTTGAAGCTCCATTCTTACTTCCAACATGTTTGAGATGGTCAAATCCTGGCAGATACTACTGTATACAAATGCAGAGGAAGATTGGCCCCCACATTAGCCCTGAAAACAAGATTCCACATTTTGAAGGTCATTTTAACATGTAATAATGTCTCTTGAATAAAATGTACCTACTAAATCAATTAAATAGTGAATACAGGAGAACTACTAGATATTATGCATTTGGACTCTCAAAAGGCTATTAACAATGTCCCACACAAGAGGCTCTGAAGGAAATTAAACAGTTATATTGTGAGTGCAAAGCCTAGTAATGGACTAAACAGTGGCTCAAAAGCAGAGAGCAGAGTCATAATAAATGTTCAGTTTTCCACATAGAAAAAATTAATCAGAGTTGCTTAATATATCAATGATCTGTCAGAGAGTGAACAGTGAGCTAGCAAAGTGTGTAGAGGAAACAAAATTATTAGTATAGTCCAGATTAGAGAAAGCTGTGAGGAACTTCACAGGGACCTAACAAAGTTATGTGAATTGTCACCAAAAAGGCAGATGGAATGCATTGTTGACAAATGCAGGATAAAGCAAAATTGGACAGAATCACTTGAACTACTCAGACACACTGATGGTGTCTAAGTTACCTGTGAGCTCATGAGACATACCTATGGATTACTGTAGACTGCTCCTTGAAAATGGTCAGTACACAGCAGTAGTAATTAATTAACTAAATAAAATGCTAGGATGCATAAAGAATGGGATAGAATATAATATTGAAAAAAATATCAGACCATTCTATAAAGCAATGTGACACCATAAGTCAAAATTTGTCTCACTTCTCATTCCTCCAATTCTAAAAGGATAGCAGAGCTTGAAGCAGTTCAGAGACAAGCAATGCAAATATTCAGAGGCACAGAAAATCATATCAGGAAAAGCTGGAATAATTAGGATTGTTAGCAAAGAGAGACAAATGAAAGCAGACATCTTACAGAAGGTACAGATATGGTACATTTAGTATTTCTATTTATATTCTAACTTTATACTAGAACAAAGTGACACACTGTGAAACTGAATTTGCAACTGACAAATGGAAATGCATTTAACACAATGCATATGTAATCTGTGGAACCCACTGCCACAAGATGTCATTGAGTCAAAGGGTCTGGTAGGATCCAAAAAATAAGTTAGACAAGAATGACCCCAGTTACACTGGAAAGGATTAAAAAAGGAATATAAACAACATTCTTCAGACCACAAACCACTTGAGGTGAGAGAGAAGCTTCTTTTATTGGCCGGTTATTTCATAATTGTCCATTACAAGGATTCTTGGCACTGCTTTGGAAGCATCTTCTACTAACCATTGTCAGGGTAATCAGCTCAGTCAGCCAATTGTCTGATGTTGTGGCAATTTCTATTATTCAAATATAGAACACAAACCTTTAAAGTGCATGTCAAAGACCAAAAGGGAACAAAAAAACAGCACAGAAGGAAGCTAGAAATGAAAGGAATATAATATATTCTCTCACCCTGTCCTCACAATTCTTCTCTTTTAGTGTTATGATCAAGGCACCTACTTCCCTCCCTTTTGGGCTGGTTAGGTGCTCAGTCTGCATAGAACAGCAGATTGATTTCTGAGTTCAGATTCTCTATCTTCTCTTTCAAGATTACTATTTTTACTATTATAAAGTTGCTTTTACGCTCTCATTTTTTCCTTCATTCACCTTCTTGTTTCAGTCAGGATGTTGCCACATGCATATATTTTGGTTGTCAAGGTATTGAAAATAGAACCTTGTCATAAACAGATAGCTAAGGGTTAATGTCGCTTTCACCTGGAAAGGAGTAACCTGAAACACCTGACCAGAGGACCAATCAGGAAACAAGACTTTTTCAAATCTGGGTGGAGGGAAGTTTTGCGTGTGAGTTCTTTGTTCTTTGTCTTGTGTCTGACCCTCTCAGCTCTGAGAGTGATTTTTCTATCTCCTGCCTTTCTAATCTTCTGTTTCGAAGTTGTAAGTACAAAGATAGTAAGACAATAAGGTTTATATTGTTTTCTTTTGTATTTACATGTGTGTAGTTGCTGGAATGTTTAAATTGTATTCTTTTTTGGATAAGGCTGTTTATTCATTTTTTTCTTTTAAGCAAATGACCCTGTATTTGTCACCTTAATACAGAGAGACCATTTTTATGTATTTTTCTTTCTTTTATAAAGCTTTCTTTTTAAGACCTGTTGGAGTTTTTCTTTAGTGGGGACTCCAGGGAATTGAGTCTGCAGCTCACCAGGGAATTGGTGGGAGGAAGAAGTCAGGGGGAAAATCTCTTTCTGTTAGATTTACTAACCTGACTTTGCATACCCTCTGGATGAGGGGGGAAGTACTTGTGTTTTCCAGGACTGGAAACAGGGAGGGTGGAGTCCCTCTGTTTAGATTCACGGAGCTTGCTTCTGTATATCTCTCCAGGAACCCAGGGAGGGAACACCTGGAGGGGAGGAAGGGAAATGGTTTATTCCCCTTTGTTGTGAGACTCAAGGAATCTGAGTCTGGGGGTCCCCCAGGGAAGGTTTTGGGGAGACCACAGTGTGCCAGGCACTGTATAGGTCCCTGGCTGGTGGCAGCTTTACCAGGTCCAAGCTGGTAACTAAGCTTGGAGGTTTTCATGCTAACACCCATATTTTGGACGCTAAGGTCGAGATCTGGGGAAAATGTTATGACAAACCTACTCTCCCTTCCACCCAGAAAGAGATTCCCCATTCATCTCTTGAAGGGTTTTATGTTGCCACAAACACCAAAGGAGAATCATTCAATGTCCCCTTCTTTCTAGAAATGATACATAGAATAATGCCTGATAGAATCATAGAACCATAGGATTAGAAGGAACCAAAAGGGTCATCTAGTCCAGTGGTTCTCAAACTAGGGGACTTGTTCAGGGAAAGCCCCTGGCAGGCCGGGCCAGTTTGTTTACCTGCCGTGTCTGCAGGTTCGGCCGATCGTGGCTCCCACTGCCCACGGTTTGCCGCTCCAGGCCAATGGGGGCAGCAGGAAGAAGCACAGGCTGAGGGACGTGCTCAATGTCTTCCTTCGAGACATCTAGATAAATGTATGTGTAGTGCTGGGGAGCAGCCAGTGGTTGTAGCACAGGTAGGTACCAATGACATAAGGAAGGATAGAAGAGAGGTCCTGGAGGCCAAATTAGGCTGATAGGTAAAAGATTGAAGTCCAGGACCTCCATGGTAGCATTCTCTGAAATGCTTCCAGTTCCACACACACGGTCAGTTAGACAGACAGAACTGCAGGGTTTCAATGCGTGGATGAGACAATGTGTAGGGAGGAGGGGTTAAGAATTATTAGGAACTGGGGAAACTTTTGGGAAAGGGGACACCTATACAAGAAGGATGGGCTACATCTAAACCAAAATGGTCACAGAGCAGTTTTAAAACTAAGGGCTGGGGGAAAGCCAACAGGAGGAGCGTGTGGCTTGGACGGAGAGATCCCTTATAGGAGGATCTATTAATGGTGATTCTCTATGTCCTAGTAAGAAGGAGAGAATGGAAGATGATAAAATACAGGTAGGATCTGATGAGAAACAGTCAAATGAAAAAGTCCTATTGAATTACATCACGTAATGGCAGACAGCTAAAAAGTAAAAAGTTTTTAAAGTGCTTATATACAAATATAAGAAGTCTAATTAATAAGATGGGTGAACTAGAATGGCTTGTATTAAATGAGGAGCTTGATATAATAGGAATCACAGAAACCTGGTGGAAGGAGGATTATCAATGGGACACAAAAATACCAGGGTACAAAAGATATCAGAAGGACAGAACAGCTCGTGCTGGTGGAGGAGTGGCACTATATGTGAAAGAAAGCGTAAAATCAAATGAAGTAAAAACTTTAAATAAACCAAACTGTACCAAAGAACCTCTATGGATAGTAATTCCATGTTCTAATAATAAGAATATAGCAGGAGGGATATATTACTGACCAGGATGGTGATAGTGACTGTGAAATGCTAGTGGAGATTAGAAGCAATTAAAAAAAAATAAAAAAAAGCTCAATAATCATGGAGGATTTCAACAACTAGATACATATCACCTCAACACAGGATGCAGAGAAAAAGTTTCTTGACACATTAAAGACTGTTTCTTGGAGCAGTTAGTTCTGGAACCCACAAGAGAAGCAATTCTTGATTTTGTCCTAAGTGGAGCACAAGATCTGGTTCAAGAGGTGAATATAGCTGGATTGCTTGGTAATAGTGACCACAATATAATTAAATTTAACAACACTGTGGCAGGGAAAATGTCACAGCAGCCCAACACGGTAGCATTTCATATCAGAAAGAGGGACTACACAAAAATGAGGAAATTAGTTAAATAGAAATTAAAAGGTACAGTACCAAAAGTGAAATCCCTGCAAGCTGCATGGAAACTTTTTAAGGGCACCATAATAGAGGCTCAATTTAAATGTATACTTCAAATTTAAAAAAAAAAAACGTAAGGAAACCAAAAAAGTGCCACCATGGCTAAATAACAAAGTAATAGAAGCAGAGAGAGAGAGAAAAAAAGGCATCCTTTAAAAAACGGAAGTTAAATCCTAGTGAGGAAAACAGAAAGGAGCATAAACTCTGGCAAATAAAGTGTAAAAATATATTTAGGAAGGCCAAACAAGAATTTAAAGAACAGCTAGCAAAAGGCTCAAAAAGGAATAGCAAAATTTATTTAAGTACATCAGAAGCAGGATGCCTGCTAAACAACCGGTGAGGCTACTGGACGATCGAGATCCTAAAGGAGCACTCAAGGACAATAAGGCCATTGCAGAGAAAGTCAATGAATTCTTTGCTTTGGTCTTCACAGCTGAGGATGTGAGGGAAATTCTCAAACCTGAGCCATTCTTTTTAGGTGACAAATCTGAGGAACAGTCCCAGATTGTTGTATCACTAGAGGAGGTTTGGGAACAACCTAATAAACTAAACAATAATAAGTCAGGACCAGATGGTATTCACCCAAGAGTTCTGAAGGAACTCAAATGTGAAATTGCAATTAGATGAATTAAATGTCCATTAGCCAAGATGGGCAGGAATGGTGTCCCTAGCCTCTGTTTGCCAGAAGCTGGGAATGGGCGACAGGGGATGGATCACTTGATGATTACCTGTTCTGTTCATCCCCTCTAGGGCACCTGGCATTGGCCACTGTCGAAAGACAGGATACTGGGAGAGATGGACCTTTGGTCTGACCCAGTATGGCCATTCTTATGTTTTGTGAACGGAGTTATATAAATACATGGATAGATGCTGTGCATGTCAATTCCCCTCAAGATAAAAAGAGAACAACTTACTTCATCCCAGTGTGGATAGATGTGACCTTTCTAGCATCACTACTAAATGTGACTGGTCTATTAACTCATCCATCCGTATGGCACTGTGAATTAGATTTCCAGAGAGTGTAAGCCATCATCGGAAAGGACTCGTGGATAATAGGCTTATCCAATGAAACCGAGGATCTGAAAAGTGTGGCTATAGAGTTGGATTGTCTCATAATTCTTTTGCTTGTTCTTCTGTGGTCTAAACTTTTTTTAAGCACTGTTGTATATTGAATCTTCCACACCTGTTAGTAATCACATTTTTGCATTTTTAACTATTTTGAACTATGTTTTAAAAGGACTAAACCCATAGACCATTTGTTCAGAGATAGACATCAGTGCTTATTTAACTAGGTGTCATCTGTATTTCAGTCAGAGGTTTTCTGATTATGGTGAGCCCTTTATGAATTGTTTTAACTTGGTAACATCTGGATAGTGATTCTGTGAAACTTTAGTATCAGAGGGGTAGCCGTGTTAGTCTGGATCTGTAAAAGCAGCAAAGAATCCTGTGGCATCTTATAGACTAACAGACGTTTTGGAGCATGATCTTTCGTGGGTGAATACCCACTTCGTCAGATGCATGTAGTGGAAATTTCCAGGGGCAGGTATATATATCTCTGCAAGCAAGCTAGAGATAATGAGGTTAGTTCAATCAGGGAGGATGAGGCCTTGTTCTAGCAGTTGAGGTGTGAAAACCAAGGGAGGAGAAACTGGTTTTGTAGTTGGCAAGCCATTCACAGTCTTTGTTTAATCCTGAGCTAATGGTGTCAAATTTGCAGATGAACTGAAGCTCAGCAGTTTCTCTTTGAAGTCTGGTCCTGAAGTTTTTTTGCTGCAGGATGGCCACCGCATCTGCTCTAACCCCTCAGAATCTCCACCAAGCATTCTCAAAACTACAATACCCGCACGAGGAAATAAGGAGACAGATCAACAGAGCCAGATGTGTACCCAGAAGCCTCCTACTGCAAGACAAACACAAGAAAGAAACCATCAGGACTCCACTGGCCATCACATAGCAGTCCCCAGCTAAAACCCCTCCAACACATCATCAGGGATCTACAACTCATCCTGGACAGTGATCCCACACTTTCACAGGCCTTGGGTGGCAGGCCAGTCCTCACCCACAGGCAACCTGCCAACCTGAAACATGTTCTCACCAGTAACTGCACACCGCACCATAGGAACTCTAGCTCAGGAAACAATCCATGCAACAAACCTTGATGCCAACTCTGCCCACATATCTACACCAGCGACACCATCACAGGACCTAACCAGGTCAGCCACACCATCACCGGTTCATTCATCTGCACGTCCACCAATGTAATATACGTCATCATATGCCAGCAATGCCCCTCTGCTATGTACATCAGCCAAACTGGACAGTCTCTACGGAAAAGGATCAATGGACACAAATCAGATATCAGGAATGGCAATATACAAAAACCTGGAGGAGAACACTTCAACCTCCCTGGCCACACTATAGCAGACCTTACGGTGGCCATCCTGCAGCAAAAAAACTTCAGGATCAGACTTCAAAGAGAAACTGCTGAGCTTCAGTTCATCTGCAAATTTGACACCATTAGCTCAGGATTAAACAAAGACTGTGAATGGCTTGCCAATTACAAAACCAGTTTCTCCTCCCTTGGTTTTCACACCTCAACTACTAGAACAGGGCCTCATCCTCCCTGATTGAACTAACCTCATTATCTCTAACTTGCTTGCAGAGATATATATACCTGCCCCTGGAAATTTCCACTACATGCATCTGACGAAGTGGGTATTCACCCACGAAAGCTCATGCTCCAAAACGTCTGTTAGTCTATAAGGTGCCACAGGATTCTTTGCTGCTGTGAAACTTTAGTGTTTCCTTCCTTCTTCCCTCTCCTTCTAATGCCCCCTGCTTGTTACAGGTAACCCTAAACTGCACTGAGGAACAAAGCTATGCTAATCACTGTTTTTTTCAGTTCACAGGCAATACCTAATATATATATTTCAGGTTGACCCAAACTGTTTTTTTTTTTTGATTATCATAAAATCAAGAAGTCAGGAGAAAATAGTTGTGGTTTTTTATACTTTTTTAAAGTTTTTAAATTAAAGGACATTCCTAAACAAAGTTTTAATATGAACAGTTTGGCAAAACTGACAATTTATTAAATGTTTTGGTGTTACTGAATGGCCATTTTTTTCCTTTTTCTTTTTTCTTTTTTTCTTTTGGGGGGGGGGGAGGGCCTGGAAGAAGCTTCAGCTAAAAGATTTCCCCAGCTCTGCTGAGGATCTGTTTTAAGTTCCTTCGGCTTCTGATTCCTCACTTAGGATCTGATGTAAAGTCCAACTGAAGTGAATGGAAAGATTGATGATTTGGCCCCTACAGTGTTCCTCTTCAGTGACATCTGATCGCTCCTCCCCTCAACAGAGTGAGCCCCTTCCACACACCCCTAGGTGTCTGATTCCCTCAGCCCTGGAATGCAATAAGTAGGGCAAAATTAATTTAGCTCTTAGTAAGAGCCTCGGCCTTTTCCTTGCTGCCAGAAACTCTCCCTGATCTAAACGAATGTCCTTATGCAACCAGCTTCAGCCTTGGAACCAGGTCCCAGATATTATACATCTAGCAAGTAGGTAGCTTTCTAGGGTCAGTAGAAGTGTAACCTTCCACTGGCCTCCCTTCTCTACCACATCAGACATAAGAGACTTGTCTTCACTATCAAAGCTCTTCATGGCGGGCTGAGGGACTTACCGGCCGCCGCTTCTAGCAGCTCCCATTGGCTCAGAGCAGCAATCCGCGGCCAGTGGGAGCTGCAATCGGCCGGACCTGTGGATGCGGCAGGTAAACACACCGGCCCAGCCCACCAGGGGCTTTCCCTACACAAGTGATGACCCATGTTTGAGAAACCCTGCACTTATCTCTTTTTTACTATCAACATACCAACTCCTTTCTCTAGTCGGCCAATAATGGCAACCCCCATCCCCCAGTTGCTAAATATTCAAATAAGCACATTTGTGTTTTCTCCAGTCGTTCCCTCACTCTTGGGAGGAGCTCCACAAAGCTCCATTTTCTTCCTTCAAAACTCCTGTCAATACTCCCCTTTGGCAGATAGCTGAAGTGCTGAGAACCCTTGCTGACCAGTGCTGTCTCCTAGTATTCCTTCATCATCTATATCCATCTGTTGTCTCTTGTATCATAATTAGATTGTAAGCTCCTGGGGGCAGGGACCATCTTTTTGTTCTGTGTTGTATAGTACCTAACACAATGGGATTCTGGTCCTTGACTGAGGAGCCTAGGCACTACCTTAATACAAATATATCCTATTAATAATAAATACTTTTTCTAATGACTCCCTGAATTGCTATGCTATCTACTTCTGTTAGAGACATCACAACTAACCGAAACAGGAAGCAATGAATATTTCACTTACAGAAATATTGTACATCTTATGTTCAACAGGAGGGCTCTTGATTTAAATGCTTAGGATTCTTTTATTATTCTGGCCAATGGCATGAGAACTTTTATAAATCTCAGGGAAGACTCCATTGGACCAAGGGAAGAGTATGTGTGTTTGTTTTGTTTTGTTTAATGCCTGATACCTCATGATTATTCCAGCTCTCCATGTCTCTATATTCTATCTTGACTGATTATTCAAAGAAACAGGCAAATTCATGTAGCTAAAAGAGAACTTTGGTAACACAGTTTTTTTAAGGAGTTGGTGAAACATCTGAGTCCAAAATATTACTGTTCATTATATATCAATATTACTCTTCATTATATTGTTCACCACACAATATGCATTTTACAAGATACAGGGGGTTGTGACAAGGGAAATCAATTTGATACTGATAAAAATGCAGTCAGTTGTCATACTGTAGGGTGTACGATCATGAACTACTGTGATGGTCAAGAATTTCCCTTCCCCATACTGAGTATTGTAAAACTGCTAGGGGCCTGATCCAAAGTCCATTGAAGTGAATTGAAAGACTCCAGCTGACTTCATTGGGCTGTGGATGAGGCCCTAAAGGCATTATAAGAGGTTATCATCTTCCTCTGAAGAATCGGGTATTGGCCATTACTTGGATGCAGATGAGCAAACTAGATGGACCAGAAGTCTGATATGTCATGCTATACCAGCCATCACTTGTTTTTTTTTTCCTCTTCCCTTCCCATCCCATCTCCTCTTTCTAATCTATCTTCCTCAGAAATTAAAAAAAAAAAAAAATCCCTCAATCACAATCTTGGTACCAAATCTTAAAATACATTCCCATGACAGTGGCTTAATTTCTTCATCCAAAAGTTTCCTTTCTCTGTGCTCTTCCTATTTGTCTTTATATTTAACTCTTTTTTTAAAAAAAAAAAAGCAAGTCTTCATCGTAACTTTAAATGCATGTGGGCAATAAGCTGCCAAGCTGCTGATTTTCATATGATTAACTTTTTTTTTCTTCACGGGTGATCCAGGAAAAGAAGGTAATTTTGTTGGTACAGAATCTGTAGCCTGTCTGGTAAGCCCGGTTCATTCTTGGTTTATCTCCTGTTATGTTCAAAACACACCCATTACAAGAACATGAATGGTGTCCCGTAGTGCAGTCTGCGGTGCTCATAAAATTCTACTGATTAAACAACTGTTAATTATTTAGATTTCTTTAAACTGTCTCTCCATATTTGGTAAGTACAGTACTTCGGACTCTTGAGTTATTCTATATTTTGCTCCTAGGTAATGCTTGTCTTGCATTCTTTCATCTCCATTTAAAATAGCTTCTTCCTGAGCTGTTCCAGCTAACAGCCTCAAGGGTTTCCTCCATCCTCATCAAATTAAATTTATTTAAACTTTGAACATAAAGAAAACACAGACCATAAACAACGGCTAAGTTGTCAACCTCACTCATTAGTTACAGTTAATGGGCTAAACTGAGTACTGTGACCAATGTGCAAAACATCCAGGAGTTCAGCTACATGGAGACTGGACAGATTTTAGGGTGAACAACTTTACTATTTAAAATGCACATTTTTTCTATTTAATTAAGTCATACAATTCTCCTAAAAAGTGTTTCTAGCTATCCACACACCACCATATTGTCTGTCACTATGCCTAAATCATAGTGGGAAGGGGAATTTCTCTAGAGATGAATGGATAGTCCAGTCTACCTAGTCATCCTACCTGTGGCCTTAATGCTGAGATTGTCCACATATGAGAACTATCTGTGGCACAAGGAAGACTAGATGCAATAAATCGATCCCCGTTGGCTCAATCGCTGCCCACCGATTCGGCCGGTAGTGAAGACATACCCTGAGCTAACCCCTGTGGGGTTATTCCAAGATGATAATGAATTGGTCCTTTCAGGAAACACAAGAAAACATGCCTGAGCTTCCGATAATGACAGTCTATTACTAAAGAAAAAGTCTTCTTTGTATGTAGCCGTAATGACATCCATTAGTGGATGGAGTCTATCACAGGTATTTATGTATTCCTCTAGAAAAACCCAAACAAGGCCATGCTGTGCTTTCTTTAAGAGGCTTAGCCAGAACTGAAATTGAATAGTGGGTGTGCACAGAGGTTGACAATACATCCTTTCCTTTTCCCCAATGACTAATGTTGCTTTTCTTTTAATTAAAAATCACAACAAGCTCAAGTGTTACCCATATTTAATCACCCTGTTCTCTACTGGCAGGTAAATGAACAAGCACTCCTTGGGAGAAGGAATTATGATGACATTCCTTCAAGTTCTCCCCACTTTGTCCAGCTAACTGCTTTGGAGAGCTAATGCTCTTCCTTGATGGACAACATTGAAACACAAAACTTCTCCGCTTATAGAAATGGTGATGATCATTCTTGCTACCAGTTGGTAGTGGAAGGCATCTCCTATTGTGTTCATGAGCACATAGATATCTTTCATCCGGACTCAAAAAGTGAATGGGGGTGGGTGAAATAGTTCTCTGAAAATAAGGTGTGTGATGTGTGGGTGTCATTAACTTAGGTCCATGGACACACACTCTCCATGCATGAAAAGTCTCCCATTGATTTAACTGGATTTGGAATTGTAGTGAGGCAGTGTGGTTCCTGTAGAAGGGCTCAGCTGAGGCTCATCCCTCCGCGGGGCTGTGGAGTATCCCACCACCTCACACTAGTTCGCTCTGGGCCCAAGCCCTGGGTCAGGGCTGGCCAGTAAACAAACAGTCAGGAGCTCGGTCCCTTAGGCAGGGGCTGAGCCAATAGTTCAATATGAGCTCTGGCCCTAGGTCAGGGCGGGGCAGCAAACACACAGGCAGGAGCTCAGGTCTCTGAGCATCTGGTGCGAGGGGGAGACTGCTACCCATGAGTGGGGTGGCAGGGGGGACACAGGCCCACCCGCTCCACTGTGTCCCAGCCCGGGCCCTTGCAGTGGCAGAAGACTCACTGCTGCATCGGTGGGGATCCTGACCACAACACACTGACATTGGTTGTGGCCTCGCTGCGCCAGGCCAGGGTCGACTGCCCCCGAGCTACTTCCAGACTCCCCCTCGTAAGGTACCTGGGTTTGGCTGGCATCCTCGGTGGTTCCCAGCACCATCAGTTCCTCCGGGTACCTAGCGAAGGGTAAGCGCGGCTCCTCCTCAGGGTAGCTGGCAAGGCGTAGGAGCGGCTCCTCCTCAGGGTAGCTGGCAAGGGGTAGGCGCAGCTGCTCCTCGAGGTAGCTGGCAAGGGGTAGGCTTGGCTGGCCTGACCAGTTTTCAGGTCGGCCGCGACCTGTTGGCATCCCCCAACCCGGAGCTAGGCCACAGGCATCTGGCTTCTCCAGCGGCTGGCTTCCAACTGAGCTTTGCAGTGGGGCTTTTCTACTTCCTGTCCTGCGCTGTGATCTCTGAGGGGCGGGCGCAGGACCCACTGGCTCTGCCCACATTGGTGCTAGGGGAGGCTCGTCCCTCTGCAGGGCTGTGGGGTATCCCACCGCCTCGCTACAGTTCCCCACCGACCTGGAGAGGGATGAGCCCCTCCCGACACCAGAGTGGGCAGATCCAGCACGATCTGCGCCCCCCCCCGAGAGGTCAAGGTTCAGGGCAGGAAGTATGAAAGCCCACCCCCAGAACTCACTCAGGCAGCAGGTGCCGGAGAGGCAAGATGCCTCCAGCCTAGCTCCTTGTTGGGAGACTTACCCAAGGACTGGCCTGGCCTGCCAACACTTGATGCTGACCAGAGCCCAGAGGAGCTGCCCAGCCTGCTCCTCACCAGATACCCTGAGAAGCCCATGCTGCTTGACACCCTCAGCCCCGGAGGACACCGTCTGGACCCACGTACCTCCAGAGGGGGAGTTCAGAAGTAGCCAGGGAGCAGCCGACCCTAGTCTGGCTGCACCACTGCCAAAGCCTATGTCAGTGTGTTGTGGCCAGGATCCCCACTGACTCAATAGCAGGCCTTCTGCAGCTGCTAGGGCCCTGGGCTGGGAGGCAGTGGAGTGGGTGGGCCTGGGTTCCCCCTGCCACCCAGCTTATGGGTGGCAGTCTCCCCCTCTTCCAGGCCCCCCGAGCCGAGGGCCTGGGCTCCTTGTTTACTTGACTTTGCTCAGCCCCTGCCTGAGGGCCTGAGCCACTGACTCTTTGCTGACCCTCCCCAACTCAGGGTCTGGGCCTGCTAATTGTATAAACTGTTTCTCAGATCCTGCCTGAGGGCCTGAGCCCTTGAATCCCTATTGCCTATCAACCACAGGCCGGGTGCAAATAACTGTCTGTGTTTGCCTCTATTGCTGACATGGCGAGAGACTACCGCAAAATGGATGCTAATTCCCTGTCAGCAATAGGAAGGAATTAGAGAGGTGGTGTGGTTCCCTCCACCTCGGAGAGGGACAAACCCTGGCCAAACCCTTCTACAGGGCTCAAGCCCTAAAAGAAGGGGAAAAACAAAAGCAATCCACAGCCAATGAGTTCAGACAACAAGCAATGTCCATCAGGGGAGATTTAATTACTAACAAAATTATGCTCATTTTTGTACTATATGTATTAAACATTTATTTTGTACTTCAAAAATTTATTTTGGTATATATGAAGACAAAGTATGGCTCTCTGGCTCCTGGTAGGTTAGCAGCGTTGTTCTTGATGAATCCTCTGCCATCATAGTATCAAACCTGGTCTGGACTTTCACCCATCCCTATTTATTCAAATTGAATTTCTTTCAGATTCAATTCAGAAAACTCCTCATGCCTGCACCCTGCAGTGAATGGTATCACCTGTTGATACTATGGGGAAGGGAGTAGCTTGCTCAAAAGGACACTCTGATGCAGAGGTGGAAAGCTCAGAAAAGTGCCAGGTTTAAAAAAGGTCCACTTTCTTGACACCACGGTGCAAATAAGTGATGGTCACATTAACACCACCCTATATCGAAAACCTACCGACCGCTATGCCTACCTTCATGCCTCCAGCTTCCATCCCGGACACATCACACGATCCATTGTCTACAGCCAAGCACTGAGGTACAACCACATCTGCTCTAACCCCTCAGACAGAGACCAACACCTACAAAATCTCCACCAAGTATTCTCAAAGCTACAATACCTGCACAAGGAAATAAGGAAACAGATCAACAGAGCCAGACGTGTAGCCAGAAGCCTCCTACTGCAAGACAAACCCAAGAAAGAAACCAACAGGACTCCACTGGCCATCACATACAGCCCCCAGCTAAAACCCCTCCAACGCATCATCAAGGATCTACAACCCATCCTGGACAATGATCCCACACTTTCACAGGCCTTGGGTGGCAGGCCAGTCCTTCCCACAGACAACCTGCCAGACTGAAACATAATCTCACCAGTAACTGCACACCGCACCATAGTAACTCTAGCTCAGGAACCAATCCATGCAACAAACCTCGATGCCAACTCTGCCCACATATCTACACCAGCGACACCATCACAGGACCTAACCAGATCAGCCACACCATCACTGGTTCATTCACCTGCACATCCACCAATGTAATATACGCCATCATATGCCAGCAATGCCCCTCTGCTATGTACATCGGCCAAACTGGACAGTCTCTACGGAAAAGGATCAATGGACACAAATCAGAGATTAGGAATGGCAATATACAAAAACCTGTAGGAGAGCACTTCAACCTCCCTGGCCACACTATAGCAGACCTTAAGGTGGCCATCCTGCAGCAAAAAAACTTCAGGACCAGACTTCAAAGAGAAACTGCTGAGCTCCAGTTCATCTGCTAATTTGACACCATCAGCTCAGGATTGAACAAAGACTGTGAATGGCTTGCCAAATACAGAACCAGTTTCTCCTCTCTTGGTTTTCACACCTCAACTGCTAGAACAGGGCCTCATCCTCCCTGATTGAACTGACCTCGTTATCTCTAGCTTGCTTGCTAGCACACATATATATACCTGCCCCTGGAAATTTCCACTACATGCATCTGAGGAAGTGGGTATTCACCCACAAAAGCTCATGCTCCAAAACGTCTGTTAGTCTATAAGGTGCCACAGGATTCTTTGCTGCTTTTACAGATCCAGACTAAGACGGCTACCCCTCTGAGGTTTAAAAGAGGGTAACTGCCAGGCTTATTGAAGCAACTGGGCCACATTTGAAACTGGCAAGGGTGGCTCTAGGCATTTTGCCACCCCAAGCACAGCAGGCAGGCTGCCTTCAGTAGCTTGTCTGCAGAGGGTCCGCTGGTCCCGCGGCTTCGGGAGGTCCGCTGAAGCCACGGGACCAGTGGACCCTCTGCAGGAAAGCCGCCAAAGGCAGCCTGCCTGTCGCCCTCGCAGCGACTGGCACAGTGCTCCCAGTAGCTTGCCGCCCCAAGCATGCACTTGGCGTGCTGATGCCTGACGCCGCCCCTGGAAAGTGGAGCTAGCTATTGGGACTAATATGTCAGGGACCTGATTATGGAAGGAGGTAGCTGACCAAGCAAGGTTAATTTGCCATGGGTGAACAGATGGAGTCATTGAGTGAGCCAGTTAAAGATGTGTTGAGGAGGTTAGGAAGGGCATTCGGATATGCAGAAAATCATCTGCCCTGTTACTCAACTTGTGAAGCTCTTGATGTTGGCCCATCAATTATAATAATTTACAACAGGCAACAAAAGGTCCTTTTCTGAATTCAAGGGACTATATTAATATTAACATCCCAGCACTTAATTATGTTTTATATTAAGTGATAAATTTAAAGTTGGAAGAATTAACGGAAACTGGGAATTGCTAAGGATGTCCTACTGAATGCCCCTAAAAGCCATAATTCCACATGCACACACAAAAGTTACTGGTCAAAATAGGTCTTAGTTAATAGGAGACGTGAGGGCAGCACTAAATCATAAAAAGTAAATATATAAACATGGAAAAAAGAAACTTAATAGAAATAAATGCAAGTTGAAAATGTAAGTGACTTATAAGGATAGTTGAAGAAAACAATGAAATATCAATGGGTTAAAGACAAATAAAGCCTTTAAAAAACACATTAGGAACAACAACAAAATACCCTAGATTAGGCATAGGTCCACTGCTAGTTGCAGATGGAAAACTGTATATAGAGATGCAGACAAAGCAGAACTATTTCTGCTCTGAATTTGGAATGAAACAGGAGGAAGTAGCTATCCCATATGATGATGTGGCTGGAACAGAAAATTTACCATCTGTAACAAAGGAAAGATGTGAGACAATGTCTTCTAAAATTAAACATTTTCAAATCAATAGGCCTATGTAACTTATACACGAGTCATAAAGGAACTAGCTGAGGAACTCTCTAAACTAGAAATGTTAATTTTTAACAAATCTTGAAAAACTGAAGAATTCCAAAGGACTGGAGAAGTGCCAACTGTCTGTTCCATTTTGTTTCTTACAGCTGTCCCCATACTCCATTTTGTTTTTGTTCTCCTCCTGTGGCCACCCTTCCCTGGCTGTTAAGTTGCTTACCAGGACCCCTTGAGTTGTTTAACAAGAGCCATTGCCCTTCTCAAAGGGATGGCCACTTGTGCTGCGTGCTAAATGGGACCACTGCCCTGTTCAAAGGGTTAGTCCTTTTATCACCTCATTGAACCTGGGCTCGGTGTAGGGCAGGCAATGTCCAGAGCTGCAAGACCTATTGTGTTTTTAAGATCCTGGGCATGAGTCATAGGCCTCATGTGCTTTTGAGTCACCTATTGCACAGGACTCTGCCCAGACATGTTTCTGTGCTCACCTGCCTGGTTTTTTCCTGTGCCTCCTCCCCTGTGACAGAGGGAGCCTATCAGGATTACTGGTGGGAAACTGCCTGAGTTTGCCTTTAAAAACAGACATTTTTGAAACCAACATCAGAAAGGTTCCTGCATTGCTGCCTGGTCTGATCAGCCAGGGGTTTTGGGGGGTCCTTTCTCCGCTCTCGTTTTATTTTTTGAGTGTACCCCCGGTTTTTTAACCCCCCACCCCCATGAAGAACGAATTGCTACCTGAGAGATCTCCTGATTATTGAGACTGTACTGAGCCCTCCTTGCCTCTTCTGATGTTGCTGCTGCTTCTGCCTTTGCTGCTGCCTTGGGGACTGGTAAGAATCCCTCTGTAAAACTTTCTGTACTTTTATTTTATTATTTTAACTGCTGGCTCTGTTTCCCCAGCACACAGACTCTAGCTGAACCTTGGTCTGTGTCTTAAAACCTCTCTTAAACTCAGCGGCGTTTGCTGCTAAAAATAAATTTGTGCCGCTGCTAAGCTCTGCTCCTGTGGGCTTTGCCTCAGGGGTCCCTGCTTTCAGCTGTATCCCTTGGCTTCAGCCACCGTCCCTTGGCTTCCTTGGGAGCTGTATCCTGGGCACATACCACTCTGCCCTCTGTGACTTCCCCATAGCATAAGGTGCACCATAGGTCTTGTTTTTTTAGTTTAATAAGTCATAGTTTGTTAAGATTGTAGAGCTTGTAAGTTCACCTGCCTTGTTATAGTTACTGTTTTGTTGCTCCATATAGTTACTTGTTATAGTTTTGCTTAGAACTGTGATATTTGTTGTTTTGCCTAGCCGTTGGTTAAGATAGATAAGGTTTTTGCTGCTTAAATTCGTCTTCCCGCTGTCCCGATCTCTCCCTGAACTTTCCCGTGTCCGTTTTTCCCCTGCTCCAATCTCCCCCTCTGTGTGCGTCTCCGTGTCTCCCTGTTATAACTCCTTGCTGCCCCCACCCCGCGTCTGCATCACCCTCCGAACTCCCCTAACCCCTTGCTGTTTCTCTCCCTGTGGAACTTCCCAAACCCTTTGCCACTTTTTTCCTTTGTTTTTGGTGTCCGCTTGTTGCTTAAACCTCTCTCCAGCCCTTCTTTACACTTCTCCGCTGCCTCTCCCCTACCCAAGATCACCATCACACTGCTCCATTGTCCTTGCCCTGCAGGGCTTCAGAGTCTCTCGCTGCCTCCAGCCGCACTCTCCTCTCATCAGTTGCCACTAATCATTCACTCCCCTCCTGTTCCTTGACAGATTATCTGCTATCCTAGCCTCACAAATTAAGTCATTACTTTTCTTTTATACCGTTACATTGCATAAATTCACTTATATTCACATTTTACTTGTAATTATAACACCTCATTGGTTGCTTCCACTTTTCTGATATACTTTGTATTTGCATTGATACCATTGTGTTACATTGTGTATAAGGCCACTAACCACTTAATACATTCTATCTAAGATTGTTGACCATTTTATATAGAAGCTACCATTTTATTTTGCATTTCTTTTTGATACGCTTATTGACTGTACTGTACCCCACTGTTAGAACTCCCTACACTGTTCAATAAGAACCCCCCCATCATTGTCTATTGTAAACACCCTATACACCCCATCCCATCCTATTTCATTGTTAAATTCCCACCACTTCCTTTTTCCTTTAATAAAGAAATTAATTGGCACCCCACCTGTGTAGTAATTGCTCCTCAAGATCCCATTTACCTGCAGGCAGGGACACCAACATAGTTCCAATATTTAAAAAGGGATGACCCAGGGAAATATAAACCATTAGCCTGATGTCAATCCCAGGCAAATTAATGGTTAATTTGGGCTCTATCGACAAAGAATTTGAAGCTAAAAATTAATGCCAGGCAATATAGCTTCAGGAAGGTAGGTCTTGTCAAACAACCCAGTTGCCTTTTTTTGACAGGATTATGGGTCTGGCTGATAAAAGTCACTGTTTTGGGTTTGGTATACTTGGATTTGTTTTAGTACCACATGGCACTTTAACTTAAAAACTGACAGATATCAAAATGTAGCTGTGAATGGGTAGACACCAATGAGTGGATGTAATGGTTTAGCAGCAGCCTCCCTCCCCCTCCGGGTCTGTTGGAGGCCACTCCGCCTCGCTACGTCTCACCTGTCATTGGGAATTAGCTGCACAACAAGAGTCTATAACTCAGGTTTGTGTTCAGAGCCGAGCACCAAACACAGGCATTTCGCCCAGACCCTAAGTCAGAGCAGGGCAGTGAGATCCTATAGCCCAGGCCTGTGGTCAGGGTTGAGCAGCAAGGTGTTCGGACATCTGGCTCCGGCAGATGGCCGACAAGCACTGGCTTCTTGGCTTAGAGTGGAGGGAGAGGGGATTGGGGTGGCATGGGGGACGCAGGCCCACCCACTCCACTGCGTCTCGGCACAGGGCTCTAACAGTGGCAGAGGGTCTGCTGTGGGGTCAGCGGGGATCCTGACTGCAACACGCTGACCTAAGCTCAGGTGGTGCTGCAGCCAGACTAGGATCTGCTGCCCCAGAGCCACTTCCTAACTCCTCCTCGGTTATACCTGTGTCTGTAGAAGGCTCTCCAGAGCATCAGGGTAGAAGGCCTGTGGCAGTCCTGGAAACGCTTCCGTGGGCTGGTCAGCATACGGCTCTGGCAGACCTGGCCAGCCCTCAGCTCCCCAGGAGCTGGCAGCAGTCTCCCAGCTTAGGAGCAGGCAGGAGCAGTCTCCCAGGCAGGAGGCATCCAGATCCTCCGGCAGCTGCAGCCCAACTGAACTCCCAGACCCACATTTTCTACTTCCTGTCCTGTGCACTGACTTCCGCTGGGAGCATTGAGCACATCATGCCTCCCCCCACCAGGGCTCAGTGAGGGGTTCATCCCCCTCGAGGTCCATGGGAGGTGTCTATAGGAGTTGGATTGGTTGCTTCCTTGATCTGTCTCTGGCAAAAGTCACACAGAACAGACAGAATAAAGCCCCCTCCCGCCACGGATTTGAAAGTATCTTGTCCCCTTATTGTTCCTTTTGGTCAGGTACCAGCCAGGTTACCTGAGCTTCTTAACCCTTTACAGGTAAGAGGATTTTGGCCAGGAGGGATTTTATAGTACTGTATACAGAAAGGTGGATACCCTTCCTTTTATATTTATGACAGAAGGCCAGTCTCCCTCACTATAGTGGGGCTGCAACTAGCAGTGTCCCAGGAGATTGGTTCTTGTTCCAACTCTAACATTTTTATCAACTATCTAGATGATAACATTAAATCTTTGCTGGCAAAGTTTTCATATGGCGCAGAGTTTAGTGGGGTAGCAAATAATGAGGGTAGACTACTATTATTATCTGAATAACCTGATAATGGTCACAGTCCAACAAAAATGCATTGTAATACAGTCAAATGCAAGTCATACATCTGGAAACAGAGAATACAGGTTGTACCTATAGGATGGGAGATTGTCTTGGGAAGCATTGACTCAGAAAAGGACTTGGGGTTATTGTGGATAACCACATCAACATGAGCTCTCAGTGCAATGCCGTGCCAAAAAAAGGCTAATGCAATCCTTGGATATGTAAGAAGAGGAGTACCAAGTAGAAGTAGGGACATCATAGCTTTTCATGAAGTTTAAGGCGATAAGGGATCATTAGATTATCTAGTCTGGCATCATGTATCACACACACCATTACATTTCACTCAGTTACCCATGTGGAACCCTATAATTTTGACTAGTCTAAAGCATTTCAGTCCTCAAGAGACTAACCTTTTGTGTGCCACAGGCAGAAAACAGGAGAGACCTAGTGCTGCCGATACCAGTGCCTCTGCAATATCAGGAAACTGGTTAGGTGAATATGATCAAGATGATTTCACCTGGTGATCCAATGCTACATGCTGCAGAGAAAGGCAAAACAAAGCAAGTCCCAGTCAGTCCGTTATGTGGAAAAAATTCCTCCTGTGTATAAACCCTGGTGGTCGCCGGGACCCTTAGCATGTGAGCAATACATACCAGCTAGCCATCTAAGGCCTGGTCTACACTGGTTCTGGCCCTCGGTGCAAGGCAGAGCCATAAGCAAGGATGTAGGCCTCTGGGCCTAAGGGAAGCATGTGGTCAATTGCCAGCTGTGACGTTGGCAGCAAGTTGGAGTAGGGGGACCCAGGCCCTCCCTTCTCCACCAGGTTCCAGCCCAGGGCCCTCCACACTGCCTCTCATTCTGGCAGCAAAACCCAACCAAAGTCTGATTCCCTTGGGCTACTTCCTACCACCCTCTGTTGGCATGGCTCTGCAGTCAGTGAGTCCTCAGTCACTTCTGGGTAGAGGGCTTACAATAGTCCTAGTAACTCTTCTCCGCTCTTGGTCTCCTCTGGTGGCAGGACGTGGCATGGCTCGGTGCCTGTTCTGGAGTCCTGCAGAGGATTTGAGATGTCTGCCTCCTTCCCTGGCTTGGCCCCAACTGAGCTGTTGGGCCCTCCCTGAATACTTCCTGTCCTGCCCCTGCACTTCTGGTGTGGGTAGCAGGGCTGATTTGGCTCTGCCCATCAGAGGGAATGTAGTGGTCCCTCAGGCTCAGAGGTAGGCCATTCTGCCTAATGGCAAGCCACATAATAAATCTAGTATATGAATTGAAAATAATTCTTCCTGTTCACTGCAGCCAACCAGCTAAAGCCCTGAAACATGAGATTTCATTTTAGCCATTGCCTTTATGAAGAGTTACAAATGTTATGATCATGTTGAGAGCACTGCAAAGCTAAGTTCCCCATGGCCTGACAGGAGGGAATAAATAGGGGGGAATAATAGACTGCAATGCCAGAGAGGACCATCATGACCATCCAGCTCACCCCTCACATACGCAGACCATGATATTTTCTCCCAGAGACTAGATTAAAGCATGTCTTTTAGAAAAAAAAAATACCTAATCTTGTTTCAAAGATTCCATGTGATAGAGTCCACTATCCCTGCTGCTAAGCTGTTCCAGTGATTCATTATCCTCACTGCTAGGAAACTGCATCTTATTTCAAGATTGAATGTATAAGTACGTTTGCACAGTAACTAAGTCAGCTCTCAATCTTCTCTTTGCTCCTTAAGCCTCATATTGTAAGGCTTGTTTTCCAACCTTAAGTCATTTTTGTGGCCTTTCTTTGAATTCTCTTCAGTATTTCCACATCCTTCTTCAAATGTGGACACCAGAACTAGACACAGTATTCCAGCAATGGTCTTACCAATGCCGTGTACAGGTCTCTTGCTCTGCATTTGAGGTCTTCTATTTTATACCATTGCCAGCACCAGGCAGCTACTGATGTTACAATGTCTGGGAGTCAGCATATGAGGCCCAAGCGCTGTGTTTCTGTATAAAAGGTTGATCCAAAGAGTATAGTCTCCAGTGTTCCAGTTTTATGTCTCCTGCACTGAAGCCACCAGCATGTACTTTGTGAGGCTACTCCTCACTTCAATAGATTCAATTTCAGAATGTCTTTTTCCCCCTGAAATTCGGCCTAGCTTTTCTTTTCTCTTTCATATCTCATAATAACTAGTTATCCCTACTAATTAAGTCCTCTCCATTCCTGGTGTTTACATCTTCAATACTGGTAGACTGTTATATGTTACCTTAGTGACTTATCCAACTTAGTGATTGCTTATCCAAGCAAAATATATTTCTTTGTTAATCTTTCCTCAAAAGTCAAACCCTCCTACCCAACTCCTCCATTACTGAACTTCCTCTAAGTTGCTCAGAGGTGAACTTCAACCACAAGATGCAGAGATTACTGAGTGAGAGTCCATGACTTGTGTTACAAAAGAGTTCAGATTAGATGATCAGAGCAACTTTAAAATCTATGGAGCCAAGAACACTACAGATTTGGCCTTACCAGGTGCCTGTTTGTTTTGTGCTGTGATGCCTCGCAGCATGTAGCCCCAAACCACATAAGCCTTTTTAATTTTAGTTGCCATATTGTTATGCACACTAAACCAAATGATCTAACTTGCTGTCCATTATCAGCTCTTTCAACATTCCGGATTCTCTTTCTTATAGAAGAATATTCTCCTCACGTGTTTTTAGCTTGCATTTTCCTCGAGATGAATGCAATGTTATTTCCTCTGCGTTCTTCTAACCCATCTATGACCCTCTGCATTATTTCTCTATCTTCACTGCTGTTTGCAACATCTCTCAATAGTGGACCATCCATTAATTCCTATAGTGTTATTTACCTTTATTTCTATATAGTTAATGAAGTTGTTCCACAAAAATGGACTTACAAGCAACCTACCAACCACCTTCCTGCAACATGATACATTGTCACTTCTTATCCATTTTTATGGTCCTTTGGACAGTTTTCCATGCATGTGAGAATGCCTTACGTCAGCTGATTTTGTGAGTAAAATCCCATGAGACATTAAACAAAATGTGCACTGTCTTGTGAAGCAATCTAGTGCACTCCCCAAGCTTTATTTAAGTGCAGTGAATGTATAATACTCTGAATACTATGCAGATACTCTTGAAGCTTTCGAGCATGCATTGACATACTAATTGCTTTATTTATCTGAAGTGGTGGCAAAGTGGATTTGCAGTGCTTTATTTTAGGTAATAGTGCTGTGCTCCTGAGATCTACTATTGACTATTATATGCTGTCCTCACATAAATACAATCATTGTCCTGGGTAAAGCAAGTTAGCTGTTAAATATATATATATATTTTTAATTCTGCAGAATAATGGTGGTCCAAATAAAAATCTCTACTGATGTAGTAAAATAACTGTGGCACATAAAATTCTAGTCATTATCATGTAAGTGAATCATAATAATGAGGTTGCATTGTAGCATTTCCCATGGCCTTCTCAATAACTGTTGCAAAGTTTACCCAGAAGCACCCTATAAAATCCATAAACATTTTTCAAAGGAGTCAGATAGTGTTGAAAGCTTTGTTTTTTGTGTGAGCCTTTTTGTTTTTGTTTTTTACTAATGCTTGTAAAATGAATAATGAATTGTGCATAAAAAAGCCACTCACAAACTGGCAGCAGAATAATATCAAAATTATTGCAGAAGTGTTAGACGTCTGAATTTTTGCATTTACAGGATATTTAAGTTGTGCTGTAGATGCAGGAAATAAACACGCCAGTATTCATCACAAAAGCTGTATTTAATCTCAGAGAAAGTACAATGCAATGCTCTACAGATCATATTCTTTGGAAGTTTATTTTGTAAACTTCAACTTTTGCAGAATCTGCTTCCTTGCTGTTTTTGCTTCTGACGTGAATTTGTGCTGTTTTTGGAGGGTGCCATGTGCACTTAACGGAAGCACAGTGAATATGATGTAAAATATATGTGCTCCCGTAATACACACTGCATACTTGTTGCCACTTAAATCAAATCTCGGCAACATTTACTGCTGCCCTGAAATTGCTTTACTAACAGTTAGTTTTATTGCTTATTATTAGAGTCTGAATTACTTTCCCTGTGTTCATTCTGTACTGCAGTATAAATGCCAATGGTCAGCGGTAGTATTCAAGAAGCCTGCCCATTGCCTTGAGGAAAGCAAGGTCCCTATTTTATTTTGGCTAGATCTAGCCGCAAGGACACAGATCTCAGTAAGGGGCAGGTTTCTACTGCAGAGCTGCAAAAGCATCCCAGTGGCTCAGCAGGTTTCCTCTTGTTCCATCTTGGCTCCCAGAGATAGGGCTGTATTAGCAAGAAGTCTGCAGTCCAGGAAAGGACTGAAGCTCATGTGTAACTCTACCCATTAACTGCAACAGGACTAGTCATATGCTTAGAGAAAATCATGGACTTTGGTGGTACAGTGGCCTAAGTAATTACCTACCACAATGCTGGCTCAGCTGGGCTGGCCAGTAAAGTGATGGGGGGAAAAGAGACAAAGCCACACCCATTCCTGCACCCAGATTCAAGGTTCAGATACTCTGCGTAGGGGTCTAGGGGAGGGGAGGGGGGCAGAGAGTGGGCGGTTCTTTCTTGCCTTTTGTACAGGAATGAAAGGCAACCCACCATCTAGCCCCATGTTGACAGCTTTAAGCAGGGTTTCATGTCATCACAGGACTTTGAGTATTTGTGGGAATAGAGTTCCATTTGCTCATATATGAGGAATTCTGAAATCTTCCTGTGTATCCAGTGCAGCAGAAACATTCCCTACTTCCATTTTTCTTGGACATATTTCACCTATCCCAAGAGGAGGAATAGGCTGCTCCCATTTAGCTCTCAATCCACTTGGGACAACTGGGCAGTCAGGTACCAGATACGGTCTGTAGAATAATACCCGGTTCTTTTCAGCCATAGAGCTCAAAGCACTTGACAAAGGAGGTCAGTATAAATATTGCCATTTTTCAGATGGGAAACCTGAGGGAGAGAGTGACTTGCTAAAGGTCACCTAACAAACCAGTAGCAGAGCTAGGAATAGAACTCAGGTCTCCTACATCCAGGATGGTGTATAAACCATTAGACAATATTGTGACATTCTACACTGTGGGGGAGCATACTGTAATCCCCATATTCCTCATTTTCATAGAATTGTGATCTTACATATAACCCATGCCTTGTAAGGTATCAGGGGAAAGGTAATGATCGGCTGAAAGTCATTTCTCTATCCATATATGTATATCATTAATGCATATGAAGTTATGAGAACTGTGTTGTTTGGTGATCACTAAAACATGCTGCAAATTGGGGAATCGGCCAGATATTAGCTCCCCAGAGGCCACAGCAAGGAAAGTAACCAATGCCCAGGCAGGGTGTGAAACAACTCATCAGCCATTGTCCAGCAAGGGAGCTACAGTGCAATGACTCACCTGCATGAGGCCGCACCAGGGGAATTTCTCAACCTTGCTTGAGGAGGCTCAGCAATGCCCCATAGACCTGCCTAGACTTGTGTTCTACAAGCACACAGACGGAGAGTATAAAACAGACACAGAGGACACATACTGGGCCTTTCTCCTGCCCTCACCTATGTTTCAAGCAACCAAGACACTGAGAAGAAGACAAGATTCCAGCACAGGAGATTGGCCCAGGTTTAAGGAACAAACCTGTACATTAAGGACTGCAGTATCCAGGGGGATGAGAAAAACTGATTAATCTAGATGTTGCCCAGTCTAGCAGGGTTGAGGGTTTAGACTGTGTGCTTATATTTCATTTGATTTTGGTAACTAACTCTGACTTGTTATATTGACTTATAATCATTTTAAAGAGAAAGTTACTCACCTTGAAATAACTGAGATTCTACGAGATGTGTGTCCCTGTGGGTGCTCCACTGCAGGTGACGGTGTGTCCCGGCGCCGTTGATCGGAGATTTTCGGTAGCAGTGCCTAGTCGGGATGCATGCACTCAGTTGGTATCTCCCATCTTGTTGGAATCTTCCTGAGTGCGTGCGTCTCACACCCTCCTCAGTTCCTTCTCTACCGTGGAGAAATCATACTAATACTCCAAAGTAGAGGGGAGGGGATGGGGAGTGGAGCACCCTCAGGGACACACATCTCGAAGAACCTCAGTTACTGCAAGATGAGTAACTTTTTCTTCTTCTTCGAGTGCTGTCCCTGTGGGTGCTCCACTGTAGGTGAATGTAAAGCAGTATCCACTATGGCTGGTGGGATTTTGGAGTTGTGTGAGGAACAAAGGTAGAAAGTACCATATGGCTGACTATAGTGCCTGCTGTAGTATCCCATCCGATAGCATAATGTTTGGCAAATGTGTGGTCAAATGTCCACATGGCCACCTTGCATACGTCTGTAGCAGGTACGCTGTGGAGGAAGGCAATGGATGTTGACATTGCTCTAGTAAAATGAGTCCTAACACCCTCTGGTAGCTGAATATTCTGGCTCTGATAGCAAGATCTGATGCAGGCGGAGATCCACTTGCAGAGTCTTTGCTTAGAGATAGCATCACCCTTTGATCTCTTGGTAGTAGAAACAAAAGCCTAGGGGATTCACGAAATGGTTTAGTTCTATAAAGATAGAATGGACGAGCCCGTCAGACATTGAGGGTATGGGTTGGGATGGAATACATGTATGTATTGACTGGTTAAGGTGGAAGGTAGACACCACCGTGGAGAGGGATTTGGGCCAGGTTTGTATGGTAAGCTTATGTTTAGAGAAAATGGTGTAGGGAGGGTAGGCCATCAGGGTGCTTATTTCACCAACCCTTCTTGTTGACGTTATGGCAACCAAGAAAGCCACTTTCCTGGACATGTGGAGCAGGGATGAAGTGGCCAGGAGCTCGAAAAGAGGTTTCATAAGAGCGCAGAGAACTAGGTTGAGACTACAGGAGGCTACTAGTGAATGAATCTCAGGATAGAGGTTTTGCAGGCCCGTGAGGAAGCATTTCATGGTGGGGCGTGTGAAAGTGAATAGCCGTCTAGAGTGTCATGGAAGGTGGTAAGGGCCGCGAGACGTATTGTGATAAAACTGAGTGAAAATGTGTCCTGTTTTAGTTTGAAAAGATGGTCTAAGATGTCAGGGAGGGTTGAAGTCTGAGGTAATAAGCATCTGTGGAAGCACCAGATGGAGAAGCATTTCCACTTTTGCAGGTAAGCCTTAGGAGTGGAGTCCCTTCTACTGTGCAGAAGGACATGTCGGACCTGTTCTGAGCAGGCTAATTAGTGGGATTGAAACCTTGAAAGAACAACACCATCAGATGGAGTTTCCAGAGCTGCAGATGAAGAAGCTGACCTTAGTTCTGGGAGAAGAGATGTGGTCTGTCGGGGAGAGTATGGGGAGGATGGATGGACATGCATAGCAGGTAAGGATACCATGTCCGCCTGGGCCAAGCTGGGGCAAAAAGTATGACCCGGGCCTTGTCCTCTGTGATGTTGCATAGTACCCTGTGTATGAGTGGAATCAGTGGAAAAGCATACATGAAGGAGTTGTTCCAAGGAATGAGGTGTGTTTCTGAGTCCTGTTCTGGAGCAAAATAGATGTCATTTGCAGTTTGAGGAGTGGCAAACAGGTCTATCAATACAGTGCCCCAGTGGGAGGACAGCTGTTGGGGTATTGATGGATGTAATTCCCATTCATGTTTCTCGAAGAACTGTCTGCTGAGTGTGTCGGCGGTAGTGTGTGACACATGGGCAGGTAGGAAGTGGTGACTTTTATGTGATGATGTATGCACCAATTCTATAATTTAATGGCCGTTGTGCATAGGGAGTGAGATTGTGCTCCTCCCTGCCTGACAGCTTGGAGTTCTAGGAGATTGATGTGTGGATGTCTCTCTAGTAGGGACCTGCGGCCCCGTGCCTTGTGGTTGCCTAAGTGTGCTCCGCAATCTATCTGGGAAGCGACCATGGTTAACATGAGTACTGAGATGTGTGGATGGAAGGGAACGTCCATGCATAGGTTCTCTGGTCTTGTCTACCAATGTAGGGAGGACAATATGTTTGGTGGCAGAGTCAGAGCTATGCAGAAAACTATGTCTGCTGGGTTGGATTAATGTATATATGGAAATGGCCATCTTGTAGGGTGAGAGCTGTGAACCAGTTCCCTTGTGCAGTGTGGGTATTATTGTGCCCAATGTGACCATCTTGAATTTTTGCACCTGTATGAGCATGTTCAGTTGGCGTAGATCCAGTGTAGGTCTCCACCCCCTGCCTTTCTTTTGGTAGTATAATCCTTTTCTCCGATGCTGCATCAGCACATGTTTGACTGCATCTAGGTGGAGAAGATGAGCCACCTCCACGCAGAGAAGGTGCTCGTGAGAGGGGTCCCTAAGAGAGACAGAGAAGGAGAAAGGATAGGCAGGGAAAATAGGAAAGGGATGGAGTAACCTGAGTGATCTATTTCCAGGACCCAACGGTCCTGCGTGATCTGTTGCCAGACATGGTGGAAAGTCTGGAGGCGGTAGACAAATGGGCAAATAGGTGGTGGAGTCAAAGGGTGATTGCATGTACCCTCGACCAGCACTTCAAAATTGTTTGTTATCCAATCGTGGGAAGTAGTTGGTTGTGCCTGGGTTTGCCTGCATCTAAGAGGTCTGTTGCAGTTTTTACCAATGTCATACGGTGTAGACTGAGGTTGGTAATATTGTTCTGCGCTGGGCGTTTGGTAAGGTTGATACCCTTGTCTCCTGGGGAGGGACGGGTAAGTGCCCAATGTGCAGGAAGTGGCTCTAGAGCCTTTCATAGTGTGAAAGATTTCATATTGGGTTGGTTTGTTTGTGTTTGTTTGTTTGTGGGAAAAGAGGTTATCTTTGTCAAAGGAGAGACTCTCCACTTTAGACTGCAAATCTTTGGGGATATCGGATGCCAAGAGCCAAGAAGACTAGCCCATCACCACTGCAGTGGTGTGGGCTGCTGGATCAGACACATCCAATTCTATTCAATTTATTCATAAATGATCTTGAGAAAGGGGTAAACAGTGAGGTGGCAAAGTTTGCAGA
This sequence comes from Gopherus evgoodei, assembly GCF_007399415.2. NCBI lineage: Eukaryota > Metazoa > Chordata > Testudines > Testudinidae > Gopherus > Gopherus evgoodei. Next base: position 284,477,071 of record NC_044323.1, on the reverse strand, counting down.
TGATACTAAACTACTCAAGATAGTTAAGACCAAAGCAGATTGTGAAGAACTTCAAAAAGATCTCACAAAACTAAGTGACTGGGCAACAAAATGGCAAATGAAATTTAATGTGGATAAATGTAAAGTAATGCACACTGGAAAAAATAACCCCAACTATACATACAATATGATGGGGGCTAATTTAGCTACAAGAAGTCAGGAAAAAGATCTTGGCGCCATCGTGGATAGTTCTCTGAAGATGTCCACGCAGTGCGCAGAGGCGGTCAAAAAAGCAAACAGGATGTTAGGAATCATTAAAAAGGGGATAGAGAATAAGAATGAGAATATATTATTGCCCTTATATAAATCCATGGTACGCCCACATCTCAAATACTGTGTACAGATGTGGTCTTCTCACCTCGAAAAAGATATTCTAGCACTAGAAAACGTTCAGAAAAGGGCAACTAAAATGGTTAAGGGTTTGGAGAGGGTCCCATATGAGGACAAATTAAAGAGGCTAGGCCTCTTCAGCTTGGAAAAGAGGAGACTAAGGGGGGATATGATAGAGGTATATAAAATCATGAGTGATGTGGAGAAAGTGGATAAGGAAAAGTTATTTACTTATTCCCATAATACAAGAATTGGGGGTCACCAAATGAAATTAATAGAGTAGCAGATTTAAAACAAATAAAAGGAAGTTCTTCTTCACACAGCGCACAGTTAACTTGTGGAATCCTTACCTGAGGAGGTTGTGAAGGCTGCGACTATAACAATGTTTAAAAGGGAACTGGATAAATTCATGGTGACTAAGTCCATAAATGGCTATTAACCAGGAAGGGTAAAGAATGGTGTCCCTAGCCTCTGTTCATCAGAGGGTGGAGATGGATGGCAGAAGAGAGATCACTTGATCATTGCCTGTTAGGTTCACTCACTCTGGGGCACCTGGCATTGGCCACTGTCGGTAGACAGATACTGGGCTAGATGGACCTTTGGTCTGACCTGGTACGGCCATTCTTATGTTCTTATCCAGGGATGCTTATAGTGCCATGCTAGACACCAACTGACCTTCGACGAGGACTAACTGGAAGTCTGGTCTCCTGTCCTTTGGTATATGGGAGGCAAATCAAAGAGCTTGTTGTAGTTGACATAGTCATAGCTTGCAAGGAGGGTAGAATAAATTTGCAATTCTAAATTGCAAAGAAGAAGAGTATAAACCCTGTGGTCCAGGAGGTCAAGGCATTTGAGGTCCTTGTCCTGCAGAGTGGGCCAGTAGCGTGGCTGCTTTGTTCTGTGTGTTGCTGCATCAACCACAAGAGAATTGGGTTGTGGGTGGGAAAATAAAAAATCAATGTCCCTCGCAGGCATGTAGTTTTTATGTTGAGCTTTCTTGCATGTTGGTGAATGGAGACGGGGTCTGCGAGAGAGTACCAGCTGGTTCTAGGAGAGCTTTCTCTATGGATAGTGCTATCTTTGAAGGTGCAGAAGGTTGGAGGATTTTGAGAAGCCTATGTTGTGTCTCCTGGACTTGCTCCAAAGGGATACCCTGAGTTCGTGGAATTGCATAAGTCCATGTTTTGTGGAGGTGGAGGCATAAGGGCGACTTCTGCGGCTGATGGCGAGGCAGGAGCCAGTAAAACAGGGAAGGGGTCATAGTCCACGTCTTCAGGAGGGGGTTCAGGAGCTCTTGATGTTGATAGAACTGAGGATATAGGCATAGGATGAGCTTGCGGTCTGGTAGAAGAAGCACAAGGAGAAGCAGTAGCAGGAGCCGACCACAAGTATCACTGAGGCCAGGGCATCCGGTAGGGGAAAAAAATGGGTCCCGGCCACTGGGGGAAAAGTAGGGAAACTGAGGCTGATTCTTATGATGCCCCATGTCTTGGGAGTATATATGGCTCCGGTGTGGTGGTGGGGGGAAGACTCAGGCAGGGAGAACCCTGCTGCTGCTGTGTGCCGTTCTATCAGTGAAAGTATCCAGGTCATGTGGGGAGAGCTGCTGTTCAAACAATGAGTGCTCACTGTCCCGGAGCGGAGAGTCAGGCCTAGGGGCCACAGAGATATCCTGCTGATGCAGGAATTGTTGCTGCTCCATAGGCTGGTGTGCTGCAGAGCATGAAGCCTGAGCGGCAGCCCGCAGTGATTTTAGATTTTAGTTTCACTTTGGCAGGAGCCGAGAGCTGTTTGTGAGAGCCTCGCAGAGGGTAAGAATCTGCTGGGGGTAGCAGGCAGGCTTGGTGCCAGAGGTGGAACTCGTTGTTGGCACCTGGTCCATTGTCAGTGCTGGGGAAACCGGTGCCGAGGAGAGCTTCCCGCTACGGGAAGTCGGGTCCCTGCTTTAGAGCCCCGTGAGAGTTGCTTGTAAAGTACAGGGGCAGTCAGAGTTGCCTGCTCTCCACGCTGACAGCACCAAGCATAAAGACTCTGCAGCAGATCAATTAACCTCCAGTGTCTCTGAGAGGAGACATTAGGGCTTCCTGCCTCTTCAGGTGAGAGGGTGAAGCCGGGCTCCCTGTCAGTTCTGCCTTGGCAGGGGAGCGTGAGGGAGCGGGTTTACTAGCCTGCTCCATAGGCAGCTGCAGAGCTTCTTGTCTCTGCTCCAGAGAGGGTGAAGCCATGCTCCCAGTCAGTTCTGCCTTGGCAGGGGAGTGTGAGGGAGGGAGTTTACAGCCCTGCTCCATAGGCAGCTGCAATGCTTCTTGTCTCTGCTCCAGAGAGGGTGAAGCCATGCTCTCGGTCGTTCGGACCTGGCCGGGGAGCGTGAGGGACAGGGTTTGCCATTACCTGTCTCCAGAGGTGGCTGCAGGGATTTCAGTATGAGAAGCAGTTTCAGCGGCAGGTTCCTGTCAGGAGGAGCCTTGGTTTTGAGGCTCGTGCAGTGGATACACTTGGCAGGGACGTGTGTTTCACTAAGGCCCTTCACACAGCGCGAGTGCCCATTGGACATTGGCATAAAGTCCTGACAGGAAGCACATTTCTTGAATCCTGAAGCCCCTGGCACTATTGAACTAGTAATGCCAGGGGAGAGAGTCTCAGTGGGAGACAAACCTGAGAAAAAAAATGTATTTTTTTTAAACTAAGCCACTATTCTAAAGGAAGGGAAACAACTAGGATATTACTAACTAACTATTTCTATGTAATTGTTTCATTCAAAAACCAGGGAAGAGGATCAGCGCTGCTCCGAGTCCCCTCTTCGGCCGAGGGCGGTTGAGAAGGAACTGAGGAGGGTGTGGGACGCACGCACTCAGGAAGATTCCAACGAGACAGGAGATACCAACTGAGTGCGTGCGTCCCGACCAGGCACTGCTACCGAAAATCTCCGATCAGCGGTGCCAGGACGCACCGTTACCTACAGTGGAGCACCCCCAAGGGCAGCACTCGAAGAAGAACCTCTCTTTATAGTTAATAAATCTGTTTGTTTATTCTACCTGAAGCAGTGTGTTTGGTTTGAAGCATGTCAGAGGCTCCCCCTGGGATAATAAGCCTGGTTCACATTAATCTATTTGTTAGATTGATGAACTCATATCATCTTGCAGGGTCCAGCGTGCATAACTGGACACTGCAAGATGGAGGTTCCTAGGGTTGTGCCTAAGACCAGAGATATTGTTTAGTGTGATTCAGTTGCAAGTGCATGAACAACCCAGGAGTGGGGGCTCTCACAGCAGAGCAGGGTAAGGCTGGCTCTCAGAGTCAAAGATTGGAGTGACCTAGCAGATCACTGGTCCAGAGAACACCAGAGGGGAATGTCACAAATACTACCACCTTTCAGGCACTGCCTCCATTAACCCCTAGCCCTCTGCTTGCTACTGTAAGTGAGAATGAAGGGAATATATTGTTCCAGATTGGGGCGCACTGATTGGGGCGCCAGGAATTTTTTAAGAAGACTCATGCCAAAATGTATGTATGTAGGAATTTGTTTCATATTTGAGGCTTAACGCATAATATTATAATCCCTTTATTGGGTGTATGGGTAGCATGCTCTTAACAGTTACAATTTGGTATTCTGCTCATTAAGTGAAGGCTACTTTGTTTTGTTCCCGCTAATTCTTGCGTCCTCCACACCAAGGTGCACCAGCTGAAAAGTGCTGGGTCTTTTGCAGAGTTGTGTTTTGAAAACTGTAGAAGCCCGTGATGTGACTTCTCATTTGTCACAATTTCCCCTGATTTTCAGTCAGGGCAGCACTTTATTCCCAGAAAATAATTTTTAAAAAACGTCTAATCAATATACATGCATCATGCCCCTTAAATGGCAAAAGCCCTGATCATACAACAAAGCAAAAGCCACTTGGACAAAAGCAATATTGTGTGCAAGAGATGTAGTCTACTGTACGCTCAGTTCAAATGAAACAGATAAAGATAGTTCTGACCATGACAAGCACAGGTGGATGATTCCTTCTGTTTCAAAGTACATTACTTCTGAGTTGAGCTGCAAAGAGATTTATTATTATCCTACAAAACAGACTTTTTCTTCCCCCATCCTCCTTCACATGTTGCTTATCTCTGCTCACGAACAGACAGTGATTACACTTACACTGCATTAGAGCAAGCAGCATTAGGACCAATTATATAAAAATATTCATGCTGTTCTCTCAAATAAGGATTTCACTGTCACATGGATTCGTAGACTTTGAAAGAACCCAGTATTGATCTCTCTCCTCTCTTCAGACCACTACAAACCAAAGGAAAGGGATATAGACACAGATACATTAAAAAAGAGTGAATAATCTTTTTTTGTAGAGACAACAAAACACATCAATATTTGAATGCTCAATATTTGATTGTACTCACGTAGTAACTGGAGCTATTAATAGACAGTGCTTTAGTTCTATATTTGAGCATCAGCATAGGTGTTTTTCCAATAATGCTATTTTGGTATGCCTATATGGTATTATTTAATATATCTCTCAGGCAGCAATGATCAGCGTTCTCATTGCACCACTGCCATTACCCGGCACTGTCCGGGGAATCTAACGATCCTCCTAGCAAACCAAATTTGACACGTTCATACTTGAAGAATCCTGGTATTGCCGCTTTCGGTAACCCTAAGAATATGCAATCCTGCGTCTGCTATACCATTGGGACCACACTCTGAGTCCTTCAACTCAACATTGAGTGTTAATCGACAGCCAAAAGACACTTAATCAGCTTTCTTGCTCATCAACATGCTATCAAAGCTGTCTGCATACAACGAACTCAGATTTCATCTAACGAAGTTGGCCAGTACAAGATTGACAGCTTCAACCTGATATGCCATGCTGCACACTGGAAGCACAGCCGTGCCACATATCAGAGGGCTACCATTCCAGACACAGTCCGTCTGTCATCTGCTGAGTACTGTGATGTCATCAAGATTGGTGCATTTTGGATTGCAAACATCTACAAGCCTCCTAGCGTTAGCTGGGCTCAACAGATCCAGGCTTACCACACCCAGCTGTTTACAGATAGCCATTATACAGACAGAGGCTATAAAGTGGCTGATGCCAGAAGTGAGCAACTTGTGGACTGGCCTCATGAAAAGATCTTGCCCTTGTTCATGGTCCAAAACAGCTCAGGACATTCCATTCTTCTAGATGGAATAGCAACTATTCCCCTGACTACTCCCAGCATCATGTCAAATCTTGCACAACTTTCCACACAGCCAGCACCGACAGTCACTGATCCATATTGGTCTTCAGCTCCCAATTGTCATGAACACAAAGAAGTAGTGGTGGAACATGTGCAAAGCCAACTAGAGAAATACAGTGAGGCACAGGAATGGAATGGTGTAATGATATTGCTCCGCCACCTCCCGATAGAGCAGGCTTATTGGTGTAGAGCCATCTACAAAGTAGCCACCAGAGCCATTCCACATGGATATCGCCCTGTGTACATCCCTACCTGGAAGAGGAATGTGCCGCTCTACTCAAGCAGTACAAATCAAGTGGTGAACCAAATGTGGCTGACCACTTAATCTAAGCTCTGAGCTACACTTTCCAAGCCAGATGGGAGGAAAAGACCAAGAATCTGGACTTTACTCATTCCAGCTGCAAATACTGGAGTTTACTTTGTCACCTTGAAATAGCCCAGCAACCACCGACCCCAAGTCGATTATATGGTGCTAACCAAGTAGCCAGTTACCTGCTTCACATGGGAAAGACACCCTTGTGAAAAGGAGTGAATAGTCAAGTCCAGAGCAAGTGGAGGGTCTTCTGCAGGCAACACAAATGCAGAGCTTACCCTGAACCTTTCAGAGCTGGAGAGGGTGTTGTATAACATCAAGTCTGGCACTACTGCCAGTATGACATCCTTCCAGAGTTCCTGAAACATCTTGGTCCATGTGCCCTCTCGTGGCTGGCTCAATTCTTCACAAGTATCACCAATGAAGGAAGACTGCTAAAAGTCTGGTGCATGTGAAAAGTAATCGGCCACCTCAAACCTGATGAAGACCTAAACCAGGCATCAAGCTACCACCTGATATCACTGCTTTCTGTGTGTTTTACAGTTCTAGAGTGCCTAATTTTAAAGTGAATAATCCCAGAGGTAGAAAACATCTTGAATTTTGAGCAAATAGTTTTTCTACAAAGTCGAAGCACATGCAACAAAGTATTTGCGCTAAACACATTAATCGAAAATGGTTTCGAAAGAAATCTGAAAACCGGCACTATTTTCATTGACTTCCCTGCAGCGTATGGTATGGTGTGGCACACAGGTTTGCTTGTTAAAATATCAAGAGTCCTCCCACCATAGGTAACTGATGCCATTGAACTGCTACCCTGAGTCAGATGGTTCAGGGAGCATGTGGGTAAGAAAACAAGTGCTAGGAAAAAAATGAACGGATTACCCAGGGGTCTGTTCTAGCCTAGCCTTGTTCAACCTATAAATGACCTGCCACTGACTCAATCATATCAGTTCATCTATACGGATGACATTTGCTGCAGGCTACAGCTTTAACTTTCTCTGAGCTGGAGAAGATCTGAGTGACAACATTGCAAAGCTGCCTGGCTACTGCAAGACACGGCGCTTTCAGCCTAGCCCCAGAATGACTATCTCTAGCACATTCCATCTCCACCATGCCAATGCTAAGGGAACTAAACATCATAATGAATGGCTAGAGGCTAAAGCACATCCATTTTACTTAGGCATGACCCTCAATCCGATACTGAAATACAAAAGCCAACTCATTAAGACAGCAGTGAAGGTCGAGACCTGCAACTGACTCTTAGCAAACTGGCAAGTTCTTCATGGGGAGTGGATGCTCCAACCCCAAGGAACTCAGCCTTTGCCATCTCATACTCAATAGCAGAGTACTGTGCACCAGTGTGAAATCGATCGGCACGCACCAAACTTGTTGACTTGCAATTCAACTCGACAATGAGCATCATTGCAGGAACTCTCTGACAGACTTAACTTCCGGGGCTTCCAGTTCTGAGCCACATTGCTCCCTTTCGCATCAGGAGGGAGACTGAAGCCTATACAAGGAAAGTATATGGCCCCCATTATTGTAGCATGTCACACTATTACTATACCCACCCATCCAGCTCTCTTGTGGTGCAGAGCAGTGCGGTTATCCCCATTGTACAGATCAGGAATGTAGGCACAGAGTGAGTAACAGCCAGGTTTTTAAAGACATTTACACACCTAAAGATGCTGATGCCTAGTGCTATTTTCAAATGTGCCCAGGGCATGTAACTCTCACAGGTGCCTCTTTGCCTTTAAAAACTTGACCCTAAGCAGCTTGCCTAAGATCACATAGGCAGTCTATGGCAGAGCGGGGATGGAACTTATTCTCCAGAGTTTGAGGTTAGACCCCTAACTATTAAGTGAATCATACTTCCTCAGGCAACACATCTAATAAGAGTTTCAGGTGGTGGGGGAGGATGGAATCAGCTGAGGCCCTGTACTACAGAGAAGGCTAGTCCACATGCATGTAGGTTAGGATATGGCCCAGTGTTGTTATAAGTTGCATCCAAATGTCATCACATGCTGTGGATATCTTCATATATTTACATAGCCTCTGTAATCCAAAGCCATGCTGGCTGCATGTGGGATCTCCCAGACAGGGTGACAGCCCCCTCTGAGAGGGTTCCTCCCCACACCTCTCAGTGTTGGTCTTCCCATGCAGAGATTGTACCATGTATACACAGCCACAATGCCATGTCTGACAGCACACTGCTATGAACAGTGAGCAGTAAACTGAAGACTCAGTGAACAGTCAGAAGGTGCTATAGTGGTTTGAGAGACGTGAGTTTTAGCCAGAGCTGGCCTTAGGGACAATGGCTCCCTTGCAAACTTGTATTTTGGTGCCTTTTCTTTGAGTTTAAGTACAGATAAAGAGTATAGTCACACATCTTGAGTTTACTGGAGAAGTTTTAAGTTATGGTAGGGGACTCTGTGCAACTCCAATAGAGTCTACTGCAAACAGCACAAGTATCCCATATGCTCGGCACTGACTCACTGTAGTACCTGAGCCTGTGGCACCAGCAGCAAGAAAGCCAGGTTGACAACCATGCCAAGTGCCAGAGGGATGGCAGTGCTGTGAGGAACAAACTGAAGCCCAGCACAGCACACACCCAGCACAGGGTCTGTTTCTCTGAGCTGCCAAAAACCTGCCCAGGGAGCCCTGTTGCCTCTGCTTCTCAGTTCTGCCCAACTTTGGACACCTCTGTGAGCCCCCAGGAGCACTCGCCATTAGTTTGGGAGTCCCCCACCAGCCCCTGATCCATGGCATTTAGGAGTGAATGAGCAGCTACTCTGGGGGGTTGGGGTGGGGGGCTGGGCCAGGCAACCTGGGGTGAATGCAGAAGACACTGGATGGAAGCAGCTCTCCCCCTGGTGCACTCCTCTACCCCCCGCCCAATGCAGACTGGCACATGGCACAGCCCTGGGGGCTAGGCCAGCCCTGGCCCCAGCCTGCCCTCCAGAGTGCTCCCCTAGGCCCACTGGGGCTCCTGCAGCTTGCCTCTGGGTCGGACCCTTCCCACCTTCAAGCTGCAAGAACATCCCAGGCTTAAACACTTTTCCTGGCTAGAAGTCAGCCTGGTCTGCCCACTCCCTCCACCAAGCCCACACACTGCATGGACCAGCAAAGCCACCCACAAGTGGGGAGAGGAGCCTAGCGGGCGGGCACTCATCTCTAATCCTGCCCGGGTGCTGGCCCTCTCTTGACCAGGGACCCCCCTGACCATAGTACCCTGGGTAGTCACTTACAATGCCCACCCTTAAGGCCAGCCCTGGTTTTATCTGTGGCAGTTCCAGAGGTTCTTTTGATGAGTATGCACCGAGCTGTAATTTTATGTGTGAGGCAGCTAGAGTATTGCTAGACAGATGCATTGGATAAACAGTAAAATAATAATTGAATCATATTAAATAAGTATTAGGTTTTATTCCCCTCCTGGGGACAACCACTTGAAGAAAAGATGTTGACCTATGCTTGAGCAGTCTGACTCATCCAGTAGAGGGCAGCAGTTTGCATAAAACACTAGCCATTGTTCTACTTATAGTGGCATCTGGGGACTCATGAGGATGGCAGAGGTGCTAGGTCTTTTCGAGGAAGGACGCCATAAAGGGGGTTCTGAGATGAAGATGGGACTCTGACCTTACGCTCACCTGATCTTCACCAGCACACCAATGTCAACCCCATCCCAAATCTAAATTCCCATCTTGGCTGCAGCAACACAGCAAGCTGTCGCTTTCATTTAATTAAATTGTATTCCGTTAGAGCAACCTTCAAGGAGTGGGATGCAGTGCAGCAAGTTGTGAAACCCATATATTAATGATATTTCCAATGACCAAAGCAAGAACATATCACAAATTGTTTACTGCTGTTTGCATGCTCAGCTTACTTATGCTATTGGGTCAGTTTCATTTTACTTTTCATTACACATCCAAAGCCCTCTTAAAATATTTGCATATTTTATCTTGGCCTCTGTTTTCCCATGCTCCTGTTAAGATATTTCTAGAACTACTGTTCATTTCAGTTTGGCATTAATGTTGTTTCCAAAGTGCTTGTATATTTTTTTCCTGGTATCCTAAAGTAGTCATCAGATTACTTTTTATTTTAAAGAGAGTCTTCAAAATTGGTAAAAGACTTCCCTAATGAAATTTCAAAACTCTCGCACAGAATCACATAATTAGGTTTCTCTTGAGCTCTGCAGTATTTCATTAACAGATACAAGGCAGGGAAATGACCTTTCTTGTCCAAGTGATGTCCAGTTTTAGGATCAGAGTCTAATAAATTAAAGCATAAGAAGTTGAGGGACCTCTCTTAGCTCTATTTACCAAGAAATTACTTGCATTTGAGCATTCAAGGAGGTGGGCAGGAAAGGCCAGCAAACTACAGATAGACAGCGACATGTTCAACCAGGGAAATGCAAAAGGAAACCTCATGCAGCTTAGTTCCTTCATTTGTGTCTTTAATGCTGAGAAAAAAAGGTTCAGAGCAGAGACAAATAAGTACAAAAGACTAAAGGCCAGAGGCAGCATTTTAATAAATGGTTTCACCAAATGCAGCCTTCTTGACTGAGATGGAAATCTTTATTCATGTTTTGCCTCTGGGGTTCTTATACTTTCATTTTTATTTTATTTGTGCTCCTGGATAATTTCCCTTGAATTAAAGATACCAGCCCGATCCTATTGTCAGGCCAAGTTCACTGCTGGAGGGACTCCACCAACTTCAGTGGAGTTACACAAGGGACAAAATTGGTCCCCTGTGCCTTTTTCTTATGGCTTTCTTGGTTAATTGGGTAGTCTTTGTGGGGTTTGTTTTGTTGTTTTGTTTCTCCTTGGATTCAGATTTGCTTTCTGGAGTTTCAGTACACGCAAGATGTTTGTATTCTTTAAACTTTCAAATTGGGGTATTGGAAGTCAGCCTTTTAGGCAAATCCTCCAGTGCTAATTGAAAAGGGAGTTGGAGTCATCAAAATATTCAAAATACAAATCCTATCCCAAGCTGAGTATTAACCCCCAAAAACGAAGAAGTGCCAGAGAGTCCATGAAGACCACTAGGGACTGGTGACTTTGCTACTGTTACTGACTTTTACATGGAAGGGTCTCCGATACTATGGTGATGGGCAGTAGTATAAACACCCAAGGCAAATATTTGAGAAATGGAAACAGAGGAGGATGCTGATTCAAAATCATACATGTAAACTTTCATTGTGATAAAATACAGACACTACTATTCTTCTGCATGGAGAGATGCTGCAATAGATCCTGTAGTGACATCTTCACAGAACATCTGACATTTTGAAGTGTAATGTTTTATGCCCATAGAAACCATGGGCCATACATATACATACATTATAATTTATTCTTATTTTAGTATCACACATTTAATTCAGAAATACCTATTAGATATGAGTTCAAGTTAAAATTTGGATACTGATGTGGATTTCAAAGATCCCAAAATTCAACGGTATTTGGTTCTGAGATTCTTGTTCAACTCATTATAATAACGGGACACTGGCCAAATTCCATCCAGATCTAGGTTCAGATGACAAACTCCCACCCCCTTCAGCCCTTCTCTACATCAGATCAGTGAAATTGAGCCTATATCAGATAACCAACTCTGTATATTTTCAATTCTTTCTGAGGCCAGAAAGAGAAGCCAGAGGATCAGAATGTGATCCATGTAATTTGTGAAGTGCATATTACATAAATATCTCCACACTACATCCAGTGTTTTTGTGGACAATCCTTCTTAAGTAATATAATTAACTGAACCATATATGAAATGAGAAGTGCATCCAGGTATCTATCCCTTCCCATATTCCCTATTTGCAAGTAACAAAAATTGTCTCAAGGGTTCTCTTCGGCTTAAAGTACTGAAATATTCTTAAAGTATTTGTCTTACATGAAAAAAGCCAATAATTAAATTAATGACAGAGTGGCTGCAGGCAAAACAGTCATTGGATGTCTACTGTCACAGGTGTCTGCATGGAGTGATAACAATAGTCTCAATCAATGAAAAGACAGGGGACAATGAATTGGTATTCACAATGCATCTCCTATAAGTACCCACCTGCAGCTTGTCTGCAGTCTGGAGAAACAGAGAATTCAACTAGCAGATTAAATTCAATGATTGCCAGGAATCCCTATCAATCAGTCAAACAGGTTCTGGGTGATGATTTTCCAATAATTTAGGACAGGAAGGATTGCAGTTAAACCTCACATTCTGGCAAGTTTACATCCCACTATGTAGTATCCTCTCACTGTACGGGGAGACTCTGGCAAAGCAGTAAAGTGCTCGAAACCACTATGGCTTATTGTTAAAGGCGGCCTAGTCAGCAAGCTGTAAACTGGCCATTCAGCCATCTCAGCTTGACCAAAGCACGACGGGAGGGGGTTTTGGGTGCCACAGAAAGGGCAGCTTGACCCTGCGTCCTTCCTGATAAGAATTGTGTTGAAGTTGATGATACATTTTAGAAGAGCAGGTTGTGCCCCAGGAATGTCTATTGGGGTCTCAAATTTGCAGACTCTGGAAAAACCCATACCTGGTTAAGCAACTTTTTGCTTGATCATTGAAATACTTACTTAACAAGGTTTCTTTAAGGGACATGTCATTCTATTACTAATGTATAAATAAGGGGAAAAAGCTTGAGATAGTGGGACTCTTTGGGAGTGGTCTCTCCCTCTGGATGCATCTTGTGTTCCCCACCGGTAGACAGGCTGCCACTGTGCCACTCGAGAGCCACACTCAGCTTTGGTAATTACTGAGGGTTAGGGGTGTTTTACTAACCTGTTGTGGACATGTGTAAGTGCTTGAGACTACATAAAGTTTATCTTTAGGTGAAAGCTATCTTGAGTTGTCCTGTTTGTGCCAGCCATCTATCGGTCGGACGGCCGTGTCTCCCCTGATTTATTTCCTGACACCACCTCGCACAGAGTAAAAGGTACCAAGAGGTTTGGGTTGAAAGAACCCCGGGTAACATACCTCCTAGGCAACCTCCAGTTAGGGAGTTGTTCAGCGAATGATGAAGACTGAGCCAGAGTATTCTATCTATTCCAGGCTGTGAAATGGCCATAAGGTCATTGTATCTGAGCCTATATTCCTATTTATTGATTTTGTGTTCCATCAACGGTATTGCCTATTCAAACTTACACTGGTGATTGGATATGGCCAAATGTGAGCGGTGTAAAAATAGCTTAAAGTCACCTTTGTCCATCCATGTCTCTCAGTCAAGGACAGCTAAGCCAGGACAAAGCCTCTAACCTAAAAGTGCTGAGCAGAACACATCTGTCCTGTAACCATCTCTTCCTTCTCTTTGAAACAATCCCTGCAGCTGCTCTGCAACCATTCCTTTGGTTCCCAGCCATTAAGGAATTACACAGGCTACACGTACAGTCAAAAGGAAATCAGAATGGAGGCAAATACATCATCTCTGTGGGTCAGTGAGGGATGATCGAGAAACATGAGCTCTGTTGTAATGGGAACCTCCTTCATTTGAGCTCCTGAGCTGGGATGTTTATACCCAGATTGGTTTGAGGTGTTTGAGGGGTAAATAGAATTTTCCACATTCTGTGGAACCAACACCTCTTCAATCTCAGTATCACAAATCACAGCTGCCTGGTTTCCCAAATTAAGAGATATCCTTGGGACTCTCTCAATATGGGCCTGACGCAAACCCCATTGAGGTCAGAGGAAAGACTCCCACTGACAGTCAAGAACATTACATCAGGTCTCATCAACACTCCCCGGATCTCATCCAGAAGCAGGCAATGGCAAAATGTGACAGTGAGGCTCTGAGACCAGGAGCTGAATTCACTGTGTAGTGATGAAAGACTGAAACAGAAGGCAGTTGAGTAAGTGATTAGTAGATCTGGGTTTGGTCCCCTGCTACACCTCATACCTCTTGCACATAGTGGGATCTGAGTAGGCACCTGTCTGCATCTTTAGGTGCCTAAATACCTTTAAAAATCTGGCCCTTAGTCTCTCTGTGCCTTGGTTTCGTAAAATTGAGGTGACAACACTTCCAGGCCTTGCTGGGCTGCTTTGAGGCTGAACATATGAAAGATTGTGAAACCCTCTGATATTATGGCAATGGAGTCTGTATAAGTACTGTGACAGACCCAAACCAGTGGGGTACAGGAGTCTGGTAGAGGGCAAATATACTGGTGATTGGATGAGTAGTTTTCTGTTCCCTGAGTGACCAGAGCAGGGGCTGCACTAGAGTAATTAGGAACCTGCTAGAACCAGTTAAGGAAGACAGGCTGATTAGAACACCTGCAGCCAATCAAGGCAGGCTAATCAGGGCACGTGGGTTTAAAAAGGAGCTCACTCCAATAAGGCCAGAAGAGAGGAAGTGCGTGTGAGGAGTTGGGAGCAAGAGACGCAAGGAGCTGAGAGTGAGAGGGTGTGCTGCTGGAGGACTAAGGAGTACAAGCGTTATCAGACACCAGGAGGAAGGTCCTGTGGTGAAAATAAAAAAGGTGTTTGGAGGAGGCCATGGGGAAGTAGCCCAGGGAGTTGTAGCTGTCACACAGCTGTTACAAGAGGCACTATAGAAGCTGCAATCCACAGAGCCCTGGGCTGGAACCCGGAGTAGAGGGTGGGCCCGGGTTCCCCCCAAACCTCCCAACTCCTGATCAGACACAAGAGAAGTTGACCCAGACAGTGGGGAAGATCGTTGAGGTGAGCAAATCTGCCAATAAGGGCAGGACCCACCAAGATAGAGGAGGAACTTTGTCACAGTACCTAAGACAGTTAACTGACACCTTAACTTTGCATCCCTTATATGGTGAATGCTTAGTCTCTGATTTTCAGTGAGCCTGAGACTCCCAGTGAAATCAATGGGAGCTTTATTTCCTGAGCAACTCTGGCAAGCAGACCACTAGAGTAGTGGCTCTATAAATCTGGATTTATAGAGCCACTAGACATGATACAAAACACGTTGACTTCACTGGCAACTGAATCACACCCTAAAGGTATCTCTTTATGTACTGCTACCACTCTACCTGTCCTCTAATGTATTCATGAGGTCCAAAGACAGCCCTTTAAACAGAGGCCAGCTGGTCAAAGCTATCAGTCCGCTCAAACACACCTTTGAAACTTATCAAAGTAGAAGCTATCCTGTCCTTTCAAGCACCAGCTGTTTTTGTGGTTTTTGATGTTAACAACTCTTTGCAAAGGTTAATACTGATGCTTCATTTAAAAACAATATATTTATTTTAGCATTATGCAACATATATGCCAGTTGAAAGTAAGAATTGGCTATCATTCATTGAAACATACGGTGAAGTATTTCAATGATCTTATTTCCATGCTTGCAGAAATATTAAAAATCTGCTATATATTGCACTTACACATGCACAGCACAGCATAATTTGAATAAATCTGCTCTCATAATTAATTTACTTTAATTAGAATAGGGTGTCAGATCAATTGCTTTTCTTTCACAATGGCTTAAAAAGTCTATATTTAATCTCCTTATTGTTAGCTATTGTTCTCTCATTATCTAGCTCTATAAAAATCTATATAGTTATTCTCTTTTGTAAATCTTAAGAAAAACAGATTATCTCTGTGTTTACAAAATAGGTAATTCTGTTTATTTGCAGGAAATAAAGATGTACTGAGTCAGATCCACACTGGTGCAAACCCATGTAGCTGCATTGATTTTAATGGTGCTACACTGACTTCCACCAGCTGTGCATCTGGGTCTTTATCTCTTGAGGAATAACCATTGTAAATATGTTCTAATCTCCCACACATAAGTGCATATTACCTTCTCACCCTCTTGCTGAACCCTTCATATGAAAAACATATTAATGCACAAAAAGAATTACAGATGTGTCAGACACAAAGACATGACCAGTGAAGTAGGATCTATTCTGTGGACTGTGTTGTACACAGAGTCATCCTTAGGAGAGCTGGGTGAATTTTTTTGGTCGCAACTTTTGTAGGTGAAAAATGCAGACACAGTAAAAGTGAAACATTTTGCACACTTGTGTCAATTTGGCCAAACTGTTTCCAGGAAAAAAAAAAAAATTCTGAAAAACTCTGAACATCTTCAAACATTTTCAAAATGAAACATCAGATTTTGTAAATTCAAAATAAATGTTTTGTTCAATTTTATTTTTAAATGTTAAATGTCTGAAATTGAAATGAAATATTTGGTTTCAGGTTGAATAAAATGTTTGTTTGACAAAATATTTTAGTTTTACTTTTTGATTCACCATTTTTTTTTCCATTTTTGGCTTGATCCAAACCAAACTTTTTTTCTGATGTTTTCAGAATTAAAAATCTGTTATTCTTCTCTACACAACATTAAGAGTAGAGTATTTTGGTGGGGATTGGTCCTGCTTTGAGCAGGGGGTTGGACTAGATGACCCCCTGAGATGACCTCCTTCCAACCCTGATATTTTATGAGTCTAGGGGGAAACGACACAGAGCCACCTTGGGTCCATATAGCCATGTCTCAAACTATATACAAACATACAGGATATATATATATATATATATATATATATATATATATATATATATACACACACACACACACACACACACACATACAGGCATTTCTTAACATTTAAAAATAAAATTGAAAAAAACATTTATTTTGAATTTACAAAATCTGATGTTTCATTTTGAAAATGTTGAAACAAGATGTTCAGAGTTTTTCAGAATTTATTTTTTTTTCCTGGAAACAGTTTGGCCAAATTGACACAAGACATATATATATATATTGCCACTGCTCTGTTCATATCTGGTGGCCTCTACAATGCAATGGGGGAGGACCCATTTAAAGGGCTGCAATCTCCTATTTACAAAGCATATAGGTATCTAGAATACTAGATGTAATTAACAGAGAAAAACTAGGGAACAAAGTGAAAGTAATTTAAAAATTTTTAGGCCTAATTCTCAAATGAGACTCAAACCTAGCAGCTAAAATTTCACTTGCAATTACATATGCACTGTTTTGCAAGTGCAAATCAGATATTGCACATTGTAGTATTTAGATGTCCAGCCGCTTAACTAGTTGCCTAAACTACATTATTTGCTGTGAAAGTGACTGCACGACCCATCACTCTGGGAGAATGTGTCCCCTTCCAGTGGCTAACCTACATAATTGGTTAAGCGTCTACTAGAGCTGCCAGCTGGAGAAGTCACTCCTTTAATTCAAGCTATGGAAATACTCTTAGCGCTGGATGTTCCTGCTGATGAACCCTATTTGGAAGCTGAGGGTGTCTAAAAAATTACGTTTTGTTTTTTTCTAAACTTAACCCTTTAATTTCACTCTCAAGTTGTCTGGCTACTGGATTGCCAGAGTCCTTGATAATGAATTAGAAATGACTTTTTTTCCCCGCTGTTCCCAACTGGCAAGCCACTCTTTTGCTTCCTTGCATTTCTGAGGGAGCTGAAATTCCCATCGCTGGTTTTGTCTGTCTGTTTACTTCTCATGTCGGCGTACTGGCCTGGATGAAGACATGAGCAGAGCTCCAGTGGAGCATGGTGTTTATTAGTTAACTGTGGCAAGCGACCGGTTTTCTGTAGATGTTGAATTTCTCCGGAAATGATCTTTGATTGTAAACCTTCTAATTAAAGAAGACCAAGATCACATTAAAAGCAAGTCGTGTTCTATACAGACACCTAGAGACTTCGATTCAATCCTTTGGTCTCTCATAAGACTGCTGCTAAACAAGATGCTGCTGAAACAAGGCAATGCGGAGGAAGCTTTGAACACAGTAAGATGCAAATATCAAAAGTTCAAGCCATGGATAAGAGATGCTATCTTCCATCTGATTGAAACAACAATGAAATGCCAGACTTAATGAGGACATGCTCCAAAGCATCTGCAGAGGAAAGACTTGAAGGCCCTTAGGCAAAAGTAGCTGAACACGAAGGTTAGAGTTCACAAAGAAATTGCAAAAAAGCATGATCCTGCTTTCTCTTCTTAAGAAAATCTCAATGTTTACTAGAGAAAGTGCACAGGAATTGCCTGAGCTACATCCACAGCAAACTGACGCTTCAAGCTGGAATCCGGCACCCAAACTAGATGAAGTGCTACGTCAATATTTCTCTAGAAGTTCCAAAGTACATAATCCTTTAGGAAGAGTCTTATCTTGCTGGGCTCTCCTAGTGTGGGGGAATTTTGACTTGCTGCTTTTCCCCTCTGGGTTGTTCCATTTACTCATAGAAATCAGGGAGAGAGAGAAAATACCTGCTAGATAATCTAACCCATTTCCTGACACCTTAGGATTGATTCCTACAGTATATCTCTTATTGCTTTATTCAGATTAGCTTTCAGCATCACAATTGCTGGGGCTTCCATCACTTCCCTTAAGCATCTATTACAGAGTCTAATATAGCACTTTCAGAAAATAGGATTCTTTCCTAATATTCAGCCTAACATTTCCCTTTTGTAATTTCATCTTAACACACTCATGTACAGAACAGTTTAGTTAGATGGGTGCGTTGGGGTGTTTTCTGCATTCCTCTGAAGCATCTTAAAACATGCAAATGGACCGATGATCTGGTGTGCTATGGGAGTTCCACCAGTTGAGAATGGCTTATAAAAAAATGAATGCATGCCAGCAGATGTCTCTTACTGGTGTAGTTGCTCAATACATTTATTCCTCATTCTACTGCTGTTGGGCAGTGCTCTTGGGGTTACATTCTTTCCTCAGATAGCAGACGTAATATTTTGCATCTCTATAGTGCATTTCATACATGGGTCTTCTGGACATCTCCCCCCACCACAGATCAGCAGTAGTGCTGTGATAGCTGGGCTGTCCCCAGAGCCCTGACTGACAATGGGGAATGAGGAAACAAAGGAAGTTGACCTCTGCAGCCTCGCAGAGCTCTGGTTGGCTACAGAGCTGGCAGGAAATGTCACGTCGATCACCTGCTGCAGCAGGAGCTATGTGGGCTGCTGGAGAGGCCATAAGTGGCAATTGCTGGGACACAGCTGGCCAAGCATCAGAGCTCCAGGCCGAGAGACAGGCCTAGGGAGCAGCCTGAGTGTGTGGCCCCTGTGAGAGCCTGCACCACACATGAGAATCAGCCAGAGTCCAAAGAGAAGGAGGCCTCTGATGGCTGACTGGGGGCACTGAGATGCTGTGTTTGCTGATAAAAGTGACTGTTACTGATAAAGCGAAGTGGTTGTTACTGATGGTGGTGCAGGGGTGATTTCTGTGTGAATTCCCACCTTGCCAATGGCTGCAGGAGGGGTCTTCAGCCCAAGAAAAAAGAACAGTCATTGAGAACTGACTACTGGCAAGGGGGGTGCCCTCCACCTTCTCTAAAGGCTTTACATGCACCAGGACAAAGTTGTACCTGGCCCTTCTGCAGCGGGGCTGAGTGCATAAGGAATCTCCTCTCCATACTCTCTAGTTCTCTTCACCTGACCAGTGCCGGTCACAATCCTGGCCCCTGCTGCTGCTCCCTGCTTAGCCCTCCCTGAGATTGAAGCCAGGCCAAAGGGGAAAAGGAAGAGGGAAAGGCACATCCCTGCCCTCCCCTCCACAACAGCAAGCTCTGGGGAGTGTAGCAGCAGGTGCTCCTATTGCATCATGCTGCCTGGTTTTCTGCTGAATGGTGCAGCTCTACTCTGCCTCTGAGGCGGGGCTGTGGCTAAAACCCCAAACCAGCCCTCTAACAAATTAGGCCACAACACCCCTGCAGGACAAGTAGGTATTTCAGCTGAGTCATTTGCAGCGCAAAGAGGTTCAGAGCCTTGCACGGGGTGGCAGTGGTGGAGCTGGAAATGGATGCCAGAAGTCCAGCATGCTGGGTAAGTGCTCTGACAACTAGGTAAAGGTGATCTCCATGGTCTTAGCTGCTGTCCTCTAATAGCACACAGGTAGCCAACCAACTGCTCGTTGAAAGGTAACCATTCTAAAGCTGTTCAAGACACACAAACGTGCTCCTTGAAGTTTGCGGGAGCATCTTGTTGTTTTACCCTACATACAGTGATGGTGAAGCCCTCAGAGGAAATCTCAATGTGAATTAAGCAGGGAGGAAACCAATCTCTAAAAGAAAGCGACATTTTTTTGGCATTCCAGGAACACAACAAAACATAGGGGGAAAAAATGCTGCCAAGCCTGATCAAATTGCCCTGTTTTCAGAGACAAGCAAACGGCTTGCGACAAAGCTTGAGGAAGAGCACATTGTATCTCGAAAAGACTCCGAGCAGGCTGGCTACGTTCCCAACTTCGGTGCTGCCAAGCAAACCTTTCCTGTCAGATAAATAATAGAGGAGGCCAGAGAGTTTAGACATGCACCATATCAAAGAATTGTGAGTTTTAAAGTTGCTCAGAAGGAACTCGCTGCTCAGTAGATTTTGAATCTGCGCAGGTGATCTAACCACTTTTTTCACTATTCTGGGGCTATCCATAAAATCATAAAATTGTAGGACTGGAAGGAACCTTGAGAGGTCAATAGTCCAGTCCCCTGCAATCAAGGCAGGACTAAATATTATCCTGACCATCCCTGACAGGTGTTTCTCCAACCTGGTCTTGGAAATCTCCAATGATGGAGATTCCACAACCTCCCTCGGTAATTTATTCCAGTGCTTAAATACCCTGACAGTTAGGAAGTTTTTTTCCTAATTTCCAACCTAAACTGCCTTGCTGTGATTTAAGCCCATTGCTTCTTGTCCTATTAATCACAGAATCATAGAATATCAGGGTTGAAAGGGACCTCAGAAGGTCATCTAGTCCACCCCCTGCTCAAAGTAGGACCAATTCCCACTAAATCATCCCAGCCAGGGCTTTGTCAAGCCTGACCTTAAAAACCTCTAAGGAAAGAGATTCCACCACCTCCCTAGGTAACCCATTCCAGTGCTTTACCACTCTCTTAGTAAAAATGTTTTTCCTAATATCCAACCTAAACCTCCCTCACTGCAACTTGAGACCATTACTCCTTGTTCTGTCATCTGGTACCACTGAGAACAGTCTAGATCCACCCTCTTTGGAACCCCCTTTCAGGTAGTTGAAAGCAGCTATCATATCCCTCCTCATTCTTCTCTTCTGCAGACTACATAATCCCAGTTCCCTCAGCCTCTCCTCATAAGTCATGTGCTCCAGCCCCCTAATCATTTTTGTTTCCCTCCGCTGGACTCTTTTCAATTTTTCCATTGTCAGAGGTTAAAAAGAACATTTTTTTCTCTCTCTTCTTTGTGGCAACCTTTTATGTATTTGAAAACCGTTATCATGTCCTCTCCCAGTCTTCTCTTCTCCAGACTCAACAAACCCATTTTTTTCAATCTTCCCTCATGTCATGGTATAAATCCCCACTCTGAACCTTAGCGTCCAAAAGATGGGGTACCAGCATGAATCCCCCTAAGCTTAATTACCAGCTTAGATCTTGTAGTGCTGCCACCAGCCAGGACTTGCAGTGCCTGGTAAACTCTGGTCCCCCCAAAACCTTCTCAGAGAACCCCGAGACCCAGACCCCCTGGATCTTACACAAAGAAAGTAAACGCTTTCCCCCCCACCATTGCCTCTCCCAAGCTTTCCCTCCCCTGGTTACCCTGGAAGATCACTGTGATTCAAACTCCTTGAATCTAAAAACAGAGAGGAGTGCACCTTGCCCCCTCCCCAAGAGGTAATACAGATTCAAGCTCTGTGAATCTAAAACAAAGGGATTCCACCTTCCCCCCTCCCTTCTCTCTCCGTCTCCCACCAATTCCCTGGTGAGTACAGACTCAATTCCCTTGAGCCTCAACAAAGGGAAAAAATCAATCAGGTCTTAGAAAGAAAAAACTTTTAATAAAAGAAGGAAAAAAGTAAAAGTTGTCTCTAATTTAGATGGTAAATGTTACAGGGTCTTTCAGCTTATAGACACTATAGAGGAGCCTTCCCCCCAGCACCAATACACATTTGCAAATAAAGAAAACAATCAAAAAGACTAAACCGCCTTCTACTGTTACTTACTATTTGAACAGAAAATTAGAGAACCTGTAGGTAGGTCTGGTTACCCTCTCAGAACCCAGAGAGAACAACAGACAAAGAAAACACACAAACAAAGACTTCCCTTCACCAAGATTTGAAAGTATCTTGTCTTCTGATTGGTCCTCTGGTCAGGTGGTCCAGGTTCACTGCCTGTAACCCTTTACAGGTAAAAGAGACACTAACCCATGACCTCATAAGTCATGTTTTCCAGACCTTTATTATTTTTTGTTGCTCTTTGGGTGTGCATTGGGGATAATACACACCCACCAGCTTCTATTATGCACGTTCATCTGATATTCTTGGCAAGATATTAACATGAAAGGGACAGACAGAGATTTACTATTCATCATGCCTGGGTCAATCTTGTTTATTGTACAGAAAGTTGTAGACACAGCTTTTTCCAAGTCACAAACATATTGCAACCTCATTATTGCTATTAAAGCATGAAAGCCTCATGACATTTCCAGTAAGAGCAGTACTGGGCATAGGGGCTGGCTGGGGGAAAGGCGGGGGGGGATGGGACAATTTATTTTCATAAACATTTTGAGGCTTCAACATTTGGTTTCATTTTGGATGTGGAATGAAAATGAGATTTTTTTAAAAATATGAAAGACAAGGGAAGCCCAAAATGGCTAAGCACCCAGTGGTTAGAGCATTTAACGGGGATGTTGTAAGCCCAGATTCAAGTCCCTGCTCTTTCTGAGTCAATCATTTGCTCAAGTTCATCTTTTGTAGTGGTTCTATTCTGTTTAAACATGAGGGGGTAAAGAGCAACTGACTCTATCGCCCAGGGAGTCAGGTTCAAATCCCTACTGCAGGCAGACCAGCAACTTGCAGCTGCTTCATTTTCCTGAGTGCCCAAACCATTGAAGTATTCTTTCTCTTTCTCCTGTTCTGATTAGAAATTCCATCCAAGACCTGAAAAACCTACCCAACTAAATTTTCATTGAAACTTATATGCTTATATGAAACATTCTGGTTGTGGGATAGCTCAGTGGTTTGAGCATTGGCCTGTTAAACCCAGGGTTGTGAGTTTAATCCTTGAGGGGTCCACTTAGGGATCTGGGGCAAAAATCAGTACTTGGTCCTGCTAGTGAAGGCAGGAGGCTGGACTCAATGACCTTTCAAGGTCCCTTCTAGTTCTAGGAGATAGATATATCTCCAATTATAAAAAAACCACAGCATTTTTTCAAAAGAAAAGGGTTTTGTCTAACATTTTACAACCAGCTATGGTTGGGAACCTTTCCTTCATTATATACCTCATCACCTTCAGCTCCAAGTGCAAGGCACAATTCATCAATCTACCTTCTGTAATCTAAACACAGAGGATAGGTGTGTGTGGGGGGAAAAAAAACCCAAACATGACTACGCTGCATACACAATTGTCTCTCTGGGAAGACAATGAGAGAGAGAGCAAATCACACATGACAGATGTTAGTCACATTGCTTATTGGTGCTACTGGAAAGCACCAGGATACTACAGGAATGATGGTGATATAACAGTCTGGATAGAACAGAGTGGAATAGAATTTCCTGATTCTTCTCTTCCCCCCAACCCCACACAGTTTTTAGTGGTTTTGTCTATGCAAAGATATACTGGTTCAACTAACAATGCCATGTTGCACCTGTTTAGTTAAATTGGTCCAATTTAATGTGTGAATTTGCTGCATCAGTTTAAAGCTGGGTTACATTAATTTTGCTGTAAAATTTACAGGAGCAAGCTAACCGGCCATAAGCCAGGTTTAAAGATATGAGTGTCCACAAATCAAGTAAGCATCAATTTCACTAACAGTGCAACATTCAACCTTTAGTTAAACCACTTCAACTTTGTGCATAGACCAGGCCTCAGCTGCATGACCTTTACATTTCTTGTCATATGTAAGGTGTCTATTCATGTAACAGGCACCACGGAAACTTAGTAGAATAAGGCTATCCAACGGGACATGGTAATAGCAGGATACAAAATATGAAGAAACGACAGAGTAGGTCATGTTGGTGGGGGAGTGGCATTATATGTGAGAGAAAGCATAGAATCAAACAAAGTACAAATCTTAAATGAATGAAACTCTACCATAGTCTCTATGGATTGAAATTCCATGCTTTAAGAATATAGCTAGAGGAATATACTACCAACCATAAGATCAGGATGGTGATAGTGATTGTAAAATGTTCAGTGAGATTAGAGAGGCTGCAAAGGCAGAAAATGCAATAATGGTGGATTTCAACTAGCATCATATTGACTGGGTACATGTCATCTCAGGACAGGATATAGAGATAAAATTTATATAACATAAATGACTGCTTCTTGGAGTACCTTGTCCTGGAACTCCAAGGGGAGAGACAATTCTTGATTTAGTCCTAAGTGGCACAAACATGATCTGATCCAGGTGAACTGCTTGATAATAGCAACCATGCTGTATTTCAATTTAACTTCCCTGTAGTGGGAAAATGCCAAAGAAACCCATCATAGTAGCATTTAACTTCCAAAATGGGAACTACAGTAAATGAGGATGCTAATTTAATTGGAATGAAAAGGAATAGTCACAAGAATGAAATGTCTGCAAGCTTCATGGACACTATTTAAAAACACCATAACAGAGCTTCAAACTAAATGAGTTCCCCAAATAATAATAATAATATATTAAAAAAATATGAGAAAAATGCCACCATGCTAACCACCTCTTTTACTCTCCAAAGCAGAGTAAAACGGGTGGTTAGCAGCAAAAAAGGCATCCTTTAAAAATTGGAAGACAAATCCTACTGAGGAAAATAAGAAGGAGAATAAACTCTGGCAGGTCATGTGTAAAAGTATAAGAAGCTAGGCCAAGAAAGAATGTGAGGAGCGACAAAAACTAATGGCAATTTTTTTTAAGTCCATCAGAAGCAGGAAGCCTGCCAAACAGTCAGTGTGGTCACTGGACAATCAAAGTGCTAAAGAAGCTTTTAAAGATGACAAGGACATTGCAGAGAAGCTAAATAAATTAGTTGCATTGGTCTTCATGGCAAAGGATGTGGCTGAGATCACTAGACTCGATTAAGTATTTGTGGGTGACCAATCTGAGGAAGTATTCCAGATCGAGGTGCTCAGTAAAAGAGGTTTTGGAACAAATTAATAAATTAAACTGTAATAAGTCACCAGGACCAGACAGTATTCACCCAAGAGTTCTGAAGGAACTTAAATACGAAGTAGTAGAACTCCTAACTGTGATATGCACCTTATTACTTAAATCAGCCTCTGTTCCAGATGACTGGAGGATAGCAAATGTAAAAAAGGCTCCAGTGGTGATCCTGGCAACTGCAGGCCGGTAAGATTAACTTCAATTCTAGGCAAATTGGTTGAAACTACAGTAAAATGCAAAATTATGAGACACGTGGTTAAACATGATATGGCGGGAAGGAGACAACATGGATCTTGTCAAGGGAAAATAGACCTCACCAAGCTAGCAGAATTCTTTGAGGGTTTCAATAAGCATGTTGACAAGGGTGATCCTGTTGCTACTGTGTACTTCAGTTTTCAGAAAGTCTTGGACAAGGTCCCACACCAAAGAATCTTATGCAAACTAAATAGTCCTGGGATAAGTCATGCATCAATAACTTTTTAAAAGCTAGGAAACAAAGAAGAATCCATGCACTGCTACAGATAAGAGACCGGGTGGCTAGACAGCAGTTCTGCAAAAAAGGACCTAGGGGTTACAGTGGACGAGAAGTTGGATATGAATCAACAGTAGCCTTCTTGGCAACACGGGCACAACGGCATTCTGGGCTGTATAAGTGGGAGCATTGACAGCAGACTGAGGGACATGATTGTTCCCCTCTATTTGGCATTGGTGAGGCCTCATCTGGGGTACTGTGTCCAGTCTGGGGCCCCACATTACAAAAAAGATGTGGAAAAATTGGAAAAAGTTCAGTGGAAGGAAAAAAAATTATTGGGGGGGCTGGAGCACATGACTTATGAGGAGAGGCTGAGGGAACTGGGATTATGTAGTCTGCAGAAGAGAAGAATGAGGAGGGATTTGATAGCTGCTTTCAACTATCTGAAATGGGGTTCCAAAGAGGATGGATCTAGACTGTTCTAATGGTACCTGATGACAGAACAAGGAGTAATGGTCTCAAGTTGCAGTGAGGGAGGTTTAGGTTGGATATTAGGAAAAAAAAATTCACTAGGAGTGTGGTGAAGCATGGGAATGGGTTACCTAGGGAGGTGGTGGAATCTCTTTCCTTAGAGGTTTTTAAGGTCAGGCTTGGCAAAGCCCTGGCTGGGATGATTTAGTGGGGATTGGTCCTATTTTGAGCAGGGTGTTGGACTAGATGACCTCCTGAGGTCCCTTCCAAACCTGATATTCCATGATTCTATGAAAGGGTAGGATACATAATTGGTTTTCACAGTGGAGAAAGGGAAATAGTGGTATTCCCCAGTGATCAGCACTGGGACCTGTGTTATTCAACATATTCATTAATGGTCTAGAGAAAGGGGTCAACAGTGAGTTGGCAAAATGTGCACATGATACAAAATTATTCAAGATAGTTAAGTCCAAAGCTGATTGCATGGAGTTACAAAGGGAACTCACAAAATTGGGTTACTGGGTGACAAAATGGCAGATGAAATTTAGTGTTGGTAAGTTCAAAGTAATGAACATTGGAAAACATAATCTAACTATATACACAAGAAGATGGGATCTAAATTAGCTGTTCCTGCTCAAGACAGGGAGCTTGGAGTCATCATGAGTAGTTCTCTGAAAACATCTGCTCAGTGTGCAGTGGCAGTCAGAAAAGCTAACAGAATGTTAGGAACCATTAGGAAAATGATAGATAATTAAACAGAAAACATCCCAATGCCACTATGTAAATCCATGGTACATCACGCTGTTCTGGTTGTGCTACTTACATATACACACAGACACACACACATGAAAAGGTGCAGAGAAGGGCAATGAAAATGATTAGGTCTATGGAACATCTTCCATATGAGGAGAGATTAAAAAGACTGGAGTGGTTCAGTTTAGAAAAGAGAAAACTAAGAAGGGATAGTACAGAGATCTATAAAATCATAAACGATATGAAGAAAGTTAATAACGGGGAAATGTTATTTACTCCTTCACATAATACAAGATTCATGGTTCTCCCAATGATATTAATAGTCAGCAGGTTGAAAACAAACATAAGGAAGTACTTCTTCACACAACGCACAGCTCAACCTGTGGAACTCATTGCCATGAGGTGTTGTGAAGGCCAAAAATATAACTGGGTTAATAAAAGAATTAGATAAGTTCAAGGAGGATAGGTCCATCAATGGCTGTTAGCCAAGATGGTCAGGGACACAACTCATTGCTCCAGATATCCTTATACTTCCAACTAACAGAAGCATCTGGCACTGGCCACTGTCAGAGACAGAACACTGGGCTAGATGGACCATTGGCCTGACCCATTGTGATCATTCTTCTGACACTAAAAGCCAAATGGTATCTTTAAGTATACAGGCTCATCTCCTACTGATACTAGTGGAAGTGGCTTTGGTATATATGAAGACAGTATTTATCACTAAAGGTGAGCAAATATGTAAAAGTTTGGGTCACTCTAAACTTAGAATTAAGATATCTGCATACTTGTAGGTAAGGTTAATATTCAAGCACCACCTAGTTGCTCCAATTCTCCAGTGGCATGATGGTCCTACATCAGAATTTCATATGAAACTGAATGGCTGAAATGGCTAAGATCTCTCTATTTATTTTCCACGCATGGGGTAAGTCCAAAATGTTTCATTTCATATATCATTTACTACTTGCCACAGTCATTTCATAAAGTCATCTTTTGTCTTCTCTGGAAATGAAGAGAAAATAATTTCTAAGTTTGGAAATTTCTGTGGACAACATATTGCATTAGATCCTTAGTGGGTATAAATCAGCAGAGAGCCACTGAGTTGAAGGGTGCACTGCCTATTCATGCCTACTAGGCCTGCCTCAAAAGTCAATGGGGCTACACCAATAACCAGTGCATGTGAGACCAGCAGTAAATCTCTTGTCTGTAATTGGCACCTTGGTCAATGATTAATGTGCATTTACCATAGGAGATTTAAGCTTGGTCCATGTAGATCCAAGCTAAATCTACCTCAAGAGCGAATCAACCATATATCCATGTCATTTAATATTTGCATACCCTTTTCCTACCTTTCACTATGCTGCACTCCTGTGAAGACCCTTCCCACCAGCTCAGAGACTAAATAGCCTGACACCAAACTCAGTCTCCAGAGGCTGACACACATAGTAATAGAGAAAGCATAGTCATCCACTAACTTACACTTCATACAGGGTGTTCAGATTCATGTTTTTATTCAGGCTCATTCCTAATTAATTCACCCTCCCTCCATTATTCCCAAAATTGAGTTCCTTGCCTTTAAGCCTGAATCAACACACATCTCTTTCTTATATTTGGAGCACGATGGGAATGCCATTTGCTGACATATGCTGTTGGGAGTGAAGCCAACTATACACTAAAAAGCTAGGTTGGCCCAGCTGTGTCACTCAACAGTGAAAAATCCACAACCCAGAGTGATATAGTTAAAATGACCTCAGCCCCAGGGTAGACAGCACTAGGTTGACTGAAGAATTCTTTCATCGACCCACCTACCACTGCTCAGGGAGTTGTATTAACTACAGTAATGGAAAAAACTCTCCCATCCCTGTAGTGAGTGTCTACACTAAAGTGCTATAGCTGTGTTGCACTAGCTGTTTATGTGTAGATATAGCCTAAGATATAAGACCCTTTATTTCAGAGGGATAAATTATTGCTCAATGGGAGTTAAGGTGATAGACTCCATCTCTAACCACTCACAGGTGCCACATGACCTAGAAACCACTTCCCAGAATGTTGTTTCCCACCGTAGCCCAGTAAACAAATACCATTGGTGATATTTGGGAGGCAGGTGTCCATCAAAGTAAATGAACTTGGATCCTTTGGAATGTCAGTTTTTAAACCTGAAGCTTGATTGCTTGGGCATTTAATGACACTAGAAGCAACAGAATGCTTATAAACACTCTCTCGTTACTCAAGACAGTGTGAGAACTAGAGGGGAATGAATGGTTATTCTTGCTACGTTCCTAGCATACACACAAAGATATAGAGGAAAAGATAAATATTCTTTCTAGCAATGTACCATTACTTTATTTCCAGATACCTAACATACAACCACCAAGAAAACAGACAGACAAAGCAGGCTGCTCCCTAAGACAGAGAAGCACCATCAATCCACTTTGCTCAAGGCTGGCTCTTTTCACATTCCCCATGAGGACCCAGATCACACAGCTTCCCTATAAATTCCTCTAGCCTGCAAGCTGGACAAAAAAAAAACTTATAATTTAAAGTGATACCTTGTAATTTTAACACAGTTTTCAATACACCATTCTCTGAAACAAAATGGAACTCATAATCAGCTAAGCATTCTTCGCCAATTGGCCTTGGTTCACTCTGCCTATGCTCAGCACTCCT
This sequence comes from Gopherus evgoodei, assembly GCF_007399415.2. Classification (NCBI taxonomy): domain Eukaryota; kingdom Metazoa; phylum Chordata; order Testudines; family Testudinidae; genus Gopherus; species Gopherus evgoodei. The sequence continues at coordinate 284,447,743 of NC_044323.1, read as the reverse complement.
AAGAGTCAGGAAGATGAAGAAAATATAAAAAAAGAGGAAGGCCAAGCTCAGAGTCTTCTCAAGCACAAATGTGTCTGTTTGTCTGAAGCAAGCCACATGGTGTGAACCAGAAAACAGTAAGTATGTAGCAAATCCTTCATCTGCTCAGGCTTGAAATAAAGACATTGCAGAGCTCATCTGCAGACGGATGTTGCTAGTTAATGTGATTTCCAACAAACCATTCATTAAATTCATAGCTGCACCTGACACCCATTAATGTGTTCCTGCTTACAAGTTTGTCTCAAAATAGGCTATTCTGCAACTTTAGGAAGTTGTGCACACCAGATTATAGCAAACAGCAGGAAATGCGGTGGAGAAGGGTAGATGGAGTTTAGTTATATTTACTATGGATATGTGAAGCCGCATTGAGATGCTGATTCCATGAGTACCCAACACAACAAAGTAGGAATCCAGTCTTCTAAGTCACTCTAAACTTCTCGTCCAAACAAACTTTGGGGCAGATCCTGGGACACTCCCATGAGAAGGGATGCGGAAGTAGGAATGTTGTGCATAAACAGCAGCACTGTAGTTTAAATGAGCTGACATAGACTAGAATCTAATCAGCCATCTGCAGGGAATTACAGAAGCAATCCAGAGAGAGGTTTTTATAAAAACTATACAAATGTTGGCAGTTTTAATTTGAAGGCCTGAGCAAACCTTTGTTGTTGTTTTCTAGGGGTGGGTGGATTTCATTCACTTCTGATATTATTAATTTTGATACTGAACCAATCAAAATCCCAAAGCAATTTCTAGCTGAAAATATCAACTTTTGCTTGGTTTCATGTCAAGCCTATACAAAAACACTGACCATGTTCACATTGTCTCCACCTAAAAATAAATTGATGAATGTTCATTTGAGCCTGACGTTGGACTGTTTGAAATATTTACTATACCTAGGTAAGGCTTTGGGTGTGTCATAAACAGATAGCTAAGGGTTAACATCTCTTTCACCTGGAAAGAAGTAATCTGAACACCTGACCAGAGGACCAATCAAAAAACAGGATTTTTTCAACTCTGAGTGGAGGGAGTTTGTGTCTGAGTTTTTGTTTTCTTCTGCCTGCTTTTCTCTCAGCTATGAGGAGTGATTTCTATTTCCTGCTCTCTAATCTTCTGTTTCCAAGTTGTGAGTACAGAGATCATGTATTTACATGTCTATAGTTGCTGGAGTGCTTTGATTTGTATTCTTTTTGAATAAGGCTGTTTATTCAATATTCTTTTAAGCAATTGACCCTGTATTTGTCACCTTAATACAGAGAGACCATTTGTATGTATTTTTTCTTTCTTTTTATATAAAGCTTTCTTTTTAAGATCTGTTGGAGTTTTCTTTACTGGGAAACTTCAGGGAAATTGAGTCTGTACTCACCAGGGAACTGGTGGGAGGAAGAAGTCAGAGGGAGGTCTGTGTGTGTTGGATTTGTTCGCCTGACTCTGCATTCCCTCTGGGTGAAGAGGAAAGTGCTTGTGTTTCCAGGACTGGAATTACAGAGGGTGGATTCCCTCTGCTTAGATTCACGGAGGTTGCTTCTGTGTATCTCTCCAGGAGCACCTGGAGGGGGGAAGGGAAAAAGGATTATTTCCCTTTGTTGTGAGACTCAAGGGATTTGGGTCTTGAGGTCCCCAGGGAAGGTTTTTCAGGGGGACCAGAGTGCCCCAAAACACTCTAATTTTTTGGGTGGTGGCAGCAAGTACCAGGTCCAAGCTGGTAACTAAGCCTGGAGGTTTTCATGCTAACCCCCATATTTTGGACGCTAAGGTCCAAATCTGGGACTAAGGTTTGACAGGGTGTATCTAACCCAGGTTTTGTAACAAATACACAAGCCAGGCCTGTTTGTCTTGGCTTTGTTCCAAATGTTTCACAGTGATTTTAGTGAGAGTTTAGCACTGGAAAGAGATCAAACAAAATTGTTTGCATCAATACCAACTTCTCTTCTCAGAGCTCTGAAGTCATCTTTGATTGTATAGTATCAGAGGGTAGCCGTGTTAGTCTGGATCTGTAAAAGCAGCAAAGAATCCTGTGGCACCTTATAGACTAACAGACGTTTTGGAGCATGAGCTTTCGTGGGTGAATACCCACTTCCACAGATGCATCTGAGGAAGTGGGTATTCACCCACGAAAGCTCATGCTCCAAAACGTCTGTTAGTCTATAAGGTGCCACAGGATTCTTTGCTGCTTTTGATTGTATAAAGTCTTTCTGCACAATGGTCAATTGTCTCAACATGGACTATCATTAATGTGAGATCCCTAACATTTCTAGGGTATCTTGCCGCCTTCTTGTGACCTTTTAAGGGCACGATGATCAACCAATATTCATTCAGAGTCCCTCTGGCTGATGTAACATTTGTACATAGATATCCCAAAAGTGAACGTTGGTGAATGGAATTTCTGTAGAACCAGGCAGACTCTTTAATCCTCTCACCTGCAGCTTCAGTTAAATGAATACAAAACTTTTAATTAACTTCTACTTTGCCTTCAGACAATTACATACCTTGGCCAAGATTTTCAAAATTGTTGAGCACCCAGGGAATCGCATTGAACTTAACAGTGCTGGTTGGTATTGAAAATCAGATCGCTTATTTAGATGTCTATATATGAATGTAGGAGCCTAACTTTAGGGTCTTGGTTTTGAAAGTCTTGGCCCTTTACTCCAAACACTGTCATGGTAGAGGTTATTGCTGATCCCTGGGAGTCAATATGGGCCATACTGGAAAAAGGCTATAGCTAAAGAAATCACTATCTTTACAGGCTGCTTCACTGAGACAGCAAGAGCATCTGGTGCTTTGTCAGCATTACTCTGCATAACAACAGGGCTTTTCAGCTACCTTGATAGCCTAGATGGTACCCTTAAGACTGAGACTAGCAATCAGGTGACCAGGCTGACAAGAGTCATGGATTGCTTGTTTCTGCAACATTTGTAATTAAAAGGAGTCAATAATACAGCTCTCAATCTTCCAGGCCACTAATCTTGGCGAATAAGTAGATCACTAAACCCCTACCCTTCCAAACTGAATGATGCTGGCAGCGTGAGCCCATACTCCAGAGCTGAGAAAAGTCATTGGACTGACCTCAGCTCAAAAATGTTCTGTTAACCCTGCCAAAAGGAGAGTGAAAGGGAATTGGTTCAGATCAAAATTGTTATAATGGGGCACAAAGGATGTCCTTGATAAAACATTATCGCTCTTTGAGGCATCAGATCTGTACCATGGTGGATGCCCTGTCATCCAGGCAATGCTCCAGAAGTTTTATATATATATATATATATATATATATATATATATATATATATATATATATATATATATATATATATATATATATATATATATATACATACACACATACACACACACACACACACACTTTTGAATTTGGCACAAGTGATTTTAGGATGGTTCAGACAATTCTTCTTGGTGCGTATATCGTTTTGCTGTTGGTATAGCCATTTTCTAAGCTTGTAAGCCCTAATTTATCGAGGTGCATAATTACACACCTAACTTCAAGCGTGAAGTGGTCCCACTGATGTTACTGGAACTGCTCACTTGCTTAAAGTTCAACAAATGGCTCTAACTTCCTGAATCACAATTTTTATTAGTGTGTATTGCAAGTGTTTTACCATTTATGGATCTTCCATTTGTACTGATCGACCATTGTTGTGCGTACGTAATACTTGTGCAGTGGCACCAGGAGATTCCTCAGCAGTAAATAATGAACCTGAAGGCAAGTGAAATTCACCCCATTTTGGGTTTTGTTATAAACCCACAGCTCAGCTCAAGTTTTCCGTCCTTTGCCAGCGCTCAGAAACCTCACAGCAAACTTAACCTAAGTTTTGATTCAAAGGAATGTGTGTCATAAGCTTACTGATTTACAGAGAAAGTTGGGAAAACTTTACATTCAGATCTATATTCAGACTTTGTCTCTGTTCCATTTCTAGTTTTCCCAGGTTTTGATCCTAAAAAAGATCTTGTCTTCATATGTTCCTTCAGATTAATTTTGCTTTGAATGTTCAGGATTTGTTCAAAGTCAGAACTCTATCTGATATGGACAAATGTGGACCTGTGTGTGTAAAAACCAAGACAAAACCAAAGAGGTTTCTATGAAACACCGGTGAACCCATTCACTATCCCTTTTGCACAGCTCATATTATAATATTATACCATTCTGTATCGCAAATTTCAGACAACCTGTATCTCAAAATCTTTAACTGAGTTAAATACTACGAGAGAGGGAGAGTAGATGAGGTAATATATTTTATTGGACCTAATTCAGTTGGTGAGAGAGACAAGTTTTTGATTTTACACATAGCTCTTCTTCTGGACCTGAAGAATGTAAAAGTTTCCAAATAATGATGGAAGAAGAAACTTACATAAGAAACTTATATAAGAAAATTGAAAAAATGAAGAAACTGTACAAAGACACTGGCTCATATATTCTGGTAAAGTGGATGCAGTGTTCTGTTTTTGTTACAAATTACTCGATGTTGGCAAGCATAGTCTCATTGATGGTGGTTCTCAAGTCATTCTCAACTTGAAATCTTCTTTCTCTCACCAGCAGAAGCTGGTCTAATAAAAGTTGCTATCTAACCCACCTTGTGTCTCTAATATTCTGGGACCAACATGGCTACAAGAATGCTGCAAACAATATTGAATACTATAAGACAGCAAAGGGGGAAAGTGAACAGGAATATGGTGTTCATATTGAACTCTTCTATCCTCCCAGATACTCTCAGGTACCACCAAAGTTAAACTATTTACAACAACCCCCCAAATTACAGGTTAAATAGCTATGTGATGTCTGTACACACAATGACCCATTTGAACATTCAGTGACATATTTTACACATGGAACTTTCTCTGAAATTTTATAGGGATATTCTGCAGGGGAGGGTATAAGACAGGCTTCTAACTTTGAAAATGTGACCCTCAACATCCAAATCATTAAAGTAGCTGTAAAACCAACAAAGGAAATGAGACCACTGACTTCAAGCTTCCATCTTTAAGTTCTGCATCCATCTTACTCACCCTGGGGCGGCTCTAGGCATTTTGCTGCCCCAAGCACAGCAGGCAGGCTGCGTTCGGGGGCTTTCCTGCGGAAGGCACACCTGCAGGAGGTCCGCCAAAGCCACAGGACCAGCGGACCCTCCGCAGGCAAGCCGCCGAAGGCACCCTGCCTACCACCCTCGCGGAGACCGGCAGAGCACCCCTCGCGGCTTGTTGCCCCAAGCACGCGCTTGGCATGTTGGTGCTTGGATCCACCCCTATACTCACCACAATTTCTCTTTCCTCCATACTGCAACATATAATGAACAGGCACCACTAGAATCTTCAAAGCTACGTTCTGGAATGTTATCGAGTCCAGCTCATTTTTTTCCCTGAGAGTGATGGAGAGAGAAGGCTGGCTGTACCAAATGCAACAATGACTGTGTTGGATGGCTGGATACAGACTGAAATCTGTGTGCCTCTCTTTTGCAGAGTATCTATCTATATATTACCATGATGAGGGTAACATTTTCAAAATATATAAGTGAGTTAGCAGCTTCTGTCCATTGAAAATCTTACCCCGAGTGCTTCTGTAGTATTTGAGCCTAGAAGCCTATGGAGCCTGGTATCACCACTGCAGAAGGCTCCCTAAGCTTTGGTCTGAGTAGCTCAGAATACCCAGGACTCTGGAAAGTTCATTCCTAATGTGAGTCCAAATTTAGCAGTTTAGGCTTATCTTTAAAGTGATGACACACTGAAAGAAATATTTGCCAGTACTTAGTGTTTATTGATTTACAGTGTAGTAGTGCCCAAAGGTCTCTATAAGGACCAAGGACCAACAGGGTAGGCTCTGTCCAAATACATGATACCTGCCTGGGAGAGTTTACAATCTAAGATTTATATTATGATTAATAATATTCATTTTCATTCTACTGGTGCCCACACTTTGTAAGGGTCTGTCTACACCCATAAGAGGATATAGTCCCCAAAGAGATTAATCTATGGGACTGCTACCTAATAAGAATGGGAGGGGCAGATTCAAGCCCTAAAAAAGTTATAAAACAAGTTACTGTCAGCACTGCTATCAGATACTTATGTAATTCTGAGTATTTCTGTAAAGGGCTCTGGGCTTTCTTTGCTGTTCTGGATATATATCTCACCAGGAGTGTCCCTGTGGGTGGCTTTGGGCACAGCTTGTTCTTCGCCCCCCTGCACGCAAGAACTCTGCCAACCCAACTGAGCTATCACTTCACAGTGGCAGAGAGAGAACATGCTGCACCTCTTTGCAATGTAACGAATATTAGCATTTTCACATACCGTAGCAGCAATTCAGGGGGTGCCACTCATGAGTACACCAGACTGCTTCCCCCTAAGGTCTTTACATTAAAAAATCCTGCAGTGCAGGGGGAGTTCTGATACTTCCACACAAATTCTTGACCACCCTTACCACTCTATGGCCTGGAAACACCACTCATAAACAGTATGTATGGCTGGCTGTCTACTCCCCAGATAACACAATTAATCCTTGCTCCATCAAAGTGTTAAAATCCCAGATAGCTGAGTCACCAACTGTCGCTAACATTTCATTTGCTGTTAATAATGATCTTATAGCAGCTGATGTGCAAATCTCTCTATACACATTAATTACCCTCTGGTATTGGCAAGTATTATCATCCCCATTTCACAGATGTGGAAACTTGAGGCACAGAGAGATTAAATGAGCTGCCCAATTTCATGGAAAAGTCATTGGTCAAGCTGAGAATACCCAAGATCCAAGCATTATCATGATTTACTTATTTGTATTACAGTAGTTCCTTGAGGTCCCATCGTGCTAGAACCTGCATATACATGCAGCAAAAGTTCTTCCCGCAAAGAGCTTAAAATCCAAATAGGTGGGACATACAAAGGGTAGGAACACAGACAGGTGAACTGACTTGCCTAAGGTCACAAATCAAGTCAGCAATAGAACAGGGAATAGAACCGAAGTGTGTTGCTTCCTAATCCAGGATTCTAACCACTAGGATCTGCTGCCTCTCATACATGCAGCTGTATTCTCCTCAGTAAACTTGCCACAGCTTTATGTTTCATTTTGTACTGTGATTACAGGCAAAGAAAACATGTTTCAAAACCTAACGCTCTGTCATTTATTTCAGAAATACTGTATTTCAGCCACCCATTAGCCTGAAGAAAAATGTAGGCATTACAAGCTTGCTTTTGTTCTAAATTGGTTATTTAATATACAACTCTGCTGTAGCGTGTTTATCAGAATTTAGTACACCACCTGCAATTGCTTCAGCTTAACAATCCCGTGTCTATTCTTACTTTACACCAGTGTTACGCCAGAACAACCAAATTGGTTTCTGTGGTGTTACTCCCCATTGACACCAGTATAGGTGAGAAGAGGATCAGAACAGTATGTTTATGGAGCAGGCTTACTACTATTGCCTTTCAATACTTGCAATAAATCCATCTTCAGTACTAGTCTCTTTGATTAAGATTAAATCGTGGATACAAATTAAATGTTGGCCTTCAGAGCTCATTTCAGAGCTATATTAAAGGATTTATGGGGCTGTTTCCCCATGGAAAATATTGAATAAGGAATCCTGTCTCATACTCAGCACTACAGCATCTTAGTTTGCTTTCCCCACCCTGCCCCCCTTGATCTCACCACACAGTTGCTGCAGCTTTTGGGCAGCAGGGAGATGAGAGAGGGTGCCATCCACTCCTTGCAATATTTCTCCTTTGGGGTTTGGGCAGAAATCAGCTCTGAAGTTATTGCCGTGAAACAAACTGCAATGCCCCTCCATAGCTTCAACAAAAGAGGACTAGGGCTTAGCCAATGATAGTAAGTTCCCCCAAAGCAGAGGGGGGCAAGCTACGGCCCATGGGCCACATCCGGCCGGCAGGACCTTTCCCTCTGGCCAGGGCCGCCCAGAGGATTAAGGGGGTCTGGGGCAAAGAAATTGTGGGGGCCTCTTCCATATAAAAATTGCAATACTATATTCTCGTGGGGGCCCCTGCGGGGCCCAGGGCAAATTGCCCCACTTGCTTCCCCCCACGGGTGCCCCTGGGAAAAATAAACCTTCGGCATCTCAGCACAAACCCAGTTTTGAGAAAACTTCTTTACAAGGTATCACTGGTTATCAGCATCAACTAGTGCTAAAAGGCACAAAAGCTCATTAAAAGGGTTGGACAAACTTTCCATCAAAACTTTTTCTGGATCGAAAACTATGGGCTTTTAAAATGCAGAAAAAAATCATGGACAATGTGTGCTTTCCTTCAAAATTTGTTATGGTTTTTTTAATTTCAGCTTTCCAATTAGTCTGCCAAAACCTGAACATGGTTTGTGTTTTCAGAAGCGTGTGGCCAAATATTTGCTGTTTGCTGTGTTTGATTGTTTAAAGAAACAATAAAAAAATTCTGCTTAAAAAAAAATTCAAACTTTTGAACCACCTCAGCTTGTAACCAAACGCCGGAGCCCATCAAGGCAGAGATTTTTCCAGGTTTCTGATACTCTGCTGGCTTCCTTGACTCATATCTGTCTCCATAACTTTGGGTTCATTTAGGTTAGAACATAAGAACAGCTATACTGGGTCAAACCAAAGCCCATTCAGCCCAGTATCCTGTCTACTGACAATGGCCAATGCCAAGCGCCCCAGAGCGAGTGAACCTAACAGGTAATGATCAAGTGATCTCTCTCCTGCTATCCATCTCCACCCTCTGACAAACAGAGGCTAGGGACACCATTCCTTACCCCTCCTGGCTAATAGCCATTAATGGACTTAACCTCCATGCATTTATGTTTCCTAGAGACCGGCTCCATGGAGTCCCTCACAAACTGAAGACGGTTACTGTGGATTTGTCTTTAGTATAGCTTATGTACATACTCCACGAACTGAGCATTTGAGCTTGTTCCAGAATCTGGGATGAGCCTATGTTGTCAAAACTGAAATGCTCAAAATAGGACATGCATGTGAATGGACACAGGGTGCTAAAATTAAATTAACCCAAGGGTTCTCAAACTGGAGGTCACGACCCCTCAAGGGGTCACAAGGTTATTACTGGGGGTCATGAGCTGTGAGCCTCCACCTCGAACCCCGCTTTGCCTCCAGCATTTATAATAATGTTAAATATATAAAAACGTGTTTTCAATTTATAAATGGTGGGGGGGAGAGGTCACACTCGGCAGTTTGTTATGTGAAAGGGTCACCAGGACAAAAGTTTGAGAACCACTGAATTAACCCCTCTGAAGCCTCAGTGAATGCAGGGGAGGGAGGTCTCCCTTGGCAGGGGTTGGAAGGATATTGCTCTTCTCATGTGATCCCTCCCTCAGTGGCTAATTTTAAATGAAGCTACCCTCCTCTGACATGAATCTCCCTATGGCACTGAAATTAAACATAGACTATAATTTGGCATTTGAGAAGTGAAAGGGATGGTAGCTCTAACGGAAAAGCTAACAGCTTGGTTCTTCTGCAAGCCTCAAACTGCTGAATGAGCTTTAGGGTAGGGAAGTCTGTGCCTCCAAACAGCCTGGCTCTGCCCCCATTCAACCTCCACCTACTTCCTGCTCCCCGACTGCCCGCCCCCCTCAGAATCCCTGACCCATCCTGCTCCTCATCCCCTCACCATCCCCCAGAGACCCCCCACCACCATCCCAGGACCCCACGCCTGCTCCCTGTCCCCTGATTGCCCCGACCCTTATCCATCCCCCCGCTGAGTCCTGACAGACCCCCCCAGAACGCCCACAATCCAACCCCCACATTCCCTGTCCCGACAGCCCCCCAACCTCTGCCCCCTCCCCGTGCCCTGACTGTCCCCAAGACTCCCTGCCCCTTATCCAACACTCCTGGCCTCAGCCTCTGACCCCCGGCTCTCACCTCACCTGGAGCCTCAGCGCTTCGCTGAACAGCTGCACGTGTGTCGGGGTGGGGGCCTGAGCCCCGCCCCGCTCACAGCCGCGTGAGGAGGGGGCGGGGCTGCGAGGTCCAGCTGGGCCTGAGCTGCCTCCGCCCGGCTTTGAGCTCGCAGCCCCGCCCCCGGTCACGCGGCTGTGGGCGGAGCAGAGCTCGTAGCCCCGCCCCCGGTCACGCAGCTGTCGGCGGGGTGGAACTCGCAGCCCCGCCCCCTGACCACGCGACTCTGGCCGAGGAGGAGCTGGCAGCCCCTCCCCCTGACCACGGGGCTCTGAGGAGAGAGGGGCTCAAGTCCCGGGGTCGAAGCAGGAGCCACAGCTGTTGTTGTGGGGGCCCCTGCGGAGCCCGGGGCAAATTGCTCCACTTGGCCCTTGTGAGCTCCCGCCAGGGAGCGGGATCAGGACAGGCTTGCGCAGGAGCCAGCCCAGCTCCCCGGCAGCTTGGTGAGCGGGGCGGAGGCTACCCGTGGCCGCTCCCCTTCTGCTCCCCTGCCTCCCTTGGGCCGCGTGGCTGCAGCCCCGGCCGGCTGGCACGGCTATAGCCCCAGGGTGGCGCAGTCAGGGGGTGGGGAGTGGGGGTAGTTCCAGGGCCGCTGCGAGGGGCAGTCAAGGGCCCCGCTGCCAGGGACAGGGGCAGAGCAAGCCAGGACCCCCATCCACCCCCCGCGTGCATGGCCCCTGTCCCCAGCAGCCAAGCCCACACAGCGCGCGAGCCCTGCCCGCTTGCCAGGTAGAGCAGCCAAACGAGCAGGGGAAATGACTGAGCCCCCATTTCCCCCACCCCACAGGTAAAGTGGGGTGGGGAGAGCAGGAAGGGTTGAAGAAGGAGTGGAGGATCCAGGAGGATGGTCAGGGGGTGAGAAGCGGGGGGGGATTGTATTGGGGACAGGCGTCCTGGGGGGAATGGTCAGGGGGCAGAGACCAGGAGTGTTTGGATAGGACGCAGGAGTCCCAGGGAGCAGTCAGGGAAGGGGGATGGGAGGGGTTGGATGGGGGGGATGATGGGGGTGGGCCATGCCTCACTGTTTGAGCAGGCATAGCTTCCCCAGCCTTCCCTACCCGGACCTCCATACAATTTCTGTACCTGATGTGCTCTCTAAGGCCAAAAAGGTTGCCGACCCTTCCCCTAAAGACTATGCACCACAAGCCAGAAAGGCCAGGGAACTTGGTTGAGCAGGTGGTACTCTGCATGATGGTCTCTGAACTCTGTTCCCTGAGCTCCCCACAGATCTGCCCTATTTCAAAGGACCTACCAATGTCTTCATCCATGTGGAGCCAAATATTCCCCCTTGATGAGGGTGCTACAGTAATTTACATAGTTTGGGACACATCTTTTACGCTCCCGTGGGTTTATTGACAGGAGGTTGGCATGTAGTGCTGTATCTAGAGGACTCATTAGCTGATTATTTGAAAAAAAATCCCTTTTTACAAAAAACCTGGATGCTGAAAGGTACAGAGTTAAAGAAAAAAAGTTTTGTTTTTCACTAGGGCTGTCAAGTGATTAAAAAAATAATTGCAAGTAATCACATGATTAAAAAATAAATTGCAATTAATTGCACAGTTAAGCCCAATGTTAAACAATAATACAATACCATTTATTTAAATATTTTTTATATTTTCTACATTTTCAAATATGTTGATTTCCATTACAACCCAGAATACAAACTGTACAGTCCTCACTTTATATTTATTTTTGGTTACAGGTATTTGCACTATATAAAACCCAAAGACAGAGTATTTTTCAATTCACGTAATACAAGTACTGTAGTGCAATCTCTTTATCATGAAAGTTGAACTTACAAATGTAGAATTATCTACAAAAAAAAGTCATTCAAAAATAAAACAATGTAAAATTTTAGAGCCTGCAAGGTCGCTCAGTCCTACTTGTTCAACCAATTGCTCAAACAAACAAGTTTGTTTACATTTGTGGGAGATAATGCTGCCCGCTTCTTGTTTGCAATGTCACCTGAAAGTAAGAACAGGCATTTGCACGGCACTGTTGTAGGCGTGGCAAGATATTTACGTGCCAGATGTGGTCAAGATTCATATGTCCCTTCATACTTCAACCACCATTCCCAGGGACATGTGTCCATGCTAATGACGGTTTCTGCTCAATAACAATCCAAAGCAGTGAGGACCGACTCATGTTCGTTTCCATTATGAGAGTCAGATGCCACCAGGAGAAGGTTAATTTCCTTTTTTGGTGGTTTGGGTTCTGTAGTTTCTGCATTGGAGTGTTGCTCTTTTAAGACTTCTGAAAACATGCTGCACACCTCATCCCTCTCAGATTTTGGAAGACACTTCAGATTCTTCTACTTTGGGTCGAATGCTGTAGCTATCTTTAGAAATCTCACAGTGCTACCTTCTTTGCATTTTCTAAAATCTGCAGTGAAAGTGTTCTTAAAATGAACAACATGTGCTGGGACATCATCTGAGACTGCTATAACATGAACTATATGGCAGAATGTGGGTCAGACAAAGAGCAGGGGACATACAATTATCCCCCAAGGAGTTCAGTCACAAATTTAATTAATGCATTAATTTTTTAATGCGCGTCATTAGCATGGAAGTGTTTCCTCTAGAATGGCAGCCGAAGCACGAAGGAGTATATGAATGTTTAGCATATCTGGCACATAAATACCTTACAATGCCGGTATATGCCATGCAAATGCCAGTTCTCACGTCTGTTGACATTGTAAATAAGAGAGCAGCATTATCTCCTGTAAATGTAAACAAACTTGTTTGTCTTAGCGATTGGCTGAACAGGAAGTAGGACTGAGTAGACCTGTAGGCTCTGAAGTTTTACATTTTTTTTAGGGTAAAAACTCTACATTTATAAGTTGCAATTTCATGACAGAGATTACATTTCAGTATTTGTATGAGGTGAATTGAAAAACATACTATTTCTTTTGTTCATCGTTTTTAGAGAGCAAATATTTGTAATGAAAAATAATATACACATTGATTTCAATTACAACACAGAATACGATATATATGAAAATGTAGAAAAACATCCAAACTATTTAATACATTTCACTCGATATTCTATTCTTTAACAGTGTGATTAAAACTGCAGTTAATCACAATTTTTTTAATCACAATTATTTTTTGTGTTAATCATGTGAGTTCACTGTGGTTAATCGACAGCCTAGTTTTTACTAAAACCTGTTTTACTGAAGATAGTTTTTCAAAAACTGATTTATTTTCATTTTAGTTTCTATGTTGAAAACCAAAAAAAAAAAATTTGAGAAATTTTGAAGGGAAAAAAAATATTTCAACATTTCTTACAAAAAATGCATAATCAGCTCTACTTTAAGATTTTGGAATGATAAGCTAAGAGTACTTTCCTCCATGTTTGTCAAACCTTTGCACTCTGTTCTGTAAAGAGGAGTCTCATTGTTATGGCTCCTCTCATGAATTCCAGAATAAATGCACAGGACTCCTGTGGATGGATAGCTCTGATAAGCTTCAGAGGAAGCATCTGAGCTTTTTAATGCTCATCCAACTGAACCAAAACTACTGGACATTCTGAGTTTCAAGTTAACCTAGGAAAGATAAAAACACTAAAGAATTGACAAAGGATGTTCAATTCACCATCAGGAAATAATGTTTCAGATGCAACTGTTGGTGGTGAGGTTGAAGGATGAAAACTGGACATTCTCAGGAAGACACTGTGGCAAAAAGATGCTGCATTCTTTGGATGTATAAAGGGGAGTAGTGAGTAGGCGGGGTTGAAATTTCATCTCCATATATGGCATTGATCAGACTGATTCTAGAACACTACATCCAGTTCTGGAGTCCACATTTTAAGAAGAATGTTGAAAATGGGAGGAAGGTGCAGAAAAGAGCCACACACAAACACACACACACAAAAGATTTGTGGGTGAGAGAAAATGGTTTTACAATGAGAGACTTAAAGAGAAAATACAGGGTACTTAAAGGGCTTTATATTCGAGTGGAGAAAGGCATAACAAGAAGCAATGACTGGAAATTAGAGAAATTCAGATTAGAAGTAAGGTACACATTTGTAACAGTGAAGGTGATTAACCAATGGAACAAACTACAAAAGGAGGCACTGGATTCTCCATCTCTTAATGTCTTCAGACCAAGACTGGGTATCTTTCTGGAGGATATGGTTTGGTCAAAAACAACTTATCTGGAATGTTATAATACTCAAGACAACATAAGCAACAGTCCATTGCTAACTTTGCCCCAAGTTTCCCTGAAGCAATTTAGTACTAATCTCTGTCAGGTTTTTTTACTTCACTGGATTTGTTGGTGCACCAGGGATTCAATTCAATCTAAGGCGGAGACGGGATCAGAGACAAAACCAAATGCATGCATAACATGGAGAAAGCCTTGTGGCTCTGCACAATAATAGTGCCCTCTGTAGCAGGGTCTAGATGCACTGCTCAGAGGAATGCAGGTACTGCAGTTAACGAGAACCCCTCCTCTGGCCTTCAGACTTTATAAGGGGGGAATGAATATATACATATATTTCAAAATGTGTCCCATTAAATCTCTTAGGCAAATTGCTTAAAAACCATCAGAATGAATTCATCTAAAGCCACCTACAGCAGCTCCTCTAAAAACACAAAGGAAACAACTAACTAAAGAAACCTATAAATAAAATCTTTCCATGGAAAACAAAATGAAAATGACATAATGTGACAGCTCTGGATTTACTGTGGTATTGTTCAGGGTAATAGCTCTACTGCTGTGATGATGAAGGTTCAAGGACATCCTGAAATGCTAAGGGATTGTGATATTTTGTCCTCACAGTTTCTATAAAAGAATATTGTGCTGCTTAAATAGTAGGTGTGTAACCATCAGCCACCAAAGTGATAATATTTAAGGCTATGAGGAGCTTTTGTTCTGAAACTATGTGAAACCTCATCTCTTTTTGTGGGAGGGGGTTGGGATAAAACTGAAACCTGGCACAGATTGCATGTTAAGCAAATCCCTTACCTCCCCAGTAGTTTAATGGAGGGATTCATGGAGCATGCAATACCTTTGCTTTTACATGGTTCCCTCCCCAGAGCAGCTGAAACATGGCAGCCCTGGGTATTATTTTAAGTTTCCCCAGTTGTTAAAGAAAGAACTCAAATATGGGCTAGACAATTGGTATGCTGTGACAGACATTTATAATAGTGTCCAAGTTCCCTTCATAGAGTCATAGCCTTTAATGCCAGAAAGGACCATTAAATCATCTAGTGCAACCTCCTGTATAGCATAGGCCATATCATTTTTACCCGTTACCCTTCTATTGAACCCAATAATGTGTGTTTGCCTGAAACACATTGTTATACCAATTATATTAGACCAGTAAAAACCAGCAGGATCTTATTAAAGGGGACAAGACAAAGATGCCACATTTATTATGATAACAATTTGATTTATGACTAATAACTAATATCTTAATTCTTATACACACACACACACACACACATTATACCTAATACCTATACACACACACACACATTCACATTATACCTAATACACACACATTATACCTAATACCTATACACACACATACACACATTCACACACACACACACACACATCCATCAGATGTTCTGCAGCTGCTGCACAGTTACCAGTCCCGAAGATAGCTTAAGTTCATAGCTTGATTTTGTAGCTTGGGTTCATAGCTTGTGGCGGCTAACTGGACAGGAAAGCCAGGCACAAGGACAAGCTGGATCTCTGTTGAGCAGGCATTGATGTCCTTCCATGTTGGCAGCAGAATGTTACCCAGAGTCTCTCATCTCACCCTTCTTTTTTATAGGCTTTTAGTTTGGATTCAAAGTCTATAGGTCTTGCTGTGTCACACTGTCTCTGGGTTTAGATTGATCACCCATCAATTGCAGGCGTGACTTTCAGCCTTGAACCTGGCTTTGATCTTCCTTCTGTTGTTCTGTTGTTCTTTTCTTTTTAGGGTGGATGCTTCTTACTCTGTTTAGGGCTGTTGTCTAGGTCTTCAGCCGTAGGTATTTGAACTTTATCTCATCAGGACAGGCTGGGGCTGGAGGTTGATTCCGTCATTCATACATACCTCATTCACGCATCTAAACTAAACTAATAAGATTACAGCAGGGTTTGCAAAAATGAAGGTTGGAGGAAGCTCTTACAAAATGGAGTGAGTGTTTTAAAATGGGGTTTGAATTACAATATGGAACAGGAGTGACAGTGCAGGCAAGTGTAGTGAATGGTGAACAGAAGTTACATTAATAAAGTGAACAATTAAAAACAATTTCATTTATCAGTTCTACAACATCTCCCAGAAAGACATCCAGTCTTGATCTGAAGCCTTCAAGAGATGGAGAATGTACCACTTTTCCATAGTAGTTTGTTCTAATGGTTAATCACCACACTGCCTTATTTCTTCTTTGAATTTGTCCGGTTTTATGTTCCAGCCATTGCTTCTTCTAATGTTTTTATGCATTAGATTAAACAGTCCATTATTGCCTGGTACTTTCTCCCCACAGAGGTACTTTTAAACCATAATACTGATGGTAATACTGGTATAAAGCAATCACTTATCTATGTTCTTTTTGATAAATGGAACAGACTGAGCTCACAAGATTTGTTACATTTTGTGTCTCAGCGTATGCTTAGGCCGTAAACTCTTTGAAGCAGGGACCATCTCTTTGTTACATATACGTACAGCCCCTAGCACAGTGGAGTCCCAATCCATATTCCAGTGTCTCATTGATTTAATTCATACTTCATTTTCCATTGTTCACATCTCCCCATGTGAGCAATACATTTTTTATGATTTAATCACTCTCCATCCTAGTCCTTTACAAAATTAATTTCCTAATACTTTTTTCCAGTATAAATTAGATTTTAAAAATAGCTTTGGGTAATTTTTTAAATGCAGTTGTCTTGTGTGAATGAGAGGTGTTTTTAAAGGCCCAGAGCTGCTGAACTGATATTCTTTGACCTTTACTTGATCATTCTAGTAACCATAAATGAACCTATGTACTGTGTCCCTGGGAAAACTTGGGTTCAATGGCAAATGGACAAAGAGAATGTAGAGGATCAGATCCGCAGCTAGTGTAAAGTAAATTCCATTGAAATCCATGGTCCTATCTCAAGTTACACAAGATGAAGGTTGATCAGGATAGTGGAAGAAATCTGAAATGTATTTGCCTGGTATCTTCTAATACCTGCTCTTTGCTGGAGGTCTTTTCAGTTTAAAAGAAATGTTTTCTTATTTTTATTACACTCACCCAGCTACAATCTAGGTCCCATTGTGCTAGGTACAGTACGTACATATTGGAGGAGACAATCCCTGCCCCAAAAAAGCTTGAAAGCTAAATATACAGTAAAAAGGAAGCATCCCCAAAGTTGCAGATGGGAAATGGAGATTCAGACATTGTGACTGGCATAAACTGGGAATCTGGGCAGAGACAGAAATTGAACCAGATTTCCTAAATCCCAATTTAGTACCATAACCACAAAACCATCCATCTTCTAATTTTTCTTCGGAACCCAGCTTCTCCTCTTAGTCCTGAAGTGATGTCAGAGTCCTAAAACTCTGGACACTTCCACCTATTTCCTAAACTGTGGGGAAGCTGAAATTGTGATTTTGATCAGGATCTGAAGTTTGCCGCTGCCTCTTACCCCTACAATGAAAAACTAAAACCCAACATCTAAATAGCCTAATACACTGGAGAAGTTTGAATCCAGATTCTAACACAGAGGCAAATGTTGGCTCCTACCTCTCTTCTAAGCTAAACTAAAACCTCATATCTGAAGAGTAAACATTATAGAAGTGGTAATCCAGATGATCTGAACTTCGAATCTCAGGTCTGTCTCTAAATGCCACAAATTCATTATCATCAGTGAAACAGCACAACGTTCTGCAATTTTCTTCATCAGAATCTGTGCAAGCATTCGCTTTGTTTTTGTTCTGAACTCCCATTTTTCATTTTGAGTTTGACATCCTAATGGACTGCACAACTTAAGCAAAATACATCAAACTCACAAGTTGTAGCTCTGCTTTTGTTAAAATTATGTGACACTTTAAGACCTCCATGTTACTGACCCACAGTCCCTTAATTACAACTGGACCCAGAGCCACTTGAAAGGTTTGTGAACTGTCGTGAATATCTGGATAAGCCTGGGCACCATATGTTATGAACCAGAAACCAAAACTTGCTCTCAGTAAGAAAACCTTGTACATCTCCAGTTACAACATCAGAATCTGATCAATGGAGAAGAGAAAACGGGCTGTGTTGGAAGTAATGCTTGTTTTGCACATAACTAGCCATAGGACCTATATATTCAAAAAGGATCCGTGATTCTGCAGGCCTCCATTTTTAGGTGTCCAACACGTCACTTTAAAGGATCTGTTTTACATAGGCTAAATGCTCAGCACTTTCTGAACATCAGAGTCTGTTAAAATATCTCTATCTGGGCATCCCAAAATGGAGGCACTGGAAATCGGTAGTCACTTTTGAAATTCTTGGCCAGTAATGAAAAACCAGGAACCCAGTCCTGCCTGTGTAAATCTCATGGACTTCAGTGACAGTTCCATATATCATGTTCATGCTGGATCAGTCCCATAGCAAACCATTATATAAGAAAACAGGGAAAGGGTTTTTCTTGGCTGCTATATCTGTTAGCTTTTTCTTCCCAAATGAATTTGGGTTAGCCAAACCATGATTAAAAGCTAGAAGGAGGGAAGAGGAGAATGAATGAGATGCGGCTGCTGGGAAGCTTAGCTGTGCAGCTGAGACAAGACTTTGAAAGAAATGTTGAACTGCAGAAGCAATTGAAATCTATGGTTCAGGCAGCATCTCATATACTAGTTGGCATTTACTGTTCCTTGACTAATAAAATAAAACTCATGGCATTGTTTTACTTTTCTGAGCAGAAGCTTTGTCAGAAAGGTTAGTTTGCGATATTTTTGAGTGCATTATGCATTGTTTTGGAGAAGGCCTAAAACGTACACTTTCATAATGTTCTCTTTTTAAACTTAGCTCCTGGAATTGTATTTAAGAGCCTATTTCAGAAAACAAACAAACAAAGAAAGATTCCTCCAACTACTGTGTCTGTGGACTAGTATTTTCCTAAGTCTGCAGCTTCCCGCAATTAAAAACAAAAAGATGTCTTTTGCTAAATGATCTTTAATTTAAAGTTAAATGTTTGAATGAATTTAATGAATGAAAAAAGAACTGACTGAATCCTACCAGGTTCATTGGGAAAGTTTGGTGGGGGAGAATGTCAATGGGAGATTGACATTCTGGGGATTGGGCCTGCTTTGAGGAGGGGGTTGGACTAGATGACCTCCTGAGGTCCCTTCCAATCCTGATATTCTATGCTTGCCTCATCCACATTTTTGCATTTCATAAAACCACCAGACACTATGACACAACAGACATTGTTTGCTCAGGAGAGGACCAGGACTGAATCTGCCAAGGCTACTTAGAGGTCATAGCTGGCCATGATAAAGTAGTGTGATGAGCGGACCTGCATTTGCATTGCCTTACTCAATCCAGAACAGAGCCCCTTGTATTATATCTGAGCACTGCATTTTACTCACAGATTGTGTTTAGCCTTTTTGTTTTTGTTTTCCCTGAAAATCTGAAGACAAAAGATGGTCCTGGCAGGAGCTGAATTCTTGCTTATGTTTTAGTTTCGAGTTACACATGAGTGGGTGGCAAAGGCCCAATTATTTTGCTCCTTTGATATTTTTTATTTCAGACATTTGTTTTTTTAAAGCCCTACTGGGATCAGAACGAAAGCACTGAAGTACAATTTTCTTTTCAGATTCTGTTTTTCCATTTATCTATTTTCCCAGTTTGGCTAGCTTTCCGTCTGCTCTAGCTTATACCTAGGACTGTTAGCTCTAAGACTGGGGTGGTTTTTAAAGCCACCTTTGCCTTCACTACACCAGCTCCAAACTTGCACCAGGTGGTACTCAGCTAGTCCATAAATTACAACACCACTAGGATCATTATTTCTACTGTGGTAGTGTTTCTAGTAGTAGGAAGGAATCTAGTGAAGAGTCAGGGCTTCATTGCACAAGGCACTGTATAAATGAATAACACAGAGAACTCACAATCTAGGATTTAGATAACACACAACAGCTGAATAAAAAGATAAATGGGTGAGGCAAAAGGCAGCAGCGGGAGGGTCAGGTAAGAGTAGATGCAACAGTGTAGCCAATGCTCATGATCTTGTCACAAGTCTCATGTTTGGTGTTTTTCTTAAAGCTGCAGCTCCTAGATTCATGAGATTATCAGCTCTCATTGTTTTTAATTAAATTTCTACCTTTCATGGTTGCATAGAAAAATCTTGAAAATGTGACCTGAAGATGCCCTGAAAGATTCAAAATCAGAAGAGAGGGGTGTGTGTGTGTGTGAGAGAGAATAATCTTGTGATATTTAATTCAGTTTCAATATTGTGTGGGGCCTGACTCCTGATTTTTGAATGCTTGAGACTGGCAGTGCTGCTGGTGGATAGAATTTGGGCCTAAATATGGAATCCATTCTTTGCATGGTAAAATAAGATATCCCATCTTTAGTACAATACAGACTAATCTATACCACCCCTAGTCATGATACAAATTGTTTAGTCAAATAGTTGCAATCAGGATGATATATAGAGCTCATTCACTTACCGGTATAGAGTGAACTGATTTTTGAGCCATGTGTTTACTTATTTAGTTGTGTTGCACAAAATCAATGACAGAACTCTCATTGACTTCAGAGGGGCCAAGATTTCACACAAGGAGTTTATCTGAGAGAGGAGGGGATCTAAAGTAGGTGTGAGAAGAAGTTCAAGGTGTCCAAAAACTGGACTAGGAGTATGCCTGTTGGATCCCAAAACTTTTAGGGGGTTCCAAAATTTATTTTGTAAGGGAGTCTGACATGTGGTAGGTCCAGAATTTAAGAAATAGTATTCCATGGAGGAAGCTTACCCAAATCCCATTGGAAGTAGACCAAGAAAGCTGAAACTTTGCCTATGAGAAGGCCATATTAGCTGTTCACCCAGCGCTTCAGGATCATACTTAGTTTCCATGACATTGAGCAATATAGAGATAAGGGCCTGTTGTGACTACAGATCCCAGCATGCACTGCTTCTTCTTGAACTGAGGCAGAGTTTTGCTTAGCTCAAGTAGCAATATTACTGACTTGGACCAAGCAATACCATAGACCACTTCTCCAAGAAAGACAAATTTAGCCACATTGTAGAATTTTGTTGCCCCTGCTTGGGCCACACCCCTTAACTAGATAATCTTTCAGTTCATGAAGCAACCTACAAATGAAACAACAAGTAACACTGAACCAATCTATCCAACCACACACTCAGCCCAGAAGAAAAGTCTGTCCTATCTCGGGGACTCTCTTTCTGCCCTGCCACCCCCACCAACATGATACAGTTCTGTGGCGATCTGGAAGCCTACTTTCGCCCAATATCGTGAACCAAGAAAGTTTATCCTTCCCTGATCCATGGATGAATTATTCAGTAAAACAGATAAATCATTTCTGAGCCTGCCAGCTCTTGTTTTTCTCCAGCATGTTCCTTCTCACACTCTGAGAAACCGTCACAATTTCTTGGTCACTTTCCATTAGTGTCTCTTCCTGGGTTCCACAACATCATTGTCCTGCATTACTTTACTGAAGCTGACAATTCTCATTCAAAAATATTTATCAGAGATCTTACAGCTTAGTGGTTAGGGTATGCACCTCGGACGTGAATAGCCAGGTTCAAATTCCTGCTGTGTCTGACTCAGAACAGGGAGCTGAACATTCTCATGTCCCAGGAGAGGGCTCTGACATGCCTTTTTACACACACACACACACACACACACACACACACACACACACACACACACACACACACACACACACACACACACACACACACGAAAGGTTTCAGTTTTGTTCAGATATGGAATGACATCAATTTCTGAAACCTCAAATTTGTTGTGAAATGGAAATGTTTCTGGCTAGCCCTGGTAACAGCTCATATCCTCTGTGGGTAGGAAAAGAGGGGGACCTGTAAGCACACACACACTTATCAGTGGGTTATATTTAGACTCCACACTGATCAATGCACTAGAATAGGCTGAGAGAGACATAGACAGACATACGATTGGATGAAGGCATTAGGACAGTATGATTACAGATGTTTGAAAATACCCTGTAAAGTATTAATGGGAACTTCTCAGAAGAACTCAGTAGGTTTGTTCAAACAAATGTCAACCATCTGAATTTTCCATGAAAAGCTGACATTGATTTCAGTGGGCTTTGGATCAGGCTATTTCTCACATAGGGTAGTTTGGCTTCCCATGTAACGATTAACTGATCTATCATTTATTTAATTTACTGTTTATGTGGTACAAATAAGGAATTAATCTCCTTTATAGCCATTTAAGTAGGTATTTTACTTGAGGAAAATTATGATTTCAAGTTTCTGTTTAGGGTTTAAAAAAATATAATTTTTTAAAAAAATCTTTGGTCTTTAAAAGGCCAAGGAGAATCACAGATTCTAGAGATTTGAACCCATCTTTTCAATATTTGAGTTTCTCTCCCTTGCCAATGCAGAATTGTTCCCTATTGTTTTGTGGCCAGTCTAATTTTTAATATGCCACGCAACTGGGCTTTAGTTACTTTCTTAGGTGCTCAGCTACCATTCTAAAGGGTGAAGTATAAGAACATGAATAAAATCAGTAGGAGGTTATTCTGCAAGTTAGTACGCCCCACCAAAGGAGAGTTCCCCCCTACAATATTTAGCTTACTCCTTCTAATTTCACCCCATCGCTCCTAATTATACCTCCGTTGTTATGTTAAATTATTCCTTTCCCTTCTTGGAGCTTACAACAATTAAGTATTTGTAGGGAATTGCTTATCTTGACTTCCATCAGCCGAAATACGCACATTTAACTCAAGTTTTCTTTTTAAACCAATCTCTTCAGCCTCCCGGCCAATTCTGTTGTTCTCTGAACTCCCGCCAATATATTTATGGCACCAACTTGCCCAGAAATGAATGCCCATAGGGGCCTGATCAAAAAAGTCACCAAAGTCAATGGGAATCATTTGACAGACCAAATTCCAAGTTCATTTGGGCTAGAGACATGTAGAAGAGGGACAATTGCCTTCCCATCCAGAGGCATGTTACCTCGGTGCATGCAGGTCAAAACACCATTGGTCTTTTTTTGCTTCTGCATCTCACTCCAAGCTCATGTCCAGTTTGTGGTCCATTGGCACCCTGTAAGTGATGGTTTCTTTCAACATTACTGCAGGTTTCTCTCTTGAAAGGTCTGATCAAATTTCCACTGACTTCAAGGATTTCTGGATCAGTCCCCAGCTGAATATTTTATTTTGGACTATTTTCCCTGAGATATACATCTTGAAGATGACTTTCCTTGTGTTACATGAGGAGTATGAATGGTGCACCTGACTGGGTGAACCATGAAAAAAACAGGCTCCACCAAAGAGTAACTGCGCATTTAAGAATATAGAAACGGCCATATTTGGTCACATCAGTCATCCATCTAGCCCAGTATCCTATCTTCCGACAGTGGGCAATGCCAGGTGCTTTGGAGGGAACAAAACAGAGCAGATAATCATCAAGTGATCCATCCCCAGTTGCCAGCTTTTGGCAAACAAAGACTAGGGACACTTCAGAGCATGGTTTTACATCCCTGTTCATTATGGCTAATAGCCATTGATGGACCTATCCTCCATGAATTTATCTAGTTCTTTTTTGAACCCTGTTATAGTCTTGGCCTTCATAACATCCTCTAGCAAAGAGTTCCACAGGTTAACTGTGAGTTGTGTGAAGAAATACTTCCTTTTGTTTGTTTTAAACCTGTTGCCTATTAATTTCATTTGAGGACCCCTAGTTCTTGTGTTATGAGAAAGACTAAATAACACTTCCTTATTTACTTTCTCCACACCAGTCATGATTTTATAGACCTCTATTATATCCCTCCCTTCATTGTCTCTTTTCCAAGTTGAACAGTCCTAGCTTTATTAATCTGTCCATATATGGAAGCTGTTCCATACCCCTAATCATTTTGTTGCAAACAGAGCTCAGATTAATTCAGATTAGAATACTTAGGCTGCTATTATTATTATTATTAATTATTACTATTATAATTATTTATTATTTATTGCAATATCTTGCTACACATTCACAAACACATACTGATTTGGCACTTGTCTGCAATCCATCCAGCATTTTCCTTGCCCTCCGAGATATTGTGACTCACTAGTGTAATCCTCAGCTTTTGAGCTGCCAGCTAAAATCACACACTTTGTAGCCTGCCTGGCTGCAAGGGCAAAGCCACACATTTCTTCGAGTGGGTAGAGTAATAATTTTACGGATAAGGTGGGTGTGATTTCAAAATGTCAAGTTCTACAGAATAAAAATGCTAGTTTGCGCTGTATAGTTCCACTAGCTGAGGTCCACTCATGTGACAGGGCATAATCAATAAATCATGTGCCAGTTGCGGCTATTCTGCATGTCAGGTCATATCTCTCCATATCAGTTGCCAGTCTCTTACAGACTATTCATTTGCTTTCTAATGTCGTACCTTTCCACCTCCTCCATGTCAATTTAAGGGTTGTTATTTTTGGTTCAGAGTAATTGCAAAAAAAATAAATACATATATTCCATCTGTTAGCTCCAAAACATGGAAATGGAATGAGGGGAGTAGACAAATCCTCTGGCTAAACTCCACTCACTGGTGTATAGTTAGAGGGCCAGATGCTCAGCTGGTGTAAACCAATGCAGTTCTACTGAAGTCAGTGAAGCAATGCTGATTTATTCCAGCTGAGGGTCTGGCCCATGAAGGGTTCATCTTGTCTGAACTCCTTCGTAACACAGGCTACAAAACTTCACTCAGTAATTCCTGAAGTGGAGGGACAAGTTCTTCACTATTACCTAAGTGAACACTTAATAAATTGACTGGTTGAACACATATAGCTTTTGTAAGGAAACTCATGATTCAAGAGATTGTATGAAACAAAATGCCTTCCTCATATGCAATCCATGTGAGGAGGGGTGAAAGTAACTTAAAGGACTTACCGGTACTGCCGGAGTCCTGATCGGGGGCGTGGCCTCAACTGGAAGAGGTGTGGCCTCAACTGGAAGAGGCAGGGCCTTTCAAGATTCAAAGGCCTTGGGGCTCCAGCTGTGCCTGGGAGCTCCAGGGCCTTTAAATCACCCCAGAGCTACCAGCTGCAGAGGCGGCTGGATCCCTGGGACTCAGGGGCGAATTAAAGAGCCCGGAGCTCCAGTGGACTTGGAGCTCTGGGCCATTTAAATCACCATGGGAGCCTGGCTGGCGGAGCTCCAGCGGGGATTTAAAGGGCCCGGGGCTCCCCGCAGCAGCCGGAGCACCGGGCCATTTAAATTCCCTCCCGAGCCCGGCTGTCAGAGCTCTGGTGGCCTTTTAAAGGGCCTGGGGCTCCCCGCAGCTGACAGAGCACCGGGCCCTTTAAATCCCCATCTGAGCCCGGCTGCCAGAGCTCCAGCAGGGATTTAAAGGGCCTGGAGCTCCCCACAGTGGCAGGAGCACCGGGCTGTTTAAATCCCCTCCCAAGCCTGGCTGCTGGAGCTCCGGCAGAGCTTTAAAGGGCCTGAGGCTCCCTGCAGTGGCTGGAGCCCTTTAAGCTCCCTGCAGCAGTGGAGCCCACCCCAGAAGCCAGTCCAGTTTGGTATGGTGTACTCGCTCTTGCCAGTACGCCGTACCAGCCTGTACCAGCTTACTTTCACCTCTGCGTGTGACCTATATTAGTCATGTTCTTTAATCACTCTGTGACCAGTGTGAGAAGCCAAAACATTTTTGACATCTACTGATTAGTCATTCATCTGTGTGTAACCTATTCACATCCATTTTTCAGAAACAGTGTTTCTAGATAGACAAGCATACATGGCAAGCCGCATGAAAGACCTACACAAACCAAACACTGGGGTCTAATCCAGGCTCCAAATTCTAATCCTTAGCTCCCATGTTCTTCCCTGGCCCTGCAATCCAGTTGCTGTGTGACTCTCAGCAAGTCCCAACATTTCAGTGCCTCAAGTCGCCAGGTGTCTTCACATGTATCGCCAGGAGGGCTTCGGCTTCCTTGATCATGGGATGTTCTTCCAGGAAAAAGGATTGCCAAGCAGAGATGGGGTCCACCTATCGAGGAAGGGGAAGAGCATATTTAGATCCAGATTAGCTAACCTACTGAGGAGGGCTTTAAACAAGGTTTGAAGAGGGCAGGTGACCAAAGTAAGTCAAAAACATGGAGACCTGGGAGAAGGGTCGGAATTTGGGGGGGAGCACTGGCTGTTATAGCAGGGATAAGAGAAAGACAAGACAGAACTGAACAGGGGGAATCAAATCAGTATCTTAGATGTCTGTATACTAATGCAAGAAGTATGGGGAATAAGTAGGAAGAAATCAAAATGCTAGTAAATAAACACAACTATGACATAGTTGGCATCACAGACACTTGGTGGGATAAGACACATGACTGGAATATTGGTATAGAAGGGTACAGCTTTCTCAGGAAGGACAGACAGGGAAAAAAGGGAGGAGGTCTCACCTTATCTATTAAAAAATGTATGCACTTGGACTGAGGTTGAGATGGAAATTGGAGACAGATTTGTTGAAAATCTCTGGGTAAGGATAAAAGGGTAAAAAACAAAGATGAGGTCATGGTAGGGGTCTACTACAGACCACCTAACCAGGAAGAAGAGGTGGATGAGGCCTTTTTTTAAACAACTAACAAAATAATCCAAAGCACAAGACTTGGTAGTAATGGGGGAATTCAAGTACTCAGACATCTCTTGGGAAAATAACACAGATTATCCAACAAATTCTCAGACTGTATTGGAGAGCAAACTACCCCACTGCGTAGGAGAAATAGGAAGTATGGCAAGAGACAACCCTGGCTTAAAAGGAGATCTTCAGTGATCTAAAAATCAAAAAAAGAGTCCTACAAAAAGAGTAAACTAGGTCAAATTACAAAGAATGAATATAAACAGATAAAATTATGTAGAGACAAAATTAGAAAGGGCAAGGCACAAAACGAGATCATACTATCTAGAGATATAAAGGGTAACAAGAAAACATTCTAAAAACATATTAGAAGCAATAAGATGACCCAGGACAGGATAAGCCCATTACTCAGTGAGGGGGAAAACTATAACAGAAAATGTGGAAATGGCAGAGGTGCTTAATGACTCCTTTGTTTCGGTTTTCACCAAGAAGTTTTGTGGTGATTGGTTCTCTAACATAGTGAATAACAGTGGAAATGAGGTAGGATCAGAGGCTAAAATAGAAAAAGAACAAAGTTAAAAATTACTTGGACTAATTAGATGTCATCAAGTCAACAGGATCTGATGAAATACATCCTAGAATACTCAATGAGCTGACTGAGGAGATATTTGAGCCTTTAGTGATTGTCTTTGAAAAATCATGGAAGATGGGAGAGATTTCAGAAGACTGGAAAAGGGCAAATATAGTGCCAATCTATAAAAAGGGAAATAAGGACAACCTGAGAAATTACAGACCAGTCATCTTAACTTCGGTATGCAGAAAGATAGTGAAGCAAATAATTAAGCAGTCAATTTGCAAACATCTAAAAGATAATAAGGTGATAAGTAACAGTCAGCATGAATTTGTCAAGAACAAATCGTCCAACAAACCTGATAGGATAACAAGCCTTGTGAACAGGGAGGAAATGGTAGATATGCTTGACTTTAGTAAAGATTTTGATACTGTCTCAAATGACCTTCTCATAAATCAACTAGGGAAATGCAACCTAGGTGGAGCTACTATAAAGTGGGTGCATAACTGGTTGGGAAACCATTTCCAGACAGTAGTTATCAGTGGTTCACAGTCATGCTGAAAGGGCATAATGAGTGGGGTCCCACAGGGATCAGTTCTGGGTCGGTTTCTGCTCAATATCTTCATCAATGATTTAGATAATGGCATAGAGAGTACACTTATAAAGTTTGTGGACGATACCAAACTGGGATGGAAGGAGGTGCTTTGGAGGACAGGATTAAAATTCAAAATGATCTGGACAAACGGGAGAAATGGTCTGAAATAAAAAGGATGGAATTCAATAAGGACAAATGCAAAGTACTCCAGGAAGGAACAATCAGTTGCACACATACAAAATGAAAAATGACTGCCTAGGAAGGAGTACTGTGGAAAGAGATCTGGGGATCATAGTGGACCAAAAGCTAAATATGAGTCAACAGTGTAACACTGTTGCAAAAAAAGTGAACATCATTCTGGAATGTATTAGCTGGAGTGTTGTAAGCAAGACATGAGAAGTAATTCTTCCACTCTACTCTGCGCTGATTAGGCTTCGACTGGAGTATTGTGTCCAGTTCTGGGCGCCACATTTCAGGAAAGATGTGGACAAATTGGAGAAAGTCCAGAGAAGATAAACAAAAGTGATTAAAGACCTAGAAAACATGACTTATGTGGGAAGATTGAAAAAAATGGGTTTGTTTAGTCTGGAGAAGAGAAAAATGAGAGGGGACGTAACAGTTTTCAGCTACATAAAAAGTTGTTACAAGGAGGAGGGTGAAAAATTGTTCTTAAACTCTGAGGATAGGACAAGAAGCAATGGGCTAAAATTGCATCAAGGGAGGTCTAGCCTGAACATTAGGAAAAACTTCCTAACTGTCAGGGTGGTTAAACACTGGATTAAATTGCCTAGGGAGGTTGTGGAATCTCCATCATTGGAGATTTTTAAGAGCAGGTTGGACAAACATCTGCAGGGATTGTCTAGATAATACTTAGTCCTGCCGTGAGTGCAGGAGATAGGACTAGATTATCTTTCAGGGCCCCTTCCAGTCCTACAATTCTATGATTCTAAGTTGCAGACGTGTAAATAGGGATGTAAACAATTACCTACATCAGAGAAGTGTTATGATGATTAGTTAATGTTTGTGAAGCTTTTCGAAGACATGAAACTATATACATGTACACATGCTGTAATTGCCAAGTATGTCAGTTTCTCAGACACAATGTCAAAGACACAACAGCAAACTATCCCCATGCAAAGGAAAGATAGGAAGAATAGAAAGAGATCAATACAGCTGTCTCAGGAGCTCTTTAATGACCTGAATATCAAAAAGGAATCCTACAGAATGTGGAGCCATGGACAAATTATTAAGGAGAAGCACAAAAGGAGAGCACAAGCATGCTGGGACAAAACCAAAATGCCTAAGGCACAAAATGAGTTACACTAACAAGGGGCATAAAGACAATATGAGGAAGTTCTATAAATACGTTAGAAGAAAGAGAAAGAAAAAGGAAAGTGGCTAGATCCACAACTCAGCAGGGAAGGAGTGCTAATAGCAGATTACAGCAAGGTGGCTGTGGTGTTTAATGTTTATTTTGCTTCAATCTTCAGTAAAAAGGTAAATTTCTTGACACAATTAATATTGACAACAAGGGTGGAGGAACACAAGCAGAATAGGGAAAGAGCACATTAAAGAATATTTAGATAAGTTAGATGTATTCAGGTTGGCAAATCCTGACAAAATTCACGTTAGGTTACCCAAGGAAGTAGCTGAAGCAATTTTGGAAGCATTAGTGATCATCTTCGAGACCTCATGGAAGATAGATGAGGTCCAAGAGGAATGGAGAAGGTAAACATATTACCTATCTTTCAAAAAGGATAACAGAGGACCCAGGGAATTATAGACCAATAAGCCTAACTTCAGTTTATGTAAAGATACAGGATCAAATTATCAAATACTCCATTTGTCAACATGTACAGTATAATAAGGTGATAAGTAATATCCAACATGGATTTGTCAAGGAAACATCATGCCAAACAACCTAATTTCATTATTTGGCAGAGTTACTGGCCTAACATATAAAGGCAAAGCAATAAACATAATATATGTTGATTTTTGTAAGGCTTTCGACACAATCCCACATGATATTATCACACATAAACTAGGGAAAAGTGGTTTAGATTAAATTACTATAAGGTAGGTATACAACTGGTGGAAAATACTCCGAGTAGTTATCAGTGGTTGACTGTCAAACTGCAAGGACGTATCTAGCAGTGTCCCACAAGGGCTCTGTCTTGGGTCTGGTACTATTCAGTATTGTCTTTAATTATTTGTATAATGCGGTGAAAAGTATGCTTATAAAATTTGTGGATAACACCAAACTGGCAAGCACTTTGGATGACAGAATCAAAATTCAAAATAATATTGATAAATTGGACAACTGGTCTGAAATCAACAAGATGAAGTTCAGTAAAGACAAGTGCAAAGTACTATAAGTATAGTACTTAGGAAGGAAAAATCAAATGCACGGCTACAAATGGAGAACAGCTGGCTAGGTGAATCATAAAATGTCCAGCTTGGAAGGGACCTCAGGAGGTCATCTAGTCCAACCCCCTACTCAAAGCAGGCCAAATCCCCAGATTTTTACCCCAGTTCCCTAAATGGCCCCCTCAAGGATTGAGCTCCTAATTCTAGGTTTAGCAGGCCAATGCTCAAACCACTGAGCTATCCCAGCACTGCTGAAAAGATCTGAGGGTTACAGTAGATCACAAACTGAAAATGACCCAACAATGTGATGCAGTTGTGAAAAAGGCTAATATAATTCTGGTATGTATTAACAGGAGTGTTGTATGCAAAACATGGGAGGTAATTGTCCCCCTATACTCAGCACTGGTGAGGCCTCTGCTGGAGTACTGTGTCCAACTCAAGGTGCTGCACTTTATGAAAGATGTGTACAAACTAGACAGAAACAAGAGAAAAGCAACAAAAATGATAAAAGACTTAGAATCTGACCTATGAGGAAAAAACCCAAACAAAAAACCAAACAAACCCAAAACTTGAGAAGAAATGACTGAGGGGGCACCTGATCATTGTCTTCAAATATATTAAGGGCTCTTATAAAGAGGATGGTGATCAATTGTTCTCCTTGTCCATTAAAGGTAGGACAAGAAATGATCAGTTTAATCTTCAGCAAGGGAGATTTAGATTAGATATAGGGGAAAATGTCTAACTATAAGGAAAGTTAAGTACTGAAATAGGCTTCCAAGGGAGGTTGTGGAATCCCGATCAATAGAGGTTCTGAAGAACAGGTTAGACCAGTTAGGGATGGTCTAACTATATTTGGTCCTGCCTCACGGCAGTGGCATGGACTAGAGCACCAGATGACCTCTCAAGGTCCATTGCAGCCCTATATTTCTGTGTTTCTAATATTATTACTAGACAAAGCATTCTTGAAATCATTAGTCTGTGGTATATGTAAAGATAACATTGTCTTGTAGTCAGTTCTGTGTATCATTCTAAATTAAGGTTCCCAACAGTGACTGCCTTGTTTAGATGTGCAAAACAGAGCCTTTTTTTTTCCTCTGGGTCCTTCACAGGATTTCCTTCAGAGGATGATACTGTATAATAAATGACACTGAAACACTCTGTTACAATGATCCTAAGTGACTGTGATGGCTCAATGTGTAACTGACAAAGGAGCAGATTTGTGGCCACCAAACTATTTATTTTCAATCTATATATACCTATACCTCAATATAACGCTGTCCTTGGGAGCCAAAAAATCTTATTGCATTATAGGTGAAACCACGTTATACTGAACTTGCTTTGATCCGCTGGAGTGCGCAGCCCCACCCCTCAGGCGCGCTGCTTTAGCACATTATATCCGAATTCATGTTTTATCGGGTCGCATTATATCAAGGTAGAGGTGTATCAGCTTGGGGCTCAATCTACATATCAGCTCATGTACATTGGGGCTTACTCTGACCCCATCTCATTCTGTCCACTTGCTCTTTCCAGCCTACAAAGCACAGGATACTTCACCAGTCTCCGTCTTATTTTGCAGGATTTGATTCCAAGCTCCCATTGCTTAAGAAATCTCCTTTTTTCCCAGCAAAGGCAGCTGCAGCGCTGAGCTCAGTGCTGTGGCTCTCTCTGTTTGGATTCTCTGATGTTATCTATTAAGCAGAAGGAAACAGCACATTTATTTTTTGTTAATGGTTGCAAACAAGTTTCCGTGAAGTCTGTTTCTTTAGCACACATAACAAGAGTCTCTCTATTGTCACCAAGGGATGGTAGAGCAGCTGTACTAATTGTTGAGATATTAAGCTCTTATTTCTCCAAACAATCACAAGTCCTTCTTTTTTTTTTTTAGCATATTTTGCTCCAGCTGTTTAGGAAAGGAGAATGCAAGTGTAGGACCACTTATTATGAGGTTCTAGAGAGGAGAAAGACCCCCAGAACTCCAAATATCTGCCTACACAGATGCCTGAGAGTTGAACACCCTGTGTAGGGATGGACAAAACATTTGATCAACATGCTAGGACAACCAATTGCAGGTCCATGTGTCTGGCACTGCTCAAACATGTGACTGGCCAAAGAGAGATGGTGTTTGGGGGACCGGAAATGGATGCAAGGAGTTGGCTTCCACAAACAGAAGGACATGCAACCCCACAGTTGTCCTTGAAGCAAAGATGTTCAGAAAATGCAGCACCCCCGGCTCCACAGTGAGCCACTGAGAAGGGAGAAGCCAGTGGAATCTTTCGCTTTTGGGTGCCCCAGGAGGAAGACAAACATAATTTCCTGGTTCCAGACAGTTTACATCCAGAAGGAGCCATTAGATCATCCTGTCTGTGACTGCCTATATATTGCCAGTCATTACATTTCACCCAGGTTCCCTTCTTTTGACCCCAGTGACTTCAGTTAAATTAAAGCATTTCAGTCCTCAGGAAACAAAACTGCTGGGTGCCACAGACAGAACACAGGAGAGGCTGAGGTGTCATCAGTGCCTGAAACCCCTCAGTGGTAGGTAACTGAGTTGGTTGAGATATGCCCAGATTGTCCTAGTGGGTGATCTGTGCTCCATGCTGCAGAGGAAGGCGAAAAACAGCTGTAGGCATCCACTATTAGCGGGGCCTCTGTACTAAATTGGGAGTGTTCTGGTTGGGAATAGCCTGAGGGCTTCAATCCAACCTTGGACACTCCCATGATATCTTGGGGAACAGAGAGACTTCTGCTTCCAGAGATGTGGGGAGCCTCAGTTTGGAGGCTGAGGTATTATGAAGTGGCCTTCATTTTATGAGGGCTTAAACAAGAGTAGCTGCTGAGTGGCTATGAGCCAAGGGGACTGACTTTTCATTTTGCCGGTGGGTGTCCCACACTAGCTCCACCTCCTCCCCTGATACCTCGTCCCCTGAGTGCCTTCAGCAAGTGGCAGGGCAGCCCCGCTCAACAGCTAATCATCAGGACAGCAGCTAAGCACTCCGAGAGTCAGCACCTCTGCTATAAGCCTTGTCTGAGATCTGTTCAAGAGGGACACCAGTGCACTGCTGCAATCTCCTGTTCTGCCTCGGAAGCTGAGACTGTGTTACCAGGCCATTGATCTGGGGGCAGGGGATTGCTTTCTGGAGACCTTTCCAAGACAGAAATTACTGCTAAACTGCTGCTAGAAAGCCGGAAGGTGCTGCTGAGAAACTGCTGAGGTTTCGACCAAGCAAGGAGCCAAGGAAGCTATTGCTGGGCTTCATCAGAGTCAAGGCAAAGACTATCACTGTGACCAGAATGACTGAGGTTGGCATGCAGTCAGGACAGTGTGAGAACCACCTTTGTTGCTTGGGAAAGTGCTTTCAGGGGAAGGGGGACAGTGGAGGGACTTGAAGGAGTTTCTTTGAGCCTGAGAAGAGAAGAAGTGGTTGTATTGTCTAACCAGGATCCAGGGTTATTGACCTCTAGTTATAACTCCCATCACCAGAGGGATTGTGCAGCTTGGAATGATCCCAGTTTAGACTAGCGTGTTGCATTAGCTGGACTGTTTTACTGGACCAGCAGAGTGCTGCCCCCAGCTTCAAGATCTTCAGTTGAGACCACGCAAGCAAGGGTCTAGAACTCTGAAATCCAGAGTCCGCACTTAGGGGAGAGGTAACTGGTGTAAGTTGGTTACGTTTTATTTACTACTGTAAACTGCATTTTTAAATTGATTTATTGAAGTGCTCCCTTCTGACTTAAAATGGTTGTGACACTTTAATTAATCTTGATCTGTCATATCACGGTTTTCTAAATTGTTAAGTAAAGATTGTCATAGAAGAGTATATGATTTGTGTAGGGTTTATAATTGGTACTTTTGGGTTAGACCCGTTGCATAGATTAGCTCAGATTTATTCCTGGAGGCTCCTAAGACACACCGGGTGCAGGTATAGAGACCAGCCAGGTGCAGGCGCTGCCAAAATTAATTTTCCTTATAAATAAAAGGACTGCAGCAGAGGAGTAAATAGAGGGTTCCCTTCTAGCCAACATCACCACTCAGAATCTCCTTTACTTTTGACAGTATCAGGTGTCCAGTTACTCCTGATCCTGAGTAACCTGGGAAGGAAAGGGGGATTACATGCCCAAGGTCCCTGCCAATCTGACCTGAGGGAAACACCTTTCCAATCCCAAATGTGGAGATTAACTTGACTCTGGACGTGTGAGCAAGACTCACCAGCTGGGCATCTCAGGGTAGGTCTATAAAGCAGCAGGAAAGTGTGACTCACAATGCTAATAGGCAGACTCGGGCTAGCTCTTATAGAGCTACATGCCAAAAATAGCAGTGTGGCTATGGACAGCAGTTCAGGTTAGCCAGAGTCCAAGATCACCTGATTCCCTGGGTCTGAGGTTGGGCACCTAGCCCAAGCCACTGCCTGTGCCGCAACACCCACCCTTCTATTTTTAGCCTGCTAGCTCAAGCAGGGCTAGTGCAAGTCTGTCTGCTCATGCTGGAAATCACACCTTCCAGCAGCAGCGTAGACCCTAAGACAGAGGATCCTCTGTACAACACAGAGTACTAGTCTACCACACCCCGCATCCCATCTCTAACTGTTGCTTCAGAGGAAAGCAAAAAAATAGAAATAAAACCCAACAGATTACATAATATAAACCACCCCTCCATTTCTCTGATTCAGGGATAAAGTGGAGTGTACTCAGCTAACTCCCTACTCCAGATAAGGAAATACAGAAAATGGTTCATAAAAGACAGCCTCCTCTAGGTCTCAGCTCACTTGGGGAGTCCTACCATGAGAAGCTGTTCCCTGCAAGAGGTTAGTGTTCCAAAATGTGTATATGGGGGTCGGAGGGGAGAACAAAACAAAGACAAACCTGTCTTTGTCTGGGTAGGGGAGAAATGAATGTGTGAAAGGAATTCCACCTCTAAGGGCCTCATTGCAGGTAACATACTTGGTGGCAGGGGAGGAAGCATCAACTTACAGTGTCACTGAATGAGACTCATAAGAACATAAGAACGGCCATATCAGGTCAGACTAAAGGTCCATCTAGCCTAGTATTTGTCTACCAACAGTGGTCAATGCCAGGTGCCCCAGAGGAAGTGAAGCTAACAGGCAATGATCAAGTGATCTCTCTCCTGCCATCCATTTCCACCCTCTGACGAACAGAGGCTAGGGACACCATTCTTTACCCATCCTGGCTAATAGCCATTTATGGACTTAACCACCATGAATTTATCCAGTTCTCTTTTAAACAATGTTATAGTCCTAATCTTCACAACCTCCTCAGGTAAGGAGTTCCACAAGTTGACTGTGCACTGCGTGAAGAAGAACTTCCTTTTATTTGTTTTAAACCTGCTACCTATTAATTTCATTTGGTGACCCCTAGTTCTTGTATTATGGGAATAAGTAAATAACTTTTCCTTATCCACTTTCTCCACATCACTCATGATTTTATATACCTCTATCATATCCCCCCTTAGTCTCCTCTTTTCCAAGCTGAAGAGGCCTAGCCTCTTTAATCTTTCCTCATATGGGACCCTCTCCAAACCCCTAATCATTTTAGTTGCCCTTTTCTGAACCTTTTCTAGTGCTAGAATATCTTTTTCAAGGTGAGGAGACCACATCTGTACACAGTATTTGAGATGTGGGCATACCATGGATTTATAGATGTAAGCAGAGTCAGGATAAGCTCTACCCTGACATCTGGTGGAAAGAATTTCAGAGAGTGTATTTGCATAGGCACACCTGAGTGTATTTGCATAGGCACGCCTGCCCCATCCCAGGCTGCCGAGCTGTGGGACTGCTTTGTGACAAATGACTCAACCTCAGTTGGGTGGTACTTGCTAGACAAGGGACATGGGTTCCAAAACCCAGTGAATTGAGAGAGGCAGGGGACAGATATCTGTGTCTGGTGGTGCAGTCTCCTTGTGGAGCCACAAGCACCAGTTCCACCCCCTCCTCTTTCCACTGTGGAATGTCAGAGTTGATTTTTTATTCCCTTAAGAATCCAGATACAGGTTACTGAGCTGAACTCACTTTTGGCTAATGGTGCACTAGCACTGGGGCTCCCCTACTATGAGCTGAAATCACTAAAGAGCTGAAATTACTGAGCTGAGAGCACTGAGTACTGTGCTAACTAGTGGGGAGCCTGAAGCTATACTGTGGAACAGAGCAGCTGGCGGAGTGGAGCAGTTTGTGGGGACGGCTGGAGCAGATCATGGGACAGCTGGTGGAGCAGAGCGGCTGGCAGAGCGGAGTAGCTGTGGGAGGGGTGGAGCGGCCCACAGAGCAAGCGGAGCCGAGCAGTTTGCAGGGACAACTGGAGCAGCTCACGGGACAGCTGGTGGAGCAGAGCAGCTGGCAGAGCGGAGCAGTTTGTAAGGACAGGTGGAGGGGCTGGTAAAGCGGAGCAGTTCGTGGAGAAGGCGGGAGCAGAACCCACGAAGAGGCAGGGCAGTTGGCCCCGGACCACGTAAGGTGCTCCTTTCTACCCAGGCTGGGGGGAGGGACCTCTGCAGATAGACTCTCGAACTTTGGGGCTGCACTGACCCAGGACAGAGACTTTTGGGTTTGTGGGACTTTTGGGACTGTGGGTGATTTGGGGGGGTTGCTGGACTCAAGAGCCCAGGAAAGAGGACACAGCCCAATTTCCTGGGGTGGATCTTTGCTCACGGTTTGGTCTATGAACTCTAGTTGAGGTTTTTTCCCAATTTAGTGTTTGTTGTTTATCTGCTACACCGAGACTCTGTGCTTGCGAGAGGGGAAGCATTGCCTCTTTGAGGTGCCTAGGGGTGTGTGTAACATTTTCCCAGGTCACTGGGTGGGGGTTCGAGCTGGTTTGGCATTGGGTTATTGAAACGGAACCCCTGGATACTGAACCCGGCCCTTGTTGCTGCCAACTCAGAGGGGCAGAAGGGTTACATATAATGGCAATAATATATTCTCAGTCTTATTCTCTATCCCCTTTTTAATGATTCCTAACATCCTGTTTGCTTTTTTGACTGCCTCTGCGTGGACATCTTCAGAGAACTGTCCACGATGACGTCAAGATCTTTTTCCTGAGTCGTAGCTAAATTAGCCCCTATCATATTGTATCTATTGTTGGGGTTATTTTTTCCAATGTGCATTACTTTACATTTACTCACATTAATTTTCATTTGCCATTTTGTTGCCCAAGCACTTAGTTTTGTGAGATCTTTTTGAAGTTCTTCACAATCTGCTTCGGTCTTAACTATCTTGAGTAGTTTAGTATCATCTGCAAACTTTGCCACCTTACTGTTTACCTCTTTCTCCAGATCATTTATGAATAAATTGAATAGGATTGGTCCTAGGACTGACCCTTGGGGAACACCACTAGTTAACCCTCTCCATTCTGAGAATTTACCATTAATTCCTACTCTTTGTTCCCTGTCTTTTAACCAGTTCTCAGTCCATGAAAGGACCTTCCCTTTTATCCCATGACAGCTTAATTTCCATAAGAGCCTTTGGTGAGGGACCTTGTCAAAGGCTTTCTGGAAATCTAAGTACACTGTGTCCACTGGATCCCCCTTGTCCACATGTTTGTTGACCCCTTCAAAGAACTCTAATAGATTAGTAAAACATGATTTCCCTTTACAGAAACCATGTTGACTATTGCTCAACAGTTTATGTTTTTCTATGTGTCTGACAATTTTATTCTTAACTATTGTTTCAACTAATTTGCCCAGTACCTACATTAGACTTACTGGTCTGTAATTGCTGGGATCACCTCCAGAGTCCGTTTTAAATATTGGCATTACATTAGCTAACTTCCAGTCATTGGGTACCGAAGCCGATTTAAAGGACAGGTTACAAATCTTAGTTGTTAGTTCCGTAACTTCACATTTGAGTTCTTTCAGAACTCTTGGATGAATGCCTTTGGGTCCCGGTGACTTGTTAATTTTGAGTTTATCAATTAATTCCAAAACCTCCTCTAGTGACACTTCAGTATGTGACAGTTCCTCAGATTTGTCACCTACAAAAGCCAGTTCAGGTTTGGGAATCTCCCTAACATCCTCAGCCATGAAGACTGAAGCAAAGAATCCATTTAGTTTCTCCGCAATGACTTTATTGTCTTTAAGCGCTCCTTTTGTATTTTGATCATCAAGGGGCCCCACTGGTTGTTTAGCAGGCTTTCTGCTTCTGATGTACTTAAAAAACAGGAGTCAGGAAACCTGGATTCAATTCTCCGCTTAGTCATGGACTTTCTATATGATCTTGGTAAGTAACCTTAGGCCTGATCTTCAGAAGTACTGAACAAGGACAAGTGCAGAGTCCTGCACTTAGGACGGAAGAATCCCATTCACTGTTACAGACTAGGGACCGAATGGCTAGGAAGCAGTTCTGCAGAAAAGGACCTAAGGGTTATAGTGGACAAGAAGCTGGATATGAGTCAACAGTGTGCCTTTGTTGCCAAGAAGACTAATTGCATTTTGGGCTGTATAAGTAGGGGCACTGCCAACAGATCGAGGGATGTGATCATTCCCCTCTATTCGACATTGGTGATGCCTCATCTGGAGTACTGTGTCCAGTTTTGGGCCCCACACCACAAGAAGGATGTGGAAAAATTGGAAAAAGTCCAGCAGAGGGCAACAAAAATGATTAGGGGGCTGGAGCACATGACTTATGAGGAGAGGCTGAGGGAACTGGGATTGTTTAGTCTGCAGAAGAGAAGAATGATGGGGGATTTGATAGCTGCTTTCAACTATCTGAAAGGGGGTTCCAAAGAGGATGGATCTAGACTGTTCTCAGTGGTACCTGATGACAGAACAAGGAGTAATGGTCTCAAGTTGCAGTGGGGGAGGTTTAGGTTGGATATTAGGAAAAACTTTTTCACTCAGAGAGTGGTGAAGCACTGGAATAGGTTACCTAGGGAGGTGATGGAATCTCCTTCCTTAGAGGTTTTTAAGGTCAGGCTTGACAAAGCCCTAGCTGGGATGATTTAGTTGGGGATTGGTCCTGCTTTGGGCAGGGGGTTGGACTAGATGACCTCCTGAGGTCCCTTCCAACCCTGATATTCTATGATGTTATGATCCACTATTCACCCTGTAGAGCTTCAGGAGCTTAGGCCCTTTGAAGATCAGGCCTTTAATCTCTGACTCTTATTCAGTGAAGTACCTAAGCACGTGTCTAGCTTTATCAAATGAGCAATCCCATTGAAATCCGTTTCTCATCTGTAAAATGCAGCTAAGGATACTTCCCTGTCATATGTGAGCCTTGTGAGGATGCATTCATTAGTTTGCCAGGTCCTCTGACAATGTGGTGATAGGGACAGATATATGCATCGATACCTCCTTTTGCAGAGCTTGTTTGTTTTCTTTCCTGAGACATCACTGCACTTTCCCTCTCTGTCTTTGTCCTCCTCAGCGACAATTATAATCGAGACTCGGAATGTCATCTTCTTCTAGTATCACCTCTGTACTTGGCGACTCCACCACAAATGTGCTGGTGACAAATGAGTCTCCGCAGATACTTGAGACTGCTGATAAGCCACATAGTGTAAATTGCCTTCTCAGACTGAACAATATTCTCTTTGAGCTCACTTCACATTTGGAGATGGAAACAAGCTGCTGTATTTGGTTGAGTATAATTCCCCAGACTGTAATTTGCGAAATAAGACGGTTACTCACCTTTGTAACTGTTGTTCTTCGAGATGTGTTGCTCATATCCATTCCAGGTAGGTGTACGCGCCGCGCGTGCACATCTGCCAGAAACTTTTTTACCCTAGCAACTCCAGTGGGCTGGCAGGTCGCCCCCTAGAATGGCGCCAGTATGGCACCAGATATATACCCCTGCCGGCCCACCCGCTCCTCAGTTCCTTCTTGCCGGCTACTCCGACAGTGGGGAAGGAGGGCGGGTGTGGAATGGATATGAGCAACACATCTCGAAGAACAACAGTTACAAAGGTGAGTAACCGTCTTTTCTTCTTCGAGTGATTGCTCATATCCATTCCAGGTAGGTGATTCCCAAGCCTTACCTAGGCGGTGGGGTCGGAGTGAGAGGTCGTGGCCTGGAGTATTGCAGAGCCAAAGGCCGCATCATCTCTGGACTGCTGAACCAGGGCGTAATGGGAAGCGAATGTGTGGACCGATGACCAGGTTGCCGCCCTACAAATCTCTTGGATCGGTACGCGGGCCAGGAAAGCCAGCGATGATGCTTGTGCTCTGGTGGAGTGAGCAGTCACAAGGCCTGCTGGAACGTGGGCCAGGTCGTAGCAGGTCCTGATGCAGAAGGTAACCCAGGAAGATAGCCTCTGGGAGGAAATCGGCAGCCCCTTAACCCGGTCCGATACCGCCACAAATAACTGGGGGGACTTGCGGAAGGGTTTGGTCCTGTCCACATAAAATGCTAGCACCCGACGTACATCTAGCGAGTGGAGCTGTTGCTCTCTGCGGGACGAATGGGGCTTTGGGAAAAAGACTGGGAGGAAAATCTCCTGATTAACAAGGAAAGCTGAGACCACCTTGGGAAGAAAGGCAGGGTGAGGCCTCAGCTGTACCTTGTCCTTATGGAAGATGGTATTCGGTGGGTCTACTGTGAGGGCCCTCAGTTCGGACACTCGTCTAGCTGAGGTAATGGACACTAGGAAGGCGGTCTTCCACGAGAGGTAGAGCAGGGAGCAAGTAGCTAATGGCTTGAATGGAGGGCCCATGAGCCGAGTTAGGACCAGGTTGAGGTCCCATGAAGGGGCTGGAGGGCGGATTTGTGGATAGAGCTGCTCCAGTCCCTTCAGGAATCTCGCCACCATAGGGTGGGAGAAGACAGAACAACCATCCATTCCAGGGTGAAACGCGGAGATGGCCGCTAGGTGGACCCGGAGGGACGACAACGCTAGACCCTGGGTCTTGAGGGACCAGATGTAGTCTAAAATAGTGGTGACGGGAGTCTCCATAGGGCGAAGAGCTTTCTCTGAACACCAGCAGGAGAAACGCTTCCACTTAGCTGAGTAAATCGCCCTGATGGAAGGCTTTCTACTGCCCATGAGAACCTCCCAAACCGGGGTAGAACAACGCAGCTCGGAGCCTGTCAACCACGCAGGAGCCACGCCATAAGGTGTAGAGACGGAAGGTCCGGGTGACATAGCCTGCCGTGGTCCTGGGTGATCAGGTCTCGATGTAGGGGCAGGGTAACTGGGTTGGCTACTGAGAGGTCCAGCAACATGGGGTACTAATGCTGTCTGGCCCATGCTGGAGCTATGAGAATCACCCGGGCTCTGT
This sequence comes from Gopherus evgoodei, assembly GCF_007399415.2. Classification (NCBI taxonomy): domain Eukaryota; kingdom Metazoa; phylum Chordata; order Testudines; family Testudinidae; genus Gopherus; species Gopherus evgoodei. The sequence goes on along the minus strand of NC_044323.1, from coordinate 284,406,332 downwards.
CTCTGCGCACCTTGAGGAGAACCCTGTGTATCAGCGGAATGGGAGGGAATGCGTAACACAGGTGGGCTGTCCATGGGATCAGGAATGCATCTGCTAGAGACCCTGGTTCCCGACCCTGGAAGGAGCAGAATGCTCGACACTTCCTGTTCTGCCTGGAAGTGAAGAGGTCCATCCGGGGACGACCCCACCTCTGGAAGAGTGAGAGGGCGACGTCCGGACGGAGGGACCACTCATGCGAACGGAAGGATCTGCTCACCGATCCGCCAGAGTGTTCCGCACTCCCGGGAGATAGGAGGCGGAAAGCTGAACCGAATGGGCTATGCAAAACTCCCAGAGGCGCATTGCCTCGAGACACAGGGGAGAGGATCTGGTGCCGCCCTGCTTGTGATGTAAAACATGGTCGTCGTGTTGTCGGTGAACACTGCAACACAACGGCCTTGAAGGAGATGGACAAACGCTTGACAAGCAAGGCGGACCGCTCTCAACTCTCGTATGTTGATATGGAGGTTGATCTCTTGAGGTGTCCACAAGCCCTGAGTTCTCTGGGTGCCACAGTGCGCTCTCCAGCCCAGATCTGAGGCGTCCGTGGTCAGGGATGCCGATGGTTGGGGCGGATGGAACGGGAGCCCCGCACAGACCATGGACCGGTCCAGCCACCAGCGAAGAGAGTCCAGTACCCTCTGAGGAACGGTGACGACTGTGTCCAGCGAGTGTCTGGCCGGCCGATACTGCGCAATGAGCCATGATTGAAGAGGCCTCATGCGGAGATGGGCATATGCCGTTACGAACGTACAGGCCGCCATGTGGCCTAGAAGGGCTAGACATGTTCACAGAGAGGTCAGCGGGGCCGCCTGCAAATGTAGAATGATGGCCGACAGCGACTGGAACCTGGGGAAGGGTAGCAAGGCCCTGGCCAGGGTAGAGTCCAGAACGGCCCCGATGAACTCTATCCGCTGCGTGGGGAGCAGAGTAGACTTGTCCACATTGATGACGAGGCCCAAGGCAGCAAAGAGGGTGCTGATCCTGTCGACATGGGCGCGGACCTGCAGCTCCGATGTGCCTCGGATCAGCCAGTCGTCCAGGTAGGGGAAGACGTGAATGCGGCAATGTCGAAGGTGTGCGACGACGACTGCCATGCATTTCGTAAACACCCTCGGGGCCGTAGAGAGGCCAAACGGAAGGACCACGAACTGATAATGTTGGCGGCCGACCACAAAGCGGAGAAAACGTCTGTGTTGGGGGGCAATGGAGATGTGAAAGTAAGCGTCCTGCATATCGAGGGCAGCGTACCAGTCTCCAGGATCCAGGGATGGGATGATGGTTCCAAGGGATACCATGCGGAACTTCAACTTCACGATATACTTGTTGAGTTCCCGCAGGTCGAGGATGGGCCTGAGGCCACCCTTGGATTTGGGGATTAGAAAATAGCAGGAATAAAATCCCTTGCCCTTCTCGTTGTCCGGAACTGCCTCTACGGCTCCCTTGACAAGGAGCGCGTGTACCTCCTGACAGAGGAATTGCTCGTGAGAGGGGTCCCTGAAGAGGGACGGGGAAGGAGGGTGGGGGGGGCGAAGAAAACTGCAGGCGATAACCGGCCTGCACCGTACGCAAGACCTAACGGTCCGACGTTATTCGGGTCCACGCCGGGAGGAAAAAAGAAAGGCAGTTGGAAAACTATGGTGAGGGATCCGGAGGGGAAACTGATACTGCGCCCTCGGGCGCACCTTCAAAAGGAAGGCTTAGGCCCTGGAGGGGCCTTGGCGGAGCCTTGGTTCTGTCCCTCTTGGCCACCGGACTGCCTGCGGCGGTTGTTCCTGCCGCGGCGCCTAGAGAGGTCCTGCCTTGGGCGGAACTGGGGGTATGGCCGCTACTGCTGCTGCTGGTTTTGCTGCCGGAATGGCCTGCGCTGCGTCGCAGGTGTGTGCATGCCGAGCGACCGTATTATGACCCTGTTGTCTTTAAGGTCTTTTAGTCTCGGGTCTGTTTTATCAGAAAACAGGCCCTGGCCTTCAAAGGGGAGGTTCTGGATTTTATGTTGGAGCTCCAGCGGAAGGCCAGAGACCTGCAGCCAGGAAATTCGGCGCATCATGAGCCCCGAGGCCAGGGTCTGAGCGGCCGAGTCAGCAGCATCAAGGGAGGCCTGTAGCAATGTTCTTGCTACTTTCTTGCCCTCGTCCAGGATGGTGGAAAATTCCTGGCTGGCGTCCTGAGGCAAGAGCTCCGCGAACTTCCCCGCCGCTACCCACGAGTTGAAGGAGTAGCGGCTGAGGAGGGCCTGCTGGTTTGAGACCCGGAGCTGTAGCGCCCCCGCTGAATAGACCTTGCGGCCCAGGAGGTCCATCCTTCTCGCCTCCTTCGACTTGGGCGCTGGGGCCTCTTGCCCGTGGCGCTCCCTGTCGTTCACCGACTGGACCACTAACGAGCAGGGTGTCGGGTGAACATATAAGTATTCATAGCCCTTTGAGGGGGCCATGTACTTTCGTTCCACCCCTCGAGCGGTCGGAGGGATGGAGGCCGGTGACTGCCAGATATTATTGGCGTCGGCCTGGATTGTCTTAATAAAGGGCATGGCTACTCTGGTGGGCACATCGGCGGAAAGGATGCTCACCACCGGGTCCTCAATTTCAGACACCTCCTCCGCTTGCAAGTCCAGGTTCTGTGCCACCCGGCGGAGGAGGTCTTGGTGCGCCCTAAGATCCAGTGGGGGAGGACTGGAGGATGAGGTACCCGCCACTGCCTCATCCGGAGATGAGGACGAGGAACCCCTGGCAACAAAGTGTCCACGGGGGGGTCCGTGTGGGGCTGCACCTCCATCCCTGGAGGGAACTCTGAGTCTAGGTGACTGGACCTGCCATCTGCTTCTGGAGAGTGAGGGGGTCTCGATACCGTCGCCTCTGGAGGTCTGCGTTCCCCCGTAGGTCGGGGGGTAATGTGTTGCGGGCCCTGGGCCTGGGAATACGCCCAAGGGGTCCAAAAGCCCCACTGCTGAGGCCCTCGCTCCTGTGGTGGAGGGTCCTGGAACAGGGCCGAGTGCGTGCCCTGGCCCATGGCATAGGCGCTGTCAGTCTGGGAAGAGACCGACGGCTCCCGAGACGGCCACGGAGGCGCTGAGCCTGATTGGTATACGACTCTGTGCGCCGAGACCGACGCTCCCCTCGGTGCCGAGGCTCGGTGCCGCGACACACATCGGTGCCGGGATCGGGATCGGGAACGGCGTGATGACCAGTGCCAGGATCCGGATCGGGATCGGGAGCGATGTCGGTGCCAGGAGCGGGACCATGACCCTCGATGAGCGCGGTACCGGGACGGCAGCGGAGACCGGGACCTGCCACCGGCGCGGTGCCGGGATGTCGACCGGGATTGGGACCTACCACCGGTTCGGTGCCGGGAGGTCGACCAAGGAGCCGAACGCCGAGGTAAACGGCTCCTGGAGTCTCGGTGCCGGCGGTGAGACGAGCCCGACCGGGACCGTGCAGATGGCGATCGGTGCCGCGAGTACGAACGGTACCGCCTGGGAGAGCGGTGCCGGGACTCAGAGCGGCACCCCGAGCGCGAGTGTTCACGCCTCTGGGGTGATCGGTGCCGGGGCTCGGGAGACAGCGCTCGAAGCATCGGTTTAGCCCTGGAGGTTACCCATCCCGGGGGTGCTGGCTGAGGCTGCGATGGCTCCGTCATCACGATCAGGTCCCGAGCCGAGGCAAAGGTCTCCGGCGTAGACGGTACCCGGAGCTCGACCCCTGATCTTAAGGGGGAGCTAGGAGGGGCTGGACTCGACGGACCTTCCGGGCCCGGAGTCGACAGCAGTCCTGCAGGCGGTGCCGCAGCTAGGGTAGGTGCCGGGCAGTCCACTTGGGCCTGCCTAGATGGTGTTGCAGACGTCGAGGGACGAGAGTCTGCTCCCGGTGCCGGAGATGGTCGGTGCCGGGGAGTCTTGCCGGTGCCGGGGTGGTCCGGTGCCGGAGTAGAACTGGTTGACTGCGCCGACGGTGCCGGAGACAGAGCCGCTTCCATAAGGAGAGCGCGGAGTCTTTGGTCTCTCTCCTTCTTCGTGCGAGGCTTAAAAGCCTTGCAAATGCACACTTTTCGCTGATATGCGATTCCTCCAGGCACTTAAGGCACGCGTCATGGGGATCGCTCATAGGCATCGGCTTCTTGCACGCCGAGCACTGCTTGAAGCCCGGCGAGCCAGGCATAGGCCCGGTGCCGGGTGCCAGGGAGGGCAACGGCCCACCCGCAAGTGATGTTAGACAACTATATTACAAGATTTCAACTAACTACTAACGAACAGTCTATCTACTAACTAACTATGAACTATTTACAACGAAAGACGATGAACAAATACAGGAGAGCTAGGGACGTGGAGGTCAGCAAGCCGCACTCCACAGTTCCAGCAACCGACACGGCGGTAAGAAGGAACTGAGGAGCGGGTGGGCCGGCAGGGGTATATATCTGGTGCCTTACTGGCGCCACTCTAGGGGGCGACCTGCCGGCCCACTGGAGTTGCTAGGGTAAAAAAGTTTCCGGCAGACGTGCACGTGCGGCGCGTACACCTACCTGGAATGGATATGAGCAATCACTCGAAGAAGAACTCTATTTTCAACACGAGCCATTTAAAGTTCAAGAAAAATCTGTGTGCTGCATGCATTTTTCAATGTGTACATCTCTTTGCTGGTCTTAAAGCTAGTACCTAAATTCTCCCCAGCACTTTCACGTTGCAACACACAAAGCCTTGCGTTTGGGAGCTAGGAATAAATTTTGTCCATAAGAAAAGAAATTAAGTAGCACTTCCTCTTCCTCATATCAAAGCTTTTTCCATATGTTGAGAGCCCTGGAGTGCTAAGGAATAGAAAAGCAGACTGAGTGACCCAAGAGTCTTTTAATTATATTTGCAGAACCTTGGACATGCATAAGCATCTTCATATTAACAAAGTAATGTATAAGATGTCTATATGTACAAAATAAAAAATAATAATATCCAAGCAGAGATGCTCAGTTACTTCACACTTTCACTGCACCAAAGAAAAAAGATATTAGTTTAATTTTTAACATTTAAATTTTACAACATTTAATAAACCCCCACATGCCATGTAACATACAATTTATATCCAATATGGTTGATTTTGAGTACCATATTTGCCCATTGAACAACAAATCATCACATTATTATTAGGTATATGAACTACAGTTGTGCCTAAAGGCCTTAAATAAAACTGGGGCCTAAATATGTGACATGCTGTATACACACATAAGAAGCAGCCTCTGCCCTATAGCATAGCAATGAATCCCTGTATTGTGGACAACTGTGAATTATGAGAGATATTTTATACACTTGGGGAGTTGGAATTGGAATCCTGGACCTTCAAGCACAAAGATCACCGTCCTCTATTACTTGAACTAAAAGAAATCTATTTTAGGTCTGTCATTGTCTCCAAGGACCCATTGCTGGATGGCAATGTTACACACAAGAAGCAAGCACGTTACTAGAACTCAAAGTTTTCCAGCAGAAAAGTGTTCTGTTGGGAAATAGTGATTTGAAATAATTGATATGTCTTGTGGGAAATTATTCCATTGAATTTTGTCATTGGAAAATACTGAAAGGTTTTAATAAGGTCAAAATCTTTCATTCTGAGATCTCACAAATATCACTGGTCTACAATTTTTGAGAAGTCTTCTGCTTCAGAGATAAAATGTGATATTTATTATGTATTTTGATGTGCTGAATTCAAATATGACAATTAAAACAACTGATTGGCTACTGTTTCTAAGATATTTAAGTTTTTACATTTTATGTCTATATATATTGTGTAGATAGTAGAGTTTTAATCATAAATTGTAAACCTAGGTCTTTTCATGTGTTTATGGTTGCTTTACATGATAATATTTCACCTGTCCTGTTTATGTAACACTTTAAAAATCAGCAAAAGAGTTATATAAATAAAATTTATTATGAAACAAAAGGCAAAAAACTATTATGTCCATAGTTTAATCCTATTCAGTGTCTACTCGGCACTTCTTGGCTTGTCTCTTGTATTCATTAAATGGAGCATCTCTTGTCATTGTCCAGCAACAGTCTGCAAGCATTGATGGGCTCCATTTGCCCTGATAGCCTGCCAGGAGATTCCACTGCTGTAGTATGGAGCCCAACAGCTCAGCCTTACTTTTGGGTAGTTCCAAATCCCTGACAAGGTCATTAAGTTCACCTTGTGTTATGAGATGTGCTTCAGAGGAGGAGGATGGGAGAAAATGTGGGTCCTGTGACATTGATGGTTTAGGACCAGAAGTTTCATCCTCTTCCTCTTCCTCATCTGACTCAAGTGAGAATGATTCTGGTGCATCAAGAACTGGCAGTCCTTCTCCGTGGGGTACTGGGCGTATAGCTGATGGAATGTTTGGATAATGCACAGTCCACTTTTTCTTTTTTGACACACCTTTCCCAACTGGAGGCACCATGCAAAAGTAACAATTGCTGGTATGATCTGTTGGCTCTCTCCAAATCATTGGCACTGCAAAAGGCATAGATTTCCTTTTCCTCTTCAACCACTGGCGAAGATTTGTTGCACAAGTGTTGCAGCATATGTGTGGGGCCCACCTCTTGTCCTGATCTCCAATTTTGCAGCCAAAATCAAGGTGATAGGCTTTCGTAGTGGTTATACTGTGCTTTTGTGATGCAAAAGTCACTTCACCACAAACATAGCAGAAGTTATCTGCACTCTTCACACAAGTACGAGGCATCTCTGCTCACTTTGGCTAAACAGAAATGTGTCCCTTTGCAAAATCAAACACTGACAAATAAGAGAGTACGACACTGTATGATTTCTAGAGCTGATCTAGGGCAATTTGTTCAGCAGAGTGATATTCGCTTCGTTATGATTGCATCATCCATGACTTCTAGGAATAACATGATGCAAGTCATATTATGTATGATGCAATACCAGCTTCAGATTGCATCATTCATTGTTTTGCCTCAAAAGCAAGTACTGTCCAAACCCAGTCATACATTTATTCATAGATCCAGTCAAAGATGTATTTTAGTCATTTCTGGTTGAAATTGAGATCCCTTCCCTTTATAACTCACTTATCCTCCGCCATTCCCAAGTCAAGGGTCGTATATACTGACCCAAGAGCATATCTTGAAAACTAGAGCCAATCAACAATTTTAAGCATCATTTTCATTCTCAGTGACCCAGAATTAGTAAAGTTGGACTACATTTATTTCAGAATCATTTTGGCTGTAGAGCAGTGTATTTTGATAAACTGTAATATAAAAGTCAAAATGATAAAATGATGAAGTGCAAACAAAACATTTTGATAAGGTCAAAACAAAATTTTTTCAAGATATTTTGTTTTATGAAAAATTCTAACATTTCAACATTTTGTCCGAAATTGAGATGAAACCAAATTCCAAAATCTCAGAATTGTCTATGTGACAGAAATTCCAAATTTGGACTATCTCTGCACATTACATGATAGCTTGAAGTGGGTGCCAGATGAAATGAATTAGTTTCTTACACATTTTGGCAAAACTCATCCATTTTAACTTAGTGTCACTTTGAGCTTTTAGGTTTGAACCAAAACTCAATGCGCAATACCAGTGGTGCAAACTCATACTAATCAAAACCAAGGAAACTGACAAGGAAAACATTTTGTTTTGATTTTGAGAGTGAGATTAAAAATTACCACCACACAATACTTTCTGCTGATGAATGGCATTATACACTGCCCTTCCATTTCCCTTTTATCACTTGCAATCTTGGGCCTAATCTAAAGCCCATTGAAATGAATGATTTCACTTCAGTGAGCATTGGATCAGGACCCTTGTGAGTTTTTCAGGTTTCGTAATCAAAAGGCTCTCAAAGACAATCAGCTTACATCTTTGGTCAATGGACAGTGAAAGTTCTAATCCTTTATAGTCTAAATTTTCTAAATGACCACCAGTGACTGTGACTATTTTGGGGTAGCCAAGAATAGACACTTCAAAAGCGTCTGATTTGCAGAAAGTGGATGCTCAGATCTTTTCTGAAAATCAGGCCCCTTTATGGTGTCTATTTTAAGCACCCAAAATCAGTAGGCACTTTTGAAAATTTAGGTCCTCACATCTCTGATACAGTATGGTACAGCTGTAGAATTAGCCACTCAGCTAGTGCATAACTCCAATGAATTCAGCTGAACTGTACTAATTCACACCCGCTGAAATCTAACCCTTAATTTTGATATTCTGTACTGTGGAAGACTACGTTTTCTGTGATCTTTCTATTATTCAAAAATGAACATATTCTGTTTTCTACTCATAATAAAAACATAAGAATATGGAACATGTTCTTATTTTCCCCCTAGTATTATAACAACAAAAGAACTTTCTCTGTGATGAGCATTACACTGTAAATCACTTTTTGCCATTCACACAGCCTGAATGCAGAGTTATCTGAGATGATTATAATCTTCCAAAAATGCAAATTACCTTTTTTTTTTTTCACATTCTCTGTGTTACAAACACAAATCAAAACTTTATGACACTTGGAGGGCATTTTTATTGGTTTCTATGAAGAGGTAGTGTAGAGAGCTGAAACCTCATGTGTCTATGTAAATGAGCCAAACAACAAACAGACTTGAGTTCCTTTAGTACATCTGAAGCTACAAAGGAATAAATCAATATCAGATAAGATTGGTATTAGAAGTGGGTACTAAGGAAGAATACATTGGTTAATGAGAACACACAGCCCACAGATGAAAAATAATTACAAAACATCGTAAGTCTGATTTTTATGAGATTTGATTGAGATGAAATTTCGGGTTTTAAGAATGACATTTGGGAAGAACTGATCTATAATTAGAATTTTCCAAAAGATGCAGTTCAAATGGTACATGGAGATAGAAGACAAATAAACTGACTTACTGGGATGTATTAAATGTTGTAGATAGAATAGATGCTTTTAAAATGAAAGTACTGTTCTGAGAAAGAAAATTGTGATTTACAAGTGCAATTTATGAACCAATATAAGTGCCTGATCCTCTGACCATTGAAGTCTATGCAAAGGCCACATTGATTCAGTGATGAAGAATTAGGCCATAAGGCCCTGGTTCTGGAAAGCATTTAAGTATGTGATTAAATCCCACTGATTCAAGCATTTCCATGGGATTCCATGATTTCTGTGGGAGTTAAGTGCCTAGGTGCTTTTGAAAATCCTGCTATGTGCTTATTTGTGCATTTAGGTCCCTAAATACCTCTAAAATCTGTCCTGAAGTGAACTGCTCAAGGTCACAGATAGTCTGTGGCAGTTCTGGGATATGAATCCAGATCTCCTGAGGCCCACTCTAGTGTCTTAACAGCAAAACAACCTACCTGTACTTGTTTCCTAAGCAATGGTTTTCTTCATAGTTTATCCTTCTCAACAGTCATTTTCGGAGCAAAACATCTGAGGGGCAGTGTAGCCCAAGGGCTTATGCACCATATCCTGAGTTCTAATCCTGGCTTTGACCTGGAATTCCTGTGTGGTGTTGAGCTTGTCACTTAATCTCACTGCCTTAGTCTCTCCATCTGTAAAGTGGGGATAATAATTCTTATAATTACCTACCACAAAGGACTGTTGTGAGGATTAGCTAATGTCTGCAAAGGGCTTTGTGCATGCTAAGCATGGTAGCTCATAGTAAGTAAATGTCTGATAATGGGAGAAAATCTGCCCCATCAACATATGAGACAGTTTCTTCTGTCTCTTAGAGAAATAGGGCTGTACTGAATTCACAAAGTCATGATATCAAAGGAGAGTTATCAAAGAGTGAAGCTTTTCGCAGTGCTAGCCAACATATATCAACTGGAGTAAACTTTCAACTCATGGGGAGGATGTGGGGGGAAAAACAACTCCCCCACATTCGCAGGTACATTCAAATAAGTAATTGCAATCAGAGAGCAATTAGTAGGGCCGGACAGAAAACAAGAATTCCATTTAGTGAAAAACATCAGTGTTTCTAAAATTTATTTTTGTCTTTCATTGGAATGAAATGAAGACCTCTCCAAATGAAAGAGTGGGACAGACAGACAGACATCTGAGTATAGCACAGCAGTTTAGGGCACTCACCTGGGATGTGGGACACTCAGTTTCCAGGCCCTGCTCTACATTGGATAGAGTAGGACTTTGATCCTACATTTCCTGTGTCTTAGAGGAGAGTTCTCACCACCACATTATTGGCTATCCTGGAGTAAGGGTACTCTCCCTCTCTGCCATTGATTATAAATTCCAACCCGAAGCTGAGAAACCTTTCTGACAAAACATTGTCAACACAAAAACATCTCCCAGAAAGAGGGGAGGGATAGTTCAGTGGTTTGAGCATTGGCCTACTAGACCCAGGGTTGTAAGCTCAATCCTTGAGGGGGCCACTTAGGGATCTGGGGCAAAATCAGTACTTGGTGCTGCTAGTGAAGACAGGAGGCTGGACTT